>NC_073381.1:70470434-71670434 GCF_028641065.1 Leucoraja erinaceus | reverse complement strand
TGATCATATTATTGTGTTCCACCATTTCCACGCAGATCTTGATGACATGTCCTCAGGAACATTTCCACATTGGCCATAAGTGTTTTAAATTTCATGTGCGAGGCTCCGCTATTCACTGGGAAACGTCTTTTCATTTTGCACTGTACTTGTTGCTTGCAAGATGACAATAAAGGTTGATTGATTGATTGAAGTCAATTGGCCACGTCTGCTTTGATCCCTTGAGCTCACCACTTTCTCACTGCCTATCATCAGCTCCTCCATCTAGAGAACCCTGCTCCCTATGTGATCATGGTCCTGCTACTCCCTCAAGCAGCAACAAGTCAAATTCATAGCAAGAGAGCTATCGATGCAGACCAAGCATCGGTGTAGACCAAGATAAATAACATGTAGTACCATGAACAACACATATTTTATTGGAAATATGAAATTATCAACTAAAAATAGTGGCTGATGCCATAATACAGACGTCACACTGTTCTGAAATATCTGAGTATACTGTTTTTAAACACCGCAGGATAGAAAGGAGGAAAAATGCCTCGAGGTCCCATTCTTGATGCCTCCTACACCACAAAATGCATTGACCAAGATTTACATGTGAAAACAATATTCTTGGGGAAAATAGCAGAGCAGAGACTGGGAAGACTAAACCTTACATAAAACCAGTATTGCTTCAGAACTTACATCGAAAGCAACATGGTCTGAAAAAGGGTCTCGACCCAAAGCATCATCTTCTCCTTGTTGTCAGGGATGTTACCTGCTCCGCTGAGTTACTCCAGCATTTTGAGTCTATTATGCTCCAAAGGTTTTCCTAATTCCATTAAAAGGCAGACACTAATGCTGGTGTAATTCAGTGGGTCAGGCAGCATCTGCGGAGAACATGGATAGGTGACGTTTCAGGTCAGGCCCCTTTCTTCAGACTGATGGCAGAGTGGAGTGGGAAAGAAAGCTGGCGGAGAGAAGGGACCGGACAAATCACAGCTGGCAACAGATTATCTCAGGTGAGGGGGTTACCTGAGGCAGATCATTGGACGAAGGTTAGAAATAGAAAT
This sequence comes from Leucoraja erinaceus, assembly GCF_028641065.1. Classification (NCBI taxonomy): domain Eukaryota; kingdom Metazoa; phylum Chordata; class Chondrichthyes; order Rajiformes; family Rajidae; genus Leucoraja; species Leucoraja erinaceus. Next base: position 71,669,385 of record NC_073381.1, on the reverse strand, counting down.
AGGGAATATGAAAGAGATACTGTACATAGTTGTGAACTGTGAAGCTAGTTAAAGGACTTTTGGTGGAAAGGGTGGAGCAACTGGTGCAAGGGATCAGGGAGGGGAGTGGTGGGGGGAAACTAAGGGGGGTGGGGAAGGTAAGAGAGTTGGGGAGAAAAGGGAAAGTCATTCTACTTGTGTTTGCATCAATCATTCAAACCAATTCAACCGACTCCCCAAAAAACAATTTGCTTAGAGTTTACAGTATCAATCGTGCTATAAATTTCTCCCTCATTTCTCAATTAAAAGGCCACACAAAGTCAGGAAACTAAACAATATGTCTTCCATTCTGACAAACATTCCACATTAACAATGTCTAAAACCAGGATTATTCAATTTATAATAAGTGTCAAGTTGGTTCACTGTCAACTTATGAACAAAGAACCGCACTGTCAAGACAAATGTCTTTCACCCATTTAAATGAGAAGCACCTTTTCTTGACCATAAGGCACTGGTACAAATGAGGTTATGTCACATCTACACGTGTTGGGCAAGGAAATGTACTCTCTGTACCAATCTTATTTCATATTAACTGCTACATACAAATAATCAATTAATTTACTTTTTGATTGGAGAAAGGCTAACTTTGATGAGATGCGAGATGATTTAAAAGGAGTGAACTGGGACATTTTGTTTTATGGGAAAGATGTAGAAGAGAAATGGAGGACATTTAAAGGGGAAATTTTAAGAGTACAGAATCTTTATGTTCCTGTTCGGTTGAAAGGAAACAGTAAAAATTGGAAAGAGCCCTGGTTTTCAAGGGAAATTGGACATCTTGTTCGGAAAAAGAGGGAGATCTACAATAATTATAGGCAGCATGAAGTAAATGAGGTGCTTGAGGAGTATAAAGAATGTAAAAAGAATCTTAAGAAAGAAATTAGAAAAGCTAAAAGAAGATATGAGGTTGCTTTGGCAAGTAAGGTGAAAGTAAATCCAAAGGGTTTCTACAGCTACATTAATAGCAAAAAGATAACGAGGGATAAAATGGGTCCATTGGAGAGACAGTGGGCAGCTATCTGCAGAGCCAAAAGAGATGGGGGAGATATTGAACAATTTATTTTCTTCGGTATTCACCAAGGAGAAGGATATTGAATTATGTGAGGTAAGGGAAACGAGTAGAGTAGCTATGGATACTATGAGTTTCAAAGTAAAAGAAGTACTGACACTTTTGAAAAATATAAAAGTGGATAAGTTTCCAGGTCCTGACAGGATATTCCCTAGGACATTGAGGGAAGTTAGTGTAGAAATAGCCGGGGCTATGACAGAAATATTTCAAATGTCATTAGAAACGGGAATAGTCCCTGAGGATTGGCATACTGCGCATGTTGTTCCATTGTTTAAAAAGGGTTCTAAGAGTAAACCTAGCAATTATAGACCAGTTAGTTTGACTTCAATGGTGGGGAAATTAATGGAAAAGATACTTAGAGATAATATATATAAGCATCTGGATAAACAGGGTCTGATTAAGAACAGTCAACATGGATTTGTGCCTGGAAGGTCATGTTTGACTAATCTTCTTGAATTTTTTGAAGAGGTTACTAGGGAAATTGACGAGGGTAAAGCAGTGGATGTTGTCTATATGGACTTTAGTAAGGCCTTTGACAAGGTTCCTCATGGAAGGTTGGTTAAGAAGGTTAAACTGTTGGGTATAAATGCAGGAATAGCAAGATGGATTCAACAGTGGCTGAATGGGAGAAGTCAGAGGGTAATGGTGGATGGCCGTTTGTCAGGTTGGAGGCAGGTGACTAGTGGGGTGCCTCAGGGATCTTTGTTGGGTCCTTTGTTGTTTGTCATGTACATCAATGATCTGGATGAAGGGGTGGTAAATTGGATTAGTAAGTATGCAGATGATACCAAGATAGGGGGTGTTGTGGATAATGAAGAGGATTTCCAAAGTCTACAGAGTGATTTAGGCCATTTGGAAAAATGGGCTGAAAGATGGCAGATGGAGTTTAATACTGATAAATGTGAGGTGCTACACCTTGGCAGGACAAATCAAAATAGGACGTACATGGTAAATGGTAGGGAATTGAAGAATACAGTTGAACAGATGGATCTGGGAATAACCGTGCATAGTTCCTTGAAGGTGGAATCTCATATAGATAGGGTGGTAAAGAAAGCTTTTGGTATGCTAGCCTTTATAAATCAGAGCATTGAGTATAGAAGCTGGGATGTAATGTTAAAATTGTACAAGACATTGGCGAGGCCAAATCTGGAGTATGGTGTACAGAGGAGATTTACTAGAATGTTGCCTGGGTTTCAACAACTAAGTTACAGAGATAGGTTGAATAAGTTAAGTCTTTATTCACTGGAGCGCAGAAGGTTAAGGGGGGACTTGATAGAGGTCTTTAAAATGACGAGAGGGATAGACAGAGTTGATGTGGACAAGCTTTTCCCTTTGAGAATAGGGAAGATTCAAACAAGAGGACGTGACTTCAGAATTAAGGGACAGAAGTTTAAGGGTAACATGAGGGGGAACTTCTTTACTCTGAGAGTGGTAGCGGTGTGGAATGAGCTTCCAGTGGAAGTGGTGGAGGCAGGTTCGTTGGTACCATTTAAAAATAAATTGGATAGGCATATGGATGAGAAGAGAATGGAGGGTTATGGTATGAGTGCAGGCAGGTGGGACTAAGGGAAAAAAAGTTGTTCGGCACGGACTTGTAGGGCCGAGATGGCCTGTTTCCATGTTGTAATTGTTATATGGTTATATGGTTATAATTTGAAGCAAATCTTTAATCAAATGACTGCAATTGAAATTAATCATCTGTTCACAATAAAACAAAATGTAATGCAATCATTTGCAATTGAAAAACAACTATGTTTCATAAAAATGGAAACTGATTCTATTGCCTTGGTTGTGCAGTATCATCCACTTGTTTTGCTAACAGATGCAAATAATCAATTGTGGGCGGAGCACCAAGGCACATTCATTGGATGTGAATACTTGGCCAATAAACTTATTAATTCAATCATACATTCATTCAGATTAAAATTACTATTTTTTGCAATAGTTGACTACTTTGGAGCAGTTTAGATGTAACAGAATGCAGGGCAGAATCTACACGTGCTGCAAATAATCCAGGCAGCGATCAATCAATTTTAAAATATTAAGATAATCAATAAATATGGTATTAGTGCTGGAAGGTGATGCCAAGCACTAATACCATATTTATTGAAGAGCTGGAAGATGTGATTAATATGGACGAGTGCCCACTAGTTGTTGTGCACTTCCACACCAACCAGTGGGCACCCGTCCTATTATTCCCATATTAATCCCATCTTCCAGCTCGTTGCCCACAGTGATTTAAGTCCTCACTGAGGCGTTTCTTCAATGTTGTCAGTGATTCGCTTCCACCACTCTCTCTGGCAGTGTGTTCCAGGTATTCACCACTCTCTGGGTAAGAAGGGTTCCTCTCCAATTCCCTCTAAATATCTTTACCCATACCCTAAATCTTTCTTGGTTTATTCACCTATTTGTCTCTGATAAGGAGGTAAAGGTTCCTGCTGCCCGCGCAATCTATAACCACATAATTTTATACGGCTCCATCATACCTTCCATCGACTCCCCACCAGCCTTAATCTCTTTCTCTGCAGGGATAAAATGGACGTAGCTTCTCCAGTCCCTTGTCATAGCTGATGTGGCCACCTTTACGTTGGCAAGAGTAAGCTTTGAGGAGGCAACCGTTTCACTGAACCTTTACACTCTGTCTTCCTAGGCCTGTTGGATCTCACGGTTGCGAACCATTTTAAAACTCCCCTTCCCACACTGACCTTTCTGACCTGTACCTCCTCCATTGCCAGAGTGAGGTCACACGCAAACTGGAGTAACAATACATCATATTCCGCTTGGGCAGCTTACAATCCAACAGGATGAACACAGAATTCACCAATTTTAGTTAAAACCTCCCCCTTCTTTCGCCCACCATTGTATGCACTCATTTCCCCCACTATACTCCCACTTTCCCCTTCCCCCCAACCCTTTCTACTTATATCCTTCCCCTTCCAGCTTTACATATCACCCTCCTTATATCTCTTTGTCTCCTTTTCATCCCAGCCTTTGTCCATCCAACTGCAAATCAAACCCACCTCAGCTCTATCCACCTATCACTTGCCTGGTTTTGTCCTGCCCTTAACCCTTTTCCAGCTCACCTCTCTATACAATCAGTTTGAAGAAGGGTCCCAACCGAACATTACCTATCCATGTCCTCCAGAGATGCTTTCTGACAATTTTTTCTATATTCCAAGCGTGGACAAAAATCTCTGTGGCTGTCAGTTTTCTGTGTATTGTCAAATTAAACACCAGTATTTTATCAGCATTATTCCTGCAGGATTTTGAACAATATTTAATTAGGCAGCAACTTCAACAAAGATATTTTGCTCAAAAAAGCCTGTTAGATATACCACAGCAGTATCAGGCCAATAGTCTAAGCACACATTTAAAATGCAATCTGTATGCTTTCAATTTTGATGAAATCAATGCTTTTTATTAGCTCCAATAACCTCAACTATATTATAGTCATTCAGCAAACTTCATAACCTGGTATATCATTTCATGCTCCTTAGTGACTCTTGCAGCTATAATTCTATTTAATCAGAAAACTAAATCAAAATCAAACAATAGTTCCTTCAGATACCTTTTCACATCATCAGCCAACATTCAATTTTTCCATTCAACACGAAAAGAATCATGAGTAGAATAGCAGGTTTGTTTAACTGGCAGCTGTATGACTAATGAAATGGCTTTAAATTTCATCTCTGGTATTACCTGGGCAATCTGGGAATAAGCCAATACTCCCCAAAGCTTCACATAATAGTTTATTGATTACATGAGATGCAGGGGCAGGGTTTTTTAAGCCATTATATTGCAATGTAAGATTACTACAGAGGTTGTGTAATGCTGATTTCTATCTGTTAAAAATAATTCCGCCATTAACGGTAACGGGCGAGAAACTATCGAACATTTTATTTCACATTTCTGCAAAAGTTGAATCTTTCAGGAAAAATAAAGTGTTGCAGTAATCTACATTATTGCAGTTATTTTGAGCACCAAGATTCAGACATTACCTCCTGAAGTCTTTTCCATCCAAGTGTGGTGTATTTCACATCCTCGGTGAGTAGCAACCTTGATAAGATCATTATTTGTAATAAGTATTTTTACTGTAATTGGTTTTAAACATCATCAGATTGTTTGTATTCATGTTCCATTCCTAGTTATGCCAGCAATTCACTGTTCAATATGATTGCACTAGAGAGTCTTGAGATAAATTTCTGGCAGAATTAGTTAGCTGGTAGTTTAGTTTAGTTTAGAGATACTGTGCAAAAACAGACCCTTCGGCCCACCGAGTCTGCACCAACCAGCGATCTCCTACACATACTAGGGACAATTTACCATTTTACCAAGCCAATTAACCTACAAACTTATACATCTTTCGAGTGTAGGAGAAAACCGAAGATCTCAGAGAAAACCCATGCGGGTCACAGGGAATATGTACAAATACCGTACAGCCAAGCATGCATAGTCAGGATCAAACCCAGCTCTCTGGCATTGTAAGGCAGTACCTCTACCACTACTCCACCGTGCGCCAGGTAGGACTATTTTCATTATTATAATATTGATCAGATTTTATCATTCTTTCAATAGCCAGCCTGTATAGTTCATACTTACTGAATGTTAATATTAGTGTTTGCATGAATGAATATTATATACATGACCTCAAGGTTGCTGGTCAATGCTTTTGGCCCTCTGCTTTTGGCCCTCAACTCTATTCCAGGCATTGTTTTCTAGATCCTCATGCCACAGTACATATTGTATTTAAAATCTATTATTTTACTGCAAATCTCTCCATTGCTCTCTGTCCCACTCACTCTGCAAATTCCTCTATCTCCTTAACTCCAATCAGGGCAGTTCACACCCCAAATTCAGACACTATTGTGCCATATTTTCCTTATCTCTCTTGCAACTGATGGAAGTGTCAATGGAATTTATCTGACTAGTTCTGCCCTCTGGCACACTCTACTTCTTTGAGTGAAAGTGTGTTCACAAAAGTGGAGACAGTGAGGCAATCATTCTGCCCCAGTTTTTAACTGGCTCAGCATTTATTCCAAACACCATCACTATGCATTTGCCAACATAAGAAACAACTTAAAATTGCTGCTGGCATCAATTAACACATTTCCAAGTTGTTCATTCCAATTCCATGTGCCCATCTGTGCCAATTCTTTCTCCTCATCTTGAAATAATGCATTTGCAGCTGGGCTCCGAAGACTATCCAAAGCTTGTTTGAGCATGACCTTTACTTCATTTATAATTTCAGATTCCAGTGATAATAAGTACACCATACTAACCAGATGGCATTCAGAAAGCTGAAATGTAATGCCACTGTGTTGAACATGACCTCAATATAATTACATGCAAGGTCAAAAGCAAAGGCGATGAAAAGTGATTATCAAAATAACAATGTTTACAAGAGACACATGCATTGTTAGTTGCCAAGTGTTCCATTTTAATCATGGTAATTTGGTAAATATCAAAAGACGGTGAGCAAATGGTATGAATTGAAATAACAGCAAATGCTACTGGTTAAGTTAAAAACATTTGTAACAATTAGAATTTTAAATGTCCATTTCAGTATTGCCTAGAGTTGGTGTTCGTGAAATAGGGACGAGGATTAATACAGTAAAAATTAAAAAAACAAAAATAAACAAGAATGTAAGAGAAAAAACACCAGCTAAAATACAGTAGATAGTTTCCATCAAATCTCTAGATTCACTTGCAATTGCAAATTAATTGGTAAATCAAAATTGCTACTTTTTAGATGCAATTTGATCTGCTGATGAATTGGAAAGGGGATGGTGCATGAAACACACAGCAAATAGTCTGCTGAACAACAAATTACGACAATCTGTTCAACTAACAAAACATAATGTGTATGAGGGAACAAGCTGCAGCAATTTATCTCAAAAAGAACAGCATATTGCAGTGAGTGCATGAGACCAACACATTGAGGACGGCACAGTGGCACAGCGGTAGAGTTGCAACCTTACAGCGCTAGAGACCTAGGTTCGATTCTAACTACGTGTGCTATCTGTATGAAGTTTGTACGTTCTCCTCTTGACCAGCATAGGTTTTCTCTGGGAGCTGCAGTTTCCTCCCACACTCCAAGGGCATACAGGTTTGAAGGCTAATTGGCCTGGTATAGTTGTAAACTGCCCCTAATGTGTGCAGGATAGTGTAGTGTACGGCGATCACTGGTTGGCGCAGATTGAGTGAGCCGAAGGGTCGGTTTCTGCACTGCCTAGTCTCTATAATCTCTAGACTAAACATAAATTATGTCCAACAATTGTTTTCAGTCATTTTTAACTGTGATCACCTAGTCAAATTATTTCCACACTGCCTCGCTATAGATTTGCCCTGGTATGCAATGTTTGTTTTAAGGTTCATTGTTGTTGCTGTTTGTCACTTGCTATCGACTACGACCATGATATCTCGTCCATTGTGCTGCAATGTGTATAGTGATGGCTGATTAGACCAATCTGTGCTTGACAGTTCCTTACACACAGATGTGAATCTCCTTTTTGTGTCCACGACTTGACTTCCTTTGTCAGCCATGGTCACTACATTCTCCCCCTGGAATCTTTCTTCCTCTTTGGGGTGCAAAGATCTTGCGTTTTCCCAATTACTCCCAGAAACACTTGCCGTTGCTGTTCCATTGTCATTCCTGCTAGGATCGCTTTCCAAACATTTGCTAGCTCCTCCCTCGTTAGTTATCTTCACAGAACAGTAATATTGACACATCTGATTTCATCTTCTCCCTCTCAAACTGCAGGTTAAATTGTATCATGTTATGGTCACTACCTACTGGGGGTTCCTTTAACTTAAGCTCCCTAATCAAACCCAATTCACTCTTGCTTCCCACTTGATGTGAAATATTGTGCATGGACAGGCGATGTGGAAGTTTTAAGCTGTCTGGCATCTCTGCTGTACATTGTGTATATCGCACAAGCATAGGTATGAAACTGCATGATACACCTTCAACTTGGTCTTTACAGTGCATTCAGAAAGTATTCAGACCCCTTCACCTTTTCTACATTTTGTTACGTTACAGCCTTATTCTAAAATGGATTAAATTCTTTCTTTTTAATCATCAATCTGCACACAATACCACATAAAAAAAAGCGAAAACAGGTGTTTAGAAATGTTTGCAAAATAATTTTAAAGAAATAACTGAAATATCACATTTACCTAACAATTCAGACCCTTTACTCAGTATTTTGTTGACAATGATTAGAGCCTCAAGTCTTCTTGGGTATGATGCTACAAGCTTGGCACACCTGTGTTTGGATAATTTCTCCCATTCTTCTTTGCAGATCCTCTCAAGCTCTGTCAGCTTGGATGGGGAGCGTCGATGCACAGCTATTTTCAGGTCCTTCCAGAGATGTTCCATCGGCTTCAAGTCCGGGCTCTGGCTGAGCCACTCAAGGGCATTTTCAGACTTGTCACAAAGCCACTCCTGCATTGTCTTGGCTGTGTGCTTAGGGTCATTGTCCTGTTGGAAAGTGAACCTCCACCCCAGTCTGAGGTCCTGAACGCTCTATAGCAGGTTTTCATCATGGATCTCTCTGTACTTCTCACGCTCCGTTCATCTTTCCCTCAATCTCCCAGTTCCTGCCGCTGAAAAACATCCCCACAACATGATGCTGCCACCACAATGCTTCACCGTAGTTATGGTATTGGCCAGGTGATGATCGGTGACTGGTTTCCTACAGACGTGACGCTTGGCATTCAGACCAAAGAGTTCAATCTTAGTTTCATCAGACCAGAATCTTGTCTAGGTGCTTTTTGGCAAACCCCAAGCGGGCTGTCATGTGCCTTTTACTGAGGCGTGGCTTCCATCTGGCCACTCTACCATAAAGGCCTGATTGGTGGAGTGCTGCGGTTTTAGTTGGCCTTCTGGAAGGTTCTCCCATCTCCACATAGGAACTCAAGAGCTCAGTCAGAGTGACCATCAGGTTCTTGGTCACCTCCTTGACCAAGGCCCTTCTCCCCCAATTGCTCAGTTTGGCCGGGCGGCCTGTTCTATGAAGAGTCCTGGTGGTTCCAAAGTTCTTCCATTTAATAATGAAAGAGGCCACTGTGCTCTTCTGGACCTGCAATGCTGCAGAAATTGTTTTATACACTTCCCCTTTCATAGACCTGTGTCATGACACAATCCTGGCTCGGAGGTCTACGGACAATTCCTTCATCTTCATGGCTTGGTTTTTGTTCTGACATGCACTCTGAACTGCGGGACCTTATATAGACAGGTGTGTGCCTTTCCAAATCATGTCCAATCAATTTAGTTTACCACTGGTGGACTCCAATTAAGATGTAGAAACATCTCAAGGATATTCAATTGTAACAGGCTGCACCTAAGCTCAATTTTGAGTGTCATAGCAAAGGGTCTGAATACTTATGTAAATGTGATATTTCAGTTATCTCTATTTAATTACTTTGCAAACATTTCTAAACATATGGTTTCACTCTTTTATTATGGGGTGTGGTGTGTAGTTGATGATAAACAAAATGAATTTAATCCATTTTAGAATTAGGCTGTAACGTACAAAATGTGGAAAAAGTGAAGGCGTCTGAATCTTTCTGAATGCACTGTAGGCCAATTCCTCTTCATTCCCACACTTTACTGCATAGTCTACCAAAAGCATAGAAACATAGACATAGAAACATAGAAATTAGGTGCAGGAGTAGGCCATTCGGCCCTTCGAGCCTGCACCGCCATTCAATATGATCATGGCTGATCATCCAACTCAGTATCCCGTACCTGCCTTCTCTCCATATCCCCTGATCCCCTTAGCCACAAGGGCCACATCTAACTCCCTCTTAAATATAGCCAATGAACTGGCCTCAACTACCCTCTGTGGCAGAGAGTTCCAGAGATTCACCACTCTCTGTGTGAAAAAAGTTCTTCTCATCTCGGTTTTAAAGGATTTCCCCCTTATCCGTAAGCTGTGACCCCTTGTCCTGGACTTCCCTAACATCGGGAACAATCTTCCTGCATCTAGCCTGTCCAACCCCTTAAGAATTTTGTAAGTTTCTATAAGATCCCCTCTCAATCTCCTAAATTATAGAGAGTATAAACCAAGTCTATCCAGTTTTTCTTCATAAGACAGTCCTGACATCCCAGGAATCAGTCTGGTGAACCGTCTCTGCACTCCCTCTATGGCAATAATGTCCTTCCTCAGATTTGGAAACCAAAACTGTACGCAATACTCCAGGTGTGGTCTCACCAAGACCCTGTACAACTGCAGTAGAACCTCCCTGCTCCTATACTCAAATCCTTTTGCAATGAAAGCTAACATACCATTCGCTTTCTTTACTGCCTGATGCACCTGCATGCCTATCTTCAATGACTGGTGTACCATGACACCCAGGTCTCGCTGCATCTCCCCCTTTCCTAATCGGCCACCCAGAGCTGCTTGTTGCTACCCTGTTGTTGTCTTGGTCATCAACCGATCTTGAGAAATTGCTGGCAATGTATGTGAACTTTTCCACAGCTGAAAACCTCTGTCCATTCGCTAGGATGATATGCACAGTGTTTGGTGCAGGTTTACTGTTGCCACCCGCAGGGCTCACAGGTAAAAATGTGACTTAAAAACTGCAACAAAGGTATTTAAGTATCAATCCATCAGAAGTAAATGTTAAAATGCATCTAATCTTCAATGGGGTGTGAATGTTTTTTTGGCCATGAAGAAAACACACATGGTTTATTTGTGCAATTACTAGAAGGTAATTACCAGAAAGCTCACCACATGGCCCAAAAGAGCACATGGATAGATCCTCAGTAAGAATTTGTTTGTGACCCACTGTCCAAGCAATGGAAGACAATCAAAAGATCACCATTCCTGATAAAATGACAGTTCAGGGTCAACAATGTTCAGACTAGTTCAGACTCAACACCCAGTTTACAAACATTTCAACTCCCTCTCCCATTCCCACATTGACCTTTCTGTCCTGGGCCTCCTCCACTGCCAGAGTGAGGACAAACACAAATTGGAGGAACAGCACCCTATATTCCACGGGTGGCTTACAAACCAGTGGTATGATACTGATTTCTCTAATTTGAAGTAACCCCTGCATTTCCTCTCGCCCCACCCTAGGTGATCTACTAGTTCCACTGTTCACATCCTTGTATCCCTTCGTTATCACCCCTTCTCCAGCCAACAATGGGCCATTATGGGATCCACCCTTCCTTGGTGATCTGGTGTCAACACTGCTTTGTTCCAGCCCTTTTTTTCCTCCAGTTTCTTCCTCACTACGTTCAGTTTGAAGAAGGGTCCCGACCCCAGATGTCACCCAATCTTTTTTCCAGAGATAACGCCTGACCTGCTGAGTTACTCCAGCACTTTCTGTCCATCTTTGGTATAGAAACATAGAAATTAGGTGCAGGAGTAGGCCATTCGGCCCTTCGAGCCTGCACCGCCATTCAATATGATCATGGCTGATCATCCAACTCAGTATCCCGTACCTGCCTTCTCTCCATATACCCCTGATCCCCTTAGCCACAAGGGCCACATCTAACTCCCTCTTAAATATAGCCAATGAACTGGCCTCGACTACCCTCTGTGGCAGAGAGTTCCAGAGATTCACCACTCTCTGTGTGAAAAAAGTTCTTCTCATCTCGGTTTTAAAGGATTTCCCCCTTATCCGTAAGCTGTGACCCCTTGTCCTGGACTTCCCCAACATCGGGAACAATCTTCCTGCATCTAGCCTGTCCAACCCCCTTAAGAATTTTGTAAGTTTCTATAAGATCCCCTCTCAATCTCCTAAATTATAGAGAGTATAAACCAAGTCTATCCAGTCTTTCTTCATAAGACAGTCCTGACATCCCAGGAATCAGTCTGGTGAACCTTCTCTGCACTCCCTCTATGGCAATAATGTCCTTCCTCAGATTTGGAGACCAAAACTGCACGCAATACTCCAGGTGTGGTCTCACCAAGACCCTGTACAACTGCAGTAGAACCTCCCTGCTCCTATACTCAAATCCTTTTGCAATGAAAGCTAACATACCATTCGCTTTCTTTACTGCCTGATGCACCTGCATGCCTATCTTCAATGACTGGTGTACCATGACACCCAGGTCTCGCTGCATCTCCCCCTTTCCCAATCGGCCACCCAGAGCTGCTTGTTGCTACCCTGTTGTTGTCTTGGTCATCAACCGATCTTGAGAAATTGCTGGCAATGTATGTGAACTTTTCCACAGCTGAAAACCTCTGTCCATTCGCTAGGATGATATGCACAGTGTTTGGTGCAGGTTTACTGTTGCCACCCGCAGGGCTCACAGGTAAAAATGTGACTTAAAAACTGCAACAAAGGTATTTAAGTATCAATCCATCAGAAGTAAATGTTAAAATGCATCTAATCTTCAATGGGGTGTGAATGTTTTTTTGGCCATGAAGAAAACACACATGGTTTATTTGTGCAATTACTAGAAGGTAATTACCAGAAAGCTCACCACATGGCCCAAAAGAGCACATGGATAGATCCTCAGTAAGAATTTGTTTGTGACCCACTGTCCAAGCAATGGAAGACAATCAAAAGATCACCATTCCTGATAAAATGACAGTTCAGGGTCAACAATGTTCAGACTAGTTCAGACTCAACACCCAGTTTACAAACATTTCAACTCCCTCTCCCATTCCCACATTGACCTTTCTGTCCTGGGCCTCCTCCACTGCCAGAGTGAGGACAAACACAAATTGGAGGAACAGCACCCTATATTCCACGGGTGGCTTACAAACCAGTGGTATGATACTGATTTCTCTAATTTGAAGTAACCCCTGCATTTCCTCTCGCCCCACCCTAGGTGATCTACTAGTTCCACTGTTCACATCCTTGTATCCCTTCGTTATCACCCCTTCTCCAGCCAACAATGGGCCATTATGGGATCCACCCTTCCTTGGTGATCTGGTGTCAACACTGCTTTGTTCCAGCCCTTTTTTTCCTCCAGTTTCTTCCTCACTACGTTCAGTTTGAAGAAGGGTCCCGACCCCAGATGTCACCCAATCTTTTTTCCAGAGATAACGCCTGACCTGCTGAGTTACTCCAGCACTTTCTGTCCATCTTTGGTATAGAAACATAGAAATTAGGTGCAGGAGTAGGCCATTCGGCCCTTCGAGCCTGCACCGCCATTCAATATGATCATGGCTGATCATCCAACTCAGTATCCCGTACCTGCCTTCTCTCCATACCCCCTGATCCCCTTAGCCACAAGGGCCACATCTAACTCCCTCTTAAATATAGCCAATGAACTGGCCTCGACTACCCTCTGTGGCAGAGAGTTCCAGAGATTCACCACTCTCTGTGTGAAAAAAGTTCTTCTCATCTCGGTTTTAAAGGATTTCCCCCTTATCCGTAAGCTGTGACCCCTTGTCCTGGACTTCCCTAACATCGGGAACAATCTTTCTGCATCTAGCCTGTCCAACCCCTTAAGAATTTTGTAAGTTTCTATAAGATCCCCTCTCAATCTCCTAAATTATAGAGAGTATAACCAAGTCTATCCAGTCTTTCTTCATAAGACAGTCCTGACATCCCAGGAATCAGTCTGGTGAACCGTCTCTGCACTCCCTCTATGGCAATAATGTCCTTCCTCAGATTTGGAAACCAAAACTGTACGCAATACTCCAGGTGTGGTCTCACCAAGACCCTGTACAACTGCAGTAGAACCTCCCTGCTCCTATACTCAAATCCTTTTGCAATGAAAGCTAACATACCATTCGCTTTCTTTACTGCCTGATGCACCTGCATGCCTATCTTCAATGACTGGTGTACCATGACACCCAGGTCTCGCTGCATCTCCCCCTTTCCCAATCGGCCACCCAGAGCTGCTTGTTGCTACCCTGTTGTTGTCTTGGTCATCAACCGATCTTGAGAAATTGCTGGCAATGTATGTGAACTTTTCCACAGCTGAAAACCTCTGTCCATTCGCTAGGATGATATGCACAGTGTTTGGTGCAGGTTTACTGTTGCCACCCGCAGGGCTCACAGGTAAAAATGTGACTTAAAAACTGCAACAAAGGTATTTAAGTATCAATCCATCAGAAGTAAATGTTAAAATGCATCTAATCTTCAATGGGGTGTGAATGTTTTTTTGGCCATGAAGAAAACACACATGGTTTATTTGTGCAATTACTAGAAGGTAATTACCAGAAAGCTCACCACATGGCCCAAAAGAGCACATGGATAGATCCTCAGTAAGAATTTGTTTGTGACCCACTGTCCAAGCAATGGAAGACAATCAAAAGATCACCATTCCTGATAAAATGACAGTTCAGGGTCAACAATGTTCAGACTAGTTCAGACTCAACACCCAGTTTACAAACATTTCAACTCCCTCTACCATTCCCACATTGACCTTTCTGTCCTGGGCCTCCTCCACTGCCAGAGTGAGGACAAACACAAATTGGAGGAACAGCACCCTATATTCCACGGGTGGCTTACAAACCAGTGGTATGATACTGATTTCTCTAATTTGAAGTAACCCCTGCATTTCCTCTCGCCCCCCACCTAGGTGATCTACTAGTTCCACTGTTCACATCCTTGTATCCCTTCGTTATCACCCCTTCTCCAGCCAACAATGGGCCATTATGGGATCCACCCTTCCTTGGTGATCTGGTGTCAACACTGCTTTGTTCCAGCCCTTTTTTTCCTCCAGTTTCTTCCTCACTACGTTCAGTTTGAAGAAGGGTCCCGACCCCAGATGTCACCCAATCTTTTTTCCAGAGATAACGCCTGACCTGCTGAGTTACTCCAGCACTTTCTGTCCATCTTTGGTATAGAAACATAGAAATTAGGTGCAGGAGTAGGCCATTCGGCCCTTCGAGCCTGCACCGCCATTCAATATGATCATGGCTGATCATCCAACTCAGTATCCCGTACCTGCCTTCTCTCCATACCCCCTGATCCCCTTAGCCACAAGGGCCACATCTAACTCCCTCTTAAAATATAGCCAATGAACTGGCCTCGACTACCCTCTGTGGCAGAGAGTTCCAGAGATTCACCACTCTCTGTGTGAAAAAAGTTCTTCTCATCTCGGTTTTAAAGGATTTCCCCCTTATCCGTAAGCTGTGACCCCTTGTCCTGGACTTCCCTAACATCGGGAACAATCTTTCTGCATCTAGCCTGTCCAACCCCTTAAGAATTTTGTAAGTTTCTATAAGATCCCCTCTCAATCTCCTAAATTATAGAGAGTATAAACCAAGTCTATCCAGTCTTTCTTCATAAGACAGTCCTGACATCCCAGGAATCAGTCTGGTGAACCGTCTCTGCACTCCCTCTATGGCAATAATGTCCTTCCTCAGATTTGGAAACCAAAACTGTACGCAATACTCCAGGTGTGGTCTCACCAAGACCCTGTACAACTGCAGTAGAACCTCCCTGCTCCTATACTCAAATCCTTTTGCAATGAAAGCTAACATACCATTCGCTTTCTTTACTGCCTGATGCACCTGCATGCCTATCTTCAATGACTGGTGTACCATGACACCCAGGTCTCGCTGCATCTCCCCCTTTCCCAATCGGCCACCCAGAGCTGCTTGTTGCTACCCTGTTGTTGTCTTGGTCATCAACCGATCTTGAGAAATTGCTGGCAATGTATGTGAACTTTTCCACAGCTGAAAACCTCTGTCCATTCGCTAGGATGATATGCACAGTGTTTGGTGCAGGTTTACTGTTGCCACCCGCAGGGCTCACAGGTAAAAATGTGACTTAAAAACTGCAACAAAGGTATTTAAGTATCAATCCATCAGAAGTAAATGTTAAAATGCATCTAATCTTCAATGGGGTGTGAATGTTTTTTTGGCCATGAAGAAAACACACATGGTTTATTTGTGCAATTACTAGAAGGTAATTACCAGAAAGCTCACCACATGGCCCAAAAGAGCACATGGATAGATCCTCAGTAAGAATTTGTTTGTGACCCACTGTCCAAGCAATGGAAGACAATCAAAAGATCACCATTCCTGATAAAATGACAGTTCAGGGTCAACAATGTTCAGACTAGTTCAGACTCAACACCCAGTTTACAAACATTTCAACTCCCTCTCCCATTCCCACATTGACCTTTCTGTCCTGGGCCTCCTCCACTGCCATAGTGAGGACAAACACAAATTGGAGGAACAGCACCCTATATTCCACGGGTGGCTTACAAACCAGTGGTATGATACTGATTTCTCTAATTTGAAGTAACCCCTGCATTTCCTCTCGCCCCACCCTAGGTGATCTACTAGTTCCACTGTTCACATCCTTGTATCCCTTCGTTATCACCCCTTCTCCAGCCAACAATGGGCCATTATGGGATCCACCCTTCCTTGGTGATCTGGTGTCAACACTGCTTTGTTCCAGCCCTTTTTTTCCTTCAGTTTCTTCCTCACTACGTTCAGTTTGAAGAAGGGTCCCGACCCCAGATGTCACCCAATCTTTTTTCCAGAGATAACGCCTGACCTGCTGAGTTACTCCAGCACTTTCTGTCCATCTTTGGTATAGAAACATAGAAATTAGGTGCAGGAGTAGGCCATTCGGCCCTTCGAGCCTGCACCGCCATTCAATATGATCATGGCTGATCATCCAACTCAGTATCCCGTACCTGCCTTCTCTCCATACCCCCTGATCCCCTTAGCCACAAGGGCCACATCTAACTCCCTCTTAAATATAGCCAATGAACTGGCCTCGACTACCCTCTGTGGCAGAGAGTTCCAGAGATTCACCACTCTCTGTGTGAAAAAAGTTCTTCTCATCTCGGTTTTAAAGGATTTCCCCCTTATCCGTAAGCTGTGACCCCTTGTCCTGGACTTCCCTAACATCGGGAACAATCTTTCTGCATCTAGCCTGTCCAACCCCTTAAGAATTTTGTAAGTTTCTATAAGATCCCCTCTCAATCTCCTAAATTATAGAGAGTATAAACCAAGTCTATCCAGTCTTTCTTCATAAGACAGTCCTGACATCCCAGGAATCAGTCTGGTGAACCGTCTCTGCACTCCCTCTATGGCAATAATGTCCTTCCTCAGATTTGGAAACCAAAACTGTACGCAATACTCCAGGTGTGGTCTCACCAAGACCCTGTACAACTGCAGTAGAACCTCCCTGCTCCTATACTCAAATCCTTTTGCAATGAAAGCTAACATACCATTCGCTTTCTTTACTGCCTGATGCACCTGCATGCCTATCTTCAATGACTGGTGTACCATGACACCCAGGTCTCGCTGCATCTCCCCCTTTCCCAATCGGCCACCCAGAGCTGCTTGTTGCTACCCTGTTGTTGTCTTGGTCATCAACCGATCTTGAGAAATTGCTGGCAATGTATGTGAACTTTTCCACAGCTGAAAACCTCTGTCCATTCGCTAGGATGATATGCACAGTGTTTGGTGCAGGTTTACTGTTGCCACCCGCAGGGCTCACAGGTAAAAATGTGACTTAAAAACTGCAACAAAGGTATTTAAGTATCAATCCATCAGAAGTAAATGTTAAAATGCATCTAATCTTCAATGGGGTGTGAATGTTTTTTTGGCCATGAAGAAAACACACATGGTTTATTTGTGCAATTACTAGAAGGTAATTACCAGAAAGCTCACCACATGGCCCAAAAGAGCACATGGATAGATCCTCAGTAAGAATTTGTTTGTGACCCACTGTCCAAGCAATGGAAGACAATCAAAAGATCACCATTCCTGATAAAATGACAGTTCAGAGTCAACAATGTTCAGACTAGTTCAGACTCAACACCCAGTTTACAAACATTTCAACTCCCTCTCCCATTCCCACATTGACCTTTCTGTCCTGGGCCTCCTCCACTGCCAGAGTGAGGACAAACACAAATTGGAGGAACAGCACCCTATATTCCACGGGTGGCTTACAAACCAGTGGTATGATACTGATTTCTCTAATTTGAAGTAACCCCTGCATTTCCTCTCGCCCCACCCTAGGTGATCTACTAGTTCCACTGTTCACATCCTTGTATCCCTTCGTTATCACCCCTTCTCCAGCCAACAATGGGCCATTATGGGATCCACCCTTCCTTGGTGATCTGGTGTCAACACTGCTTTGTTCCAGCCCTTTTTTTCCTCCAGTTTCTTCCTCACTACGTTCAGTTTGAAGAAGGGTCCCGACCCCAGATGTCACCCAATCTTTTTTCCAGAGATAACGCCTGACCTGCTGAGTTACTCCAGCACTTTCTGTCCATCTTTGGTATAGAAACATAGAAATTAGGTGCAGGAGTAGGCCATTCGGCCCTTCGAGCCTGCACCGCCATTCAATATGATCATGGCTGATCATCCAACTCAGTATCCCGTACCTGCCTTCTCTCCATACCCCCTGATCCCCTTAGCCACAAGGGCCACATCTAACTCCCTCTTAAATATAGCCAATGAACTGGCCTCGACTACCCTCTGTGGCAGAGAGTTCCAGAGATTCACCACTCTCTGTGTGAAAAAAGTTCTTCTCATCTCGGTTTTAAAGGATTTCCCCCTTATCCTTAAGCTGTGACCCCTTGTCCTGGACTTCCCTAACATCGGGAACAATCTTCCTGCATCTAGCCTGTCCAACCCCTTAAGAATTTTGTAAGGTATAAACCAGCATCTGCAGTTCATATCTATACGATGTTCTGACTATTGTCACGATAAATGAATAGAAATTTACAGGACCTACAGGTTAGAAACGTTTGTTTATTATTTATCAAAAATCACTTGAAAGATGTTTTCAGGTCAGGAAACTAGAGATGAATGGCAGAGATCATAATATCTATCCAAAACAACAATACATGGAACAATTAGTTCAAAAGGCCATGATTATCTTGATACGTCTGACAGTGGGTATCCTGGCAGGATGCAGGGAAACATTTTGAAATAAAGATGGAAAGTACCTCCAGAAACCTGAAGCCATCGCTTGAATTGTAGGACCAAATACATTTTATCTACCTTCCCATTCATATGGCCACTCGAATCTCAAAACTAAAGCATTGAAGCTATCATACATTTTCCAAATGTCACCCTTCTGGCTGGCAACATTTCAGATATGTTTTTATCCATCCTATTTGGTTGTCTGTCTCTTCAGATGTCCACCTATTTATGACAGGAACATAGGTCGAGACCCCGTCACCTATTCCTTCTCTCCAGAGATGCTGCCTGTCCTGCTCAGTTACTCCAGCATTTTGTGTCTGCAGTGAAGAACTATTCAATTGGCAGAATAAATACAAGTTTGCTTGCAAAAGTGGGTGCTTTTTCTTTATAGCTGCATACTAATCCATCACTATCTTGAGACATCCAGAACGCAGGCTTTTGTAAATTCTCATGGAAAGGTATTTCACAGGCTGTCTTCCTTTTCTTTGATGGACCTCAAACTGTGTGATAAATCCTCTCAGTAGCACAGCTGAGGATTTTTTTTGTTTTCTAATCCCTCAAGTCAAAGGCCATGACCATTGAGCTTGAAAAATCAATCACTCCCTGGTTTGACTAGTAAAGCTGTTGGTAACTTAGCCCTCTCATTTACGAGAGGATAACCAAAGTCAGGTGC
Source organism: Leucoraja erinaceus (assembly GCF_028641065.1). NCBI lineage: Eukaryota > Metazoa > Chordata > Chondrichthyes > Rajiformes > Rajidae > Leucoraja > Leucoraja erinaceus. Next base: position 71,649,791 of record NC_073381.1, on the reverse strand, counting down.
AGATCTAATCTGTGAAAACAGATTTTAATCATTGTAAACCTGTCATTTTCAGCATGCACAATTTTGCAGATGGCCCTCTCCTCTGACACTATTACTGCATATTTTTAAATGAGCATAACTCTAAAATTTCACACTTCGGACCTAAATTCCAGTCTGCTAAACTTCAAAAATAAAGATTGATATTCTAAAGTAACTTTAATGAGCTGTTACACCTTTCTTCTGCCATTTTAGTTACTCAGAAAGAGGAGAGTGTCATCTGCTGAAAGTCATTAAAAATCACACTGACAGTAATAGACTGGGCAAGAGTGCTGAGAAGATTTATGAGGCTGCTGCCAGGACTTGAAGGCCTGAGCTATAGGGAGGGGTTGGGCAGGATAGGATGTATTCCTTGGAGTGCAGGAGGCTGAGGGATGATCTTATAGAGGTGTATAAGATCATTGAAGGAATAGATAGAAATGTAGAAAATAGGTGCAGGAGTAGGCCATTCAGCCTTTTGAGCCTGCATTGCTATTCAATATGATCATGGCTGATCATACAGAATCAGTACACCCGTTCCTGCTTTCTCCCCATATCCCTTGATTCCATTAGTCCTAATGGCCCTGTCCCACGGTACGAGTTCATTCCAAGAGCTCTCCCGAGTTAAAAAAAAATCAAACTCGTGGTAAGAACGGAGAATGAACATAGCGGGTATGTCAGAGCTCGGGAACGTCTCTTAGCGGCTCGTAACGCTAACGGCAGGTACTTGGGAAGACTCGCTAACGGCAGGTAATCTCGGGAAGACTCATGAAGATTTTTCAACATGTTGAAAAATGTCCACGAGAGCCCCGAGTACCGACGAGCGGCCATTACCGTAAATCTCCGAGTTTGAATCAGGGCAAACTCGGGAGAGCTCTTGGAATGAACTTGCACCGTGGGACAGGGCCATAAGAGCTATATCCAACTCTCTCTTGAATACATCCAGTGAATTGGACTCCACTGCCTTCTGGCAAATAATTCCCCAGATTCACAACTCTCTGGGTGAAAAGGTTTTTCTCATCTCAGTCTAAAATGGCCTACCCCTTATTCTTAAACTGTGACCCCAGGTTCTGGACTCCCCCATCATCCGGGGACATTTTTCCTGCATCTAGCCTGTCCAATCCTTTAATAATTTTATATGTTTCCATAAGATCCCTTCTAACTTCCAGTGAATACAAGCCCAGTCGATCCATTCTTTCATCATATGTCAGTCCCGCCATCCCGGGAATTTACCTGGTGAACCTACGCTGCACTCTCTCGATAGCAAGAATGTACTTCCTCAAACTAGGAAACCAAAACTGCGCACAGTACTCCAGGTGCGGTCTCAACAAGGCCCTATACAACTGCAGTAGAACCTCCTTGCTCCTGTACTCAAATCCTATGAAGGCCAACATGCCATTTGCTTTCTTCACTGCCTGCCGAACCTGCATGCTTACTTTCAGTGACTGATGTACATTGCCTTCCAAAATGTTTGGGACAAAGACCCACCATTTATTTATTTGCCTCTGTACTCCACAATTTGAGATTTGCAATAGAAAAAATCCCATGTGGTTAAATTGCACATAGTCAGATTTTAATAAAGGCCATTTTTATATATTTTTGTTTCACCATGTAGAAATTAGAGCAGTGTTTATAAATAGTCCCCCCATTTCAGGGCGCCATGCATGTGCAGATTGTTCTCTCGAATTTTATCAGGTAATTTGTCTTCAATAGGTCCTATCTCTTAATAAAGTATTTAAAAACATATAGCTCAAAGAAATTTACTTACCATATTATTTGTACACAAAATCCATTCGCCCCTCTTTGTTTCCTGTTGTACCAAGCTGTTTTAAATATTCTAATTATTTTTTATTCCTTTGCGCTGTTGCAGTTCTTTAAGTTCCAGCGTTGGTCTGCCATCTGCCATGATTTTTAATTATTTTGGTATTTTCCTCGTAAGTTTGCTTCGAGAAACTCTCAAGGTAATAACTATCCATCTTTGAAAAACCCGCCAAGAAACTTGCGCATGCGCAGCTGGCTGGTGCGCAGCGCAGCACATGCACGCAGTCCACGGTGTAAAGGCAGAATTTCAGCTGCCTTTACGTACCGTTCCCACTGATGGCTTGAAGCATCGTCGATGGCACGTGAGTAGCACATACTTCCGCGTTTTAAATGTACTGCGGATGAAAGGCACGGGAGAATTATGCCTCCCTAAGAGATCGATCTCTTAGGGAAGCATAATTCGCACGTGCCTCTACTATTTATGTCCATTTTATATATGGTAATGACCATTTTATAATTTTAGTCAGGGTAGGCACTGCCTACCTTGTCTACCCCGATGGCACGTGCCTGGTTCGCACCACTCTCTAGTTGCTGATAGGATGCTTCAGTTGCCTGCTAACAGCTCGGAAGAAACTCTCCATGAATCTGGATGTATGTGTTTTCATACCTCTGTGCCTCTTGCCTGATGGGAGAGCGGGGAGAGGGAGTGGGATAGTGGGGATCAAAAACCAGAGGACATGGGTTTAAGACAAGAGTCAATAGGAACCTGAGGGGTAACATTTTCACTCAGAGGGTGGTGGATATATGGAACAAGCTCAAAGAGGAGGTAGTTGAAGCAAGTACTATAGTAGCATTTAAAAAAACACTTGGACAGGCACATGGATAGGAAAGGATTAGAGGAATATGGACCAAATGCAGGCAAATGGGACAAATTGGTTATCATCGGTGACTTGGGCCAAAGGGCCTGTTTCCCTGCTGTATGACTCGAGGAATCCACAGATTAGAACATAACAGAAAAGCACAGCTCAGCAACAGAGCTTTTGTCTCACTGTGTTTGTGCCAAACATAAGGCCCACACATGAACAGTATCCCTCCTGCATATCCAAGTGTCTATCAAAAAACCTCTGAAAACACCACCATCATCATATCTGCCTCCAGCACAAACCCTGGCAGCATGTTCCAGGCACTGACCACACAGGCCCTTGGCTTCCACATGCACCTCACAAGCAGGCACTTTAAATGTGGCCCTCTGCCTTCACATGAACTGGTGCGAGTATTGAAAGAAGGCATCTTAGTTTTAGTTTTAGAGATATAGCGCAGAAACAGGCTTTTTGGCCCACCGAGTCCACACCGACCAGCGATCCCCGCATATTAACACTATCCTGCGCACACTAGGGACAATTTTTACACTTATACCAAGCCAATCAACCCACAAACTTGTACATCTTTGGAGTGTGGGAGGAATCCGAAGATCTTGGAGAAAACCCACGCAGGTCACGGGGAGAATGTACAAACTCCGTATGGACAAGCACCCGTGGTCAGGATCGATCCCAGGTCTCTACTGCTGTAATCAGCAACTCTACTGCTACACGAATGTGATGCCCTCTTTGTGCAACATAATCTTACTGCTACAATTACAACAACATTTGGACCTAAGAAAATTAAAAAGTGCATTCATATTGCTCTTTCAGCCTTGAAGCTGGGTTTGAAGTAATCAGAGATCTCTCCGTCAGTTTTAGGAGGTCACAAGAACCAGAAAATGATTCTGAGTTTAGAAAGCAGTTCTCTGTACTGGGAATTCTCAAGCTTGTCTATTCCAAGCCTCTCTCCCACATTAGAACATTTCCATGGCCTCCCTGTTGAGCAATGTAAAGCACATGATCATTCCAGTGCAGTCAATCCATGCTACTTATAAGTGTGTGACTCAGCTGACCCAAGACTGTTTTATCGATATGAATCAGTGTTGAGAATGTAAATACTCTAAAACCAATAGAGACTGGAGGGCCTGGGGAAAGGATAACTGGGAATAATATCCAGAATGTCTGGCATTAATGGAACAGAGTCAGCCATGCTGACCACAACCTAAATCACTGTATCAGCAGACAAATGGAGAGGAGAAAAAAAAAAGGCTAGAAGTCCAAAAAGCTCCTGACATGGTCATTTGCTCAAACAACCTGGACTATCTCAGGCTGAATAATGCATTTTTTTAGGGCATCCTGAAATCTTTATGTGGACCCCAAATGTGAAGAGTCAATAGTCGTTTTATTGCCACAAGTCCCGAAATGGAACAATTAAATTCTTAGTTGCAGCACCACATTGAGAAGTCCTTGAACTATGGTTTGCCAAAGAATACGAGGTGTGGGAACTAATGTTAAAACAAGAAGGTTGGCACAAAATCCTGGAGTAACTCAGCAGGATATCAGCTAAAGCGATCCACCTGAAGGGACGCGAGTGTGAAAAAACAGAATTTGTCAGACTCCGTCTGCTCCTCAAGTAAACATAGAAACATAGAAAATAGGTGCAGGAGTAGGCCATTCAGCCCTTCGAGCCTGCACCGCCATTCAATATGAGCATGGCTGATCATCCAACTCAGAATCCTGTACCTGCTTTCTCTCCATACCCCCTGATCCATTTAGCCACAAGGGCCACATCTAACTCCCTCTTAAATATAGCCAATGAACTGGCCTCAACTACCCTCTGTGGCAGAGAGTTCCAGATATTCATGATATCCAAACCATCATGATATGACAAGAAAAAGCTCTACAAAAATGTTTAGTCCTATGGTGTCTGTTTTCAACATTTCTCAAAATAAAACAAGCCCAAGGCCAAGAAAAGTTGATGTATTGTGACAAACTGTCATGTAATCTGTGTGATTGAAAAGGGTCTTGTTGATATAGATGTTCCCCTTAAACGTTTGAATGATTTACTCCATACCTACTGGCACTGATAACACAGATCACATGTTAATTGGCAGAACCAGGTGGTAAAATAATAGTTCACTTCCTGTAGTGCAGAAGCCAATCAGACAATATATCTGTGGGATATATAGTTAGATCAAAGCCACCATCTGATATATTCCCAATTCCTCCGTCTACGCCGCATCTGCACCCAGGATGAGGTTTTCCATACTAGATCATCGGAGATGTCATTCTTTAGGAAACAGGGGTCCCCCTCTTCATTTATAGATGAAGCTCTCACTAGAGTCTCCTCGATATCCCGCAGCTCCGCTTTTGCTCCTCTCCCCCCCCCCTCCCCCATTCGCAACAAGGACAGAGTCCCCCTTGTCCTCGCCTTCCACCCTATCAGCCGTCGCATACAGCATATAATCCTCCAACACTTTTGCCTCCTCCAACGGGATCCCACTACTGGCCACATCTTCCCATCTCCACCCCTTTCTGCTTTCCGCAGAGACCGTTCCCTCCACAATTCCCTGGTCAACTCATCCCTTCCCACCCAAACCACCCCCTCCCCGGGTACTTTCCCCTGCAACCGCAGGAGATTAAACACCTGTCCCTTTACCTCCCCCCTCGACACCAACCAAGGACCCTGACTCTTTTCAGGTGAGGCAGAGGTTCACTTGCACCTCCTCCAACATCATGTACTGTATCCACTGTTCCAGGAGTCAACTTCTGTACATCGGCAAGACCAAGCGCAGGCTCGGCGATCGTTTCGCTGAACACCTCCGCTCAGTCCGCCTTAACCTACCTGATCTCCCAGTTGCTCAGCACTTTAACTCCCCCTCCCATTCCCAATCTGACCTTTCTGCCCTGGGCCTCCTCCATTGTCAGAGTAAGGCCCAGCGCAAATTGGAGGAATATTTTGCTTGGGTAGCTTACACCCCAGCGGTATGAACATTGCCTTCTCTAACTGCAAACAGCCACTGCTTTCACTCTCTCTCCATCCCCTCCCCAGTTCTCTCACTAGTCTTACTGTCTCCGACTACATTCTATCTCTGTCTCACCCACTCCTCTGATCTTGATTAATTGGTTTGCAAAGCTTTTGACATGACCACTTCACAAGGGTGCTAAAGTTTACAAGGGGTTTATGAGGCTTTAATAAACGTTGTAATTTAAGTTACAAAAGAGGGAAAAACCAACATTCATGACAGTGCTAGAGATCTCAGTCCCGCCCACTCCCCTGACATCAGTCTGAAGAAGGGTCTCGACCCAAAAGGTCACCCATTCCTTCTCTCCAGAGATGCTGCCTGTCCTGCTGAGTTACTCCAGCGTTTTGTGTCTACCTTTAATCATGAACCTTTCTATTTTCTTACACAATGAGCTTTCATCCACATCATAACAGAACATTCTCAATGTGCACACTATTAAATATCAGGGTAAAAGAAAGCACATTCCTTTGAATAAAAGACAAAAAAAGTGCAAAGGAATTCATCACCAGCAAGAAAGAAAAATGCATTTAGATGGTTTCAAGTGTTAACATGTTAATGTCAGGAGAAATAATTGAACAGCCAAAATAACTCAAGAGTAACTTCCCTTGAGAACTTGATCATTTGCAAAGTAATATTATATATTTCATATAATTAAAACAAACTTTTATTTTATGCTGGTTAAACAAACAATGGAGTTAAAGCAATGGGGAAAACATGCAGCGGCAGGCGCACTCTGATCATAATACCAACAATTGTACCGTAAATTAGTAACTGAAACATGCTTGTGTAAATCAATCACGTATCTATGGTATTGATGGACAGTCACTTTCAAATCTGTACAGGGGCCAAGATAATCTTCTCTTCCACCAAACTGCCAATGTAGCTTATTTCTGGCCAGAATAAGAATTCTCCCACCAATTAATTCATATTACCTAATCAGCAGTATTTTAGACAAGTAAACTGTGAAACATTAAATGTAATATATTGCAATTTAAATTATTATTTATCCTAAAGAGCAAAAAGTGTTTACAGAGGGTATTATTCCAAAACTTAGATATTTAAATCTATATCTTTTACTGAATTACTACAGCTTTCTAAACCCATCTTTAACCGACTTGTCCCAGCCCTGCACAACCCAACATTAATTTTGCCTCCTTCAGATCCAGAATTTGTCGATTAAATTTGCTCTTGCCGAGAAGTTTCAGAATTAGAATTGTTGTACCGACATCACCTTCAAAGGACACATTTCTCGATCTATTTTTAATCCTTCATTGTGCATGAACATTATTGCAGCATATTCTATTGATTAACTTTAATTTATTTCCGGTAATTAAAACCAGATAATGATATCTGAAGGCTGGACTGATTAAATCGCAAATAAGACAAAATGGCACAACAAAAATACCATGTACTTTTCCTAATAAACCCACAATTATACCAATTTCCAAGCGAATCAAAAATCATTCTCACAATCAATGTGTCTCAAAATTAATATAATTATGGTCCAGAGGAAACTTTCTTTATCACAGCAGATTATCCAGTAAAAGAAAATTACAAATTATTGACCTTTACTGTAATTATCATGATTTTGCTATAAGTTTTCCACTGTTGTTATATGTAGAGTATTTTACAAAATATATTTTCACTGTACTATCTCAAATAATTAACTAAATTATGAATTAGTGAATTTTCCTGTGTAACCTTTCTATATAATGATGGTGTATAAAATATAGACAGCAAGAAATAATCCAATATGGAGAGATAATCCATATTCCTATTGATGAGCCTTAGAAGATCAAAATAACAGTAATGTTTTTAATACAATGTCTCTCAATTTACTAAAACATCCACTGATCAACTGATCAAGGGTGGCATGGTGGCACGGTGGCATAGCTGTAGAGCTACTGCCTTACAGCGCCAGCGGCTCAGGTTCGATCCTGACTACGGGTGCTGTCTGCACGAAGCTTGTACGTTCTCGCTATGACCGCGTGGGCATTCTCCGAAATCTTCGGTTTCCTCCCACATTCCAAAGACGTACAGGTTTGTAGGCTAATTGGCTTAGTATAAATGTAAAATTGTCCCTAGTGTGTGTAGGATAGTGCTAGTGTATGGGGATCACTAGTTGGTGAGGACTCGGTGGGCCGAAGGACCTGTTTCCACACTGTATCTCTAAACTGAACTAAAAACCTACGAGGAATTTATATTTAAGTGATTTCCTTTGAAACCACCCAAATCCTTATGCAAAAATAAAAAAACTGAAACATACCCTGGATATCATCGTTGAAGGTGCAATACTTGTTGCGGTACTTGTTCAGAAGCCGAAATGCATTGGTGTTACCAAAATCCTCAAACTGGATGAGACAGTTTTGACCGTACCTAAAAAAAGCAACAAAATAAAGTACGTATCACATGAAAATAATTTTGTTTTGAAAATTAATTACAAAAATGACAAAATGATCACAACGTACAAGGTTGCATTTGGGCCATCATTTCTGTGCCATTTCTCCACCAATTTCATTCTCTGGCCCTGTCTTCATAGACTTGGAAAGCTTTCCCCACTATATCTTCCCCAATTCCCCCATGGAGACCACAATGGAAACTGCTTCCACTACATCTACAAGCATTGAATTTGAGATTCCAACCATACGCTAAATAAAAACATTCTCATGTCAACGTTAATTTACTTCCCAGTTTACTTTAAAAAAAACTGTGACATCACTACGATGAAAATGTGGGTCCCCAACTAAACTCTCATTAATTTAAAAACTTTTATTAAATATCCCCTCAGCCTTCACTTTTCCCAGGAAAACAACCACAGTTTATCCAATCTATCCTGGTTACCAGAGTAATTCATCTGAGAAAAACATTATTGTAAATCTCCTCTGGATCTTCTCCAAGTTCTCTACATCTGCCAATAAGGAGGCGATTAGAACTGAACATATTGCTCCAGTTGAGGTAGGATCAGTGTGGAGCATAATAAAATGTTCTGCACAATTTCCCTGTTTTTATGCACTATGACTCTATTGTTACTGCCCAGAAGATTAAGCCAAAGGCTTTAAGATGGATAAATAAGTTTATTACTCAATATTAAGATCACAGAATAGAAAATGCGAGCATGGGCTTGTATGTTATCTCAAAATATTTTTTCTAATTCACTTAAAGTCCTTAAGAAAATTATATGCCCTTGTGAGAACCCAAACTCTGCTTTTCCAATGTAAATCACAAAGTGCTGGAGGAACTCAGCAGGTCAGGTCGAATCCGAGAGCGAATGGCCAGGCAACATTTCAGATCAAGATCCTTTTTCAGACTAAATAACATTCCCGACCCAAACAAAGGTAGAGATAGATGGATTAGTACGAGTGTCAGGGGCTATGGGGAGGAGAATGGGGTTAGATTAGGTTAGATAGAATTTATTACCACACAACCAGGGTCGGTGGAATTTTGGGTTGTCAGCAGCGGTACAATAATAAAGAACACACAACCACAATAAGAATGTAACATAAACATCCACCACAGCATTCATCACTGTGGTGGAAGGCACAAAAATTTGGCCAGTCCTCCTCCATTTCCCCCCCGTGGACAGGACCAGTCCAGGATCGGCTCTTCCTCACCGGAGACCACGGCTTTAAGTTGTTGTAGGCCGCAGGCCGGCGGTCGAGATTTAAAGTCCCCGCCGCAGCCAGAAGCACCGTAGACTGCAGGGCCGGCGGTCAAAGCGGTTGAGAGAGAAAGATAGATCAGCCATGATCGAATGGTGTTGACTTGATAGGCCGAATGGCCTAATTCTGCTCCTATCCCTTATGAACTTATGAAACGTCATCTGTTCATTCCCTCCCCCAAAGTTCCTCCAGCACTTTGTGTTTTGCTCAAGATTCCAACATCTGCAGTCTCTGAGTCTCCTGTACCTTTCCATTGCTGCAAGAGTCTAAGCAGTGAACGAGTACACCACATTTTTCAAAAATATTTTGTTCCTCCCTCAATTAATGCAATTTATTTCCCAGAGGCTAAAAGAACAATAAATCATTTTTGTGAAAATTGAAAGCAGAAATCTTCAAATTTCCCAAGCACTTAGCTGTCCCCTACTTTAATAAGCAGCATATAAAATGGATGTTTAATTTTCTGTGTTGTATCATTTCCTGATACGAGAAACAAAAAAATGTAAATATTGAGTAAACCTTTGCGAAGGAATATTAAGCTTTATTTAAAACAAAATTACTGAATAATTCAACTTTTGAAAGTTTGATTTTATTTTATGGATACAACCATTATTGAGATGATCTGCATATGACAGCCTACATCCCATTGTGTTTCACAGTGCCAGGGACCCAAATTTAGTTACGTTTTTTAGTTTAGTTTAGAGATACAGTGTTGAATCAGGCCCTTCGGCTCACCAAGTCTGTGCAGGCAATTTCCAATAGCCAATTAACCTACAAATCTGCATGTCTTTGGAATGTGGGAGGAAACTAGAGAATACCCATGTCATCACAGAATGAACATGCAAATCCGTACAGACAGCACCCGTAGACTGGATTGAACCTGAGCCTCTCATACAGTAATGGGCCTGTCCCATTTAGGCAACTTTTTAGGCGAGTGCAGGAGACTCTACGCTCGCCACATGTTTGCTACATGGTCACCACATGTTCGCCGCATGTTCGCTGGTGAGTCTCCTTCATGGTTGCGAGGACTTCCCGCATTCTGGGAACTAGTCGCATCTGAACCAGCATCTGTAGTTCCCTGTTTCAGCATTTTGACCTATTCCTTGCTAACTAGCCTTGCTTATGATGATGTCAGTTGTCGTTCGAATATCAGGCAGCATAGAAGAACCTTGCACAGCTCTTTGCATTGTGTATTTAGTTCTTCTACATAAGCTGTTCATTGTGCCATCTGATATAACAATCTTTAACGGTCCAGTGTCCCTCAGGGCTGTACTCCCATCGGCCTAGATTAATCTGCTCAAATCTTGGAGTTAAATTTCAATTTACAATTACCAAGTTAAAAATGGAATGCTGACAACTAAACTAAGAAAACAATAAACATATTCATAAAATCAACTGGTGCTTTCATGAGATGAAGGCACTGGATGAGTTGATATTTGTTAAAACCATTAAATTGTAGTTCACAATATGTCTTTCATATCCCGTAAGTTCTTCCTAGTGCTTTGCAGCAAGCAAATTACTTTTTAAAGTGTGGTCACTTCTTCTTAATGGACATAAGATCAGCTAATTTATGCACAACAAGTTTTCTGCAATGTTTCGAAAAGGGAATCAGCAATGTTGGTGGCCTGGATGCAAACAAAAAGATTTGGAAAAAGAAGCACATGGCAAAAAGAAAAATTAATGGACCAAGTCATTAAAGTTCTTAAGTTTGGAAACAAAAGACATTATTTTCATAGATCTGACTGTTATAAATTAATAATTGAGAAGCCTTTTTGCATTGTCTTCCAGCAATAAGAATTCACAAGCCAAGAACAGCACATCAGCCTCTTGCTCATTCACTTGGCATGGGGTAACTTTTCGAGAGACTGCATTTCATTCATATTCTACCAGAAAATTGAAGGCATATATATCCATATTCAAACTGAAGATGCACACAAAAAGCTGGAGTAACTCAGCGGGACAGGCAGCATCTGTCTGCATTGGAGAGAAGGGATGGGGGACAGTTCGGGTCGAGACCCTTCTTCAGACACATTCAAACTGTTAAGGCTCACTCTTTAGGCACAAGCACGTTACAAACCAGATGACAGAGAACATTAAGTGCCTCCTGCTCATGTTATTGAAAAACATTTTATGAAAACTAGCTTTGGCTTAAGACAAAGAACAGGAGACGGTTTGGGAACCCTTCCCTTTGTGCTGCTGAGATCTGGGCTAATGTCCAATCTAGTTTGATGGACATTCACCAACTGGCCTGCATTAAAACAGTTTAAGTAGCGTTAAAAAAAATGCTTTAAAAATTGTAATTTGGAAATCTGAGAACATCAGAACAGTTGGTGCCGTAAACAGTTGTGAATAATGATTTCAGATTAAAAGGCACACTATTGTGGCAGAAAGTCCTTTAATGCATTTGATTACAACTCGTGCTGTGTGCTTGATGCCCATACAAGAGAAGCTCATTGCCTATTACTGCTCCAGGCAGGGAACCACAACTATTGGGAGCACATCAGGTGAGCATTTACTCAGAGATTTCATCCATACCTTGGAAACCTTTTCATTCTCTGGTTCCTTTCCCACCACCCAGGCCAATATTCCTTCAAGGTGAGGGAGTGATTCATTTGTGCTACATCCAAAATAATGTACTGCATTCAGAACTCATTAATGTGGCCTTCTCTATTATAGAGAAACCAAACCCAGATCTTCCAATTGCTTGTCTTGTTAACTGTCCATCCCATTCCCATTCTGATCTCTTCGTTATTTTTGCCTCTGTTCCACAAAAAGCTCCTGGTAATATGAAAAGCAACATTTCATTTGGTGATTGTGAATATTACAACTTGCAGGTCCTCATGTTGAATTCATAAATTTCGTATAACCAGCTTTTTATGTTTGAATCAGACTTGGCCAGTTCTAAACTAAATGTTTGGTTTAGTTGAGAGATACAATGCAACGTGGAAGAAGGCCCTTCGGCCCACCGAGTCCGCACTGACCAGCTATCCCCACACACTATCCTACACACACTGGGGCCAATTTATAATCATACAAGCCACTTAGCCTACAAACCTGAACGTCTTTGGAGTGTGGGAGGAAACAGGAGATCCCTGAGAATACCCACGCATGTCACAAAGAGAACAGACAAACTCCATACAGACAAGCACCCAAAGTCAGGATCAAACCCACATCACTGGCGCTGTAAGGCAGCAACTCTACCGTTGCGCCATTGTGCCGCCCCCAAATGTCTTCAATCTCTTGTAATAAGTCAGTTTTACTTAACCCAGATATGCTGCCTGATTTGTTGGCTGCTAGCACATTTTTTATTTCAGATTTACAGAGCACTGCTTTTTCCTCAAGGTTTCTGCATTATTCTCCTTCTCTTCCTCTGTTTTTATTCATCTCCAACAATTTATATTTCCTCTAAGCAGTTCAGCGGTGATGAACAAAACTTCATTTTTTCAGATGGCACCACCACCTCGTATAGGTTCACTCATTTGGTCTCTAAAACATTATCACAGTTTCAACCTCCACAGATACTATCCAAACTGGAATGGAATGGAATCCTTTATTGTCACATGTGAGTAGGCACAGTGAAATTCTTTGCTGCATACCCAATGTAAACAAATAGCGGCCACCTACGGCGCAGACAAAGTTACAAAGCACGCCTGCTCCTCCTTTTGTTCTCTTCCCCCCCACAGCGGTTTCCCCACGCTGGGTCCCCATTGTCCTTTGTTCTCTCCCCTCCCCAATTGTTCATTGTTCTTCCCCTCCTCCCTCACGGCAGTCCCATATCTCTAGCATTTCTAATTTGATTTCCGATTTCCAGTGTCTGTAGAATTTTTTTCTCAGCAAGAGTTGTTTCACTGAGGGATAAATGAATTGCATTATCTGAATTTATTGTATACCCTGGAAAGTTGTCAAAAATGTGACGCATGTTGGACTGGAATTTCCTTGCTGGGTCAGCACGATAATTAAGCGAATGATTTTGTTCGGCATATATGTTATGTAGTTTGATTCTTATCTATGAGAGCTTAGCTGACGAGATATGGTGTGTAAGGAGTGGGGGAGGATGGCGATTGAATAGGTGTCACCAGATCTTGGATAGAAAAGGGAAAACTGTGAGACATCCCCCTTTAAGTTCTGCCCAAGCATCTCTGCTGCATTTGTTTGCTTGCAGGTTTCTCTTAAAACCAGGAGCAGCACTTACTGAACAGCCAAATGGAATTCATAAGTTCTAGGAGCAGAATCAGGTCATTCGGCCCATAAAGTCTACTGTGATATTCAATCGATCTATCTTTCCCTCTCAACCCCATTCTCCTGAATTCTCCCCATAACCCCTGACCCCCACAATAATCAAGAATCTGTCAATCTCCGCCTTAAAAATCTCCATTGATTTAGGCTCCACAGCCGTCTGTGCCAATGAATGCCACAGATTCACCACCCACTGACAAAATAAATTCCTCCTCATCTGCTTTCTAAAGGTATGTCCTTTTATTCTGAGGTTACGGCTGTTGGTCCTAGACTCTTCCACTCGTGGAAACATTCTCCACATTCACTCTATCCAGGCCCTTAACCATCCAGTAAGTTTCAATGAGGTCCACCGTCAACCTTCTAAACTCCAGCGAGTGTAAGCCCAATGACTTCAAATGCTCAAATTCATTAGGATGAATGAATGAATGAATGAATGAATAAGTTTATTGGCCAAGTATTCACATACAAGGAATTTGCCTTGGTGCTCCGCCCACAAGTGACAACATGAAATACAGTGACAGCTCGGATGACACGTAAAACATTCACCCATGAATAATGATCTTCTGATATAATCACTGGAGGGCAAAATGGTATTGTTCGCTCCCATCGACCTGCCAAACATTTGAAACTTCTCTTTTAGAAAAACACACGTCTTGCAGACTAATAGTGATGGTAGAGCAGATAATAGTAGCTAGTGGTGAAACTTCATGATCACAGGCAGCCACGTGGATTGCTTTGCCTATCACCAGCACATAGCCGTCTATCTTGGAAAATCTCCAAGACACCCCATCAGCTCTCTGAGGAGAGTTTTGCAAAATTACACTCATTATAGTTTGTAATTCTTACCTTACTGGCGGTCGTGTGAAGTTAAATGCATTCCCTGGATCTACAAAGGATTTCGAGAAACAATCTCCCCTCCCAGCCATTCTATTTACGTGAAACTTGCAATCCGAACGCAAAATATTCCACAAACACCATTTGTTTTTAAAAAAATGTAACAAATGCACTCAACTTAATGGCAAATGTCACATGAACGTGACCACACCTCAACAGCACAGTTATGCCAATTGCACTGAGTATCTGTGATTTACAGGCAGTGGTTTTTATTGTACAGATGGAATTACAGGTCTACTGCTTGTCATATAATCACTCAAAGATGTGGAAAAATAGCTGCTTTATGTATTTTACATAAATCCTGATCCTAAGTGGAATATTTCTCCACGGGACATTTATCTTATATTTATGCTTCATTATCTTGAATTATGGACAGTAGGATTTTTTTTTAAACTTGAATATTCAAAAGCATTCCAAAATATTCCCACTGGAAGCAGGGGAGGTCGGACAGCTACTTGAGGCCGATCCATAATTCACTTAACATCACTGATTCTGTAGCTGGAAGTCTACTTTCCTCTCTTCTCCAAGTGCCAATTTCAGCCTTGAACAGTGTCTGACTCAGAAATAATCCCCTCCTGTAATGGAGAAATTTCTAAACTAGAGGATTGTATACCTTTTGAATTCTCCAGGCACAAAAACAATGCAGATACAGGAAATCTGTCACAACAGAATCCGCTGGAATTACTCAGGTGGCCAAGCTGCATCTTTGGGGAGAGAAAACCATGAAGCATTTCAGGCAGATGATCTTTCATCAAAAGTAAGACGTTAGAAATTGCCGATGAGTTAAGTTGTAGAAAGGGAGAAACTTCTGTGTTGTAAATGACCAGGCTCTAGCAGTCTTGCAGGAATGCTGCAACATTGTTGAACACTTTATTGCTTAACAATAACTCTAATAATGCTGATGTCACCAGGTCACATGTAAGCATGTCTCATTTTCATATACAGGTCCATCATCGCTTTTCCAGCACCCTTGGTTCCAGAGCATTTCTGGATTATCCGTTTTGTCGGACAAACAGAGGTCACAGCCTTGGGGGGGTTCCACAAAGTCGGCCGCAGAAGATGCGTAACGGATCTGCCGGGTCGAGCTTGAGTTGCGGAGCCCCGGCCGCAGGCAGCAAATGCGACCCACCGATCGGAGTAGAAGGTCCAATGAGGTCGAGTTCAACCGACTCACCTGGCCAAGGGCCAAGCTGTCACTTTTCCGGGGGGGGGGGGGATTTCTGAATCAAAACAGATCCAGCTGGGCGGCGCGGTGGCGCAACGGTAGAGTTGCTGCCTTACAGCACTTGCAGCGCCGGAGACCCAGGTTCAATCCCGACTATGAGTGCTGTCTGTACAAAGTTTGTATGCTCTCTGCATGGGTTTTCTCCGAGATCTTCGGTTTCCTCCCACACTCCAAAGACGTACAGGTTTGCAGGTTAATTGGCTGGGTGTATGTGTAAATTGTCCCTAGTGTATGTAGGATAGGGTTAATGTACGGGGATCGCTGGTCGGTGCTGACTCGGTGGACCGAAGGGCCTGTTTCCACGCTGTATCTCTAAACTAAACTAAACTAAAAACTAAACAAATGTGGGGTGGGTGGGGTGGGAGGGAGGAACTGGGCCACCAGTTGCTGGGAAATCAGTGGTGGATCTGTACCACTCAAGGCCAGACTCACTTGTTTTCTAAGCATCCTGTTGAACTAATTTATATTTGGTATTACCTTTATGGTATCAATCTAAATCTGCTGCATTATTTGAATGCTGATATCCATCTCCCAGGTCTATGTCTATCAAAAGCTTAACCGACAACATGTACATATCTAGCCAAGGGCAGGACTGCTAATTTCCTTTTTGCAAATTTGACATTTAAATCACTCCTTCATCTCTCCTTCCTTCCTTCAAGCAATCGGGTTTGATTTTTCCAGATTTTGCTCATTTCATTGTTGTGAAAGAACCTTTGCCATGAATCTATTATAAACTTGGCTGATTCCCAGGTGCTCATTGATAGCTGGAGGATGCATGTTAATTTAGAGGACTGTGAGCCCCCAAGATTTCCAAGCATCGTGTAAAGCAGAGTCATTTAGTAAACAGCGGATGATTTAAGTGATTGGTGACTCAATTTGAGCACGTCATTTGAAGGATGTAGTTATCCCCTGCAGCTAACCAGGACCAAGAATAAGATTAGGTTCTGTGCTAAATCCAATTAATTGAGAAATGTTTAAGGTTTATTATTGTCATGTGTACCAAAGTAAAGTGAAAAGTTTTGTTTTGATTGCTATCCAAACATATCAGATGGACCATCATGTCAGACCCAGTTACAATAGATAGAGCAAAAGGGAAGATTGAGTGCAATATAACATTTTTAGCATTGTAGCACATATTTCATAGTCAGTCCAATGTCGACAATGGGGGCAGAAGTGATTTGGACAGTACATTAGCTTATTAAGGACCATTCAGAGAAGGGGAGAAGCCGTTCCCCAGTCTGGTGAAGCATGCTTTCAAGCGTGTACCTTCTGCCAGACAGGACCAGGGAGAAGGAGGAAAGACCAGGGCGGACGTCTTTGATTATGTTGGCTGTTTTTCAGTGGGACCCTGCAGGCATTAGCATGCAGTGCCAGACAGGAAAGGCCAGCGGTAATGGCAGGATGAAGGAAAATGTGATGCATTGAAGGTAACAAGCAGCATCCTTTCATGCACAGGCAGCCCATGGGGTTAAACATAACTTGCTTCCAATCTAGTTCTGAGATGATCAACATTCTGAGTCGTACTGTAGAGAAACAAGTCTTTCAGCCGAGTCCTTTCAGGAACTGGTTAGATTGAAATAATATTCACTGCTAAGGGGCGGCGGCACAGTGGCGCAGTGGTAGAGCTGCTGCCTTACAGTGCCAGAAACTCGGGTTTGATCCCGACTACGGGTGCTGTCTGTACAGAACTTGTACGTTCTCCCCGTGACTTGCGTAGGTTTACTCTGGGTGCTCCATTTTCCTTCCACACTCCAAAGACGTCCAGGTTTGTAGGTTAATTGGCTTTGGTAAAATTGTACATTGCCCTTAGTGTGTGCGTAGAATAGTGTTAGTGTGCGGGGATCGCCGGTCGGCGAGGACTAGAAGAGTCAAGAGTCTTAGAGAGTTTATTGTCATGTGTCCCAGATAGAACAATGAAATTCGTGCTTTGCATTGAAGGGCCTGTTTCCGCAATGTATCTCTAAACTAAACCAAAAACAAAACTTTGCACATGGTCTCAGTGTACTGCTGTCATAGGGGCAGGAGGTGCTCGATGTTTTGCCAGTAGCTCATTACCCATTTCAGCAGTCCAACATCAGGTATTCATGTGCTTGCAGGAATGCTACATCCTTTCAAGAGGACCTTGTGCCTGAAATTGTAACTGTGCCTTTTCAAATTCTCTTGCCATGGAACAAAGTACTTGCTTTGGTGCTCCGCTGTTCGGCATGCCAACAACATTGTCCACCCACTAACCTGGAGGGTGATGATTGAAGCCTTCATACTGAAGCATGGGGACTCATAAAGTTCTACAGCAGGGAAACAGGCCCTTCAGCAGGCCCAGCTTGCCCATGCCGATCAAGGTGTCCCATCTACACTAGCCCCACCAGTCCACGTTTGGCCCATATCCCTCTAACCTCATAAATCTTCATAACAACCTCATAACAAAGCAACCTTATAAATCTTCTCCGCACTCTTTCCAGCTTAACAACATTTTCCCTATGCAAGGTGACCAAAACTGAACACAATACTCGAACTGTGCCCTCACCAGCGCCTTGTACAACAACTGTAACATAACATCCCAACTTCTATACTCAAAACCCTGACTGACGAAAGACAATGTACCGAAAGCCTTCTTGACTATTTCTGACGCCATTTTCAAGGATGTACCTTCACTCCGAGATACCTCTGCACTACAACACTGCCATTTACTGTGAAGGTTCTGCCCTTGTAAGACTTCTCAAATGCAAAACTTCACATTTTTTGGCATTAAACTCCATTAGCCATTCCTCTGCCCGCTTGTCCAACTGATCACGATTTTGCAACTTTTGATAACCATCATCGACATTTGCTATACCACCCACCTGTGTCCTCCACAAATTTAGTCATCATGCCTTGTACATTCTCATCCAAATTGTTGATATGAACCACAAACAGCAATGGGTCCAGGGCCAATTCTTTAGGCACATCATTAGTCACAGGGACGTCAACTATAGTTTGTCCATCCTTTGGATTTGGAGAACCTTGCAGAAAATTGTTGGTAGTAGTTCCTCAACACTCTGAGGTGCCAACCACAGGATGCCTATGTTCCCAAAGCTTTCATAGAAACATAGAAAATAGGTGCAGGAGTAGGCCATTCGGCCCTTCTGCACCGTCATTCAATATGATCATGGCTGATCATCCAACTCAGAATCCCATCCCTGCCTTCTCTCCATACCCCCTGATCCCTTTAGCCACAAGGACCACATCTAACTCCCTCTTAAATATAGCCAATGAACTGGCCTCAACTACCTTCTGTGGCAGAGAATTCCACAGATTCATCACTCTCTGTGTAAAAAAAGATTTTCTCATCTCGGTCCTAAAAGACTTCCCTCTTATCCTTAAACTGTGACCCCTAGTTCTGGACTTCCCCAACATCGGGAATAATCTTCCTGCATCTAGCTTGTCCAACCCCTTAACAAATTTGTAAGTTTCTATAAGATCCCCCCTCAATCTTCTAAATTCTAGCGTGTACAAGCCAAGTCTATCCAGTCTTTCTTCATATGAAAGTCCTGACATCCCAGGAATCAGTCTGGTGAACCTTCTCTGTATTCCCTCTATGGCAAGAATGTCTTTCCTCAGATTAGGAGACCAAAACTGTACGCAATACTCCAGGTGTGGTCTCACCAAGACCCTGTACAACTGCAGTAGAACCTCCCTGCTCTTATACTCAAATCCTTTTGCTATGAATGCTAACATACCATTTGCTTTCTTCACTGCCTGCTGCACCTACATGCCTACTTTCAATGACTGGTGTACCATGACACCCAGGTCTCGTAGCATCTCCCCTTTTCCTACTGCTTACCGGTAGATCATGAGCTTGATACAGTGCTTGAGGTCGTGATCTTTCAACACTTTCTTCAGTCAGCCAGAGGTGGCACTGCTGCTCTGGAGATGAATCCTTTCACTGACATCTGCCTTCCCAGAGAAGTGGCTTCCCACGTATGGAAAGTAACGCATGTTTTCCATTGTCTTACTGTGGATCTTAATTATTATAGAAACATAGGAAATAGGTGCAGGAGTAGGCCATTTGGCCCTTCGAGCCAGCACTGCCATTCAATATGATCATGGTTGATCATCCAAAATCAGTACCCTTTTCTGGCTTTTCCCCCATATCCCTTGATTCCCTTAGCCTTGAGAGCTAAATCTAACTGTCTTGAGTACTATAGGGTGGTGTTGTGACTGGAACTATTGGTGAAAGTCAGGTGTTGCAGTTCCTACAGTTCCAATGGGAAGGTGCCTTGAGAATTTACATGGCAATGTGCCCTGAGGTACAAGAGCAGAGCCAAGGAAATGACAGGTCCCCTTAGGGATCAAAGGGGTGATCCTTGTGTGTAGCCAGGGCTTGAGTGAGATCCCAAATGAATACTTGATTTGTACGGGTGTCAGCAGTTATGGGGATAAGGCAGGAGAATGGGGTTAGGAAGGAGAGATAGATCAGCCATGATTGAATGGTGGAGTAGACTTAGAAACATAGAAACATAGAAAATAGATGCAGGAGTAGGCCAATCGGCCCTTCGAGCCTGCACCGCCATTCAATATGTTCATGGGTGATCATCCAAAATCAGTACCCAGTTCCTGCTTTCTCCTCATATCCCTAGATTCTGTTGGGAATGTTGATGGGCCAAATGTCCTAATTCTGCTCTTATAACTTATGATATTATGAGCTCCCCTGTGCTCCCCCACTGTCAAACCTCCATCACTGAAGATCAGGCTGCAGCCATTAAACATACAAGCTCTGAAATTCCGTAAACTTCCGCTTGCTACATTTCCACCTTTAAAATAAATAAACCTGTCTCTTCAATCAATCTTTTGGGCACCTCTTAATATCTCTAATACATCACTACATAATTAGTTTTGTATCCTAACTATCTAAAACATAACTCACCATAAATGGCCTTTCATGGCTATTTGCTGTGCATCTGAACAGAATATGGAATTCAGAGATATACCAGATTTACAAAACAAACTCTTCATCATAAGTGATTTCAAATCAAATAAATACTGAAGCACAGCTGAAACCTGATGTAGGAAAATCATCACATCACAAAGACAATGCTGCGGTTTGCAGGATAGTGGCTTCCAGACCAAATTAACATCTGCTGAATTATCCACATCATTGCACATGGGAATAAGCCCTCAGCCCAACTCGTTCATAACAACAAAAATGCCCCATCTAAGCGAGTCTCATCTAACCCACATCCCTCTAAACTTGTTATTGTAACTGTCTCTTCCTCTGGCACCTCGTTCCATATAATCACACCCTCAGTGTGAAAAAGTTGCTCCTCAGGTTCCTATTAAATATTTCCCCTCTCACCTTAAACCTATGCAAAATAGTTCTTGATTTTCCTACAATGGGACTGTGCACTCACCCTATCTTTCCCCTTCATGATTTTATACACTTCTAAAAGATTACACCTCAGCCTCCAAGATAAAGATGACACCTCCAAGGAATAAAGTCCTCACTTGCCAAACCTCTCATAGTAGCTCATGCTCTCAAGTCCTGGCAACATCCTCATAAACCTTCTATGTCCAATTTAAATACATCTTTGCTATAGTAGGGTAACAACACTGTCTACGATATGACCTATTTAGTATCTCCTTGGATTCTCCTTTATCTTCATTGCCAGACTAAATTAATTTGACCCCAGCTGCCCATACCTGAGCTAAGGCTCCTTTTTAAATATTATTGACTAGAGCCTCAATTTCCCTTGTCATCAAGGGTTCCTTACTCCTACCTGCCTTGCCCTTCACTCTAATAGGAACATGTACACCTTGAATTCTCCCTGTTAGAGGTGGTTCAGAAATACTACCTCAGTTCTCCTTCGTGTAGTTTTACTGAAGTGCTTTCAGTACTTTTGTCTATATTTCACTGACACTTGGGATAACTCAGTAAAAGATTTCTTAAATCTTTTCATAATTTTCCTTTCTGTTCAATTTATGCAGTGGGCGCATGGTGGATTACCATTTTGGATCAAAGTAACTCATGTAAAGAGGTCCCAATTTAGCATTAAGGTAGCAGTGTACCAGACAGTCGCAAGGGTACGTAATGGGCACGATGATAAGTCATGATTGCCTTTCTTGTGTAATGGGGACAGGACCTGTACTTGCCTCAATTAGCCTTGCAGCAGATCATGGGGTGATGGAGACTGTACAACCTTCCACTACAAGGTCCTGACCACACTCCATGGCAAAGCACTCTTAGCATAAAATTGTTCTCGATCAGAATTTTGCTGAGCAGCCATACATGGACAAACTGGATCATACTTCTGCTCCTGAGGTATACCACTTCATACAAAATTCCACCCTTTAAGCTTACTCTGACGTCCGTTTCCTTGATATAAGCAACTGTGCTTTGCTTATAAGCAACAGTGCTTGAAATAATGATTTCCCTCTGCTCCTGTGGGAGCAATCAACTAGATGCTATAAATATTATTATAAACTCCATGATCCATGATTTGTCTTCACTTGGGAGGCATATGCACTAACAACAGTCATAGGTGGGCAAAAATCCTATCAGTCACTAATCTTCCAAATGGACACCAAACATCTCATTTACAAAAAAACCCCCATGATTTTACTTTGTTACTTAGCTTCATTATTCTTAAATGTCAAAAAAGATTTCTTAAAATTTGAGAAACCTCTGAAATGTGGCAGACTTATAACTCCGCAAACATGATTCAGTTTGAAATATTGTTAAATATCTATACCTCTTATTCAGGAAGTCCAAAAAAAATCTCAGTGCTTTTGGCTAGACAACTGGTATTTGCAATAAGTAGCTGACCTGTCTTCAATAACAAAAGAAATGGCAATACAGCATTCAACTCGACTCAAGTTACATTCACAGCAGCCAAATTATTTTACTCTCTGGTCGCAAAGCTTTCAGTTTGAAGGGAAAAAGGCTTACAATGAGCAAAGCACTACACAGTCAACAAAGTGCTTTCAAAAGAAGCTTTCTGAAGAAGGATTTCGGCCCGAAACGTTGCCTATTTCCTTCGCTCCATAGATGCTGCTGCACCCGCTGAGTTTCTCCAGCTTTTTTGTGTACCTAGCTTTCAAAAACATGTGGCCAATGTGATACTGTATTAGTATTTGAGTAATTTAGCTGAATTTATAAGAGACGGGATGGGAAGAAATGTCGCCAAGTGTGTTTAATTGTCAAATGTACTGAAAACAGAACAATGAAATTCTTACTTGCAGCAGCAGAACTGGTCTGTAAACTCAGTACTGATGACATAATAAACAAAGTTCGATAAATTAAAACAAAAACTATATTAATGTTTGTAGTGTTGAAGATGGTTGTTGGGAAGAAGTTGGTCCTTGATGGTGCTAGGTGCTTTTTTGAGGCAGCGCCTCTTAAAGATCCCTTCGATGGTGGAAAGGTCGGTACTCATGATGGAGTGGGCAGTGTCCATCACTTTTTGGGTTCAAGTTGCTAACCATGGCATGATGGAACCAGTCAATATTATCTCTACTGCACAGCTGTAGAAGTCAATGTAGCTGTGGATTTATAGTGAATCTCAGTGAGATGGGAACAATGAGATCAAAAAAAGGGAGAGAAGCGTCTGAAATGGTCCAAGTGAAATGTTGTGGAGGTTAGTAGTGAAAGTGATAACATTTACAAAGTTCTGCATGAGTGCAGAAAGCAGCACCAATGCAGTGGACAATGTAATGGAGAATTATACCAGAGAAGGTTTGAAACAAGGACAGTTCTGTGTGGCCAACAAAAAGACAGGCATAGTTGGGGTTCCAGCAGTATCCACAGTTACACCTTTGAATTGTAGGAAATGGAAGGAGTTACAAGGGGTTGTTCAAGGTGAAAACAAGTTCAGCCAGACAGATACCAATTCCAAAGACGTGTAGGTTTGTTGGTAAATTGGCTTGTTACAAGTGTAAATTGTCCCTAGTGTGTATTAATGTGCGGGGATCATTGGGCGGTGTGGACTTGGTGGGCCAAAGTGCCTGTTTCCGCACTGTATCTCTAAACTAAACTAAAAAAAAGATGAGAGGCTTGGTGTTGGGGAACTGGTTAGATCTTTGTTGCAGAAAGAATCAGGAGGTTTTAAGACCTTCCTGGTGAGAAATGAAGATTGGGCATTCAGAGTAAATATGAGGTGGTTGGAGTCAAAGAATTGGAAGTTGTTGAAATGATGGAGGGCATATGATTTCCCAGGTATAGGTTGGAAAAGACTCGTCAAGATACGAGCAAATAAATTCAGTGGGGTAACAGTAGGCGGAAACAATGGGCCTACTAGGATTGTCATGGCATTTTACCACAAATTTCACAAATATTACATTTTTAACCACTCGCCCTCCCGATCTCCACTCCAACCCATATCTGAACCTTTCATTAAGATTTAAAAGGAGACATGTTTTTATGGCTTTGCTAAAATTTGTTCAAGGCACTTGGAATGATACAGATGGTGTTTTATGTGGCAGATTATGACCAAGGGCATGCACTTCATTTGCCAAAGATAGCATCTAACTGGAAGCTTTATGATGGATGAAGGTAATGGTTGTGGAATTTGTATAAACACATATTTCATTTTCAGCTTTCATTCTACCAAGGGAACCTCATAATTTGCCAGCTTTAGCTAATGTTTCAAGCACATTTGATTTAGATCATTTTCTGATCAGTTCATACCAAATCCATTTAAGATGCCTGAACCACGAAAAGTGGCTTACTTTAGGAAACAAAGCCATTGTGGTTAATCCATCTCCTTATTCTTCATTAATCTTTATTTAATGAAAATGATTTTGTCCCTGATCTTCAAATAAAATGGAACTTGATTATAAACATCTAAACCATATGCCCTATTAAAAAGTTGTTGCATTTATTTCTATCAAAGAGCTCTTAAAACTCAAAAGCTCATAACAACACCACATCTATCTATCTGTGCATAGTTGTAACAATATTAGCACCCTCCTTCATAGAGATGGGGTTTATTTCACAAGAGTAGCCCTGGAGATATGCTGCTGATTATAACATTCCAATAAAAATACACTATTGTGAGCAAACAGACCAGAAAATGTTCAAGAACATGCAGCCTGAGGAAAGATGGTCTGAGAAGGAACAGGTAACCAAGCAGGGGAAAGGAGGCAGGCAGGTGCTTGGGGAAATCTCCAAGTGATCTCACCCCAAAACCTGTGATGGTAAATGGTGTGGGTGTCCAGCCAGAGCCAAGGACAGAACACTGGGGATGTCACAACTCCACGAGGGGGAAGAGCAAGAGTGCAATAGTGGGAAGGTAGTGGATGGTGGGGAGGGACAGACAGGCCCTTGTGCGGCCAAGGATGTGAACTCAGCCTGATCCCAGGGTCAACTTACTCACTGAGCTGTTGCCAAGCAGCTGAAGTCAGAGGTCGTGGTCCACATTGGTACTAATCACGTGAGTAAAGAGAAGAGAGTGGGCTGACCTTATTTAGTGTACGATCATGCGTGGCATGGAAAAAATGAACACTTACTGTCTTTCTCCCAAAATAGATGATTCTATAACTAGTGGGGTTAGGCTTAAAGTGTGAGGGAGGGATAGAATGTAGAACATAGAACAGTACTGCACAAGAACAGGCCCTTCAGCCCACAATGTCCGTGCTGAACATGATGCCAAGACGATCACCTACCTGCTCATAACCCATGTCCATTCCCTGCATATCCATAGGCCTAGTCAAAAGTATTTTTAATTCCAATAATGTATCTGTTCAACCACCACCCCCAGCAGCACATTCCAGGCACTCACTGCCCTTTGTGTATAAAATCTATTTAACAGGGGTACCTTTTTTTTTAACTCCGTGTAGCCTGTATCTGAAATAAATTCCAAAGGAAGTGATGAAAGTAGATACAATTATGGCTCTAAAGAGACATTTGGACAGATATATGGATAAGAAGAGTTTGAAGGAATGTGGGCCAAATGAAGACAATATGGGACATCCAGTGTACCAATGTGGTCAGCATGGACGCAGTGGGTGAAAGGGACCATCTCTATTCTTTATAACCAGGCAGGTTTCTAGAGCAGCAGGTCCATGGGTTTGAAAGACAGTCTGACTGTAACTTTCATATAATGGTTAGTAAGCTTGCAGATAGCACCAAGATTGCTGGGATCACAGATTGTGAGGAAGGCAATCAAAGTATACAATGGGTTATGGGTCAGCTACATATATAAGTGGAGACATCGCAGAGGGACTTTAATCCAACCAAGTGTGAGGTGTTGCACTTTCGAAGGTGGGGAATATATACAATTAATGGCAATACCCTTAATAGCATTGTTGTACGGAGGGATCTCAGGATCCAAGTCCATAACTCCCTGAAAATGGCAACATAAGTAGAGTGAATACTAAAGCAGGCATATGTAGGATGGACACAAAATGCTGGAGTAACTCAGCGGGACAGGCTTCATCTCTGGAGAGATGGAATGGGTGATGTTTTGGGTCGAGACCCTTCTTCAGACTGGTTAGGGATAAGGGAAATGAGTGATATGAACAATGATGTGGAGAGATAAAGAACAATGAATGAAAGATATGCAAAAAAGTAGCGATGATAAAGGAAACATGCCATTGTTAGGGTGAAGGGTTTGTAGGGTGAAAACGAGAAGCTAGTGCGTCTTGGGTGGGGGAGGGATAGAGAGAGAGAGGGAACGCCGGGGCTACCTGAAGTGAGATAAATCAATGTTCATACCTCTGGACTGTGAGCTGCCCTAGTGAAGGCATATGGAATATTTGCCTTTATTGTTTGGAACACTGAGTACAAGAGTGAGGAAGTTATAATGCAGCTTTATAGGACTTTGGTTAGGCCATATTTGGAATACTGTGTGCAGTTCAGGCTGTCCTTATACAGGAAGAATATGGAGTCTTTGGAAAGGATGCATAGGTTTACCAGAATTATGTCTGGATTAGGAGGGATTATGGGATATTAGCTACAGGGAGACATTGGAAAGACTTGGATTCTTTTTTCCTGTTTTTTTGCTGGAGTTGAGCAAAGAAATCAGAAAATATATTAAATTATGAGGGGCATTAATAAGCAGTCAAAAACTATTTCCTAGATGGAAATATCAAATACTAATGGGCATAGCTTTAAGGTGAGAGAGGGAAAGTTTAAAGGAGATGTGCTGGACAAGTTAAGAGTTTATAGTGGCATTTACGAGTTATTTTGGATTGACTTGGATAGGAAGGGTTTAGAAGGATAATGGCCAAATGCAAGAAAATGGAACTTGCTTAGATGAGGCATCTTGGCTGGCATGGACAATTTTGGCCGAAGGGGCTGTTTTTGTGCTGTATGACTCTAGCTCATTGACAGATGGATATGCAGGGAATGGAGGGATATGGATTATGTGCAGGCAGAAGAGATGGTCTTGGCATCATGTTCGGCACAGACATTTTTGGCCGAAGGGCCTGTACCTGTGCTATACTGTTCTATACAAAAACAGAAAATGCTGGAAACATTCAGCGGGTCAGGTGTCATCTGTGGAAAGGGAAACAGCTCAAATTTCAGCTCCAGGACCATTCTTCAGAATTAACAAAGAGAAAATAAGTTAGTTTTAGGTAGCAGCAAAGAAATGTGGGAGGGATGGGTGGATAAAGAGAATCTTTCTCATGGGTCAAGACCAGAGGCAGTTAAGCAACAGATAAAATCAGATTAAGCTTTCTTAATGTGATCCTAATGGAAACACTGTGGGATGTGCCCAGCAGGTCAGACTGGATAATAAGGAAAGGAACAAATCCAGAATTGAAAGCAGCACATTGGTGGGACGGTAATCATCCACAAAGGTGATCACTTTCAGACATAAATGGTCTGGAGCACTTTTAAAATGACCTTGTGTCAATCTCCACAATAGATTTTTGTGTGAAATGCTTAAACAGCAGCAAAAGGCCAGCTGCAACCAATTCAAATGCCAATAAAGTCATATTTTGTATTTCCCAGAATTTGTATTTCTCGCTTTCCAAATTAAAGAGACCTAATGTTTTGCACAGATTTCAATTACTTTAATGCGTGTTCCCGAAAAGAAATAAAAATAATTATTGCAGTGTTATTAAATATTAGCAAAGCCAGAGAGGCAACAAGCCATCATGGATCCTGTGGGGCAGGCCGAGCTGATGAAAAATGTAATTAAATAGACCCCAATGGGACTGAAAAATTAATAAACCAGAATAGTTTTAATACACTTTGCAATGCACTTTTGAAACATTAGATTCAGCGGATTCAGTCTTTGCACCCACATTAAGATTCTGTTCCAATGCACAGGAATCTGTGGGTGAGAAACAGAGCGATGAGTACATTTTCCTCCACATTAAACAGACTATAATGGAATGGAATGTGTATGAAAAAACTCCTCCAAGGACCAATTAAATTACACGGACAGAATGGGACAAAACATGTTTCAAAAGACTTCACACAATTCTGGAAAATAGGTCTGGAAAGCTTCAGGTCAAATCCCAGAAGTAACACACCCAAGTGATAAATATGCAACATTTATGAGACAAGAAACAGCTACACTTAGAGAGACAATTCAGAGGGAACCAAAGCAATAGAATAATACTGTACACTCATCTTTTCAACTTTTCAAAAGGAAATGCATGCCATATGCAAAATTATACAAACCTCTCAGTCACAGCTTGCATAAACTCGTCCACAAGATCATCATATGCTTGGCCTCTCATTCTTTTGTGTCTTAATCCAATGTAGAGAGGATCTTTCAGCAATTCCTGCCAGAGGACAGAGAAAAAGTTTTAGTTTCAAATCAAAAGATTTTCAAAAAAACACAACAGGCCATTTTTTTTTCTGTTAAAGAACACATTTATTGTTCAGGCATCACTGAACAAATAGAAAATATACATTTCTTTGAGTACCAGCACAGGCACTGACCTCTCTGCCATTGAAATGACCGATAGGAGGTGCTGCCTCAAAGCAGCAGCCAATATCATCAAAGATCCACACCACCCTGGCCATGGTGCCTCTTTAGTCCTACATCAGGAATGTGGTACTGGAGTCTGAAAACAGTGGTAGCTTCATCCCAACAAAACATCAGGCTCTGAACACTACAAAACATTAACTAACCATGGACTGTCTTTGGATTTTTTTTGTACTATTACTGTTTTTGATTTTGTATTTTGTGCTTATTATATATTAGCCATTGTATTTTGCCATGTTCTGTTGCCCTGTTATTTCATTGTTCCTTATCGGTACATATGACAATTAAACATTCTTGTCTCTTAGGTAGACAATCTTGACCCTCAGGTCTCTTTGAAGGCATGACTGATAAGGAATTGAGGCATTAATTCTGAATGTTCAGACACTCACAAAGTGCCATGGGCTTTTCAAATGATTTTCAATTAGACAGTAAATCCAAATTTAAAAAAAGTTCAGGTGTTGGAAATCAGAAATATTAACAGAAATGTCAAGCAGCGCATAGAAAGATAAATTAATATTTAAGGTCAGAACTAAAGGATTGTTAAACTCCAAAACACATACTAAACTATGGACTGTCAGAATTGAACACTATTGAACACAAAGGACCTACAATGCTACAACTTTCTGCAGTTGCAGCCTGAGCTGTTGACTGTTTTCAGCACTTTCAGATTTTATTTATAATGTCACACCATTTTCTACAGCATTGCAGAGATTAGCAGCTTATTTCAGAGACCAATGAAGCCCTGGGACAAAGACTACTGTATTTCCTTCACATAATATTCTTGAGAAATCAAAATATCTTCAAAGCGAATTTTCTCCATAACCTGGGGCCCGCAGCATTTCAATCTTAAAAATCAAATGTGCCATTCAACAGGTCATGCCCCAACAAAGAAGACCACAGGAGGAACTCAATGGGTTGAGCAGCCTCTATGCAGGCATAGGGATAATGAACATTTTGTCGAGACAGCACATCAGGACTGTTTTTGTTCCGTATTCCAGCAATTGCAGTCTCATGGCTCCAGGTCCCTGCTCAGCCTGTGTTTCCTCTCACACACTTCACTTAATTCCTGCAATGTTCCTTCCTACCTTTTAAACTTACCTAGCTTCCCACTAAATGCATCCATCTTATTGGCCTCAACTCTTCCACATTGAAGTCCTACATTCTCACCAGAGTAATGAATAAAATATCCATATAACGCTTCCCTTCAAAGTACCATGTTACCCAGCAACTGGAAAGCAGCTAAATTTGGATCCAACAATTTTTGACATTGCAAATCTGAGGCAGTCTTGTGCTTTAAATAAATTATTTCAACCTGATTTTCCATAACTGCAAAGTTTATCAAAGCAGGCAATCATATTGCTAGAGAAATGACAGGAGACAATGCGCATGAACTCAATGGTAAGAGAATCCGAAATATTATCAGCTAACTCAAGTGAAAACTAGTTGAGGTACTTCTGTGTTTCCTATGCATTTTTAATTTTGGTTTAAACTAAAACTTCAGTCATTAGATGTAGCATTCGGTTTGAAAGCATTGTGGAACTAGCAGGTTGACAACTTCTTCAAATAAATTCAGTCAGCAACAGCCAGTATGACACATAGGCCAAAGTTAACCCTCCCTTCTGAAATCAGATGGTTGGGAGTTTCCAATTCTACTGTTGGGCATAAACATGTAATTTAGGCCAATCTGGCCATGTTAATAGACCTGAGGTTTCCCCCTCTTTCACCTTTCACAGAGAGCGGTCACGATGGCGCAGCAGTAGAGTTGCTGCCTTACAGCAAATGTAGTACATTTGTACGTTCTCCCCGTGACCTGCTTGGGTTTTCTCCGAGATCTTCGGTTTCCTCCCACACTTCAAAGACGTACAGGTTTGTAGGCAAATTGGCTTGGTAAAAATGTAAAAATTGGCCCTAGTGGGTGTAGGGTAGCGTTAGTGTGCGGGGATCGCTGGTCGGCGCGGACCAGCGATGGGCCTATTTCCGCCCTGTATCTCTAAACGCTTCTGTAAGAAAGCTGAAGCACAATGCAACATTTCTTCAGTTCTGGAACTTGTAATCATAGATTGGAGATAAGGTCTATAATGGAGATATAGTCTATAAGGTCTGATGTTGTACCACCAAGTTAAAAAGAAACTGGATGAGAGGCCGTATTGCAATTTTGTACATTAATCTCAGCATTTAGAATTACCATTCAATTGACTCAGTTTCCGAATTACGCATACAGAGTTGAACAATTTGCTGATTCAAACAACTGTTAACCATAATCCAGTGCAAAATGTTGTACTTTAGGCATGCTTTAACCCAAAGACAAAGATTAGAAAGAAAAACTGTCATCCCACTGAAGAGGATAATAGATTACATTTCCTAAACTTTGAAATGGCATTGTCCCAGAGTGTAAATCAATGACTATCATTCTCATCCAAAATGAAAGATTGAAAGAAATATCCCCAGTAACAGTGGAATCAAATCAGTGACTCACATCAATACTCAAAAAGCAAGAGGCTACTCAACAACTTAATCACAAGGGAATCACTGGTTGTCAATTTACACAGGTCCATAATTTTGTCATTTAGTACAAATTCAACAAAGTTGATCCTCATTTCCTAACAAGTCCCAGGGTACATTTATAAATCAGTCTCATCCATCTAATCCCGACAAAACATCTGCAATAAATAGGTTCACTGGAGAATTTGGATTAGTTCTGCTCAAATCTACAAGGTGAAAGGCAAAGTGTTCCAACACCGAATACCTGCTTTAATCTTTTGGAATACCATTAATTTGTGGAATGTCATCTGCTGCTGTCAAGCGAACACTTGTGAACTAATGTACTAAACAAGTCATTTACTTTTAAAGGATAATTGCCCTTCACAGCACAGCTGAATAAAGGGTAAGACAACATATTTTGTTACAAGGGAGGGGAAAAAAACATTATAATAGACAAGAACCAGACTCTCAGGCTACTTAAGAAAAATATCTCCATAGGCAATTTGCTTTCATTCTTTGAGAGTCTTAATGTAAAGATCCTGAACAACTGCAGAAATGAAGGCTTTTCTAATCCTCCTGTTCAGAACAAGAGGGAAAATTATACCTTCAGTTCTTCAAATCTGATTCTGGCAATTGAATGTTGTTCCCAAATGTTTTAAAAGAAAACGTAATCCTAACCTATCAGATAGAAAAGATAACACACTCAAGCAACCGGTTTTCCAGTTGAATTGGAATCATTGGAAAGATTTTCGTCTCACATAATAGTTAAGGGTTTTTTTTTAATGTTTACCATTCCATCATAAAACCAGCAATTAAATCAGCAGAATAATCTTAACTTGGCAAATGCCAGTAATTTGATGAACATGGTAAACGGTGTAAAATTACTGTGAAGTGAATTAATAAGACAAAGAAGAAATGGACTATTAAAAGAACAACCAATTAAAAATAAAAACATGAAAAGGGTAAGGCAGTTAACAAGAAGACAATACAGGCATAGATAGGCCACTTAAGTAGAAGAGAGTTTATGGAGGATGTATCGTGGATTTTTCAATAGTCTGATTTGCCCAGATAGCATGCAACACAAAGCTTTTCACTGTATTCAATGATTCACTGAATGATCTTCCTACACGTTACAATAATAAACCAATACCAATATTAAACAGAGGACATTGATGTGGTGGCTGCATAAATGTAAAGAGGAGGCCCCAGACAGGTTGGCAGCACATAAAGCAGATAATTTACCTGCCTGAATGGGATCCTTTTTAAATTGCTGAAGGAAATAAACACAGAAATTGTTAGAACGTTAGTCACAATTTATCCAATCTTCTCGGAATAAAGTGACAATGACAATGGACTGCAAATGATTTGCTATTATTAAAGGGCAGGGAGGGAACAGAATATATTTGGCCATTACAGATAAGTCTGTTCAATGGCAGTGGGTAAACTTTTAAATAATAATCAAAAAGAAAATTAGTAGACACTCAGATAACCAAAGTAAATATGTACAGAGTACGTATGTTCTCCCCGTGACCTGCCTGCGTTTTCTCTGAGATCTCCGGTTTCCTCCCACACTCCAAAGACATACAAGTTTGTTGGTTAATTGGCTTGGTATAATTGTAAATTGTCCATAGTGCGGGTAGGATAGTGTAAGTGCGCAGGGATCGCTGGTTGGTGTAGACTCTGTGTGCCGAATGGCCTGTTTCCATGCTGTATCTCTAAACTAATATGGGACTCCGGGTCAAATTTAGTTCCATTACGTTTCTGCATACCCAAAATATTTTGCCACCTTGAAGGCTTTTTAAAAATAAAAATTGATGGTTATAAAGGCAAAAAGTTAAAAACTCCTAAGTGTATTGAATATATAAAATTGGTTCAACCCTTATACCAAGCTCTAACTCCTTACATACAAACATGCAATTTGTGAATTTCTACGAAACAATATACACTGAGATAACATCTCACCCTTTGGCTTTAATGTTCTAAAATGCATTAAAAAAATTGCATTTTTCTTCCCATGTAACCCATTAGGGGTGACTATTAAAGTTAATTTGTTGAGTACATTCCATTTCTTTCTTAGGCTGTCTATCAGGATCAGATGCTTCCAATCTTATTGTGTGGGATTTTAAGTGGCTGATGATGTGAATGTGAGAGCTACAGAGGTCATAAGGTCATAAATGATAGGAGTAGAATTAGGCCATTCGGCCCATCAAGTCTACTCCGCCATTCAATCATGGCTGATCTATCTCTCCTAACCCCATTCTCCTGCCTTCTCCCCATTAGCTCTGACATCAATACTAATCAAGAATCAAGTGCAAGTTCAAGTGAGTTTATTCTCATGTGTCCCTGTTAGGACAATGAAATTCTTGCTTTGCTTCAGCAACACAGAACATAGTAGGCATTTACTACAAAACAGATCAGAGTGTCCATATACCATAATATAAATATATACACACATGAATAAATAAACTGAAAACGTGCAAATAACTGATACTAGGTTATTAATAATCAGAGTTTTGACCAAGACGGGTTTAATAGCCTGATGGCTGTGGGGAAGTAGCTATTCCTGAACGTGGTTGTTGCAGTCTTCAGGCTCCTGTACCTTCTACCTGAAGGTAGCAGGGAGATGAGTGTGTGGCCAGGATGGTGTGGGTCTTTCATGATACTGCCAGCCTTTTTGAGGCAGCGACTGCGATAAATCCCCTCGAGGGAAGGAAGATCAGAGCCGATGATGGACTGGGCAGTGTTTACTACTTTTACTATTATCTCTGCCTTAAAAATATCCACTGACTTGGCCTCCACAGACTTCTGTGGCAAAGAATTTCACAGATTCACCAACCTCTGACCAAAGAAATTTCTCCTCATCTCCTTCCTAAAAGAACATCCTTTAATTCTCAGGCTATGACTTCTAGTCCAAGACTATCACATGGCTGACATGTAGGCAGATAGTTTGTGAGGTGGTCTACCCCGTCCGCTGTCCATGTTGAGTCTCCATGTGCATGGGCTCAATACCATTCCAAATGGTTCCAAAGCCCAGCGATCCTTGAAGTGTAACTAGAGCCTCAATGCTGGGAATGCCAACGTTACTTTTCCAATAAGTGTGGAGGATTTTGCAAAAATGTGGTATTTCCCATTGCCTTGATTGCTTTTTGTAAATAGCCTGGGTCTCAGAAGCATATATGAAGTCATGATCACGAAGGGAACAAGTGGGGTAAATGCACAGCATCTATTGCCCAGAGTAGGGGAATCAAGAACCAGAGGATATAGGTTTAAGGTGAGAGGGGAAAGATTTAATAGGAATCTGAGGGGCATTTTTTTACATGAAGGGCGGTAGATATATGGAATGAGCTGCCAGGAGAGGCGGTTGAGGCAGATACTAATCACAATGTTTAAAAAAATGTTTGGATGGGTTCGTTGAAAGGATAGGTTTAGAAGGATATGTGTCAAACGCAGGCAGGTGGGACGTATAGATCATTTGTTGGCATGGGCAAGTTGGGCCGAAGGGCCTGCTACCATGCTGTATGAATCTGTATTAGTCCAACCTATAATAGTTTGAACAGAGCTAAGCTGTCAAACTTTTCACCAGGAGATGGTTTAAATTACGAGGATCCACAAAATCTCTCTTTCAAGGTGGAAATTGGAAACATAACCCCATGTTGCAGTGACTAACCTCAAACATATCTTCACACCAATTAATGTATCAGGCACATCCTGAGCTTGTAAAAGGTGGTAATCAAATGCACCATCTTTGTCCTTATCTTCACAAACAAAACGAGCTGAGGCTCTATAAGGCGCTGGTCAGGCCACATTTGGAGTATTGTGAGCACTTCTGTTCACCATAGCTGAGGAAGGATGTGCTGGCTCTGGAGAGGGTCCAGAGGAGGTTTACAAGAATGATCCCAGGAATGAATGGGTTAACATATGATGAGCGTTTGTCGGCACTGGCCCCTACTCGGTGGAGTTTAGAAGGATGAGGGATATCTCATTGAAACCTAACGAATAGTGAAAGGCTTGGATAGAGTGGTTGTGGAGAGAATGGTTCCACTAGTGATAAAGTCTAGGACCAGAGGTCATAGCCTCAGAATTAAAGGACGTTCCTTTAGGAAGGAGGTGAGAAGGAATGACTTTAGTCAGAGGGTGGTGAATCTGTGGAATTCTTTGCCACAGAAGGCTATGAAAGCCGTCAATAGATATTTTTAAGGCAGAGATAGATAGATTCTTGATTTGTATGGGTGTCTGGGGTTATGGGGAGAAGGCAGGAGAATGGAGTTAAGAGTGTGAGATAGATCAGCCTTGATTGAATGGTGGAGTAGACTTGATGCGCCGAATGGCCTAATTCTGTTTCTATCACATGACATTATGACCTTATGAACACTGGACCTTACCACAAACATCACCAGTTTCATGCTTTGAATAAGCATGTAAGACACCTATACCATCTTCAAGAACAAAACATTACACAAAAACTACTGTCAAAACTGTTGTTGAAGTTCTTTCCCCATCACAAAGCTTCACAGTATGGAAAATGCAGCCATAATTAATTTTATACCAATTTAGTTAAAATACACTTAAGTGCAGAACTGCATAAAAAAAATATTCAAACCAATATTTAAACAGATTTTAATTCTGTGACTCATGGTCTTTAAGAGGGAACAAATGGTCTTTCCCACAAATTCCATGAAATTCCACCCACACCACTTGTTCATTATTTGCGTCCAACTTGGCAAAGTATTTTGAATGACCGGCCATTGAGCAATTCATTTTGTTAAACATCTTCACATACTGAACTCAAATCTGCTGCTGTGCTTATTCTTGCTGTCATTACAATAGTTTTTTTTTAATTAACAAGAGATTTTCCGGAAAATTTTACTTTACCACCATTCTTTCATTTACTTTACAGTAATGAATTCCCAAGGCAATGTCATCTCAGCAGATATTGGCCTGGCCAATGTTTTTCTCCCTCCATCTATCTTGTAATGATTCATGTGCATCTTTCATAAAGTGAAATGCAACAATTTGCATACTTTTCCTAATATTCAGAAAAACATTCGGGTGGAGGAAGTAAAATCAAATGTTAGTAAGTTCACAACTTAACAGGCAGCTTTTGTTCTGTGCGAGGAACATAATACAGTTGAATGACATACATCAGTAGGGCAAACTGATCCATTATTATACCCAATGTATATTATAAAGGTCAGTGTGTGTGGGCATGAACACATTTATGACATTCCAGAATGGATTCAAAGCTCCACATATTTTATTGTTGCACATGACATTATTCTCTGAGAAACAAAAATCAAAGTATTAAAGTACTCAATGCGTTAATGGGCTGAATCAGCGGAGATTTAAAGTAGAAGATATTTTTTTCCAAAGATTAGGGAATTGTAGGCTATGGGGAATGGCTTAGACATGAAGATAAAGCCTGGAGCATATGATCATCCACATATTGAAAGATGGGGCAAGTTTGAATCTGCCAGTGTCTTGTTCCTGCTCCTATTTTCTTATGTTTGTACCTTAAGTAGGATTCAACCTGGCAGCCGGGGCACAGCCAACAAGTCCAGGTTACTGCACTTGCCGAGACCAAACAACTGACCTCCGTCCCTGGCAATAAAGGCAATGCCACATTACAAGAAGTCAATAGTGACTCGAGATCATCCTCAACACTGACGAGTCTGTGTTAAATACCAACGTTTCACTCTTCAGTGTGTAGGAAGGAACTGCAGGTGCTGGTTTACACTGAAGATAGACACAAAATGCTGGAGTAACTCAGCGGGATCGGCAGCACCCCTGGAGAGAAGGAATGAGTGACTTTTCGGGAAATCGACCCAAAACGCCACCCATTCCTTCCCTCCAGAGATGCTGCCTGTCCCGCTGTGTTTTACTTTTCAGTGCCTGATATCATCAATTCTGTTTCATGTCACATGTTATTTTGCTTCATGAAACAAAGAACCAAATCTGATGCAGGAATTCCTGCCTATTCGTGGATGCTTCTCTATAAATCATACCTCATCTCTATAAATTTAAACTTAGTTAAATCTTGATCAAACATCAACCCTATGCTTGCTGACCTGCACTGCCTCCTGGCTAAGTAGCACCTATATTAAAATCCTTCTTTAGCTTTCAAACCCTTTCATTACCTTGTGCTTGCCAAATTGCAATAACCTCCTCCAGTGCTGCAAATCCTCAACATCTGTGCTCCTCCAATTTTGACATCTTGTACATTCCTGATTTGAATCAGCCCACAATTAACTGCATGCCTTCTGCTGCTACTTTCTCTAGTCATTTGCCCAAATATCTTCTGCAGTTAAAATATTGAGATTTATAAAAATATGTTTTGGGCACTATAGAAATACCAATTAATGTTGGTGACAAGTTATACAGATAACCCTCATTTATAACCTTTATTTTTAAGGTAAGGAGGGAAAGATTTATTAGAAAGGGTGGGGGGGTTATGGAACAAGCTGCCGGAGGAGATAGTTGCGGCAGATTCTATCGCAACTTTTAAGAAACATTTGGAAAGGCACATGGATAGGATAGGTTCAGAGTGATATGGCCAAACGCAGCCAGGTGGGCCTAGTATAGATGTTGGTCGATTTGGGCAAGTTTGGCTGAAGGGTCTGTTTCTACACTATATGATTCCATAACATACCTTGTTAGGGGAGGGGAATGGTGTCTGTTTTTGCTGATTGTCCGCTATAACAGAGTAAGGGGTTTGCTCCAACCACCTAGAGGTCACTTCATGAAACAACGAGTTGTTTTCAAATACAAATTTATTTTTGAAAGGCTAAAAATGTATTATTTGTACAAAGCTACTATAAAAATACTAAAGACAGTTTGTTACATTGCTTAAGAGTATCATTGCACAAGTGTTGATCAATGCAATTGCTTGTCAATTTCAATGACCTCCCACAATGTAGCCAGTCGCCCATGTTCTTAAAGAAACAGTGGTGTCTGATCACAGTGGTAGCTCTCCTTCCGCTATAACCAAAATCTGTTATAAAGAGATCTGTAATAATGAGAGTAGACTATATCACGATCATTTGTAAACTGTTATACACATTTATGAATAGTCCAACCAGAAACTAATGCTGAACAGTTATCCAGCAGGTCTGAACGAAAGGAAAGACCAACCTTGTCAAAAGCAATTAAAACAAAAACAGAGTCTTGACGCAAATACTTTCCTTACGCTTTGAAATTATAATATCATTCGCAAATTACTTCAAAAGGAAAACTAAATAAAGAAATGGATTCATGGAAACTTTTCTGCTTAATACTTCTCATGTCAACAACGTCTTTATTTTGTTTTAAATGGGTCCGGGCACAAAAATAGCTAGCAATGGCCATATGTTTCCCAAAACTTGTCTCGGGTTTGTTAATGGAATAGACAATAAAGCTCAAGGCTTGCAAATATGCTACATGGTGTTCATTCATTATTTCGCTTTCCTTAAAATGAAGGAAGCCTTAAATCCATTTTCACTTAAAAAGCTATTTTTTTCAGATTTAAAGTACAGAGATAAACCCATTTTATGCCATTCCTTGGCAGATTAGTAAAAGCCCTGGCTATAAACTAGAGTTTAATTCAGGCATTTCACTGCAGATAGGTCTGTGGATCAACAAAAGGGATTAACATTAAAAAAAAAACCTTTAAACCACAGGACGGAAAAGTTGATGCGGGCGCCATGTAGAGTTAGCTGATCTTGTAGAACTGTTAGTCGTGAATCATAGTCAATTTAGTCTGAAGGAATATCTCTGTCTCCCCCACTCATTTGCCATCCATCGGCTGCAGTTTATAGGGTTCAACTATAGGTCGTTATTCATGGGAACAGAATCTGATAGAATTACGATGGCAGTGGTTGAACTTATTCTCGGGCAACTAAACTCACACGTTAAGAATGGTCATTTGGTTAAAGAATGCACGAGCCGGGCAATTGATCACTCAACTGAACCATAACTCTCCATAAGACAAATATTTCTAAATAGTCGAAAGAATTCTGCACTCAAAAAGTGTAATATTCGCCAATTCCTTTCCATGTGCTTTGTTTGTAAGGGAGGGTGAAAACAGTCCAAAACTTATGGCACGTCTGAATTTAGTGTCAAAAAATACACAGTGGAACAATTGGTAGAGCTGCTGCCTCAAAGCACCAGAGATCCATGTTCGATCCTGACCTAGGCTGCTGCCTGTATGGAGTTTACATGTGCTCCCTGAGACTGCATTGGATTCCTCCCACCAGGTGCACTGGTTTCCTCCCACCTCCCAAAGACTTGCGGATTTGTACATTAATTGGCCTCTGTAAATTGCCCCTTAGTGTGCAAAGTGACATAACACCGAACTAGTGTGAACGGGTGATCAATGGTCGACGCAGACTCAATGGGCCAAAGGGACCTGTTTCCATGCTGTATCTCTAAACTAAACAAAACAATGAGTCTCAGTTGCAGATTGAACACAAGGAAATGGGACTAACAATAGAGTTCAAAGAATTAGGGAAGGTTTAGATCAGATCACAGAGGAAGATCCACCAGAGGGAAGTGATGCACGTTGAATCTTTTGCTAAATTCAAGGTA
This sequence comes from Leucoraja erinaceus, assembly GCF_028641065.1. NCBI lineage: Eukaryota > Metazoa > Chordata > Chondrichthyes > Rajiformes > Rajidae > Leucoraja > Leucoraja erinaceus. The sequence goes on along the minus strand of NC_073381.1, from coordinate 71,610,161 downwards.
AAGCCAGCTCAGGTTTCACCTACTGATTTAATGAATTGGGAAAATACCACAGTGGCTCCATGCCATTCACCATTCTCTCTATCCAATGCTCCTCTTGGTACTGTAAATTGTATCCCAGAATTGGAAGAGGAAAATTATCCCAAAATATTTAAAATGTAATCATCATCCCAAAGTAATCGTCCATATACTGTACATTATTGGAAGACAACTGACTTCATGGCTGTATTACAATGGTAATCCATGAGGGCTACATTTACATTGACACAAATCAAAACTTCTGATGAAAGATCAAAGTGAACATTTGTCTCTTTGCAGATGCTGCCTGACCTGCTAAGCATTTCAGTAATTGCATTCTAAACTATCAATAGATTTCTGGATATCAATAGCATTGATTTTGGAGCAGGCTCAAGGGGCTGAATGGACTACCCCTGCAATTATTTCATATGTTTTGGCAAAATAATAAAGAATAAATCTCATTATCTGCTCTGCCATTATAAATCTATCACCAAATGTTATTCAGATCTAATTGTACTGGAGCAAGAACTAGAGCTATAAGGAACCCAGTCACAATGCTTACACGGAGGAAAACCTATTGAAGGAAAATACTTTATGGATATTTAAAAGCATATACATCTTGACATCAAATGTACAACCTGGGTCACATTGAAGAAAAGATAGAAATGACATGACACTGAAGATATCTCATTATTTTCACACCATTCAGAAATTGTATGAGAAAGCAAGAGCTCTTCAAAAAAATTAGTCCTGATTCTGGACCTAAATTATACATTTCATTTCTTTAGCCGATTCAGTGGCAGTGTTAAATACACCAAAGTTTCAATATACAATAACTTTCTTACTTTCGCTCCACTCTAAACGTTAAGTGCTCTATTCACCATTGTAACAGTTTGATTGCTTTCAAGAAGAGACATGTAGAGCTCATCTAAAGGCTATTTATCACCAAATCTCATTGAACAATCTCCAGACCCCATCCTTTATACTGGTGCAAATGGTGTGTTGCAATAGCTTTGGTCGAGTTGGTCATTTAACATAATTTCTAGCGGGAGCTAATGAATCACCATCAATCTTACTGACTTTTCCCTCCAGAGATCCACTGATAAAGGCCAATCTTTTTGACATCACTCTCGCTACCTTTTGTAAACAGTATAAAGACCGTACGCACAAGGCATTAATTTGCATTCATCAACTGGCCTTAATTCCTCCAGTAGTAAGTTTTCCAGAACCAGGGGCCACAGTTTAAGAATAAGGAGTAAGCCATTTAGAATGGAGACAAGGAAACACTTTTTTTCACAGAGAGTGGTGAGTCTGTGGAATTCTCTGCCTCAGAGGGCGGCGGAGGCAGGTTCTCTGGATGCTTTCAAAAGAGAGCTAGATTATATTATATGTTGAGAGCTAGGGGCTCTTAAAAATAGCAGAGTCAGGGGATATGGGGAGAAGGCAGGATCGGGGTGCTGATTGAGGTGATCAGCCATGATCACATTGAATGGCGGTGCTGATTCAAAGGGCCGAATGGCCTACTCCTGCACCTATTGTCTATTGAGTAAATACATTTGACAAATCAAAGAGGGGTTGCAAACTTGGCCACGGTTTGGATTAAGAAGCGAAATAGATTTTGAACAGAGCAGACGGCAGTTTACACAGATGTTTGTGCCCAAAACATTTATAACATTTACCCAACTTCATTCAAAGCCTGTGAAAAATTCTCAACATATACTATTTTTCAACAGTGCATCATAGAACAAAAAAAAAGCAGAGGAAAAATTACAATTCGCTTGTACATAGACTATGTTCCTTTTGTGCAATCCTCAGGTCAGAGAGTTCAGATGAGGGGAACCACATTTTATACAGCTTTGTGTGGTGCTAACTATGCATTTATGATTTACATCAATTGTTTTGCAAAGCCTTTGGCATGACCACTTCACAAGGGTTCTAAAGGTTACAAGGGGTTTATGAGGCTTTAATAAACGTGGTAATTTAAGTTATAAAAGAGGGAAAAGCCAACATGCATGACAGTGCCAGAGATTTCAGTCCCGCCCATTCCCCTGACATCAGTCTGAAGAAGGGTCTCGACCCAACACGTCACCCATTCCTTTTTTCCAGAGATGCTGCCTGACCCACTGATTTACTCCAACATTTTGTGTTTACCTTGAATGTAAACCAGCATCTGCAGTTCTTTCCTACACACAGTGCCAGAGACCCGGGTTCGATCCTAACCTAGGGTGCTGTCCAGGTGGAGTTTATATGTTCTCCCTGTGACCACATGGGTTTCCTCCAACATCCCAAAGACATGCAGGTTTGTAAGTTAATTGACCTCTTTAAATTGCCCCTAGTGCGTAGGGAGTGGAAGCAAAGTGGGATAATAAAGTGTGAATGGGTGAATTCTGGTTGGCATGGGTTTATTGGCCAATAGGCCCTTTTCCATACTGTATCTAGTTTTAGATCGAGGTTTATTATTGTCATGTGCAGTGAAAAGGTTTGATCTGATTGCTGTCCAAACAGATCAGATAATACTATAGATAAATACAATCAAGTTAAACTCAACCTCTGGCGGCGGTGACCTGAGTCCGGGGTTCGGCCACGGGCCAGCGGCTGCGTCAGCAGGACTGGTGGACGGAAGCTTCGACCACCCCGGGCCGCGGTGATTGAGCCACTTGGTGCATGTGACAATAAATGTCCTTTGTCCTTTTTGTCATTTGTCCACTTCAACTACTGTATTTTCCAACTTGTTGAGGAAAGGAAGATTATTTCTCTTTTTTTTAAACTCATTTTAGCACCTATTACATGCACGTAAAATATATTTTGTCTCTCTGTAATATAATCTATAGTGAAAAAAATGTTCCACATCTCTGTCCATGATATAATTGACGAATTAATCTAAAGCATGATGCAGAAAAGAAGCACAAGAATGTTGCTTGGATTAGCGCATTGAGTTATCAGCAGATTTTGGATAGTCCGAGTCTTCTTTTCACTGGACCAAAGGAGGCTGAGTGGTGACATGATGGAGGTAGATACAATTATTGGTAGCATGGATAAGGTAGATAACCAGTGTCTATTTCCCATGTCTAAATTGACAGGGTCGAGGCTGAATATGAGAGGGAGGCGCTTTAGAGGAAATTTGAAGGGTAAATGTTTAGCAGAGTAGCTGCTATCTGGAATATGCTACCTGCAGTGTTGGTGGAGGTAGGAACAATAACAATATTTGAGGATGCATCGGGACAGGTGCTCGAATGAGGATAATTTATGGATCATCTCGAACATGCCATGTGACAACAGTTGTAGGCGCAAAAATAAAAAAAGAATACAATTCGATTCTATCTCAGTAACCCATGCCGCTCCACATTTTTCAGACAAGGTCTTTAAAATCTCACAAAAGGCAAGCAACATCTACTCCTGTAAAAGTCCAAGTCTGTTTTCCTTCACGATCATCACCAAAAGTCACGTCATATAATAAAACTCAGTAAAGCACTCCTGAAGCAGCAACTCCATACAAGGAACTTTGTGATAAAAACGTTTTTTTTATTAGCGCGCTCATCCATTGGATAATGTTGATCACAATAAATCACAATGTGTTAATCACATCAATCCTATTTCCGTGAAGATTTATCACATACATACACCACTTCTACCTCCAACAGACAGATGTGTTCACGGCGCTTGTCATAAATGTGACCAAAATTGGAAACTTGAGTGGCTGCAGATGGGAGATGCAAAGTCAGCAAAATTCGGATATTTACTTGTGCCACCTTTAACAGTCACCCATTTTTTGCCTCCCACCCTTGTAGACTTTGGGTCTTAGACATACAAAGGGTCTCCTTTGCTTTGGTATCTCTCCAGAATCAAAGGACTTTTGGAAGATTAGAACCAGAGCATCCACCATCTCTGCAGCCATTTCTTTCAGGATCCTTGGATATTAGATAGATAGATAGATTACTTTATTAATCCCCTTATTCAGGGGAAATTCAGATGTCTTTGCAGCACACTAATAAAAATACAACATAGCATTCAAGAAGTTTAACTTTAAAACATAAAAACATCCCCACTGTGGGGGAAGGCACGGGTCCACCCAGGTGGGGCCTATTTAGGCCTCAGTCGCCGTTACGGGGCCCGATGGTCCCGGGCGTTCTCGCTGGATGATGGTACTCCGGCGTCGGGAGAACCCTGAGCGGCTTGGGGTGCCAGGAACGACCGCAATTCACAAGCCAACAGACCCGTTTTCAGTTTAGAGAGACCTCAGGCATGTAAAGTTCAGCGCCGCAACAGCGGCTCCCTTGTTTTTATCGCCAACACAGTCCAGCATGCAACCAGCAATACCGCTCCGCACGCTCCAGCGCTCAAAGCCGAGGTTCTAGGAAACGTCGCTAGGACCCGCTGGTAGGCACGAGGACAGGTCGAAGGGACAAAGGCAGCCTCTGCACCAGGTTTGATTTCCCCTTTCCCCCCCCCACCCCACCAAGCCAATTAGACCCCCCGACTAAACACTGTACGTACTAAAAATAATAAAAAAGAAGGAAAATGTACAGTGCAGGACTGGAGCCGTAAGTACAGCGCCCCCACTCGTATTAGTGTAAGTAAGTAGAATCAAGGGGGTGTAGATATAAAAAAAGATTTGCTTGGGGTACGGGGGGTGGGGAATCAGTGAATGGGACTGCTGGGATTGATCTGCTGTGAACAAGCATGTACCAATTTAGTTTAGAGATACAGCATGGAAACAGTCCCTTCAGCCAACACATTCTGCATCAACCAGCAATACCAGCACATCAACACTATCCTACACACACTAGGGACAATTGTACGTTATACCAAGCCAATTAACCTGCAAACCTGTACGTCTTTGGAATGTACGTTGGAGGAAACGGAAGATCTCGGACAAAACCCACGCAGGTCACGGTGAAGAAGTACAAACTCCGTACAGACAGCACCGGTGGTCAGGATCAAATCCGGGTCTCTGGCACTGTAAGGCAGTAGCTCTACCGCTGCGCCACCGTATCATCCAAAGGTCTTCTCCTCTATTGCATTATTTAATCAGAGTAGGACTGCAAGTCTTTCCAGGATCAATTGCAAAAAGTGGAGAAGGAGCTAAAGTTATCTGCAACACCACTGAATGAGTAGGGAATTTTACAGCTTATGGCATACATCAAACAAGAAGATGGTTCACTACACACACAAAAATAAATCACACCAGCGGTATTAATCTTCAGAACCCACTCATATTTTGACCTTAACCACGTGCAGAGATTAATTGTCTGCTCGTCTAGGTCGTATGTTATTAATTGGACTTTAAAATCAAATGACAGCCAGCGTGAACGAAGGCTAAAACAAGCAAAGCAAGACAATCAGTATTACTGATCTGCCGAGATTTACCGACATGGCCTGCACTTTGGGAAACCAACAAGATTGCAGATAGAGCAGCCTAACATGCTGCAGATCTGTTTCCCACTGCCCCGTGACCATGGAAACATACCCTACAATGTTATACTCCAGTAGCTGAATGCAGCTTAACACAGGGGCCAAGCAATCTTGATCTAATTTTAATATTAAAGCCCCATATAATCCGTAAAGCATCATTGTGACTATTTAATACATAATCGTTCAGAATAAATGAAGAATTGCAGTTATTCAGAAAGCAATAAAGCACAGCAAGATCATGGCTACATTTTCCATGTTCATGAACATGTCACAAGATGTATAAATACCGCTTTTTGTTCAAAAATGACAAAGTTCGTGGCCTCACTGATATTTCCACATGACGTGGGAGAAAAACAAACTGGAATGAATAAATTCACTGACATAAAAAGCGAACTTCAAGGGTATGAGAGAGTTGCACGGTCAAAACCATGTAAATATTCATCACAATTAACAGAATCAGGATACAGAATATTACCATTTTCAAGGAGTAAATGAAAATGTATTTAAATATTCCACCACTTAACCCAAGTACCAAATCATTAATGACCAGGCCAAAGGCAATAAAAGACTAGTGTTCTGTGTTAGCTGATCATTTAACTGTTGTGTGTAGTTGGGGGTGGCCGGGAGTAAAATAAAAGGGCACATTCTTTTGTTTTTCTGCATTGACTGAAAAGAACTGACCAAAACCACAAGTTAACAATCTAAGGAATAACTCATCAGCACAACTCTGAATGAACTGGGCTGTTCCCCAAAGATGGTTGATTATTGACAGAGGTCAGTGAGCAAGGCAGCACAAAATTAACACTGCTTGAACATGAAGGCTACAGCTTTCAATGGGTTATTTTCAATCGCACGTCTGAAAACACAGTGGCAATCTTCGTATCAGTGGAGGTGGACTGCAGTGGCCAGCACACGTCACGTGGTAATTGTTAAAAGTCGAACTATAGAAATCCCTGTCAGTTCACACAAGTAAAAGCTGCTAATGTTCCTGGATTAGTTTGTTCCAACCGACTTAGTACAAGATATCAGACTGGTTTGAAAGAGAGGATGATGTAATCCATTCCAGCCATGATACCATGGCAAAGCAAATCAGCTTTAGGAAGTGATTGAAGCGCAAATTGTATAAATGCCACCTAAATCTACCATACTGATTTTTGATGCTATTTGTACTAAACAGAAAAGAATTCCAACATTAAGACAATTAATGCAAAATTGATGATAATCGCCACTGAATTATCTTGGCATTATATTTGGCACAGACATTGTGTGGCAAAGGGCCAGTTCCTGTGCGCACTTTTTATGTTCTATATTCTATTTACTAACTGTTTCCGATTTAATCTGCAAGGTTCATTCAAATGAAATATAATAATGTGATAGAAAGGAACTACAGATGCTGGTTTATACCACAAAATGCTGGAGTAACTCAGCAGGTCAGTCAGAAGAAGGGTCCCAACCAAAAGCATCACCTATCCATTATCTCCAGAGATGCTGCTGGTCCCGCTGAGTTACTCCAACATTCAGTGTCATTCAAGTGAGTATGGGTTACCACTACTACACCAAGATAGCACAGTGGCCCAGGTGATTCCTCAGCTTTAGCAGATGCTGGTCTCTGGTACCGAGCACATTGCAGGCTTGGTGAGAGCACTAGAGTGCCAGCTCCCAGAGAATCGACCCAGAGAGAGGGGGAATGCATTGCTCAGTTTGTCACACAAGATGACGTCAAGTTTCTGAGGGCTGCAACTATGGAGCTGAGTTGGAGGATCAAATCAGGAGAGTCAGTACTAGTTGTGATTGATGACTACAGTATATATTATGAGTATGCGATGATGAAGGCTACAATATCGTAAAAGTTGAGTGTGGAGGATCAGACTCAAGACTATCAATTCGAGGAGCCAAGAATGCACGAGCCTGAGGAGGAGACTATGCAAAACCAGAATCGAGAGGATGAACTAGTAATTGTTTAGTTCAATGTTTGAAGCAGATATGGCTTTTAATGAAGCAGCTGGAATTAGAATTTTGGAATCATTCGGATCCAGGCGAGGACCTGACATTGGCTAACCAAAGATAACTTAATTTGCTCTGATTATAAAAATTGATTGATTGGAAAGATAATCCTTCGCTGCCCCTCTCCACCCCTAACTTGTTATGTATTTAAGGGTTATTGCTCATCTCATTGCGCTGTTGCATATAATGGCTAATTAAATCTACTAGCGTGGAATGTTCCAAGCCTTAGAACAGGTTAGAAACATAGAAACATAGAAAATAGGTGCAGGAGGAGGCCATTTGGCCCTTCGAGCCAGCACCGCCATTTATTGTGATCATGGCTGATCGTCCCCTATCAATAAGCCGTGCTTGCCTTCTCCCCATATCCCTTGACTCCACTAGCCCCTAGAGCTCTATCTAACTCTCTCTTAAATCCATCCAGTGATTTGGCCTCTACTGCTCTCTGTGGCAGGGAATTCCATAAATTCACAACTCTCTGGGTGAAATTTTTTTTTCTCACCTCAGTCTTAAATTACCTCCCCTTTATTATAAGACTGTGGCCCCTGGTTCTGGACTCGCCCAACATTGGAAACATTTTTCCTGCATCTAGCTTGTCCAGTACTTTTATAATTTCATATGTTTCTATAAGATTCCCCGTCATCCTTCTAAACTCCAGTGAATACAAGCCTAGTCTTTTCAATCTTTCCTCATATGACAGTCCCGCCATCCCAGGGGTCAATCTCGTGAACCTACGCTGCACTGCCTCAATCACAAGGATGTCCTTCCTCAAATTAGGAGGCCAAGACTGTACACAATACTCCAGATGTGGTCTCACCAGAGCCCTATACAACTGCAGAAGAAGGTTGGATCACCAGGAGGAGAATTACAAAATGTACTTGGAAAGATCTGTCAAGAGTCGCAATGTAATTCTATTCATGAAATACTGCCGACGTCATGCTGCATGTCGTAAAGCATCGTTTAACAGGATTTTACAGAGTTAGAAAGAACCAACAGCACTTGCTTTTGCTTTCCTGCTTTCAAAGGTCTACAACGCAAAATATTCTTTCAAACAGTCAGCAACTATTCAGTGGTGGGCATGTGTGTTTGTGTGTGCGTGTACAGGGAATGGGGTTAGAGGGTGGCAGGAGGGAAACTGGCACAGTGAGCAGTGCGAGTGAGGAGGGATGGGGAAGTACATCAGGCATCATTACGTTTCTTAATAAAGGCATTTGATAAAGTTCCTCGTGGTCAGCTGATCAAGATAATTATCATGCGTGGGATCCACAGTGAATTGGTAGTTTAGTTTGGTTTAGAGATACAGAAGCAGCCGGGTTGGTGTCGGCAGCCCAGCCTGGAAGGCGGTGTGGCCTGGGGGGTGAGTGTGCGCCAGGGGTGATGGTGGTAGCACAGCCTGGATGTAGCCGGGGAGGCTGTGCACTATAACTAAAATCCATTATAAAGAGGTTTGTATTAATGAGGGTACTGTATCTAAACATATGAGGCAATAACATGCTGTTAATAACTTGATGATTTTCCCTAACATCCATTGCACAAATTAGAGAACAGCACAATAACAGACTAGAATCTTCAAGCCATCTTAGTTCAGTTAAAGAACGATGAGCTGTAGATGAGGAGCCAAAGTAGTTGCAACTTCATTAGATTTCCTCAGACATGAAAAGATACAGTTTTAACACCTCCACCCTCCCCAAAGAAAGCCAAGAAAGTCAGCCAGGGTAGGTACCAATAAAATAACCAGTGAGGTGGTTGGGAAAAATATTGACTGGTGACAGCTGTTTTTAAGTGCCTAAGATTGCTAAAATGTTTTTTGCCCAAGTGCGCCCATCATTGGGTAACACCAGAAGATACTGTAGACACAAAAAGCTGGAGTAACTGCGGACCTGGCAGCATCTCTGGAAAGAAGGAATGTGTGGCGTTTCGTGTCAAGACCCTTCTTCAGACTTGGGTAACACCATCTTTTCGTGGTAATGATGGTCGAGAGTGTAGACTTCCCGAGCTCAAACCTCCTGCTTCAGCCATGTCCGTCATACTTTTGGTTTGGTAACTTTTTTCTTGTAGATTCCAGTCCTTTGATCCTGGTTTTCTATGCAATACTTCTGCATTCTGACAACAATTCCTCTTCCAAGTTCCAACACTGAGGATCAATGCCTACTTTAAAGAAAATGTTTATGCCAAATCCAAGGTTATGCCTCCAAAATATCGGATTGAATGAAACATTATTTGCTAGGAAGGCAATGTGGCTTCGTAGTTTCAAACTCAATAACATCATTATTACGCATTGCCTAAAATAGTGTATATTGGTACATGCAAAGTCTAAGAAAGTAAAGTTAGATGATTGAATCAACATTATATTTACCTCATTATTTGTGCCAACGTCTAGCATGACTGGTAAGCATTGCTGGGGATTCACACCAACACAAGCTGTGTACAATGCCAGCTTACCCACTGGAATGCCCATTCCATAACTCCCAAGATCACCCAGACCCAGAATACGTTCCCCATCTGTGACAACAATAGCCTGGAAATACAAAAATTCAAAACAATGCAATTAGTCAACAATTAAAATATCACTAAAATGCTTCAATTAAGGGAGGAAATAGGCTGCTTCACCCGTTTACATCATAGGAGCAGAAGTATGCCATTCAGCCCATCGAGTCTACTCCGCCATTCAACCATGGCTGATCTATCTTTCCCTCTCAACCCTATCGTCCCGCCTTCTCCCCATAACCCAATACACACTTACCAGTCAAGTATCTGCTCGGAAGCACTTGCTCAGTTCCCAATCCTAACCATTTAAGCTTCAGAAGAAAGAAGACCAGAGTTTTTGAAGATAAATGAAAGACTACAGATATCTGGCAAACTATCCAAATTGTAGATAACAATGTCTCCATTGGGAAGTGAGGCAGTGAGAACAAGGGCAGAAATTCCACGTGGTCATAGCTTTTGTTAGGAACTAGCAAAATCCTTTGGAAATAGTACAAGACAGCTCTTTGCCCCAAATCTCTGGTGGTGACCTATAGGGTTCTGATACAACTCCAAGAATCTCAGGGCCACTGAGTGGAAAATGCAATTAGATATTTAACTTGCAAAACATTTTCCTGCTTGCAATGACTATTTACTTGAGTGGGTTATTTTATTTCAAGGTAGTCATCGAATCCTACAGTTCAATTCCTATGACACAAATCACTACAGTTAGCACTGAGCTATGGAAAAGTGTTTATTTCACTCAGACAAGTGTTTGAATCTAGATATGCAATCAAGAAAATATCATGGGATTATTATTACAATCAAGGAGGCAAAACAACGCTACGGGAGGAAACTGGAGTTACAGCTACAGCAGTCGGACTCTAGGGGGCTATGGCAAAGTCTTCACACAATCACGGACTATAAACCCAAACCCACATCCATCCCAAATCCGAACGCCTCACTCGCGGACGAACTAAACGTCTTTTATGCGCGCTTTGAGAATTACACCCAGGCCCTCGAAGCCCATCACATCTCATCCAGCAGCGAGGAGGTGACATTCCAGGTGACGGAACACGACGTGAGGCGCACACTCAAGCGGGTGAGCCCCAGGAAGGCTGCAGGTCCGGATGGGATTACTGGGCGTGTCCTCAGAACCTGCGCGGACCAACTAGCCCCTGTATTCACAGACATTTTCAATCTCTTCCTCTCCCAGTGTATTATCCCCACCTGTTTTAACCGGTCCACCATAGTCCTTGTCCCCAAAAAACCCCAACCCAGCTGTTTAAATGACTACCGCCCCATAGCCCTGACCTCCACAGTAATGAAGTGTTTTGAGAAACTCATCAAAACTTTCATTACCTCCTCCCTACCCACCACCCTGGATCCACTACAATTTGCATATGGCCCCAATAGATCCACTGACAATGCCATAGCCCACCTACTCCACACCACTCCCACCCACCTGGACACCGGGAAAGGGGCTTATGTTAGACTGCTGTTCATAGATTACAGCTCAGCGTTTAACACCATAGACCCCTCAAAGCTGGCCTCCAAATTGTACAAATTCCACTTGTGCCCATCCCTGTGCAAGTGTATCCACAATTTCCTGATCGGCAGACCACAGGAGGTGCGTGTGGGCCATCACATGTCATCCTCCCTCACCCTCAACACTGGGGCCCCCCAGGGCTGTGTGCTGAGCCCTCTGCTGTATTCTCTCTACACCCACAACTGCAAGGCCATCTCAGACTCTAACATCATAGTCAAGTTTGCCGATGACACAGCAGTGGTAGGCCTAATCTCAAACAATGATGAGGCAGCCTACCACTCTGAAATCATCCACCTGGCAAACTGGTGTAGGGAGAATAACCTGGAGCTGAACACCTCCAAGACCAAGGAGCTCATAGTGGACTTCTCCAGGAAGCAGCAGAGGAGCATAAACGGGGCCCAGGTGGAGAGGGTGGAGAGCTTCAGGTACCTCGGCATCCACATCTCCCAGGACCCGACATGGTCACACCACCTCAGCAGCCTGGTAAAGAAGGCCAACCAGCGTGTTTACCATCTCATACGGCTGAGGGACTTCAAGCTCCCCCTCAGGGTGCTCAAGAACTTCTACACCCATACTGTGGAGAGCATCCTGAGTGGGAACATCATCACCTGGAGGGGGAACACCACCAAGAGGGACCAACTGGCTCTGAGGAGGGTGGTTCGCTCAGCTGAGCGGACCATCAAAACCACCCTTCCCAACCTGCAGGACATCTACACCAAGCGCTGCAGGTCAAGAGCCAGGAGGATTATCCAGGACCACACTAACCCCAACAACAGACTGTTTTCCCTGCTGCCCTAAGGGAAACGGTACCGGCTGCTCAGGGCCAACACGGAGAGAATGAGGAGTTTCTTTCCCCAGGCCATGAGACTGCTGAACGAGGACTGAGTGTCGCGCTCCCCCCCCCCCCCCCCTTCCTCCCCCCCCCCCCCCCCCCTCCAGCCCACCCGCCCACCTCCTCACCAGCACCTCAACAGCACCTGCACCCCCCGCCCAAACCCCCCTCCCCCCGCCTCGCTAAACCATCAACCACACCACATGGCTGAACCATGGAACAAATCACACACGGCATATGGCTTGTACTGAACTGGATGGAACATGGCTGTCATCACAGGTGTGGGTTACGTGATATCTATGTAGCACGGCAAAATTTTGGCACTTCTGCTTGTAACAGCACTACTTGTTCATATGTGGTATTATATTTTTCATGGAAATAGCATGTGTTCCCTATTGATGTGGGACATTACAAAAAAGCTGTTTTTGGATGTGGGTTACGTGGTATCTATGGGGTACATATTTATTATGTGTCATATGTGGCTATTGTTTTATGTGGGTTATGTGTAAGTGGGGAACCATGCACAACTGGACAGGCACTTAAGCATTTCACTACTGGTTATACCTGTATAATTGAGTATGTGACCAATAAACTTGAATTGAATTGAATTGAAGTTAATCAACTTTATAACTAAAATGCCATGTTGCTGAACAAATTTAGATTCGAAAATAATTAATTACTTTAGGACCATAGATTTTTGTGAATTTGAATTGAAAACCTTTTTAAGGTAGGAATCCACTGTGCAACTAAACATACCCTGTCTTCTCCATTACCATTGCTGCTAACAGACTATAAGACTTTAGAGTTCCTTGAGGATCCAGTTCCACTGTCACTTCCGATGTTCATCTTTTACTCTGAACCTAGCCTTATCATTAGCAAGTATCACACAAGGACACCTTCCAGCAAAGATCACTGACTGGATCCATTTCATGTGTGGGAATCCTGGCTGATATTCACTTTACTGGTCAAATTAAACCAATATTCATAGTTTTGTAAATTGACGTCGGTGGTGGGGAAGATGCTGGAGTCAATCAAAAGATGAAATAGCGGCATATTTGGATAGCTGTCACAGGATAGATCCGAGTCAGCATGGATTTACGAAGGGGGCATTTTTGAAGATGTAACTAGGAAAATGGACAAGGGGGAGCCAGTGGATGTAGTGTACCTGGTCTTACAGAAAGCATTCGATAAGGACCCACATCGGAGATTAGTGGGCAAAATGAGGGCACATGGCATTGGGGGTAGAGTGCTGATATGGGTAGAAAATTGAATGGCAGACAGGAAACAAAGTGTAGGGATTAACGGGTTCCTTTCAGAATGGCAGGCATTGACTATGGGGTTCCGCAAGGCTTCAGTGCTGGGACCGCAGCTATTTACAATATACATCAATGATTTAGAAGAAGGGATTCAAAGTAACACTAGCATATTTGCAGATGACACAAAGCTGGGTGGCAGTGTGAACTGTGAGGAGGATGCTATGAGAATGTAGGGTGACTTAAGAGGCTGTCCCACTGTACGAGCTAATTCAAGAGCTCTCCCGAGTTAAAAAAAAATCAAATTCGTTGTAAGCACTTAGAATGTACGTAGCGGGTACGTCAGAGTTCGGGACGTCTCTTAACGACTCGTAACGTTAACGGCCGGAAAACACGTTAAGCTCATGAAGACTCGTGAAGATTTTTCAACATGATGAAAAATGTCCACGAGGGCCCCCCGAGTACCTACGAGCGGCTATTACTGTAATTCTCCGAGTTCGAATTAGCTCATACAGTAGGACAGCCCCTTCAGACAGGTTGGGTCAGTGGGCAGATGCATGGCAGATGCAGTTTTAATGTGGATAAATGTAAGGTTATCCACTTTTGGTAGCAAAAACGGGAAGGCAGATTATTATCTAAATGGTGTCAAGTTGGGAAAAGGGGACATACAACGGGATCTGGGGGACCTTGTTAATGAGTCAAGTACATTCTTGCTATTGAGGGATTGCAGCGTAGGTTTACAAGGTTAATTCCCGGGATGGCGGGACTGTCATATGCTGAGAGAGTGGAGCAGCTGGGCTTGTATACTCTGGAATTTAGAAGGATGAGAGGATATTTTATTGAAACATATAAGATTATTAAGGGTTTGGACACGTTAGAGACAGGAAACGTGTTCCCGATATTGGGGGAGTCCAGAACCAGGGGCCACAGTTTAAGAATAAGTGGTAAGCCATTTAGAATGGAGATGAGGAAATACTTTTTCACACAGAGGGTTGTGAGTCTGTGGAATTCTCTGCCTCAAAGGGTGGTGGAGGCCGGTTCTCTGGATACTTTCAAAAGAGAGCTAGATAGGGCTCTTAAAGATAGTGGAGTTAGGGGATATGGGGAGAAGGTAGGAACGGGGTACTGATTGTGGATGATCAGCCATGCTCACATTGAATGGCGGTGCTGGCTCGAAGGGCCGAATGGCCTACTCCTGCACCTATTGTCTATTGTCCATTGATCGATTAATTCTATCAAAGTCATTCCACTTCTATCCCAAAACGCATCTTTGTTCTTACTCTACTGGTTATCTTTTACGATTTCACACTCAGGTCCCCCATATGCTTGGGCAAAAATATGCACAATATCTTAGACTCATGTGTATGAAGGAACTGCAGATGCTGGAGTAACTCAGCGGGACAGGCAGCATCTCTGGAGAAAATGAATGGGTGACGTTTTGGGTCAAGACACGAAAGGTCACCCATTCCTTCTCTCCAGCATTTTGTGTCTAACTTAGAATCATGGTCTTTCTAACAGAGACCAAGACCCTTTGCTTATGCAAGGGCGAGACTGTCTGCCGGAACTATTGATCATGTGTGAAACATTGTCCAATCAATCCAGAAAAGAGGACAAAAGCACACAAAATTCCATCATATAGTGTTCCAAAAATAAGGTATCTCTCTGCATGCAAGTATCAGAATAGACAGCAATATGAACTTACCCGAATATTAGTTTCAGGCCAGGACTTCAGTATTGTTGCAATGTGCCCTCGGTCATGGATAGTAATAAAAAGACCCCTGAATGAAAAGAAAAGTTAGAGATTTAGCCAGCAAGAATTAAATATGTACGCGGAAAGTTACATCTCCGGAATAAAGTTACGCAGTTTTGTAAACCTAAAAAGGACATTTACAATTCACCGCTTTGCACAATTAAAATGTGTTCACTGTACCATGTTACACCCATCCATATAATATAAGGACAAATTTTTCAAATGAATTTCATGAAAGAAGTTGATGAAAATCAAAGAATAGCTAAGTCTAAAACAAAAACAGAGCTGATAATACTCAGCAGGTCAGGCTACCTTAACAGATGTATTTATCAATGACAGATATAAAAAGCTGGAGTAACTCAGCGGGACCGGCAGCATCTAAAGAAGGGTCTCGACCGGAAACTTCACCCATTCCTTCTCTCCAGAGATGCTGCCTGTCCCGCTGAGTTACTCCAGCTTTTTGTGTCTGTCTTCAGTTTAAACCAGCATCTGCAGTTCTTTCTCACAGAAATATTTATCATGAAACAAGCTTCTGTTATTCCTTGTCAAAAGGTATCATTTGCTAATTTAATTTATTTTTCAAACCTCTAAAGGCAATATTAAAGTGTGAGAAGACATTATGTGTAAGGAGGACCTGCGGATGGTGGTTTAAACTGAAGTCTTAAGGGTCTCGACCCGAAACGGCACCTAATTTTTTTCTCCAGAAATGCAGCCTGACCAGCTGAGTTACTCTAGCTTTTTGTGTGTCTTAAACTGTGAGAATCTGGAAGTCCACAAGAACGTCTGAACTTGGATCAAAAAGATGTGGTGCTGTGGCTTGAATAGTTGACGTGCCAGAGACAACAACCATACCTAATTAAGTTATTTCCATTAATATAACCCATACCTCTGTCTGGTACTCATTTAAAAAAAAACAGAAGTGTGATTACATTCATATATGGAACCATGCCAGTTCAATATTCAATGCAGTGCACCGCATTGTGCTGATGCAGCATTTTTACTCACACAGCCTTTAGTGCAGGAGCAGAACAACAAAGGCAAAGCAATGGATTATTTCCACACATTAAGAAGTTCTATTATCTGAAATCTCCACTCGAAAATCCACTGAGCACAGGAGAATGAAGGGTGCTCTTACAGACATGCACAAGGTCATGAGAGGAATAGATTGGTAAAACGCACAGAGTCCAGAGTAGAGGAATGCCCAGAGTAGGGGAATCAAGAAGCAGATATAGGTTTGTGAGGAGAGAAAGATTTAATAGGAACCCGAGGGGTAACTTATTTTCGATAAAGGTGTATGGAACAAGCTACCAGAGGAGGTAGCTGAGGCAGGGACTATTGCTGCAGTTAAGAGGCATTTAGACAGATACATGGATAAGAGAGGTTTAGAGGGATATGGGCCAAAAGTGGCAGGTGGGACTAGTGTAGATGGGCTATGTTGGATGGTGTGGGCAAGTTGGGCAGTATGATTTCACTAAGTGGAAAAAAGACCAAAAGAGAAAAATGGTCATAAAATCAATATCAATTGATTTTGAAATTCGACTGCAATTCTCTCGAATTCACAATGAAACCCTGCAGAATTTCAGTCAATATGTTGCAGCCTTCCCTGGCAGGATTACAAACTCAGCCAATATCACATTAACTAATTTTTTCCATCACACAATGAAAAGTTTGAACTGCTGATCTCAATTAAAAACCTATCATACTGAGACAAACAGCTTTCATTTTCTGACGACAATGAACAGGAGTGAGAATTATGAAAAAGCAGCAACATTTAACACTGTTAATCTTTAAGTATCCCATTGACAGCTATTGAAATTCATGTCCACGTCCCTACTAATAAAAGGTCAACTTCTCCAGATAGTTGCCAGCAAATGTGATTGCTGTCACTCTTGAACAAGCCATCATCAATTCCTCCTGGCATTCCTTACAAACAATTCTGGTCTTCTAATAACTGGGTCACAATTAATGGGTTTAGTTTAGTTTATTATTGTCATGTGTAACGAGGAAAAGCTTTTGTGTAGGAAGCAACTGCAGATGCTGGTTTAAACCGAAGATAGACACAAAAAGCTGGAGCAAGTCAACGGGTCTGACAGCATTTCTGGAGAAAAGGAATAGATGACGTTTTGGGTCGAAACTGAAGAAGGGTCACGACCCAAAAATACACCTATTCCTTTTCTCCAGGGATGCTGTCTGATCCACTGAGTTACTCCAGCTTTTTGTGTCTATCTTCGAGGTAAAGCTTTTGTTTGTGTGCTATCCAGTCAAAGAATGTACACAAATGCAGTCAAGCCATTCACTGTGTGCTGATAAAGGGTACAGCTTTTGATGCAATGATATAATATTCAAGCCCGATAAAGTCTGATTAAAGATAGTTCAAAGATCTCAAATGAAGTAGACGGAAGGTCAGGATCACTCTCCAGCTGATGAGAGGACCATTCAGTTGCCCGATAACAGCTGGAAAACAACTGTACCCAAATCTGGAGGTAAGCATTTTCAAACTTCTGTACCTCTTGCCTGGTGGGAGAGGGGAGAAGAGGCCGGTCCTTCATGCAGGCTTGCCAAGGCAGTGTGAATGTATAGATGAAATCGATGGAAGGGAGGTTGGTTTGCATGAAGGTCTGGGCTACATCTACAACAGTCTGCAATTTATTACAGTCTTGGACGGAACTGTGCCAAAACTGGGTTGTGAAGCATCCCCATAAGATGCTTTCTACGGTGCATGTGTAGAAGTTGGTGGGGGTTATTGGGGACAAGCCAAACTTCCTACGTCTTCTGAAGAAGAGGGGGCATTGGTGTGCTTTCTTGGCCATAGCTTTGATGTGGCTGGTCCAGAACAAATTGCTCCACAACACTCCCCAGAGCCCTCCCATTCTGGGAGCTTCACATCTGTAGCGGGAAGGCTATTGACAGGATTCCTTGGGATAGGATTTTACTGCATTTTTAAAAAAGCATGGGTTTGTTCGGGATAGACAGCATGGCTCTGTTCACGGCAGGTCACATCTTGAGAACATGACAGATTTTTTGAGGAGAGGATTAAAATGATTAATGGAGATAGGGCAGTGGATGTTGTCCACATTTGATAATGTCCCTCATGGTACGCTGATGCAAAAAGATTAATAAGCATGGAATTGATGGAATTATTTGATAGATTAGATTCAACATTGGCTCGGCCATAGAAGATGGAAGATAGTGGTGGATGGATATTTCTCTGACCACAGGTCTTTAACCAGTGGTGTTAAGCAGGGGTCAGTGCTGGGGCCTCGGTAACATACAAATTGAACCAAAACATGGGTGGAAATACAAGCAAGTTTGCAGTTGACAGGAAAATTGCTGGAATTGCAAATAGTCAAAAGGATACAGAAGGATACCAATCAGTTGAAAATAAGGGCAGAAAAGTGGCAGATATAGTTTAATCCAGCAAGTGTGAGGTTTTGGATTTTATTAGGTACATTGTAAGAAGAAGTATAAGGTCATAAGGAATAGGGGTAGAATTCTATGCCATTCAATCGTGGCTGATCTATCTCTTCCTCCAAACCCCATTCTCCTGCCTTTTCCCCATAACCGCTGACACATATACTAATCAAGAATCTATCTATCTATCTCTGCCTTAAAAATATCCACTGACTTGGACTCCACAGCCTTCCATGGCAAAGAATTCCACAGGTTCACCATCCTCTGACTAAAGAAATCTCTCCTCATCTCCTTCCTAAGAAAGAAAGAACGTCCTTTAAATCTCAGGCTATGATCTCTAGTCCTAGACTGTCCCACTAGTGGAAACATCCTCTCCACATCCACTCTATCCAAGCCTTTCACTATTCTGTATGTTTCAATGAGGTCCCCCTCATCTTCCGATCCAAATGCACAGCAAGCACCCTGAAATTGGTGACACAAATGTAAAGTGTGGTCAGTGGGACATAGAGCATTAGTCATTAAAGGGCCTGTCCCACTTACGTGTCCTTGGCATGCAAATTAGGCGACCTTGTGGTCGCGTTGAGCCGCGACGGTCCCGCGAAGGTCGGGCCCGATTACATGCGTACGCACAGCCGTCTGGAGCACGTGTCGTCGTTTGAAGATGGACACAAAGCTGGAGTAGTTCAACGGGACAGGCAGCATCTCTGGAGAGAAGCAATGGGTGACGTTTCGTGTCGAGACTCTTCTTCAGTCTGAAAAGAAGGGTCTTGACCCGAACCATCACCCATTGCTTCTCTCCAGAGATGCTGCCGGTCCCGCTGAGTTACTCCTGCATTTTGCGTCTATCTTCAATTTTCTTGGCCCCGCTCTGGGAGTAGAAGTGGGGGCGGATCCGGTACGCAACGGCCGTGAGCCCCAGGCCGAGTTCGGCGATCGTTTGCCTGCTTCTGCTGCTGTTGAAGGTGAGACGTTGCATCACGCCAGGGTCTTGGGCCTGTCCCACTTTGGCCGTCAGTTCCACGACAGGCCGTTGGCGCGTGAAGATTTCATTCACTACAAATATTTTGGAGCCCCGCGCGATGTCGCTCACAACTACATACCCCTCTGCGCTTCTGAGTGGGACCGGCCCCGCGAGGCCATACGATACCCGTGCGCCTCAACGCAGTCGCGTAATTTGCGTGCCAAGGACACGTAAGTGGGACAGGCCCTTAACTCATCTACCTCATGTTATGGGTTAAACAATGAAGGGCCATATATAAAGTATCGTGTGCCGTTCCTGTCGCCCCACAACAGGATGGATGTGGAGGCTTTGTAGGGTGCTGAAGACATTTACCAAGACATTGCTTGGATTAGAAAATATTAGATATAGAGAGAGCTCGGATAAACTTGCATTATTTTCTCTGGAGCATTGGAGGATGGGGGGTGACCTGATATAAGTGTGTAAAATGATGTGAGGCATAGATATGGTGGATAGTCAGTCAGAGGGTAGAAATGCCAAATGCTAGAGAGCATAGATGTAAAGTGAGAGGGGGAAAATTGAAAGGCAATGGAGAGAACAAGTATTTTTTCCCTCCTCACACAGAAGTAGGTGCCTGGAATGCCGTGATAAGGGAGGAGATGGAAGCGGACACGATAATGACACCTAAGAGGCATTTAAGGCATCTAAGAGACACATGAACAAACAGGGAATGGAGTGATGTAGACCATGAGCAGGCAGATGGGGTTGGTTTACTTTGGCATTACGTATGTTCATCGCAATCATTGTGGACCATATGGCCTGTTCCAGTGCTTCACTATTCTATACTTAGCTTAAATCATTGTTTTAATAATCGTCAAGGAACACATAGTCCTTAAACACTCAACAGATTCACTGATATTTTTGGTGTAAAATCTGGCTTATTTGATAACCCCTTCCTTTACTCATAAAGAAGGAAACTGATCCTCAAGCAAGCCACTCAGTTGCATTGAAACTCTTCTGCGGTGTTTCTTAATGCAGACCTCCCCTCACCAACCCCCAGGAGCATCCTTAGGAAAACAACAGAAAAGCAACTTGGATACCATTTTTGCCTAAACCGCTCCTGTAATAACAGCGGATGGAAGGAGAAGGACACAATGTGCTGGAGTAACTCAGCAGGTCAGGCAGCATCCCAAGAGAACACGGATAGGTGATGTTTCAGGTCAAATAACTTTTTTTTAAAGTTACAGTGCAGAAATAAAGAGTTCAAGTTTCAGTACCATGTACTGTGAAGAAGGTTTAGCCTGACAGCCCCATGATAGATTTGTACAGGTGTGGGAATTGCAATGCACAATATGTACATAATGATCTCATCATACGCCTGACGTCAGTATAAGTCTATGTTAGTTTGCAATAAAACAGTTTGATCTTTCTTTTGAAGCACCCATGGCCTGGAGATCTCGAGGCATTTGTCAGAATGCAACAATATTCCAGCACCACAAGGGAGACTCACAGACAAACTAAAAATAAATGTCTTTCTTCCTTGACAGTGGCTTCCCCTCCACCACGGCTTACACAACTCTCAGCTCCATCGGTTCCATCTCTCCCTCCTTCAGACCAGAAAAAGCATTCAGATGCTCATGTCCTCTTTTTCAACTTCCATTTTGAATTCAACCAACCTCAAGTAACCAGCCTACCCAGTTTGCGACAGAACCTGGAAGTGTATAAGTATGCAAGAGTATGGAAAGCCTAGGAAGAGGTACAGGATTCAGTCTGATGTTTCCATTACTCTCTCTCTGCAGAAGCCGCCTGGCCTGCTGAGCATTTCCATTCCAGATTTCCAGCATCAAAAAATGGTTTTGCTTTTCAATCCCTGGCCAGTTCTGACTTTTCTCTTACTTTTCCCCTCACTCTTCTCCAATGCTGCCCAACCTGCTGAGCATTCCCATTGTATGAGATTTCCAGCAATTACTGTGTTCTGTATTTCACACTTCCCAAATTGTTTTTCATTGTTTCTTTTCTCCCCTGTTTATGCTTTAGCCAGGCATATTAGCTACCGTTAGGAAGACATCCACAGCTTTCATCATCCATTTTCTCCAGCAAGGGACAATAATGATGTTTTGATAAGGATTACTTATCAAATATCACTCCTTCAGAAGGAGTAATATTTGCAAAGAGATAGACAGCATAGTTTATATATGTGTACATTAAAAGAGTGTTGAATTAACGTATTAGACTGAGAGAGGCAAGGTTTAATAAGAACCCGTGAGGCAACTTTGCTCACAAAGAGGATGGTGGGTAAATGGAACAAGCTGGCAGAGGAGTTAGTTGAAGCAGGGACTGTAACTGCATATATAAGACAATTGGACAGGTACATGGATAGTAGTTTGAGAGGGATATGAGCCAAATGCGGGCAAATGAGGCTAGGTTCGATGGGGCATTATGGTTGGCATGGATGAGTTGGGCCAAAGGGCCTGCTTCCATACTGTATGATTCTACAATTCTCTGACTAATACAAAGAGCTACTGAAAGACTAGATGGGAAGCAGAGAAGTGTTACTGCATTCAACATGACAAATTAAAATACCTCCACGTTCTCCAGAGATGTAGCCTGACCCGCTGAGTTACTCGAGCACTTATGTTTTTTTTTTGATACATTATAAGGTTTGGTTTAGAAAACAAACTGCTGAGGAGCTCAACAGCTCAGACAGCATCTGTGAAGGGAGATTCACAAACGGAAAGAGAGTTAACAAAGGCTCAGGCCAGCATATTCCAATAAGGGTGAAAGGTTTCAAAAAAGATAAATTGCGGGGGTAACTAAACAGGTCAGGCAGCATCTCTGGAGAACTTGAACAGGTGGTGTTTCAGATCGGGACCCTTCAAAGTGAAAGGCAAATATGGTATGACTAGAGAATCTTGGAAAATAACAGATATTAAAGGTTTGCTCAGGAAAATATAAATTATTTTCTATTAGAATCAAGCGACCCTCGAGAAATATAGAGGGTAGGAGAGAATTTAAAAAAGGAATTAGGAGGTCAAAGATGGGCCATGAAACATCAATGGCGGGTAAAGTCACGGGGAATCTCAAGACTATCTAGAAGAATCAAGGTGGTAGCCAAGGAAAGACTCCTACAATAATGGGATTAGTTGAGTTCAATGTATTGTCATGTGTATCCCGGTAGGTGCTGTGAAAAGCTTTTGTTGTGTGCTAACAATTAGTGTGGATTAGTAGGATTAGTGTGGATTGGCAAAAAAAGGATAGCATGGATGTGGAGGGCTGAAGGTCCTTCTCTGGACAACTCTCCCCAGACCCGATCTCCACTTCCCCCAGACTCCTTTCTCTCTCTGCTGAGACCCCTTTTCTCCCCGTCACACAGACCCCCTCTCACCAGACCCTCCTCCGCCCCCTAAGCCCCCTCCTCAGACCCCCCTCTCAGATCCCCACTGTCCCCGCTCAGATCCCACTCCTTCACCCCCCTCTGATCCTCCTCTCTGATCCCACCCTATGATCTCCCCCCCCTATCTTCCCCTCACTCTGAACTCCCCTCCCTCTGAACTCCCCTCACTCTGATCTTCCTCTGATCTTCCCCTCCCTCTGATCCCCCCTCCCTCTGATCTCCCCTCCCTCAGACACTCCTTCCTTCTAAAACTCACAAAACACCAGGTGAGGTGAATGAAGCAGAAAATTTGCCCCAAATACATTTCAATATACTGCAATTTAACTAATACATTCCACGACAAAGCCTAATACCCGTGCTTGAGAATCTAACAATCAATGATTCACGCCAATAGCAGGGAACAAAAATGCTTTTAAAAGCAAATTGCTCTGCAAATGATGCCTGACATTGAAATAAGCTGACACATAGGAACTGTGCAGCACATGGGTATGCCAAATTATCAGCAATGGATTAGTGAAATCATAGCACTCAGCTATAACTAATACATTGTGTTAACTTGAGTACAAATTAAAGCCACACGGATGTAAAGTTTAGGATAGGTAACCTGCCCTCTCCCCAATTTGTCTTGCATATTTGGCAAAGAACTAAACCGAGATATATATACAACCTCACTTTAATTAGTAATAATATTTATCTGTAATGACAAAATATGTTGGGAGATCACAGCTTGTTAAAGGCCAGTCAAGAGGTTGCATCATTATTTTACCAGTGTTTTCCCTCAATATTCTTATGGACAAAGGAAATAATGTGAAGCTCTGTCCTTAAATGCCACCAGCAAATTTTGTTAAATTAAGGAATTAAAGAAATAGAGGTAGATTAGTAATTCACAGATGGACATAGGATAGCCAAGCCTAAGCCTAACATTGACCAAATTAGTAAATAAAATAATTACCGTCCTCCTATTTTAAATTGTTTCTTTTGGGGTGAACTTTTTACACAAGTTCCAGGTATATTAGTTTAGCTTATTATTGTCACGTGTACCGAAGCACAGTGAAAAGTTTCTTTGTTGCATGCTATCCAGTCACATGATTACAATCAAGTCGTCCACATTGTACAGACACAGGATTAAAGGGTATTACGTTATAGTGCAGGATAAACACCAATAAAGTCCAATTAAAGATAGTTCAAAGGTCTCCAAGGAGCTACATGGGTGACTACCAACTCTCTAGCTGATGAGAGAACTGTTCAGTTGCAAGATAACAGCTGTCAAGAAACTGTCCCCAAATCTGTAGGTATGAATTTTCAAGCTTCTGTAACACTGGCCTGATGGGAGAGGGGAGAAGTGGGAGTGACTGGGGTGAGACTGGTCCTTATGATGCTGGTGGCCTTGCTGTTGTAGCATAAAGTGTAAATGGAGTCAATGGGAGGTTGGTTTGCACGATGATCTGAGCTATGTCCACAATACTTGCGGTCTTGGATGGAGCTATTCCCAAACCATGCTGTGATGCATGCTGATAAAATGCTTTCTAAGGCACATCTGTAAAAGTTAGTGAGGCTTACTTGGGACATGCCAAGCAGCCAAAGTATAGGCATTTATGTGCTTTATTGGCCATTGATGCTGGTCCAGGATAAACTGCTGGTGATATATATTCCCAAGAACGTGAAGCTTTCGACCATCTCTCCTTCGGCGCCATCAATGTGTGTGTTCTACTTCACTTCCTGAAGTTAATCGCAATCTTCTATGCCTTGCTGACAATCTCCTTCCTGCACTTTGTCTCGTCATTATAAGATATGTAGCCCAAGTGAAGAAAATACAAACCATGACATTTGGCCTTTTCCAACCTCACAAAAGCCCTCTTTCTCAATCAACAGAAATTGTATCACTTCTCAAATTTCCTCCCCACATAATAAAAATTGTCATGATGCCTGCAAGCTGTGATCTTAACCACTGGAATCAACCACCATGCAGGCTGGAATCAAATAAGACAATGTGGACAAATGGGACTAACTTAGATGGGTCATCTTGGTCTATATTGATGTGTTAGGCTGAAAGTCCATTTTGCAGTGCATGACTATTATTACCTCAACATTTTTATTGTCATGTATTTGGAGTGTTATATTGCTCAGAATGTGGAAGATTGACCAGTAAAGGGTCATCAGAACTGAAGTAGAAGCAAGTCATGCTCAATCCCACAAGGCGGCCCAAGACCGCATTGCGTGGCCTGACATGGGCAACTTCATTATGTGCAGCTAAGTATTTAATATGAAAAAAAAACAGAACTATCTTTTGCCACAAGAATAAACATTCAATTTGTAAAACATCTCTTTCGACTTAATTAAGTGCTATAGAGTGCAATTTAAAAAAACTTGCATAGATCAGACAAAATACTGTGTGTGAGTTCTGAAATTAATGTTTACATATGTCTCTAAAACAATGTGTTCTTGATTGACTTTTTTTTACATAATTCTACTCCCCCAGCACACATCATCCTCTACATCACAAACAGGTATTGAGGGGTAAAAAAAAAAAAGAGCATCCCAAAAGGATAAAACAATCAAAAAATTGAACTAAAAACACTAACCTCACTCCTATAAATGTAAATTATTAGTACACTACATCGTGGTCATCTGGTTCAATTATTGGTATGATTTTGAACTATTAACCATATTAGTTTATTCATTTTGCCAAAGGATTTTTAATTTTATTTTATTCATTGCCAATTTACCAGTTTAAATTGTCCCTTATTTTTTCAGGGCCTGATGAAATGGTTCAATTTGGAGAATGCAGGAATACTCAACTGTGTTTGGATTACTGTAGAATACCCAACTTAGAAGGTAAAATTTACGGTCAGTGGTAATGTTGAACATGTAACTATTGGATTGTTCCAACAAAATGTACCTCCTTTTGGGGAGGAAATCAACTGCCCTCGTCTATTCCAGTTGATATCGGACTCCAGATCCAGAGTAAAGTGGTGGTTTCTTACTGTTCTCTGAAAGAAGGCTTACTGATAAGAGGGTTTTGATGGAAGGATATTTTTCAGGCTGGAGATCTGTGATCAGTGGAGGTCAACAGGGATCTGTGTTGAGACCATTGTTGTTTGCGTTATACATAAATGACTTGGACGTAAATGTAAATAGAGAAAGTGCAGGAGTTACACAGCAGGTCAGGCAACATTTCTGGAAAAAAAGGATGGGTGACGTTTCGAGCCAGGCGCTTCTTCAGGCTGAAAGTAGAGGGGAACTAGAAGTAGGAAAAGGATGTAAATGTAGATGGGTTAGTTAGTCAGTTTACAAATGACACCAAGATGGCTGGTGTCGCAGATCATTAGGAAGGCTGTCAAAGTATACAGCGCGATACAGATCAGCTACAGAAATAGGCGGGAGTGAAAGTGAAAGATGGAGTTTTAACCAAGCAGGTGTAAGGTGTTGCACTGTGGGAGGTAGAATGTAAGGGAACAATATACAGTTAATTGCAAGACCCTCAACAGCAATGGATTTGCAAAGCAATCGTGGCGTCCAGGTCCATAACTGCCTGGAAATGGCAACACAAGTAGGTAGAGTGGTAAAGAAGGCATATAGTCAGTTTGCCTTCATTGTTTATTGCACGATCATAACATTTCTCCTCTGAAACATATGTAGACTTATGGAAGGTAAGCAACAAAGCATATCCATGCATGTGTCATATATAAGTATTTTGTTTTATCAACCTGCAAAATATTCTCTTCTCCCAAAAATTATTCGATCAATTCCTACCCAATAGTCAATGTTAGATTTTGAGATCAGTCACCATACTTCAAATTCATGGCTAATTTGAACATATTGTATTCTTGGTAGGTTGTCAAATAAAACCTATTTAATGTGTTTGCAGTAAATGGCCTGTCCCACTTTGCGATTTTTTCGGCAACTGTGAGCGCTAGTGGCTGACGCCCATATTTGTACGACATACACGATGATGTATGCTGTCCTGTGGGTGATGCCCGGTTAGGGTTAGAGTTAGGGTTAGGGTTAGGTTAGCGTTAGGGTTAGGGTTAGGGTTAGGGTTAGGGTTAGGGTTAGGGCTAGGGTTAAGGTTAGGGTTAGGGTTAGGGTTGGGATTAGGGTTGGGATTAGAGTTAAGGTTAGTATTAGGGTTATGGTTTCCTCCCGCACTCCAAAGGCACACATGTTTGTAGGTTGATAGGCTTGGTATAAGTATAAATTGTCCCTAGCGTGTGTGGGATAGTGATAGTGTGTTTAGTCAATGTTACTAAAACAGATGATGTGGCCTTTGTGCAGTACCATTAGTGGGATCTAGCTGTCACAGGCTGGGTCCACAAGTGGGGGGTGTTGGGGAAAGTGGGGGGGGGGGGGGGGGGGGTGGTGGGTGGAGAAGGGGGAGAGAAGAGTGGAGCGGGGAGAAGGGAGGAAGAGGGGGGAAGGGAAGAAGGGTGGGACAGGGGAGGGAAGAAGGGTTGGGGGAGAATGGAGAAGGAGGGATGGGGGCAGGAGGGGGTAAGAGGGTGGTGGAGGGGAGAGGGGAGTTCAGTCGACACTCACTGAATCCAAGTGGGACAGGCCCTTAACTCATTCTCAGGCATTCCACCATCAAAACTGGTTGAAAACTTTAACATTCATATTGGACTTCTAAGTAGTTCAGAAAATGGACAAAACCCTGTGAATGCATTAAAAAAAAAAGATCTGACATCATTTGCCAACTATAATGTTAAGAACACCACAAAACTTGTCTCAAGTAATTCTGCCATTTCTATGTCTACGAATTGAAAGCACAATAAATGCACTTTTTCTAATCAGGCTTTATTATTTAAAAAAGCATAAAAAACGAAGTGAAACCTTAAGGAACAAGTGTTTTTTTTATAGAAATAAGGTGATCAAATCAAGTTTGGTTCCATTCTAGTTCTAATTAATTGAAAACATAGCCTGCATTAAGAACTAGTCTTCAATGCGTTCCCTTATACTCAACCCAACTTTTAATGTGCACAGATAAGCACCATTAACCAGCTATGACTGTAATTTGAATTCTGGCTGTTACTGGGCCACAGATTAGCTACCATGCACAGAGAAAATTACTTAATGGATGCAGTAGATGATATTAGAAAACTTTGTTTACAAAATGTTTACTTTAGATTTTGGAGATACAGCACGTAAATAGGCCCTTCATCCCACCGAGTCCATGGTGACTAGCGATCACCCCATACAATAACACTAGCCTACACACTAGGGACAATTTTTTTTAAACTTACCGAAGCCAATTAACCTACAAACCTCTACATCTTTGGAGTGTGGGAGGAAACTGGAGAAAATCCACATGGTCACAAGGAGTGTAGGAAAGACCAGCAGTTGCTGGTTTAAATCAAAGGTAGACAGAAAATGCTGGAGTAACTCAGCAGGACAGGCAGGCAGTCTGAAGAAGGGTCTCGACCCGAAATGTCACCCATTTCTTCTCTCCAGAGACTCTGCCTGTCCCGTTGAGTTACTCCAGCATTTTGTGGTCACAAGGAGAATGTACAAACTCAGCACAGACAGTACCCATATCCAGGATCGAACCCGGGTCTCTGGCGCTGTAAGACAGCAACTCTACCACTGCACCACTATTTCTAGGCTTTGGACAGTGAAAATTTGTTTTCAATGACAGTTTATTTTGTTGATCTTATTGGTTAGAAGTTACAATCCGTAAAAAATATTGGAGACAATGTAATAATAACTGTCAATGTTATAATTTTAAAAATGTAAGACAGTAATGATGTAATAGACTATGTACTTATCTCCAATAAAAAAATTTTAATAAAAAAAAAAAAAAAAAAAAAAAAAAAAAAAAAAAAAAAAAAAAAAAAAAAAAAAAAAAAAAAAAAGAAAGAAGAAGTTACAATCCGTTTTCGATATTAGGAAACCTGAGGAGCAACTTTTTTCACTCACAGGGTGGTGGGTATATGGAATGAGCTGCGCTGAGGTAGATAAAATACCAACATTTAAGAGACACAGACATCATTGCTTAGAAGTTACAGTCAGTTTTGCATATTACTTTTCCATTTATTTAATTCAATTTCTTTATCAGGGTCTCTGTGGCCTTGCACTCGTCTTTGATTGAGGCTGCATTTTCAAAATGCACTCCTGTAGCTGAGCAAATAATCTAGATTATTTGGATGCCGAGGATGCCGCCGTCATCGACCTCAACGTGGCTGCTGCTGCCGACTTTCACCGACTCACCGATGACGCCGACCCTCGCTGCCTCCCCGGCCATCGCTGCCTCCCCGGCCATCCACTGACCGGGACTTCCGACGCTTCGCCCGCTGACCTGGACTCCAATCCCCGCGGGCTTCCACCTGTGACTCTACTGACCCTCCTCACCTTCCACCCTACCAGCCATCGCATATAACATATAATCCTCCAACATTTTTGCCACCTCCAACGGGATCCCACCACTGGCCACATCTTCCCATCTCCTCCCCTTTCTGCTTTCCGCAGAGACCATTCCCTCCGTAACTCTCTGGTCAATTCGTCCTTTCCCACTCAAACCACCCCCATCCCTGATGATACTTTCCCTTCCAACCGCAGGAAATGCTACACTTCTCTCTTATACCTCCCCCCTCGACTCCATCCAAGGACTCAAGCAGTCTTTCCAGGTGAGGCAGAGGTTCACCTGTACCTCCTCCAACCTCATCTACTGCATCTGCTGTTCCAGGTGTCAACTTATCTATATTGGTGAGACCAAGCGCAGGCTTGGTGATCACTTCGCCCAACACCTCCGCTCAGTTCGCAATAACTAACCTGATCTCCCGGTAGCTCAGCGCTTCAACTCCCCCTCCCATTCCGACTCCGACTTTTTTGTTCTGGGCCTCCGCCATTGTCAGAGTGAGGCCCAGCGCAAATTGGAGGAACAGCACCTCATATTTTGCTTGGGTAGTTTACACCCCAGCGATATGAACATTGACTTCTCCAATTTCAGGTAGTCCTTGCTTTCTCCCTCTTTCCCTTCCCAACTCTCCCACTAGCCTACTGCCTCCGCCTCTTCCTTTCTTTTTCCCGCCTACCCCTCCGACATCAGTCTGAAGAAAGGTCTTGACCCGAAACGTCGCCTATTCCTTCTATCCATAGATGCTGCCTCACCCACTGAGTTTCCCCAGCATTTTTATTTACCTTCGATTTTTCCAGCATCAGCAGTTCTTTCTTAAAAATAATCGAGATTAATATTTTAGTAATGCACGGCAATGTCTGGATTAAACTGCCCATTCTCTCCCTGCAATAATTCTACCCTGCCAAATTGAATTATTTTCTTTTGCACATACTTCAAGTTTTCAGAACTAGCTTGAAGACATGATTCCCCTCATGGCATTTGGCCACCACATTAGTTTTATTCTACATGCTTTTCAAACTACTGACTAAGCGAGAAGAAAATTAGACAATTGAAGTACACCAAATTGCATGACAGGTACAAGTAATACTAACTGCTACATCTCAAACATTAAGGCCACTGAAAATAAAAATTAGCACGTCTTTTCCCCGTTCCAGACCAGGAAGTATCACTAGGAAAAGACTTTTGCATGACCTTCTAAAGTATCTTTACAGTGTTGCTGGAGTAGCCCGAGAAACTAACTACAGTACACTTCTTAGATACAACACACTGTAGTCATAATATACCAGGGTGAAAGGAATCAATATTTATGATGATGAATCGGTCAACCAGTGAGCTGCTTTGTCTTCAACAGTGTCAAAATACTTTGAACATTGTTAACAAGGTTAAACAGCAGATCAGAACATAGGCTTTGTTTAACAGGGGGGAGTTCTATTGTTCTTGCCCCTCACTGTGCATATGAAATAAACTTGACTTGAAATTTACAAATGTATTGTTTAAGAATTAGCAAACTCTAATTACAACTGAGGTGCTCTACAAGATCTGGGAAATGTCAGCCCATCTATTTACTGCAAGCTTCAATGACTGCATGTAAATCAGATCTGATGTGGTTAAATATTTCACTGTAAAGGAGATTAACAGTATGCAGCTGTGGACAACTTTCTCATGATTAGCCTTTTTATCTTTGGCAGACTAGTATGTGTTGCTTATCCCTAGCTGCCCTTGAAGATGGGTGAAAGCCATAGAGTTAACCACTCTAGTGACTCAGAGTCAAATGTTATGCAGTAAGTGAAACAGGTCGTACAGTCAAGGTTATTTAATTGTCATATGCACCGACACTAGAACAATGACATTTTTATTTGCATCAGCTTAAAAGGCCTATAAAGGCCTAGCTAATGTATCTACACTTGTAGAAGATCAAGAGGGCCTGAACTATAGGGAAAGTGTTGTTGAGCTGGAAAAGATACAGAGAAGATTTACGAGGATATTGCCAGGGCTAGAGGGACGGAACTATAGAGGAGATTGTACAGGCTAGGAGTGCAAGAGGCTAAGGGGTGATCTTATAGAGGTGTGTAAAATCATGTGAATTGATTGGGTGAATGCACAGTCTTTTACTCAGGGAAAGGGAATCAAGAACCAGAGGACTTAGGTTTAAAGTGAGAGGGGTAAGATTTAATAGGAACCTGAGGAGCAACTTTTTCCACACAGAGTGCTTGGTGGAAGGAGTGAGCTGCCACAGGTGGTAGTTGAGGCAGATACAATAACAACGTTTAAAAGACACTTGGCCAGGTACATATGGATAGGAAAGGTTCAGAAGGATACGAGTCAAATGCATACAAGTCAAACTAGCTTCGATAAGGCATCTTAGTCGGCATGTGCGAGTTGGCCCATTTCTGTGCTGCATGACTTTTACTTCTATATTATATAATAAAGAAAAAAACCTTAATATATCAATAACTCCAATATTAGTGCAATAAAAATCCAAAGTCCTTTGTACAAAGTCCATAGTTTGGAGTTGAGATTAATGTTGTGTAGTTTTCAAGAGCGTGATAGATGTTGGGAAGAAGCTATTCTTGAGGCTGGTGGTCACAGATCTCAGACTCCTATACCTTCTTCTCAATATTAGAAGTGAAATGAGAATGTGGTCAGGGTGGTGTGGGTCTTTGATAATGCTGGCTACCTTTTGAGGCAGTTCCTCCCATAGATCTTGCCCGAGACTGAGTTTGCTGATAACCTGCCCATAAATGAATCTGGAATCCAAGCGCAGTTTAATGTTAACGTATCATTTCCAAATGTAATAAACGTATACTTCTTAGGATTGAGCTGTATTTACCCATTTTGTACCCATCAAATTTCCACTATCATCTCCATTCTGTGTCCTCTACACTTGTTACTAAAAAACTCACATTTGGAACATCTTATTGTTTCTCTTAATTCTTCGC
Source organism: Leucoraja erinaceus (assembly GCF_028641065.1). Classification (NCBI taxonomy): domain Eukaryota; kingdom Metazoa; phylum Chordata; class Chondrichthyes; order Rajiformes; family Rajidae; genus Leucoraja; species Leucoraja erinaceus. The sequence goes on along the minus strand of NC_073381.1, from coordinate 71,577,832 downwards.
AGGCTCTAAACGCATAAAACTACATTCTCCTCCACATGTTTTTCCAGATGTAGCTATTGGTAATGATTCAATTTTCATGATACATCGCTAGTCCAGCTTGCACTACAACTTCAATTAATCCCTGTCACCTTCCACCTTATCAGAAAGCACCATATCTCCAACATACTCTTTTGCCAAAAGAGTCTTCTGTTGATGACTTTTCACACAAAGGGTGGTGGGTGTATGGAACAAGCTGCCAGAGAGGTAGATGAGGCTGGGACTATCCCAACAGAAACAGTTAGACAGGTACATGGATAGGACAGGTTTGGAGGGATATGGACCAAGTGCAGACAGGTGGGACTAGGGTAGCTGGGACATGTTGGCTGGAGTGGGCAAGCTGGGCCAAGGGCCTGTTTTCACACGGTATCACTATGACTTTAAGAGCACCACGAGCAATGCATCAAAAGTGAACACGATGATTGCACTGATGTCCTGAAAAAAGCACAACCATGACTTTGCCATCATTCTCATCTGGGAGGAAATGTAGGACTTTGCTACACTCAAAAGATGGAGATAAAATGGCAATTATAAAACAGGGTGGCAGTTAGGTTTTCTCAGCCATTTACCAGTTATTAATGACCATGAGAAATTATATAACTTTCTTTTAAGTGCCCAAAGGTGTTGGTTATGGATAAGAATGATAACTTCCAGTTTTGCCAGGAAATGGATCACCTCCTTGTACATTAAAGCCAAATGTAAAACATCTGCAATACATTTGAACACTTGTCAAAATAAACTATTAAAATGTCAGATAATGCTCCAACCATATGTGCCTCAAATTGTTTATTCAAGGAGGTTCCTTTAAGATCCAAAATTTGGTAAGATGATAAGCAGTGTCATTGTCACAGCTAGATCCTTAATCCAAGATTTAGAGTTTAAATTTTAAGGCAACATTTTGAAAAACAAATCACCTAAGACAAAATAAAATAGATCTAAAAATATTTTCTCTAATCATTCATGGGATGCATGAACGTCAAGGCATGCATTTGTTGTTCATTCCCAATTCCTCTTTAAAAGCAGGGGGTGAGTTGCCTTCTGGAACAGCTGCAGGCCTTTTAGTGGAGGGATCCCAGAGTGCAGGCAGATAGACCTTTTGAGGAACTTGACCTGATCAAATTAAAGGGCCTGTCCCACTTGGCGACTGCGACTGCCGGCATCATTGACTGACATATCAGGTAACCGAAAAAATTGCGGCGGTGATGCGGCGTGATGCGCGGTGTTTTTTCATGTGTCGCAACATTTTTTTTATCCCTGCTGGTTTTTGAAATGTTCAAAATCTTTTGGCGAACCAGAGGCCCGGGGAGCCGTTGGTGAGAGGAGGAGTTACCTGGGCGGTGAGTTAAAAATCGAGCGCGGGGCTTGCTTTCACAGAGGCCCGGGGAGCCGTTGGTGACAGGAGGAGTTACCCAATCTGCAGGTATACCATTTTGGATACTGTTGGGGGAGATGGCTCATCAGGGTAAGGCAGCAGCAGCCAAGTTCATGGTACCATGGGTGGCTCTGCGGCACAGGAGGGGAGAAAAAAGAGTGGAAGGGCAATAGTAATAGGGGATTCAATTGTCAGGGGAATAGATAGGCGTTTCTGCAGCCGCAAACGAGACTCCAGGATGGTATGTTGCCTCCCTGGTGCAAGGGTCAGGGATGTCACTGAACGGCTGCAGAACATTCTGGAGGGGGAGGGTGAACAGCCAGTTGTCGTGGTGCACATTGGCACCAACGATATAGGTACAAAAAAGGGATGAGATCCTACAAGGTGAAATTAGGGAGCTAGGATATAAACTTAAAAGAAGGACCTCAAAGGAAATAGTCTCTGGATTACTACCAGTGCCACGGGCTAGTCAGAGTAGAAATAGGAGGATATTGCAGATGAATGCGTGGCTTGAAAAATATTGCAAGGAGGAGGGATTCAAATTTCTAGGGCATTGGAACCAGTTCTGGGGGAGGTGGGACCAGTACAAACAGGATGGTCTGCACCTGGGCTGGAATGGAACCAATGTCCTTGGGGGAGTGTTTGCTTGTGCTGTCGGGGAGGATTTAAACTTATGTGGCAGGGGGATGGGAGCAAGAGCAGAGAGACAGAGGGGTGTAAAATGGGGGCAGAAGCAATAGGTAGCAAGGTGAAAAGTAAAAGTGGCAGGCAGACATATCCAGGGAAAAAATCAAAAAGGGCCACTTTTCAACATAATTGTATAAGGGGTAAGAATGTTGTAAAAACAAGCCTGAAGGCTTTGTATCTTAATGCAAGGAGCATTCGTAATAAGGTGGATGAGTTGAATGTACAGATAGTTATTAATGAATATGATATAGTTGGGATCACAGAGACATGGCTACAGGGTGACCAAGGCTGGGAGCTGAACATCCAGGGATATTCAATATTCAGGAGGGATAGACAGAAAGGAACAGGAGGTGGGGTAGCGTTGCTGGTTAGAGAGGAGATTAACGCAATAGAAACGAAGGACATTAGCCTGGAGGATGTGGAATCGATATGGGTAGAGCTGCAAAACACTAAGGGGCAGAAAACGCGAGTGGGAGTTGTGTACAAGCCACCTAACAGTAGTAGTGTAGTTGGGGGATGGCATCAAACAGGAAATTAGAAATGCGTGTAACAAAGGTAAAACAATTATAATGGGTGACTTCAATCTACATATAGATTGGGTCAATCAAATTGGCAGGGGTGCTGAGGAAGAGGATTTCTTAGAATGTATGCGGGATAGTTTTCTAAACCAACATGTAGAGGAACCAACGAGAGAGCAGGCTAATCTAGACTGGGTATTGAGTAATGAGGAAGGGTTAGTTAACAGTCTTGTTGTGCATGGCCCCTTGGGCAAGAGTAACCATAATATGGTTGAGTTCTTCATTAGGATGGAGAGTGACATTGTTAATTCAGAAACAAGGGTCCTGAACTTAAAGAAAGGTGACTTTGAGGGTATGAGAAGTGAATTGGACAAGATAGACTAGCAAATGATTCTTAAACGGTTGACGGTGGATATGCAATGGAAGGCATTTAAAAACTGCATGGATGAACTACAACAATTGTTCATCCCAGTTTGGCAAAATAATAAATCAGGAAAGGTAGTGCATCCGTGGATAACAAGGGAAATCAGGGATAGTATCAAAACCAAAGATGAAGCGTACAAATTAGCCAGAAAAAGCAGCCTACCACAGGACTGGGAGAAATTCAGAGTCCAGCAGAGGAGGACAAAAGGCTTAATTAGGAAAGGGAAAATAGATTATGAAAGAAAACTGGCAGTGAACATAAAAAACTGACTGCAAAAGTTTTTATAGATATGTGAAGAGGAAACGATTAGTTAAAACAAATGTAGGTCCCTTGCAGTCAGAAACAGAAAATTGATCATGGGGAACAAGGTCATGGCAGACCAATTGAATAACTACTTTAGTTCTGTCTTCACTAAGGAAGACATAAATAATCTGCCGGAAATAGCAAGGGACCGGGGGTTAAATGAGATGGAGTAACTGAGTGACATCCATGTTAGCCGGGAAGTGGTGTTAGGTAAATTGAATGGATTAAAGACCGATAAATCCGCAGGGTCAGATAAGTTGCATCCCAGAGTAATTAAGGAAGTAGCCGCAGAAATAGTGGATGCATTAGTGATAATTTTATTTATAGAGCACTTTAAAAACAAACATAGCTGCAACAAAGTGCTGTACATCACTAATCATTGACAAAAAAGTTAATACACACCAAAAATAACAATCAAAAGAAATAGTAGGAAAAGACATGTAAAATAAAGAAACATCAAAAACACCACAAACAGAAGCAACGCCTCAGGCATGGTCAAAAGCCAAGCAGTACAAATGTGTTTTAACACTGGATTTGAAGATGGACAGTGAGGGGGCCTGTCTGATGTGCAATGGCAGGGTGTTCCAGAGTGCCGGAGCAGCAACAGAGAAGGCTCTATCCCCTCTGAGCCTCCGACTAGACCTTGGTACCTCCAGGAGCAGCTGACCAGCTGACCTGAGGGACCGGGCAGGAGCATATGGGTGGAGCAGCTCAGAGAGGTAAGGCGGGGCGAGCCCATTCAGAGATTTAAAAACAAATAGCAGCATATTAAAATGAACTCGAAAGTGCACCGGGAGCCAGTGTAGGGAGGCCAGAATTGGCGATATGTGCTCCCTCTTTCAAGTCCCTGTTAAAAGGCGAGCAGCAGCATTCTGAACCAACTGGAGACGAGCCAGTGAAGAACGAGCAACACCAAAATAGAGCGCGTTACAGTAATCCAGCCTAGATCTAATAAAGGCATGGATTACTGTCTCAAAATGCTGCCGCTCGAGAATGGGCTTCACCTTCGCCAGCTTCCTTAGGTGAAAGAAGCTGGACTTAACCACCGCGCATATTTGGCGATCTAATTTAAAGTCACTGTCCATCCTAAAACCCAGGTTCACAACTGTTGGCTTCACGTACCTTGACAATGGACCTAAATCAACAAATGGAGGTTCACGGCAGCCATTGGGATCAAATTAAATCGAATTTAGATGAAGGGATTCAAAGTAACATTAGCAAATTTGCAGATGACACAGTTGGGTGGCAATGAGAACTGTGAGGAGGATGCTATGAGGATGCAGGGTAACTTGAACAGGTTGGGTCAGTGGGCAGATGCATGGCAGATGCAGTTTAATGTGGATAAATGTGAGGTTATCCACTTTGGTAGCAAAAACAGGAAGGCAGATTATTATCTAAATGGTGTCAAGTTGGGAAAAGGGGAAGTACAACGGGATCTGGGGGTCCTTGTTCATCAGTCAATGAAAGTAAGCATGCAGGTACAGCAGGCAGTGAAGAAATCGAATGGCATGTTTGCCTTCATAACGAGAGGAGTTGAGAATAGGAGTAAGGAGGTCCTTCTGCAGTTGTATAGGGCCCTAGTGCGACCACACCTGGAGTATTGTGTGCAGTTTTGATCCCCTAATTTGAGGAAAGATATTCTTGCTATTGAGGGAGTGTAGCGTAGCGTAGGTTTGCTGAGAGAATGGAGCGGCTGGGCTTATATACTCCAGAGTTTAGAAGAATGAGAGGGGATCTCATTGAAACATATAAGATTATTAAGGGTTTGGACACGCTAGAGGCAGGAAACATGTTCCCGATGTTGGGGGAGTCCAGAACCAGGGACCACAGTTTAAGAATAAGGGGTAAGCTATTTAGAACGGAGATGAGGAAACACTTTTTCACACAGAGATTTGTGAGTCTGTGGAATTCTCTGCCTCAGAGGGCGGTGGAGGCCGGTTCTCTGGATACTTTCTAGAGAGAGAGCTAGATAGGGCTATTCAAGATAGCGGAGTCAGGGGATATGGGGAGAAGCCAGGAACAGGGTACTGATTGGGGATGATCAGCCAAGATCACATTGAATGGTGGTGCTGGCTTGAATGGCCAAATGGCCTACTCCTGCACCTATTGCTTATTGTCTATTGTCTAGTGGCTTTCCAGGAGGTCGAAGGTTCTCGTAGGTTGTAGCCAGTGCTGACCGGTGAATTTCATTGGCTCATTGGGGAAAAAAAAAATGTAAGCAGTAGTTTTCAGAACCAAGGATAACCGACCGGTAATGTTAATGTCCGCCAAGCTTTACAGCAGTGTATCTCTGGCTTCTTAAAAGTTGTCTCCACTCCTTCTCCCTCCTTCTCAACCCCCTCCCTCTCTCCACCTCTTTTAGAGGACTTACCGTACACTGTGTTTTAGCCGTCTTAATTACAGCGCCAACCTTCCTGTTCATCACGGTACCACTTTGGCTATGCACCGTGTGAATTTCACTCAGACAGCACTCCCACCGCTTGCCCTGTTCCCCGGATACATAACGGGCTGGTGAAGGAAGCGATGTGTGTGTGTATGTGTGTTCCACTCTGACAGTCGCCGTTCCAGTTGCCAGTTTTTCAGTCGCCTGAAAAATCGCCAAAGTGGGACAGAACAATAAGGCAGCAACTCTACTGCTGCACCACCGTGCCTTGCACATGGTGTGCAAAGAAAACTTGCAGGTGATGGTGTCTGCATATTAATGTTATTTTTGGGAGATGGATGTGTTTTTTTTAGAGCTACTTGTGCAATTAAAAAGTACTTTGGTGTAGGTATTTGTGGAGATGCTATTTGCAATGCAAGACTACCTGTCGAGGCCTGCATGCTCTCACATTTTCTTACTTGTTTGGTTTATTTTGATTACCCTTCCAGCTAATACTTTGATCTGTACACAAGCAATGTGTTGCACATTTGGGAATCCACCACAGGTCCATCAACATCTGCCTATTAACGTGGGCCTTTTTTAATACAAATAAGCAGGGAATCCACACAACATTTCTAAAATGATAAAAACAGTCAGTTACCTCATTACTTTAAGTGATTGAGGACTCCAAGTGATACAATTATTTATTAATACAATGAATACTGAATAATACAAATAAAGTAAACAATGTCAGATTCCTGAAAAAAACCCACCCGAAAACTATTAGAAAGTCTGGCTGTTTCTGACCATTGATCTGAAATTATAATTCAGTTTCTCTTTCTGCAGGTGCTGTCTGATTTGCTGAATATTTCCAGTATTTTATTTTAAAAGTATATAAATCTAATGTACACAAACAGGTAGTTTTTAAAACTCTGTTCAATAGAGGGAAGCATTAGAATCTGCTTTCAGTACACTTCAGAATTTTAAAAAATCTCATCCTTGCACCATATTTAATTTTGTTGTTCTGAAGATACGTCAATAACCAGTCTGAAGAAGGGTCCCGACCCGAAACGTCACCTATTCATGTTCTCCAGAGATGCTGCCTAACCTTCTGAATTACTCCAGCATTATGTTTAAGAAGGAACTGCAGATGCTGGAAAATCGAAGGTACACAAAAGGTACGCGAAGGTCTGAAGAAGGGTTTCAGCCCGAAACGTTGCCTATTTCCTTTGCTCCATAGATGCTGCTGCACCCGCTGAGTTACTCCAGCATTGTGTCCATACCTGAATTACCAGCTTGGTGCTGGTACCAGATGCTGCCTGTTCTGTTGAGTTTTTCTCGCATTTGTGATTTTATTTCAGATTTCCTGCATCTGGAGTCTTTTCCTATCCTTTTAGAGAGTCACTCTCATCCCACATCAGAATAACTGTGAAGTTCTGTTTGACAGCAGCAGTTGGGAAGATGGGGGAGCGGATAGAAGATTGGTGATGGAAAAGAATTGCCAGCAAGGCAGGATAGAAGGAATAACAGAATAAAAATCTGATTCAGCATCTAATGGATGTCTCTGGTTCATTTATAAAACATTGCAACCTGCACAAAGGACTCTCCTTACAGTTTCTAAGCTGCAGTAGATGTGACTATCACAAATAATAAGAGCAAATGCTGGAAGTACCCAAGCAGTATTCGGAGACTAAAACAGTCAGTTCATCAACTTTAAACATAACTTTTACCATGTCAGTTTTCTAAATTTAAAAGCACAGAGAAGGAAAGGTAGTGGGAAGAGCAAAGAAAATATCTGTGAAACGAAAGTTTGGATGACCCAGATTGATGTGAACAGAGAGGGTGAAGACAGCGTGTTTAAATAGCAAATGATCTGAATGGAGGCAAATAGAGAGAGAGGGCAGAAATAAACAAACAAAAACATTCCAGAACTGAGGGGTCTCAAAACACAGCAATTGCTGTAAATCTGAAAAACTGCACATAGGTACGAAAAACCACCAAAGATAGACACAAAGTGCTGGAGTAACTCAGCAGATCAGGCAGTATCTCTGGAGAAAAAGGATCGGTGACAGTTCATGTCTAGACCCTCCTTCAGACTGAAGACTTCAGAAAAAACACCAAGTTGGGCAGCATCTGTAGCGTGAGAAAAAAAATCTCTCAAAATTGGCCAAGGAATATTTAAAAAAACATATATTGCACGATGGGAATAGGAAATGAAAATAGAAGCTGCTAGAAGCTGGCCAAGCAGAATCCGCAGAGAGACAGAAAGAGAGTGAGACTGAACCATCATGCACTCCCACCATTCTTTGCCCTAACACCAATACGTTTATTTTAAAATGTGTCAACTCATAAGAACAATTTTTGAGGAAATTCATTACTAAATGGCTTTTTTGGTACTGGGTGGAAGTGAGAGAGAAATACCACATTTGCCGGCAATGAAGACGCATCTGGGTTGAAGACACACCCCCATTTTGAGTCGCTAAATAAAACATTTAGTAATGAATTTCCTCAAAAATTGTTGTTCTGAGTTGACACATTTTTAAATAAAAGTTACTGGTGTTAGGGCAATGAATGGTGGGAGTGCTTGATGACGGGTCAGGAGCAAGCGTTTGGTTTAATCAGTTGAAAGGAAAATGGGAAACTCCTTCAAAGAGGCAATGAAGACCTGGGAGCCTCCGTCTTCGCCTGTCCCACAATGCACTGTGCGGTTCAGGTCTGAGGGATGGGGGACAGAGGGAGAGAGGGAGAGAGGGGAGAGGGGAGAGGAGAGAGGGGAGGGGGAGAGGGGGAGAGGGAGAGAGGGAGAGAGGGAGAGAGAAGGAGAGAGAAGGAGAGAGGGAGAGAGAGGGAGAGAGGGAGGGGAGGAGAGGGGAGAGGGAGAGGGAGGAGAGGGGGGGGAGAGGGGCGGAGGAGGGGGGAGGGGAGGAGGGAGGGAGGGAGGGGGAGGGGGAGGGAGAGGGGGAGAGGGAGGGAGAGGGAGAGGGAGAGGGAGAGAGAGAGAGGGACATCATATCATTATTATGGACATTTTGGGTCTAAACGTGTGATCAAAATGTAATCTCTTTTATATCATTAGGAAGTCTAGGAAATTGTTACGTCAAAAATCAGTCCATGATGTTACTCCATGTACCTTGTACCTTCCGAAGAGACCACCAGGGACTCTACTGGAAGTTAGACAATATTATACTGGACAATTTTCTTTTACATTTATCAAGCCAATTAACCTACAAACCTGCATGTCTTTAGAGTGTGGGAGAAAACCGAAGATCTTGGACAAAACCCACGCAGGTCATGGGGAGAACGTACAAAATCCGTACAGACAGCACCCGTAGTCGGGATCGAACCCGGGTCTCTGCTGTTGCAGTTTGCAGTAAGGCAGCAACTCTACCGCGGTGCCGCTATGACTGCCGTAATTTTCTTTAAACCATCCCTGAAATGACCAGCCATTAATACACCTTCCTTTGCGAAAAACAAGAGCCATGCATCCTACAACGCCAAAGTAAATAATAGCTATAAATTAATCCTGAGATTTATTTTGATAACAAATTCTGTAGCTTCACAGAATATGCACCCATATATTTTGGTTGGAAACAATATACACCAACTGTTAATTTTAAATTCCATAGCATTGCCAACATACTAAAAAAAACAAACTGAAGAACATGAAATAACAGTTATTCTTTTAGAACTGCTATGATTTAACTACAAAAATAATTTATGGCAGAAATCATACATGCTTAGATATTTACAAACCATTCATCATCATGAGCTAACGCACAGCTATTTTGAACTACTTTGAACTATCTTTAATCTGGCTTCTTCGAGACTCAATGTTATATCTCGCACTGAATGCTGTATCTTTATCTGTGCAATGTGGACAGCTTGATTCTATTCTCTGACTGGATAGCATGCAAACAAAAGCTTTCACTGTACCTTGATAGACGTAACAATAAAAAATTAAACCAAACTAAGCTAATTTTGGTTGGCATAGATGAGTTGGGCCGAAGAGCCTGTTTCCGTGCTGTATGACCATGCCATTTCATTCTCTTCGTCTATTGTTTCTAGATTGTATGAAAACATTTACAATATACTGTTTAAATTTCTCAAAATCTATACACACTTGTCTGGTAAATAGTATAAATGTATAGGAAGGAACTGCAAATTCTGGTTTACACTGAAGATAGACACACAATGCTGGAGTACAGGCAGCATCTCTGGAAAAAATGGGGTGGGGTGACATTTTGGGTTGCTGGATAGAAGGAATGGAACAATTCATTACACCACATTGCACTTCTCACCCCCATCATCCCTATTCCCATCTCAAAGATAACTTTCAAAGCCATGAATAAAACACAAACACAGGGTTTTTTGCATCTGTCCTCAACAATTTTCACTAACTTCTACAGATGCACCGTAGAAAGCCTTTTATCGGGATGCATCACAGCTTGGTTTGGGAACAGCTCCATCCAAGACCGCAAGAAATTGCAACTAATTGTAGATGCAGCCCAGGCAATCACACAAACCAACCTCCCTTCTATTCTCTCAATATATACCTCACGCAACCTCAGCAAAGCCAACAGCATAATCAAGGATGAACCGCACCCTGGCCACTGTCGCTTCTCCCCTCTTCCATCAGGCAAAAGGAATAGAAGTGTGAAAACGCACACCACCACATTCAGGGACAGTTTATTTCCAGCTGTTATCAGGTAACTGAATCATCCTGGGTGGCAGTCTGAACTGTGAGGAGAATGCTATGAGAATGCAGGGTGACTTGTTTAATGTGTATTTATAAATGTGAGGTTATCCACTTTGGTAGCAAAAACAGGAAGGCAGATTATTATCTAAATGGTGTCAAGTTGGCCTACTCCTGAACCTATTGTCTACTACACAACTAGAGAGCATTGCTGGACTACTATCTACATCTTTGGTGACCCTCGGACTATCATTGATCAGACTTTGCTGGCTTTACCTTGCACTAAACGTTATTCCCTTATTGTATCTGTACACTACAAATGGCTCAATTGTAATCATGTATTGTCTTTCTGCTGACTGGATAGCGCGCAACAAAGGCTTTTCACTGTACTTCGGTGCACGTGACAATAATAAACTAAAGTAAACTAAATCTGACTATTTTTTATTATTTTGTTATTGTCACATGTACAGTGAAAAGCTCAGTTTGAGGTAAAGTTTGAGATTTCCCGAATCTGGCCATAAAGATGTCACAGCAGCTTCTGTGCCACATTACCGTACCTGCCACTGAATCATCCATACAACCAATATAAAAGATCTATGTGAATATATATTTTGCAGATAAGCAGTGGTTAAGCAGGACGCTTAATTAAACCACTGCAACATTTCCAAATATTAACCAAACACAACTACCCAATAGCCCAGCCCATTGCAATTATGTGTTTTTCAGTGATTATACATTTGTGACCATTTTCCATTCAATTCCCTAAAAATGCATGTCGAATACTTTTTACCTGGAAAAGCAATACATTTTCCTTGCGGATGAATCCCCAGTGATCACATTGCCTTGAATAAGAGGAAATGCTTCCTAACCTTTGGAAAAAAAGTACTTGTACTCATTGTAAGGCTATTTTTAGAGGGTGATGTAAAGGTTCATTGGCTTGGGTGCAACAAACCAACGTGGAGTTGGATTGGCTAGAATACCAGAAAGAGCAGGATAAACAAAACACTGTCGGGATAGAACACTGTTATGAGCAAGTTGCAATAGAGACCAGTCCTGGATTGTCTGCTATTCGCAATTTATATATTAAAAGGTACAGCATGGGCAAATAGTCCATTGACCTCTACTATAGGGTGATTGGAGTCCAAAAGAAGTCTTGGACATTTGACAGGGATAATTATGTCTAATTCAGTGACTTGGTAACCATACTCGAAGGACGATTAATTTTCCTTAAATTTAATAGAGCATAGACTCCCAAAATTGATGCCTGGAGATGGGTCCAGCAGTTGTACCATTGTTAGTGGGATTTAGGCAATTATAAGGACACTTAGAAGGAACTGACAGTCTCTTGCCCACAGTAGGAGAATCAAGAATCAGGGAACATAGGATTAAGATGAGGGGGTAAGATTTAAAGTACCCTGAGGGGTAACTTTTCACACAAAGGGTGGTGGGTATATGGAACGAGCTGCCGGAAGAGGTAGTGAGGCAGGTACTATCGCAACAATTAAGAAACATTTAGAAGAGTACACGGTTATCACAGGTTTAAAGGGATATGGGCCAAACACAGACAGGTGGGACTAATGTAGCTGCGTCATGTTGGCCGGTTTGGGCAAGTTGGGAAGAAGGGCCTGTTTCCACACTATCACTTTATAACTCTAAGAATATCTCCTCTGACTGAAGTCTAAAAATAAGGGCACACTCTAAGGATCAGGATGTCACTTAGGGAACAGATGGGGTAAACAATGTTATTAGTCTTCCTTTGTACACTTTGTTTCAAATATTTTCTACTTTGAGGACTAAATGCTCAGTCATTGAGAATATTAAAGACAGAGATCATAAGGAATGGGAGTAGAATTAGGGCATTCGGCCCATCAAGTCTACTCCACCATTCAATCATGGCTGATCTGTCTCTCCCTCCGAACCCCATTCTCCTGCCTTTTCGCCATAACCTCTGACACCAGTACTAATCAATAATCTATCTATCTCTGCCTTAAAAATATCCACTGACCGCCTCTCAGCCTTCTGTGGCAAATAATTCCACAGATTCACCACCCTCTGACTGAAGAAATTTCTCCTCATCTCCTTCCTAAAAGAACGTCCTTTAATTCTGAGGCTTTGACCTCTGGTCCTAGACTCTCCCACTAGTGGAAACATCCTCTCCACACCCACTCTATCCAAGCCTTTCACTATTCCAGATCAATAGACTTTTGGAAACTAAGAACCAATAGATTCAAGGACCGGACATGATTATAGATTATGGGTTAAACATTCAGCTAAGATGTTTTTGAATGTCAAAGAAAGATCAAGAAAGCGGGTGGCAGACACCTGATTTTTTTTTTCTTGTACTATTTAAAGGCTAGGTGTGTCAGAAAGTCTGAGTCATTTCAGGCCAGTTCACCTACTTTTAGATCAATACCTATATTATTGAAAACTAAACCTGTAAGAGGTTACAAATTCTAACCAAACCAAAACCTATTTAATTACATGCATTTTGAAAAATTATCATTGTAAACATAATGTTTACCTAATTTGAGAGAAAACAAAGTTTCAAATTAGCCTGAGCTGTACAGAGTACAGACCATGAAACAGTAGTGGGAAATGCTGGTCATGATTCCTATTAAATCTGCAGGAAATTATTTTTCCAACAATACAGAATCCTTCATTTTCAGGCACGACAGCGCAGCAGATAAAGGCCAGTTCATTGCATTTTCACACTCTACACATTATTCGTAGCTTCAGCTGACCTCCAATGTTCAGATATTATTGATTCTTTGCAATGAAAAAATAAATCACTTGGAAATGAAACAGGTTTTGCAGGATGAGTAAAACAAAATGAAACCAAAGTAATCGAGTTTGAATGTGTACTTTTGACTCCAATAGTTATACAGCATGTACCTTTTCAGATGTAATTGGTCATGAAAATCACATTTATGGCACGTTGATGTTCAACTGAAAACTTAAACAGAATAGTAAGATTAAACGAGAACTTACCAGTTTGAAGTTTGATCTTTATTTTAGGAGGAGTTACGATGAGGGATTACGTGAAGACCCCGTCAGCACGCATGCACGACATACTTCAAAGCAGCGATGTGGAATCACAGAAAACAACACAATAATTGAAATAAACATAGTAAAGATAAGGAGAAGTAAGATACCAGTTGGTCTCTATAATTGAGGGTGGGAGCAGAGGGCACGTAATCCCTCATCGTAACTCCTCATAAAATAAAGATCAAACTTCAAACTGGTAAGTTCTCGTTTAATCTTACTATTTTACTTCGGAGTCACGTGAGTGACTACGTGAAGATTTTAAAGCTCTGTGATTTCAAACCGGGTAACAGCCCATGCTTCACTCACTGCCAAAGTCATCCAAGGGAGGAAGTATGTTATCGTAATCAAACATGAATCTGTTTATAAAACAATAATGGTATTTATTTGAAAACAATAACAAAGAAAAGAATGCTCCCCCGGGCTTAAATTATATATTTGCAGAGTCTAAAATTCTCTCTGCAAATGAAACAGGTTGTACTAATGGCTTGTTGTAGAATGTTTGAGAAGTTCTTTCCATGGACCACCCCGCTGTTGCCAGGATGTGGTCCAATGGCACGTCCATTCTGTTAGCCGCCGACGTGGATGCTGCCTAGTAGTAGGTGAGTCATGGCACATAAACGGGGGTCAGGTGGGTATGCCCGGAATTCCATAATGAATTCTGAAGTTCCTGGTCTGCTCTGTTTTACCAGCTCCTGAATGGTGAATGTTATTTGGTCTGATGTTATGACCATATTGTCCAGTCTGAGTAGGTAAAGGGACTGGACCCTTTGTGCTGAGACTAACGCCATCAGCATAGCCGTTTTCAGGGTTAGCTGTTCCAGAGTGAGGGATCTGGCTGGTGGCCATCCCCTTAGGTGTGTCAGGACAACGCTGACATCCCAGATCTTGGTGTACCTAGGTCTAGGAGGGTTTGAATTGAAGATCCCTCTCATTAATTTGGCCACCAGCGGATGAGACCCTATGGCCTGTTGTCCTGGTTCCTGCCTTAGATAGGCTGACAGTGCACTTCTAGCACAATTGATAGTGCTATAGCTCAGACCTTCATTGTGGTGAATGCTGGCCAGGAACTCTAGTACATTTGTTATGGTAGTTGATCTGTAGGTTGTCCCTGTTCTTGAGCAGTATGTTTCCCATTTTCTGATACTGAAGAGATATTGTTTCATGGTGGAAAGTCGGTGAGATGATGTCATCGTATCCATGGTCCTATTTGACAATCCCAGATCCAGTAAAGGACTTTTTAGAATCTGCAACCCAGTAGGTTTATTCTGTCATGGTATGGGTGACTTTCGCCTGATACAGGATGGATCAGTAGATCTGGTCCATTGGGAATGGTCATGGGTGGTTCAATGACCCTGTCAAGGACCACTGGGAACCATGGCTGTGTAGGCCAGTCGGGTACTACCAAAATGCCTGAAGCAGAGTCCATCTGTATTTTGCGTAGTACCCGACTGATGAGGCAGAAGGGGGGAAAAGCATAGAAAAAATAGTTCCCCCAGTTCAGCGAGAATGCATCCATCGCCGTTGCCTCAGGGTCTGGTTCCCCAGCGATGCAAAGAGATCGATATCTGGTGTTCCATATTGCTTTGTAATTTCAGCAAATACTTTGGGGATTAACATCCATTCGGTGTTATCATTGAACTTGCGTGACCTGGTGTCTGCCACTGTATTTAGCTTACCTGGTAGGTAAGTTGCTGATAGCCAAATATGTTTGTCGACACACCATTGCCAGATTGTTGGACCAAATTATCACATGATATCGATTTTATCCAGCCCATATGGTTAATATAGGCCACCACTGTGGTATTGTCAATCTGCAAACGAACATGCAAATGGTGCATATTTGAACAATATGCTTTTAACCCATAGAACGCACCCAACATTTCCAAATAGTTTAAGCCCAGTGTCTGTAGTAGTGATGATTCTAGATTAGTCCGTCTACCACCTGTACTGGATATGGTATTAGTTGCTCCTCTTGGGCACTGGCATCTGTTTGTATTGTTAATGTTGTGTTATTGATAATGATGGGACTGGAACTATGCCAAATGTTCTCTTTCCACCATTGTAACTCTGATATTGCTTCAATGGGCAATTTCATGGTTCGGTCAAAGTGACCTGAATGTTGTTTTAACGCTTGCACCTTTGCTCTTTGTAAGTTTTGATAATGCAAAGGTCCAAACTGGGTAGCTGGAAATGCTGCTACTAATTTCCCAATTACTCTTGCCACTTGTCGAATGGTTGGTTGATTGTTAACCATTAATTTGTTACAGGTTTGTGCCAATTCTGCTGATTTTTCTTTTGGCAACATTACAGACATGTGGACTGAGTTAATTGTGAATCCCAGATAGTCCATAGTTGTGGATGGCGTCAACTTAGATTTATCTGACTTCCGGTGGCGCCATGCTGGACTAGCAGTCGCAACTTTTAGCTCCGCTGCTGTAAAATCGCAAATTTTCGCATTAAAATCGGGTCTGGAGGTCGGGACCAATTCAAAAACTCACCGGAGTCCCGGGACGTCCCGCTGATGACGTCATCAGTAAGCGCTGTGATTTAAACGGAGGATAAAAACCGTCTTCAGCTCAGAGCCCTCAGAGAACAATCTCAAAACTGCTGAAAGCACAGAAAACTGAAGAACAGACCTCTGAAGTGGATTCTGGAATGGCTACAAGAGCCAAGACTGAGATGGCTACTAAGGAGAAAAATGAAATGGAGGAGATAAAGAACTCGGTAAGAGAACTGAGAAAGGATATTGAGGCTGGAAACTCAAAAATGATGGAAAATATTAATGTTAAATTGATGTAAAATATGTCGAACATCAATGCTGGTAATCAAAAAGTTATTGACTGCATTGGCATTATACAAAAACGAATTGAGGATGTGCAAGAAGAGCTAACGGGGAGAATTAATAAAGGGGAAGAAGAATCTAAGAAGAAGTTTGAGGCTGTGCATGTAATTGTTTCTTCACATGTAACTGCAATGAAAGACATGGAAACAATTGTTGATCAAATGGCTGAAGATCAACCAACATCAACGGAATGCATTTCGTTGTCTCTGTACTGTACACTGACAATGACAATTAAAATTGAATCTGAATCTGATATGCAGGGAATGAAGCTGGAACTAGACAGCCTCAAGAGTCAATGGCGAAAGTCTCAGATAAATGCCTTGATCTTGAAGCTCGCTCAAGACACCAAATTTACAAATACTGGGAGTAACAGAAGGGGCAGAGGGAAACAACGCCCATGAGTTCACTGCCAACCTAATCAAACAGGTACTCAATTTACCTGTGGAACCGGAAATTGAAGTGGCACATCGAATACCTAGATTTAAGCCAAGATCACAAGCAGATCCAGCCCACCCACAACAGATCATAGTCAAACTTCGGGACATTTCAGCACTTGAAGAGCTGATGAAAAAAATCAAATACGGAGTGAAGATGACCTTTGGAAACGACTCTATCAAACTCCTCCGGGATTATCCCTATGAGATCGTGCAAAAGAGAAGAAAGTTCTCACAGACAAGACAGATTCTCCATGGAATTAAAGATGTCAGATGTGGCGTTTTTTATCTGGCCGGGATGCGCATTACTTTCAAGGGAAAAGAAAAAACTTTCACTAATTCGGCCGCATCTTATAAATATGCCCAAGAGATTAATCAAGGCAGCGTGACAATATGGACACATTCTTTCCTTTTATTACTTCACAGAGAACACCCGAAAATAAGGGAAGAAACACCATTCTCTAAAAGTTTAAAATGGAAGAGCATTTCCACGTGCGCTGGTCTAGACACCTTATCTCCTTTGGACGCTTTGGAATTCAACTCAAGGACATTCTTTGTTCAAAATGAAGGAAAGACTGATAAGCAACGCAGAGACGAACAGCAGAGCCGAATGTGGAAAACATCACAAGGACAAATGGGAGTTTAAGATCTTAAAATAGCTTTACAAAATATAGAGAATTAACAATAATTAACAATACTAATATAGAAATATAAATGGAAACTAACCTGAACTATATAATGGGCAAAATGTAACGTGCTAAAAAGACTGACTAGCTCGTATATAGAGATAACAAATTTTAGAATTAAAGTAGATAATACTGAAAGTTTAAGTGCTATGTAGTTTGTGTGGGGAAGGGAGGAGACTCAGGCACCTGGCATAATTTTAGCAGCCTGTTTCTGGTTAACCCTTCAGCTACCAGCTTACTATTATCAAAGGTATAACTAATTATAAATAAATAAATAATTAGTAGATGAAAGTGTTAGATAAATAAATTTCACAGTTGCTGAACACAGATCTGATAAGTCTGAATGAAATATATATATATAGTGTAATGGGGTGAAATATAATTGATTTTGAAATGGTACCGCCCTCCTAGGTTTAGAGTAATAAAGGGAGCGGAGCTAATTGTACAACATCAACTTCGGAAGTCGAATAGATGTCGAATCCCGCAGTCGGGTGGGACACGCACTACAGTGTCGAATACTCCAGACACTGTAATTTTACTTGTTTAATTTTTTTTTAATCACAATATGTCACTACAGGTACACAACCTTTTATCCGAAGATCCAAATAACGAAAACCTCCGAATAGCGGACATTTTTTCAGTCCTTGAAGAAAGGTCCTTGAAAACGTTCACCGAGGGCGGCCTGCAGAGGTGACAGCGGAACCTCCGGTCGGTCCTCGAAGAAAGGGGAACTAAATCCCCATTCATAAAAGAGAAGGTGAGGGTATATTGCGGAGGGTTAATAATTGACAATATGCTGCTGTCTGCCCGCTGAGTTAAAAAGTTCCCACGGTAGACTCACGATACACAGTGTATCGTGAGTCTTGCGTGGGAACTTTTTAACTCAGCGGGCAGGGAGCAGCAGATTGTCGCTCCTTTCAGTTTCACCCCACCTACACCCCTCTGCTTCCCGGCCATGTGTGTGACCCCTTCCCTCCCCTCTCCAGCTCCCCGCCCATTGCACCGGCGTGGGGGCTTTGCACTGTCTTCACGTCGGCGATGCCAGCATACAATGCCAGTCACCGGAGACGTCAACACCAATGGGACACCGACCCCCAGGCCCACTGCAAGCACGGAGATCCCAGAGACCCACAGCCAGCAGCAGCCCAGCCCCGTTCCAACTCCAGAGGAAAATTGCAAACTAGCGGGAGACATCAGAACCACCAGAAGCCACTCCCCGATGGGCCGCTACAGCGACAAGTGGCAGTTCGCCCACAGCACGAGCTGTGCCCCCTCATCGGGACACCGACCCCCAGGCCCACTGCAAGCACGGAGATCCCAGATCAGCAACTCCAGCCCAGCCCCGCTCCAACTCCAGAGGAACACGCTCCCCGTAGGGGCAGAAACTGATGGTGTGCAAGGTGCGTCTTGTTCTTGGGGTCACGCAGCTCGGGCTGTGGGCGAACTGCCACTTGTCGCTGTAGCGGCCCATCGGGGAGCGGATTCCTCTGGAGTTGGAGGAGGAGGGGGGTATTGTGCTGTTTGATCGCCCCATGCTATCCCAGGGACAGGGAGACAGGACGTTCACCGAGGGCGGCCCGCAGAGGTGACAGCGGATCCTCCGGTCGGTCCTCGACGAAAGGGGAACTAAATCCCCATCCATAAAAGAGAAGGTGAGGGTACATTGCGTGGGAGAGTAGGAATCCCAAGACAAAGTTGAGTGAGCGTTCACCGATGGTGGCCCGCAGAGGTGACAGCAGAACCTCCGGTCGGTCCTGGAAGAAAGGGGAACTAAATCCCCTTCATAAAAGAGAAGTGGAGGGTATATTGCCCGGGAGGATATATTGCCTACCTGGAAGAAACCGGACATTTTTTCCAGGATGTCGTCTGCACACCAAAGCTCACGTTTGGCTCCAAACGCACGTCGCCTCTGCTGCACATGGATATAAGAGTGTGAAAATGTCGCCTTAGGCCGCCTAAGGGCATGTAGCCCCGCTAGGGTGACATGAGTGCGAGAGGTGATTCAATGCTGCGGTCACATTTACAAATTCAGGAATTCATTCAACACACTGCATTTCATACAGACATTTATTCTGCAAGAAAAAACTACATTGAAGACTCAAACTCGCGACCGAGGAACTGCCGGGTTCAAGGCGCAAACTCGCGACCTTGCGGATATGAGCTGAGCACTCTACCACTGAGCCAGCCATTAAAATCTACGCTAAAAAATTTCCATTCCGAAGGCCGACAAATTCCGAATTACGAAAAGTGTCTGGTCCCAAGGCTGTCGGATAAAAGGTTGTGCACCTGTACTATGTGTTTTTTTTTCAAGGACAATCGCAAAAGGGATCTACCAAGGAAGTTAGTAATATAAACGCCCCCCAAATATCCAGAGTCCTGAGGTATGGATGCACCGTAATACATAAGGGTATTAAAATCAGAGAAAATGCAAGATGATAAACAAAACAAAATGGGAGGAATCACACTGTGTAGCTGGAATATAAAGGGGTATTAATGAACCAATTAAAAGGGGCAAAATACTAGCTCAGTTGAAATATATAACACGAACATTACTTTTCTACAAGAAACACACCTTAAACATCAAGATCAGATGAGATTGAGGGCGAATTGGATAGGCCAAACATTTCACTCCTCATATACTTCGAAATCCAGAGGGACCGCAATTATTATTCGCAAAGGAATACCATTCAAATCAAAGAACATCATATCAGATAAGGAAGGGAGATATCTTATAGTTACAGGAGAGATCCATGCTATGCCAATCACTTTGGTAAACATATATGCGCCCAATTTTGATAATCCTCAATTTTTTAATAAAATCCTGAATACAATTGCAGAATTTAACTACCAAAATGTTATAATTGGAGGAGACTTCAACTGTGTTTTAGATCCGTACTTAGATAAATCGATGCAAAAACAAAGAGGTAATATGAAATCTAAAACTAGTGAACTCTTAAATACATATATAAAAAATACAAATATGGCAGACGTCTGGAGGATCGCGAATCCGACTGGAAGGGAATACTCGTTTTATTCAATGGTACACAAAACATACTCACGTATAGACTACTTCCTAGTGGATACAAAACTAACCCCTTATACTATGAACCCTAAATATCACACCAATACAATTTCAGATCACTCCCCGCTAACTTTTGTTTTAAAATTAGAAGGAATGTCTACGAACAAATCGTTCTGGAGGTTTAACTCGCAAATTCTGAAAGACCCACAAGGGAGTATATATCTAAAAAAACAGATGAACCTATTTTTTGAGACAAACGATACACCAGTTATATCGCCCACTTTACTATGGGAATCCTTCAAAGCATTTATTAGAGGATTCATTATCTCGTATCAAGCTTTTCAAAACAAAAAGAATAAGAATGAACAAAGACAATTAGAAGAACAAATCAGACAACTAGATATAGATAATGCTAAAGATCCAACTATGGATAAATATAATAAAATTTTAATACTGAAATTTAAGCCAAATAAATTATTGTCAGAGAATGTTATAAGATTATTCCAAATTACAAAACAAGAACATTTCGAATTTGGGGATAAGCCCCATAAACGTTTGGCACACCAACTGAAAAAATGGGAAAAAGATCATGCAATTTTAAAGATTAAATCAGATAGAGGGGAATTATTAACACTACCTAATGATATCAATAAAAGATTTGCTCAATTTTACAAGAATTTATACACATCGAAAACGCTAATAGACAATAATAAAGTTTCAGAATTTTTGGACAATTGTAACCTTCCAAAACTAGAACTGAAGGAACAAGAGGAACTGGGAGCACAAATTACATCTAAGGAAATAGAAGACACAATAAACACACTTAAGAATGGAAAAACACCAGGACCAGACGGATTCAGTAATGAATTTTATAAATGTTTTTACGACATAGTTACACCACGTCTACAGAAAATGTATACATACGCTTTTAAAGAACAAATCTTACCTGAAACACTAGCAGAATCAACGATCACATTAATACTTAAAAAAGATAAAGATATAGAAGAACCAGGCTCATATAGAGCTATTGCTTTGTTAAATACAGATCAAAAAATATTAGCGAAAACACTAGCTAGAAGACTAAGTCAATATGTTACTAAATTAATAAATGAGGATCAAACGGGATTTATACCTAAGAGGCATTCATTTAATAACCTAAGACATCTGCTTAACATAATGCACTCTCACAAACTTCAAGAACAAGAGTTATCTATCATTTCATTGGACGCAGAAAAAGCGTTTGATCAAGTAGAATGGGATTATATGATTAAATGTTTGCAAAAAATTTCAAATGGGAGAGAACTTCATCGCATGGATAAAATTATTATATAACAAACCCACGGCTAGAATTTTAACTAATAATATACTATCTACAAAATTCCAATTATCAAGGGGCAATAGACAAGGGTGTTCATTATCACCGCTGTTATTTGCTCTGGTAATTGAACCTTTAGCTGAAAAAATCAGAACACACCCGAATATTTACGGTTATAATACAAAATACTCAAATAACAAAATATCCTTATACAGTAGTACATCGTCTGCGTATATCACAAAACCCCAAATCAGTATACCAAACATATTAAATCTAATTGAGGACTTTGGATCTTTCTCAGGATACAGAATAAACTGGAACAAAAGTGAAATTATGTCGATAAAACCGAAAGACTCAACACATCTCTTGAAATTCCCCTTTAAAATAGCCACAGAAAAATTTAAATATTTAGGAATTGAAATTACTAGAAATTATCACGCTATGTTTAATGCCAATTATAGCCCCTTACTTAAGAAACTAAATAATCTAATCAAATTCTGGAAAACGCTCCCGATGTCTTTAATAGGTCGAATAAATGCTATAAAAATGATCATTTTACCACAAATCCTATATTTATTTCAATCAATACCTATATATCTTCCAAAAAAGTTTTTCAAAAAACTACTCAGACATTACAAATTTTATATGGGATTATAAATCCCACAGAATACAAAGAGCACACCTTAGTAAACCCAAAGAGATGGGTGGTCTAGCGCTCCCTAACTTTATGTACTATAATTGGGCAGTAAATATTAAAAATATGATTCACCTGCTGGACAATTCTGCCCAGCAGGTGGACTGGATTGTAATGGAGAGAGAGGACTGCTCTCCGTGTAATACAGGAGCGACTCTCCTCTCACCAATGAATCTGAATAACAAAATCCAATGATACATAGCACAATTAGAACTTGGAAACAAATAAAACAGAATCTAAAATTAAGAAATCTATAGTCAATAGTCAATAACCCGTCGTTTAAACCTTCAATTATAGATAAATAATTTACACAATGGGAAAGAATGGGAATCAAAATGCTCGGAGACTTGTATGAATTAGGAAAATTATTATCATTTCAACAATTACAACTGAAATATAATTTGAAAAATAATCAATATTTTAAATATCTTCAAATCCGTGACTATCTGAAAAAATATACAAAAGACTATCATAACATGCCCCCAGACTTATTGGATGAAGCCATGAAGACAAAGGCTGAATCAGCAAACCTAATATCATACTTATACACCATTATTACAAATATAGAAATACCTACAACCGATGGTATTAGAAGAGACTGGGAACAAGAATCAGCTATAAACATTTCAAAAGAGAGCTGGGATAAACACTTACTATATGTGCATAAATGCTCGATCAATGTACATTACATAGGCTATATTATTCAAAAACTAAAATAAATAAACTTTTCCCCAATGTCTCACCCATTTGTGATAAATGTCAGTCACAAGAAGCTACCATAGCGCACTCTTTTGTTTTTTGTATAAAAATCCAAAAATTCTGGAACAAAATATTTGAAATCTTCACCAAATTAATTAAAATAAAACTTGTACCAAAAGCAGAATGGATCATTTTTGGAATATCGGAAGGTAACCCCGAATTAAACGTGTTTCAAAAGAACTTACTTAATTACGGGCTAATAATGGGAAAAAAGCTTATACTCAAATTTTGGAAAAATGCTCCAATACCAACAATAAAAATGTGGATTTCAAACATGTTCGAAACACTACACCTGGAAGAGATGAGACTCCTCCTAGCAGGCAAAGCAGACCACTTCCAAAAGACGTGGTCTGCATTTATGGAACTATTACAAGCATAAGGTGCAATAGTAATTTAAAATATAAATGGTACCAGGATCTGGTAACGGGGGGTATAAAATAAAAAAAATTAAAAAACACAGTTGGTATATCCTTTTTTGCAGAGTTTTGTGTTATAATAGAGCGATTGTTTTTCCTTTTTTTTCCTTTTCTTTTTAGGGTCTATTTTCTTTCTTTACTTCCTTCT
This sequence comes from Leucoraja erinaceus, assembly GCF_028641065.1. NCBI lineage: Eukaryota > Metazoa > Chordata > Chondrichthyes > Rajiformes > Rajidae > Leucoraja > Leucoraja erinaceus. The sequence continues at coordinate 71,554,076 of NC_073381.1, read as the reverse complement.
TCCCTAAGGGGCTTTCTTCTCTCAACACTTTCCTGCACCTTCACGATTCTTGCTCACTTTCCTTAGTTCTTTTATTTCTACCTTTTTTTAAAGCTCGAAAAACGAAGTGGTACAACAAATGTAATAAGATATATGTGATGTGTATTACTGTAATTTACTGTACTTCTAATAAAAATAAAATATTAAAAATAAAACAATTAAAAAAAATAAAAAATAAAAAACTTAGATTTATCTGGATGTATATATTTGATACAAATTCCAAAGGTTCATGTTTAGATTTCTCTATGATTCCCTTTGTATGTAACCTCACCAGTTCTGCTTGTCCCTCACATTTTTCTTTTAGTGAGAGGGTAAATCCCCTTTGGGGTGCATGCTGAACTGGTGGCATATTTTCTTGAATAAATTCAATTTGATATCCTTGAATACTTTTTAGTATATAATTATCAAGTGTGATAGTCCTCCATGCTTCCAAAAACAGGTGTAGTTTCCCCCCCTGTTAGCAAAATCCCCCCACCTTTTATGTACTGATAGGAACCAGACCCACCTACCTCCATTGTTATTGGTAGAGTGTTCACTTCTTTGGTTTCTGGTTCCTTGTCTGTCGGGGTGGTGCTGTTGTGTGGTGGTGCATTTTCCATGGGGCCCGCTCTGGGCCCTGTCCTAAAAAAGACTTCCGGGGATGGTATGCGGGCCCCGAGCTTTCACCAGTACCATGAAGTAGACGCCTACTGGTGGATGCGTAGGGATACTGCCATCTGGGTTGCGTGGTTTTGCTCGTTCCGGGACCTGCCCTCATGAGACCAAATGCCTTGGATTCTTCATCCAGATCTTTGACTTGCTTTGGTAAGTCTTTGCCAAATAGCAGGATCTGTGGTTCTGAGGTCGGCGTTCTACACAGTCCTGCGAATTTTGGGTTGAGGGCAGGTCTTATGGCCTCCTTCCGGAGGTTGTTAATCTCATACTGTGTGTTGCACAGTAGAGCCAGGGTGTCCTGTTGGTTTGTTGTCATGTCAACCCCGTCCACGGAACGAGCATATGAAGTGATGGCCGACGTCAGGAGCTTCAGTATTTTTTGCAATTTAAGTTCTTGGGTTCTGATACCCTGCCCAATGTACCCCCAAATTTGACTATTAAGGGCAGGCACATTGAGCGAAATGCAATTTTCGGGAGGCGTGTAAAGGTCCAACGCCTCATTGACTACCTGTTCTTGGAGTGGTTTAAAGGACAGGTAGTCAATGCTGGCCGCCAGTTTAGGCTGTAACGGCCGTCCCGCTCGCGGTGTTGCTGCATAGCGGTTCACCACTCCCAGCAGCTCTTCCTGATCCTGTACCCCCAGCATACTCCCGTGTTCTTCAGCCAGTGACCCCTGTTCTTGACCAGCCCAGTCCTGGTCGCCAACGTTCCCCTCTGCTGAGGGTGATGCGATGGCCAGTGCTTGATAGTGCACTGGAGCGGGAATGCTTGTGCTCCCTTAGCGAGCTTGCCCCATCTCCCGGAGCAAGTCTCGTTGGAGAATTTGCTCCATGAGCCTTTCCATACGGCCCAAACGGCCACCTTTGCCGCTCTCGGGCGGTGAGTCTTCCGCACCGGACTCATCCGAGTAAACCGGCCGGTCCGACTTCCGTTTAGCCTTGCCTCCTGCCCGCTGCGGTTGTTCGAGCTGCGCTAGCGGCGCTGGGCTTGGCTCGGAAATGTTGTCGGTGACTGAGGACTGCAGCGTGTGCGGTCCAGGTGCCGCCGATCACCCCCCACTGCTGGGACCCTCCTGGTCCATTGCAGTCGGACGTGGTACGACCTTCCTTGGTTGTTTTCCCTTGTTCATGTTCCTGTTGAAGTAAAGCAGAACAAGGGTTCCAAAACACGAACTCAGAGAAAGTTTACTTACCTGGAGGTCCCGTTTTTAAACTTGTTGCGGGAGAGCTCGTACTCCCGTCCGTCGCTGTTGCACTGCGTGAGACGCTATGTCGCGCATGCATGCTGGCGGGGTCTTCACGTAGTCACTCACGTGACTCCGAAGTAAAATTATATATTACGCCAGTAGCACATGTTCTAAACCTTAATTGGAACATCCTCTGTGCAGTCAAACGAATAAAAATGAAATGTTCATTCGAATGTTTAAAAATTGGGCCTAAAAACTGCAGTGTAGAAAGAACGAAAATCCTAATTACTGACTTGAGAAGGATTCTTCTCAAATCTGCTCAAATCTGTGCCATTGTAAAATTTCCACAATACCCAACTTTTACAATGTACAGTTATAACGTTTCCAAACTTAATAAAGTAAAAATCTAAATCTAATCTAATCTAAACTATTCGGGAATTGGAATAGAATTTTATAGAAAATTCTTCCTTTCAATGTTACGAGCAATAAACTGGAAAAGCCATTGTAAAGTCAAGGATGGTGCAGTGGTAATGCTGCTACTGCACAGCTTCAGCAGACCAGGTTTGATTCTAACAGCCTTTGCTGTCTGCGTTCAGTGGGCACATTCTCCCTGTGACCCCATAGGTTTCCGCTAGATGCTCCGGTTTCCTCCTCCATCCAAACACACGGTGGCGCAGCGGTAGAGTTGCTGCCTTACAACGCCAGAGACCCGGGTAAGATCCTGACTACGTACCAAGTTTGTATGTTCTCTCCGTGACCTGCGTGTGATTTCTCCAGGATCTCGTTTCAACCCGCATTCCAAAGACGTACAGGTATGTTAGCTATTTGGCTTGGGAAAAATGTAATTTGTTCTTCAGACAGGTATGTTAGCCTAGTGTGTGTAGGAGAATGTTAGTGTGCGGGGATCGCTAGGCCGAAGGGCCTGTTTCCGCACTGTATCCAAACAAAATTAAACTCTGTTATATTTATTGGCTGCTGGAAGTTGCCCCAATGTGGATGCGTGGCGGGAATTGGGAAGTTACAAAGTATTTTTTTAAAAAGGAACAGTTGATGCTGGTTTATACTAAAGATAGACGCAAAAGGCTGGAGCAACTCAGTGAGTCAGGCAGCATCTCTGTAAATGAGTAGGTGACATTTCTGGTCGGGATCTTTCTTCAATCTGATTCAGCTTATATTTTAAATGCTACTCAGGCAGGTGTGTCAGAAACACAAACAGAATCATTTCAGAGCAGGTCACCTACTTTGAGATCAATTGAAAGCTGAGGCTAAGAGGTTTCAAATTATAACAAACCAAAACCTATTTCATTCTTCAGTCTGAAGAAGGGTCCCGACCCAAAATGTCACCCCCCCCCATTTTTTCCAGTGATGCTGTCTCAGCTGCTGAGTTACCCCAGCATTTTGTGTCTATCTTAGGAATTGGGAAGTTGATGGGCATATGAGAAAGTAAAAGTTGCAAGCAGGTAAAAATGGGGGAAATATAACTCATGATAGTGCTAAGAGCAAGGTATTTGATGGGCTGAAAAGCCTCCTTTGACGTACAGAGCTACAAAGAAATCAATGAGTACAAAGGGTCAACAATGCAGATGTCCGGGCGTTCTGGATGCCATTCCTCGCCCTCAACCTTAGCGATATCATTCACGGCATTGGGAAAAATGGAATCGTCATAATTACAACCAACCTCAGGCTATCTCTGTGGCATCTATCTCAAATGACAATTCTTTACACTATAGTGATCAACAGCCAATTCAGCTCATAATTAATGATGGACAACATCTGCAATAAATCCCTGTGCGATCCACAATTGCAGAGCTAATTCTTCGATGGTGTGGAGTCCAATTTGGCCATCACATGTTAGGAAAATGAAAGAGATCCCAAAGCACTGACTGACTCCCACTCACACTGCTACTGTAACAGAAATTGCACAACACAGAGGCATTGTCTGACAAAATGCAGAATGATTTTTCAAAAAACAGACAAGATGAAAGGTAATTTCTTCAAAGCATATTTATATGCATATTGTAGCTCATTTGTCTGTTCACAATATTACTAGGAGCAGTTTGCAGATGTGCTGGGAGGCATCCTGTTCAGTATTTGTCTCTTTGCTACATCTCAGGGGGGAAAAGACAGAAATTAAAACTTCCTATATGCTATGGTCAGGATAGGATTGATGCAAGCGACAAAGTTTAAGCAAGTTGGGGTATTTGGATACCATAGGAATACTTTTATCTTGCTATAGGTTCATAAGTTACAGGAGCAGAATTAGGCCATTCAGCCCATCATTTCTACTCCGCCATTCAATGGTGGCTGATCCATCTTTCCCTCTCAACCCCATTTTCCAGCCTTCTCCCCATAACCTCTGAGACCCGTGCTAATCAAGAAACTATCCAACTCCGCCTTAAAAATATCCATTGACTTGGTCTCCACAGCCTTAGACAAGAGACAATAGGTGCAATTCGGCCCTTCAAGCCAACACCGCCATTCACAGTGATCATGGCTGATCATCCACAATCAGTATCCTGTTCCTGCCTTGCAAGATGCTGGTGCAAATAAACTGCCCATGTCTCAGTCAGAATCTTTTTTCTGCCATGTGGCAAGTAATTGAGACACAGCAGGGTTTGGCTTCAGGAGGGGAAATTTATGAATGCAGCGGTGCCTTGTACGTAATGCATCTGTGGATTTCAGACTAACATATGGTGACCTGGAATGATTCAATAACATAAAATTCACCAGTCTCCTCTTCAACACACGATCCATGCAAAGCGGGTTTATGCCAGAGTGCTTGTTCACTAAATCGTGTTTTCTGATCATTTTGACAGAGTGAAACAACCATTTGAATCTTCTACTGCACAATGAGCAGCATCCACACTTAATACTAAAATGCATCTGCCTTTTATGTATGTATTCAATTCAAGGATACTTATTGTCACATGTACCCAAGTACAGTGAAATTCTTTGTTTCATATACAACCCGGTAAAATCATACAGAAGACCTCACCTAGGCAGGACACAAAGAGATGCCATGTTTATAACACTGACATGTAGGTTAAAGAATTAATAATCCATGTGATCAACACATATACAACTGTGAATATTGCCATAATTGTGAATTACATCAAAAGATAGACTTCAGTTAGCATGGATTCACTGCAACACAAATCTGTTATAAAAGATACAGGTAATTTACCTTGGTCTGCGAAATGCAAGTCCATATTGTTGGCAAGCCAGGCCTACAGTAGGTGTGTAAACTATTGGCATGAATCTCTCAATATCCGATAGAAGTACTTTGTAGAAAAGCTTTTCATTTCGGTCTTGAAGGGCCATGAGAAAAATGTACCTTAAGCAAGAAAATGTACAAAATTAAAATCAAAATCATAGCAAGCAATCAGACCGAAGAAGGGTCCTGACCCAAAACGTCACCCACACCCATGTTTTCCAGAGATGCTGTCTGACTCATTGAGTAACTCAGCACTTTGTGTCTTTCCTTGGTAAACCAACATTTGCAATTCTTTGTTTCCTCATCATTTAATTTGCATCTTTTGAGTGCAAAGCTTTTTTTAATAACACAGGGAGAAAACAGCAAATGTTGGAAATAAGCAGACAAGACACTTTGGAACGAGGTAGAATAGGTTTCTGATTTTCGTACGTGGCAATATTCTGCATTTCCATGCGATTGTGATTGTGAAGTTAAAAATTCAGAATCAAATAGATTGCACACTTGTTTATTCTTTGAGTAAAATATGTTTGTTCAAATTACCTATAAATTATATGTCTTTGCTAGATGCAACATTCTATAGGGTTCCGTCCATTTCCCCTTTGTATTCAGTGGAAAGTTGTAATATTACAAAAGCCCAGAAACCAGATAAGTTCAGTGCTCAATTTCTCATCGAGGCACAAATGGATCCTTGACTGAAATGGGAGTGCGGGAAACAGACAGAACCATCGAAGGCCATTTTTAACATAAATTCATTCTGATGAGCTCATTTACGTTAATTGTTAAAAATGCTGGACACAGTTAGGTGGTCAGTGAACAGTTATGGTCGAAGAATCAGAGCTGACATTTTAAGTAATTGATTTCTTATTTGAACTTTGACCCAACCAAGTGTTCACCATTGCAGTTGGTTTTTTTCCTTTCTTTACCCAAAACATTAACTCTATTCCTCTCTTCAGAAACGCTGCCTGACTTGATGAGCATTTCCAGTATTTAAATTTATTTTTTACAAGTGGTTTAAAAATATCTAGCCAGGTTTTTTTCCCCCACGTCGGATGGTGTGATGCTTCATTCCTATAAATGGAAACTAACTACTGCCAATGGGTTTTCTACCCCTTTTACTACATTCAGTAGGTGCTTAACAAGATATGTTTGAAATTGACAATGGAAATGAGCCAACTTGAACCATGGTTATCTAGCCATGAAATCTTAATCAAGGAGAGAGCAATCCAAGTGAGAGAATGTAAATCCAGTGCAGACATATTCCACCCCCTTCCTCCCTATGATGTCTGGGCACGAAATGTAATATAAATATATGTGTATTTTATATTTCCAAGAGTGTTGAATAGTTATCCAAGAGTGTTGAAATTGATATAATCAAAACTTTTTAAACACAATAGCATATGCTGAAAATTATTGTGCCAGAATGCAATCTGAGATTACCGGGGTAGTTCTTTATTTGAGATAATCATTAAAGCACAGAAATATCCCAATGTCCATATTAACCTTTCTGTCCATGTACACTGATCACATTTGCCTGCACCACTACCGTATCCTTCTATCTGTAGGCTATTTAAATTTCTGTCAAAATGTCTTTTAAATGTTGTAACTGTATGGAATTCCACCGCGTCCTCTAGCAATGAGTTCCACTAACACTAAAAAAAACATCCCTCAGATCTCCTTTAAAATCACCCCTCAAACAAGGGAAAGGATACCACTTTGTTCAAAAGGTAGAAGTGAACACTACTAAGAACGTCGTTATTGACCGTATTATCACTAAGAATGTCTGAAATTTGTTTGCAGTTTTTGTTTTGTATCAATTATTATTCTGAATAAAGTTTACTTTTGAAATAAAAAAAAGATATACCTTTATCATGTCAGCCTCCTTGACTCAAAGGAAAATAAACTCACACTGCCTCATCACACTCCATAACAAATGTTTTACAGTCAAGGCTACATCCTGATGAATCTCTGCACTCTCTCCAGTGCCAATGTAATGTTGAAGCTCTATAAGGTGCTGGTCAGGCCGAATTTGGAATATAGTGAGCAATTTTGAACGCCTTATCTGAGGAAGGATGTATTGGCTCGGGAGAGAGTCCAGAAGAGGTTTCTAAGAATGATCCCAGGAATGAGTGGGTTAATATATGATGAGCGTTTGACGTCACTGGGCCTGTACTCACTGCAGTTTAGAAGGATGAGTGGGAACCTTATTGAAACTTACCGAAAAGTGAAAGGCTTGGATATAGTAGATGTGGGGAGCATGTTTCCACTAGTGGGAGAGTCTATGACCAGAGGTCATAGCCTCAAAATTAAAGGACGTTCATTTATGAAGGAGATAAGGAGGAATTTCTTTAGTCAGAGGGTGGTGAATCTGTGGAATACTTTGCCACAGAAGGCTGTGGAGGCCGTCAATGGATATTTTTAAGGCAGAGATAGATGGATTCTTGATTAGTACTGGTGTCAAGGGTTATGGGGAGAAGGCAGTAGAATGGAGTTAGGCGAAAGAGATAGATCAGCCATGATTGGATGGCGGACTTGATGGGCCAAAATGGACTAATTCTGCTTCTATCATTTATGACCGTATAACCAATCTGTATAATTAACTTGTAAACCTCCTTTAAGCAAGAGGAAAAAGGCAGAACTGAATTCCAGAACTGAGTTCAGCATTCACGGAATATAACTTTCATTCGATAAGTAAAACTCAAAATACCAACTCCAACACGCTTTGTTCTTGAATTTTGCAACTGATGGCCACCAATTCATCAATTTGTTTTCCTTTTTTTTTATTGGAAACAATGACATCAATATTACTTGGAATATGTTTATCGGTTTCTTAACCTAATTTTCCTAAGATATTTGAATATCTGTCTTTGAATATCATTTATAATGCAAACATAATTTCATATTTTAAAATGAAATGCTACAATAACCATTTCCAGAAGATAGACATAAAGTGTTGGAGTAACTCAGTGGGTCAGGCAGCTTCTTTGGAGTAAAAGTATGGGTGACGGTACGGGTCGGGACCCATCTTCTGACATTCTGAAGAAGGGTCCCAACCCGTAATGTCACCCATACTTTTTCTCCAGAGATTCCCTCTGACCAGCTGAGTTAATCCAGCACTTTGTGTCTATCTTCGGTATAAACTAGCATTTGCAGTTCCTTTCTGCACAATAACTATTTCCTGAATGCTTAACGTAACTACAGAAATTCTATCAGAATTGGCTTGCCTTCTACCCCAGCTCATACATTGATACATCTCCCACTCTAATCACACCACATCACAAATAGATTGCAGGCAAACAACTTCAGCCATTTAGCATTACTGAAACACAACAGAGCAACATTTGAAAACTATCACTTCAATCGCAACAGCTGATCAAAAATTACATTCTACTACCAGACTTTAATTCCAAGCTCAAGATAAATTTGATATTCTAAAATCTAATGTGCATTTAGCACAATTCAAATGTCATGTGACTTTGAAGTAACATAAGGAAAGTGCTGAAAATGTGCACCTGGATCTCATAAACAATGGTAGACATTTAAAATGTCCTCAGCACATCTCAATTCAATGGGATGTCCACCAACGAAACAAAAAGTCTGGATTTTACGCGAACAAACCCAAGGCTGTATTTACAATTATTGCCACAATACATTTACTTTATAGGGCATCTGAGAAGATTCAGCATGTCCATGAAGATACTATCGAACTTCTACAGATTTTCTACATAAAGTATTCTATTGGGATGCATCATTGCCTTGTGTGGTAATTACTTTACTCTTGGCCATCTCAACCTGCAGAGAGTGGTGAACACAGCCAAATCCACACAGGCTTGTCACTTCCATTCATTCAGTCCAACTTCATGGTGCACTGCATCAGGATCTTATGACCAGCTTCTTCCCCATGGATATTGGATTCCTGAACCAATCACTTCTTTTACACACCCTTCCCAGAAGTACTGCCATGTATATTTCATACCAGACTGATTCCTGGGATGTCAGGACTGTCTTATGAAGAAAGACTGGATAGACTTGGTTTATACGCTCTAGAATTTAGGAGATTGAGAGGGGATCTTATAGAAACTTACAAAATTCTTAAGGGGTTGGACAGGCTAGATGCAGGAAGATTGTTCCCGATGTTGGGGAAGTCCAGGACAAGGGGGTCACAGCTTAAGGATAAGGGGGAAATCCTTTAAAACCGAGATGAGGAGAACTTTTTTCACACAGAGAGTGGTGAATCTCTGGAACTCTCTGCCACAGAGGGTAGTTGAGGCCAGTTCATTGGCTATATTTAAGAGGGAGTTAGATGTGGCCCTTGTGGCCAAGGGGATCAGAGGGTATGGAGAGAAGGCAGGTACGGGATACTGAGTTGATGATCAGCCATGATCATATTGAATGGTGGTGCAGGCTCGAAGGGCCGAATGGCCTACTCCTGCACCTAATTTCTATGTTTCTATGTTTCTACCCTTGGTTATTCTGTTGTTTCACTTTAGTACTTTTTTTACACTACTTTACACGATTGCATGACAATCTGTGCACCATTTGCTATTTTGCTCCAGTTACTAAATTTATTATTGCATCTTTCATTATCATGCATTCCCTGTACTCTGAGCTTCACGCGAGCAAGGAATTTCATTGCATCCTGGTGTTTCTGACAATAATATAATCTGATTTTTAGAGAAGGTTATAAAATATCATAAGCCTTGGGGATATTCATTTTGCATTGAGGCTCATTGGAATCCCAGTGCAACAGAAAATCAATGAAATGCATGATTAACTACCATTTTGTGCCAAGATAAAATTGCTTCACAACTCACAACTCTTTATTACCCATGTTTTTTCAACTATAGCCTTTGTCCAACAAGCTGCCTATCTATCCCCCCCCCCAGCATTCACCAGTACCAGCCATGCTCTACCGTGACCCTCCTCACTTCCAGCTTTCTTTCCAACTCCTGCAATCAGTCTGGAAGAGGGTCCCGACCCAAAACATCACCTATTCACGTTCTCCTGAGATGCTGCCTGACCTGCTGAGTTACTCCAAATTTTGTGTCTTTCTTTAGTACACCAGCATCCACAGTTCCTTGTTATTCTATCTTTATTCTTCATCCCATTAACTCTTTATGCCACTGTTAGAATAGTTCTCTTTCAAACAACAACCTTTCAAACCGAAAGACATAGTGTAAAAAATTCTCATTTCTGGTATGTGCCAAAACAGCACACGTGTCACCAGCAGAGAGGAATTTGAGAGAACTACATTGTGTGGGCTAACAATTTAAGTCAACAGTATCACCGATTTCTTTGCAAGATGGTTGAAAGGAAACCAGAAGTTTCCAGTTGCACGCGTTCATGCCTGAACTTTGAAATGTCAGGTACAGATAATCTATACACAGCTGTTTTCATGCTAGCCTTCCCTTACATTCCATTCCTGTTTGATATCCACTAAGTTCAATTAGTTTCACAGCATCTGCATTCAATGCTACATATTGTTTACGGAGATTCACAAATGCATATTTCCAATGTTTTTTTTGGTTTCGGCTAATGCAGCATTTGGCAGTCATGATTTCGAGCAATGAGAACATCTGCATTTACAGCCGTCTCTGAAGGATTCGCATTTTGTGATGAAATTCAATCTATTTAAATACCGAACAATTAATGCCAAACACATTTTGCGAAAGCTGAACCCATCTCATGGGTGCAGTACTTTTTTTCTGCTACTTTGAAACACGAGAACATAGAATGTAAAAGAGTGCAGCACAAGGACTGGCCCTTCGGCTCACATTATCTGTGCCGAGCATGATGCCAAGATCATTTCTTACCCAACTGCACACAAACCATATCCCCCCATTCCCTGCATATCCATATGCCTATCCAGTACTTCTAAATGTCATTATCGTATCTGCCTCAACTACCATCCCCAGCAGCACATTCCATGTAATCACCAGCCTCAATGTAAAGTTTATATATATTTAAAATCTTTCCCCTCTCACCTTAAAGCTATGCCCTCTAGCATTTTATTTTCCCATTCTGACTGTCTACCCTGTCTGTCCATCAGCGCCCCCCCCTTAATCTCCAGTGTTCCAGAGAAAAGAATCCAAGTCTGTCCAACCTCTAGCTGGAGCTAATTTACCCCAATCCAGACATCATTATGGTAACATTTAGTCATTGGTATTTCTATCTTCACCACGGGTTGTTGCATGTGACCTTCTTGCTATTTTTTTCCATAATCAGTTTATTAAATAGCCTTTTAATATATGTATTCTTAGTAAATGAAAGGAAATTAAGACTAGAACAATATTCAGATGTTAGAACAATGTATACAGCCCAGCTTTAAAAAAAAACATAGATTGCCATTTCACTTTAGGCAAGGCATTCTTTCAAAAGTTAAATATAATTTTTTTTATTCATCTTACCGTTCAAAGTCATCTTTCGTCATTTCATAGTTCCTCAGCACTCGTAGGACCTGAATATCCTGGCTGATAACACTTGGAGGTAATAATCCATGGATGCCCAATTGCAGCCTCTCCTCCAAAGTAAAGGCCATGCCCTGTAAGGACAAATAAAAGGACAATACACTTTGAAATTATTACCTTCACTATAAATATTATTAACTCTTAAATGCCAGATGACAAAACTAATCAAAAATTGGCAACACACTTTCCAAAAGGGACTTGGGCACCATTGAAAGTCTGACAGTAGAAACAAGGAACTGCAGGTGCTGGTTTACATTTTTTATTAAATGAGACAAAGTGCTGGAGTGCCTCAGGAGGTCAGCCATCTTCTCTGGAGAACGTGGATAGGTGTGTTTCGGGTTGGGCCCATCTTCAAACTGATATATGGATATGGGTACCTGAATGTCTGACAACTGAAAATCAATTTAAATTCAGTTTGGACCTCTTGAATGCACAAAATGACCCTTTGTGCCACAAGCTGTGGATGTGACCAACATTCACTAAACTGGAATTAAATGAACATATGTACACAAAGCCTTTTAGTGGTAATGGGTCGGGTGGGGAGAAAAGATAGCGAATGGGATGGGAAGGGATGGAGATGACAACCTATGATGACATAATAAATTTAGGGGGGAAGTCAGTACTCTCATTACTGGCAAAAAATTAATTAAGTAGCTTCAATTGTCCAATATATCATGTCCCAATGCACAGAATAAATGTTGCAGTTTTCTTTCCAATGAATATGTTTCTGAAAGGGAGAGGTGGGGGGGAATGCTGAGACATGGCAAGGGTGGGGGTTGTGGTCAGGGTGAGGGTAAACGCAAATTGGAAGAAATGCACCTCATTTTTCGCTTTCATAATTCCAGGTGCGGCAGAGGTTCACCTGCACCTCCTCCAACCTCATCTATTGCATCCGCTGCTCTAGGTGGCAGCTGCTCTACATCGGTGAGACCAAGTGTAGGCTTGGTGATCACTTCGCCCAACACCTCCACTCAGCTCGCAATAACCAACCTGATCTCCCGGTGGCTCAGCACTTCAACTCCCCCTCCCATTCCGAATCCAACCTTTCTGTCCTGGGCCTCCTCCATGGGCAGAGTGAGTCCCACCGTAAATTGGAGGAGCACCACCTAATATTTTGCTTGGTTAGTTTACACCCCAGCAGTATGAACATTGACTTCTCCAATTTCAGGTAGTCCTTAGTTTCTCCCTCTTTCCCCTCCCCTTCCCAACTCTCCCACAGCCCACTGTCTCCACCTCTTCCTTTCTTCTTCCCGCCCCCCCCCCCCAACCCCACATCAGTCTGAAGAAGAGTCTCGACCCGAAACATCACCTATTCCTTCGCTCCATTGATGCTGCCTCACCCGCTGAGTTACTCCAGCATTTTTGTCTACCTTCATATTTTGCTTGGGAGCCTTGTATCCCCTCTCTCCGTCCCTCCCCCACCATAGTCGTCGTATTAGTTTCACTGTCGTCCTGTTGAGTATCACTTTCTGTATAACTCGTAATCTCCTAGCCCACAGCCAACAATGGACCATTATGGGCTCCACCTTTCCTTGATCATTGTTACTCATTGCATATCTTTCATTCAATTGTTCTATATCTCTCTTTATCACCGTCTATCTCTTGTTTCCCCTTTCCCCTAATTCTCAATCTGAAGAAGGGTCTCGACCCGAAACGTCAATGATACCATTTCTCCAGAGATGCTGCCTGACCCGCTTAGTTACTCCAGCTTTTTGTGTCCATTTCTTGCTTTCCCACAACTATCAGGTTCTTTAGCCAGCCCACACGACCCTAATCCTACCTAATTAAACGGAACATTAAGGATCACCTCTTGCTCTGTCCTCGACTTGTTTTCTGAAATTTATGTTTCGCACTTGTTGCCTCCTGCCTCCCCCAACACAAATAGTATTTTTATTTTCACTATCTTGCAAAATATACATAGAAACACATAAAATAGGTGCAGGAGGAGGTCATTCGGCCCTTCGAGCAAGCACCGCCATTCATTGCGATCATGACTGATCGGTCCCAATCAATAACCCGGGACTGCCTTCTCCCCATATCCCTTGATTCCACTAGCCCTGAGAGCTCTATCTATACGTGCAATGTATGTATAATTTATATTTGCATGTGTAGTCTGAGATAATGTGCCTGTAACCCTGTTGCAAGACCGTTTTCATTGTACCTATAGCTCACCATACCATTAAAACTCGATTGACTTGAAACAGTCCTCCAGCAAAAATGTAAAAATATTGCTATTTGGCTCTGGTCACTGCGTCAGTTTGAGATCCAACATGCCTCGTCCCCTCGGATATCAAGGTCTGTCACCTCTCTGATCAGCTGGCCTGCTGGCACCTTGTCAAACAACTCACACAAATCCATGTACTCTACAAGAAACATGCTAACTTCATCAACCTGCCTTTATTTTCTTGCCAAAAACTGAAATAAATGAGATATGACATTCTCAAACCGCTCAGTGCTGACTATGCTTGATAAGATGCCATTGTAAAACATGGAAAATTCACTCAAAACTTGTCAGCGTTTTCCTGCTTTGGGATTATTAATATGCAATTTAGCAGTTCAGCAACACTGTGCAATATTTCAGTGGCATACAGAGCTGATGTTGATCAATATTTCACTTGCCTGGCCATTCATCACAGTCATGGATATCCTTCATAGGATATTCTAATAAATCATTATGGGAGGTAAATCTAAAAAGATAGAAGGAAGGTGTCCAAAATCATCTCCTGGTGGACAATTAATAGATTTTCTAAATTGAAAGCAGCATAGTAGGTCTCTACATCACAAAGTAGATTCTAAATCACAAATGTAAACAGTTTATCAAAACATTATTAAAAAGCTGGAAAACTAATGAAATTCAAATGAAATAGTGAAAATACTCAAGGTCAAGTTATCTTGTACTTCATATAAAATAGAAACGGCCATGTATAGGCAAATATTGTGTTTTTATTATTTGAAACGAACATTGTGCTCAATTATTTTTCACTTGGAAAAACTCCCAAAAGAAAAGTTAAAAAGCTCATACAAGTAAGTGAATGGGTATGTGCAGAATATGATGTTGATGAACTTAAGGAAAATAATATAGTCTCCCTACACATTAAAAATAATTCTTATTTATATTTCATTTATTCTATAACACTAACAAAAAAAATCTCCAGTTATATTACTGATTTCCCTTCCAAAATGCATCTGCAGGGAACAGTTTATTAGCACCCTGATGTGCTAGATTGTCAGCTACCACCATCATCTATCGCAACATGTGATGGCTCCCACTGATTATCGCCGGAAGCTTGCGTCTTTTTCAGGACGGACGATGACAGTGATGTCAACATTTGAAACATGGAAGATGGACACAGAAGAAGAAGCCAGTGACTGCCAGCTCCCTGTAACTTCCTTCAAGGCAGCAATGGATTTAATTCACAATTTGCTTTCTCAACTCTGAACTATTTTAAACTGTCAGCCATGTATGTTTCAACGCTTGACATAAATGTGCAGAGAATTGACATTTATATCATTTCTCTGGTCATTTTTTAAGAATACTGTATATACAGAGACAAAGACAACTACCAAGATAGAGAACAAGGCGCTCTTACCCATAACATGCAGAACAACCCATTATTTCTCGCATTTTCTGCCTTTATCTCAACAGCAACTCAGATTTTCTATTTTATGACAGATTTTAATTGTGACAATTGGATTACACATTGGCATCTGGAAGCAAGCACACTTACACTATGTGTGTAGACAGGAACTGCAGATGCTGGTATATACCAAAGATATACCGCAGAGATGCTCCCTGACCCACTGAGATACTTCAGCGCTTTGCGTCTATCTATGATTTACACTAAACAGGCACTGGAAAGGGATAGCAGCACCGATTACTAATACATGAAGATAGTAGAAATGCATGTTCAAGAGGGGAAAGTGGGGGAAAATAACTGTCCCACAAATCGAAAAAATAGTCATCCAGACTTTCTGAACTACTTTTAACTCTAGTGAGGACCGCACCACATGTTGTTTGACAAACCCTTCCTAACCTTGCCAATTGCATGGAATTTTGGCAGTCCACCCTTTACTGAATGCTACACGTTGACATCAATGACTCACAGCTCATGCCGACCTTGTAATTTCAATGATTCAAGGGTGGTTATCATGAAATCCTTTGGTGAAGTTTTTTTCGGGTTGGGAGTGGAGGGTGGGATTATGTCAACAACCCACATTACACAGCCTCTGTATAGTCCCCAACTGGCATGGGGTGCAGAGCAAAGGGCAAGCTGCAAGGAATTAGGAGGAAAAATAAAATATAACATATTTCAGGGCTTTGAAAGGGGGCATGGTGACGCAGCAGTCGAGTTGCGGCCTAACAGCGCCAAAGACCTGGGTTCGATTCTGACTACAGGCGCTGTTTGTACAGAGTTTGTACGTTCTCCCTGTGCCCCAGTTTCCTCACAAACTCCAAGGCCCAACAGGTTTGTAGGTTAATTGGCTTCAGTAAACTTACAAATTGTCCCTAGTGTGAAGTGTAGTGCAGGGCGATCGCTGGTCAGCTTAGACTCTGAGTTGAAGAGCCTGCTTCTGCAACTGTATCTCTAAAGTCTAAATACAAATGCAAATACAAATTCAAATTGCCTTTATTGTCATTCAAACAATCAGAGGTTCAAACAAAATTTTGTTCCCTGCAATCATAACAATAAACAAAAGACAATAGACAATAGACAATAGGTGCAGGAGTAGGCCATTCGGCCCTTCGAGCCAGCAAGAGAGCCTTCGAGAGACCTTTCAATGTGATCATGGCTGATTATCCCCAATCAGTACCCCGTTCCTGCCTTCTCCCCATATCCCCTGACTCCGCTATTTTTAAGAGCCCTATCTAGTTCTCTCTTGAGAGTAAAATAAACATAACACACAATTAGCACGGTTTCACACAAACATCCATCACAGTGAATCTCCAAACACGTCCTCACTGTGATGGAAGGCAAAAAGCTTATCTCTTCCCTGTTCTTTGTTCATCTCCCACGTCGAGGCAATCGAGGCTCCTGATGTTAAAGCCCTCGGCGGGCGTTGGTAAGTCCTGTGGCCGATTAAGCCGCGCCCGGCGATGTAAGGCCCTGCGACGGGCCGATTCAAACCCCGTGATTCGGGGCGAGCGAAGTTGTCGTTGTGGGAGCTCTCGGAAATGGGTCTCCCACCAGGGACCTGCGAGCTCCTAATTTTGCCGTCCACAGGGCCTGCGGCCGAGGCCTCCGAAGCTCCGCAGTCGGGTCGCCACCACCACAGCCTCCGAGTCAGCCAACTGGTAGGTGAGTAGTAGGTGAGTCCGCAGGTTCTGCGGCTGGAGCCCTCAGGTCGATTCCAGTTGGAGGCCGCCAGCTCCACGATGTTAGGCCCCAGCAAAACGGAGACGCGACAAGGGAAAGGTTGCGTCACCGTTCAAGGAAGAGATTAAAAAGTTTGTGGGATTTTGTCTCACAAACTGGAGCCATCATTTCTCTTGCTCTCAACATGTGGAAAATACATATTGAAAGTGGTTGTTGTCAGGCATAATAGAATGCAAAAGCACCAAATCTCTCTGGAAACCAGGCGTGCAAACAGAAGTTTGTACTTCGTATGGATTCCAATTTAAGCTCATATGGAAAAGTTCAGCAAACCCCCACAACCCAATTGTGCAAATAAAAGTTAGTTTTGGAAGAATGTACCAAAATAAATTGCAGTAGGTGGTTCAACTAACACATAGTTTTTTTTTATTAACCCAGCTGCAATTTGAGAGCGAATATGTGTCAATAGTAATAAATTAAATCCTGGAAGGGTTTATTTCTGGGAAACGAAGAATCATTATAAAAAAATTCAAAATAGGAAATGTCACCTTCTTGCCTTGTTTCTGACCACTTTTGTGCATTGAATCATTCACTTCATAAGGGCTTTCACAGGGAGGTGGATCAGAATAGGCAAATAAGACAAACGTAAGTGTTGGAGGTTGGAACGGCCGGCGATGTACCAGAGGTCAGAGGTCAGACAAGGGTGTGTCGCAAAGACAACAAAGAAGGACCCGGCGTGGGGGGTGGGACGTGGGGGGAGAGAGGGAAGGGGGCCATGCACAAAGAGGGACCATTGGAACTATATTGAACACTTTGTAACCCTGTCAGCGCCCTATATGTGGTGACTCTTTGCATACTTAGTGTATGATATGCAAAACAAAGCAGAGATAGATAGATTCGTGATTAGTACCAGTGTCACAGGT
Organism: Leucoraja erinaceus; assembly: GCF_028641065.1. Lineage (NCBI taxonomy): Eukaryota > Metazoa > Chordata > Chondrichthyes > Rajiformes > Rajidae > Leucoraja > Leucoraja erinaceus. Next base: position 71,536,284 of record NC_073381.1, on the reverse strand, counting down.
TATGGAGAGAAGGCAGGAGAGTGGAAGGGAGAGATCGATCAGCCATGATTGAATGGGGTGGTAGACTTGATGGGCTGAATGACTCAATTCTGCTCTTATCACTTATGACATTATGACACCCTAGAATATCACCCCAGAGCATGCTTCTGAAACAGATGGAGACTAAAACATGCAGCTGTCTTTTTGGGAACAACTATCCTCCAATTGCTCAGCTTGAAAAGAGCTTCATATTTGTTGCTGCATTACATTCCTTTCACCGCATGACATTTAAAACCTAACTTGCATAATATATCTGCTACTCACTGGGCTTTCATCAGAATCAAACACAGGCATATATATGTTGCACAGCCTATATAACCTATTTCTTCCAGTGACTGGATTCAATTTTAATTCACACAATTTCTGAGCTCCGCTCCAATTAAAAGGACAATTTACAGAGAATATCATACAACAATGAAACAGGCTTATGGCCCAATTAGTCTCTGCCGATCAAGGTGTCCCATCCGAACAAATCCCATCTGCGTACATTTGGCCCCTGCCCCCTCCAAGTCACAAACCTCATTCCAAAATTCACCAATAGCACGGTGGCGCAACGGGAGAGTTGCTGCCTTACAGCACCAGAGACTCGGGGTCAATCTTGACTATGGGTGCTTGTCTGTATGTAGTTTGTACATTCTCCTCACAACCTGCATAGATTTTCTCTGAGATCTTCTGTTTTCTCCCACACGCCAAAGACATACAGGTTTGTAGGTTAATTGTCTTGATATAAATGTAAATTGTCCCTAGTGTGTGTAGGATAGTGTTTGTGTGCGGGGATTGTTGGACGTTGTGGACTCGGTGGGCTGAAAGGCCTGTTTCCACGCTGTATCTCGCTGTATCTTCCACGCAAGATCTGAGGTTCACAGCCAAGTGAAATACAAGGGGCCATCCAGGAATATTGAGACAAGAGTCAAAAGAGTCAAGAGTGTTTTATTGTCATATGTCCCGGATGGGACAATGAAATTCTTAATTGCTGCAGCACAACAGAATATGTGATTATGTAAACATAGTACATAATGGAGGAAGAGAAAAAAAAAAAAAAGTTCAATCAATAACAAATATAGTGTAATAATAATATAGTCTTTTGCAGTTCAGAGCTCAGAGCATATTCGTTGTTGTGCTTAACAGCGTGATGGCTGTAGGGAAGAAGCTGTTCTTGAACCTGGACGTTACAGTTTTTAGGCTCCTGTACCTTCTTCCTGATGGCAATGGTGAGATGAGTGTGTTGGCAGGTGGTGTGAGTATTTGATGATTTTGGCTGCCTTTTTGAGGCAGTGACTACAATAGATCCCTTCAATGGTGGGGAGGTCAAAGCCAGTGATGGACTGGGCAGTGGTCACAATTTTTGTAGTCTTTTTCGCTCCTGGACGTTTAAGTTGCCGAACCAGGCCACGATGCAACCAGTCCGAATGCTCTCTACCGTGCACCTGTAAAAGTTTAGGAGAATCCTCTTCGACATGCCAAATCTCCGTAATTTTCTCAGGAGTCGCTGGTGTGCCTTCTTTATGATTGCATCAGTGTGCTGGGTCCAGGAAAGATCTTTGGAAATATGCACGTCCAGGAATTTGAAGTTTTTGACCCTCTCCACCATCGTCCCATTGATGTAAACAGCATGGTGGGTCCTCATCCTTCCCCAAACAAAGTCCACAATCAGTTCCTTGGTGTTACTGCAGTTGAGAGCCAGGATGTTGGACTGGCACCATTTGGTCAGTCGGTCGATCTCACTTCTATACTCTGACTCGACCCCATCTGTGATTCGTCCAACAACAGTGGTGTTGTCAGCAAACTTGATGATGAAGTTCGCACTATGTTCGGCTATGCAGTCATGAGTATAGAGTGAGTAAAGCAGGGGGCTGAGCACGCAGACATGAGGTGATCCCATGCTAATTGTTACTGAGGATTAAGTGTTTCCACAAATTCGGACAGGCTGTGGTCTGTGGATGAGGAAGTCTAGGATCCAATTGCTGAGGGATGCGCAGATGCCCAGTTCCGTGAGCTTGGTAACAAGCTTGGAAGGGATGATGGTATTAAACGCCGAGCTGTAATCTATAAACAACAGCCTGATGCAAGTATTGTTGACCTGTTGTGGCGGTACGCGAACTGTAGTGGGACGAGGTTCTTGTCAAGGTAGGAGTTGATGTGCACCATAATCAACCTCTCAAGCACTTCATCACCACAGACGTTAGTGCCACTGGTCGATAGTCATTGAGGCAAGTCACCTTACTCTTCTTGGGCACTGGTATTATTGATGCCCTCTTAAAGCAGGTGGGAACCTCAGACCTCAGAAGCGAGAGGTTGAAAATGCCTGCAAAAACTCCCGGCAGTTGGTCTGCACAGGTCTTAGGAACTCGATCGGGTATACCATCAGGTCCAGGAGCTTACATCCAGCGCTATCCATCCAGCAGTCCAAACCTACAGCTGGGTTGGCTGTAGATGTTGGAAAAAAGTTATCGAGTTGTGTGCGTGAATACACATGTGCGGAAGCAAAAGAGCAAGACACTAACAGCACTGTACTTAACAACTGAAATCAGAAGACATTAGATTCCTTTTTGAGGAGTGACAAAAATCATCCTGTACCATAAATCGTTCAATCATTTAAAGCCTCTGATCTACTGATAACAGCTTGGTTATCTTCAGGATGATGTGTGGTAGTGAACTACAAGTTGTAGTTTGTTAACCATTTATTGATTTTAGCCAAAATGCCTGAGACAACATCATCCAGAACATGGCTTTTTTCCAGCTTCGCTCATTGTGGACACAAGGTACATAAGCAGCGATCAATAGTCTTAGTATCTTTGGACATTATATGTTCAAAGCTTCAATGGGAAAGGAGGGAGAGAGAAAATGGAGAATTATAGACCAGTTAGGCTGACATCGATATTGGGGAAGATGCTCGAGTCAATTATTAAAGAAGTTATAGCAGCGCATTTGGAAAGCTGTGACAGGATTGGTCAAAGTAAGCATGGATTTATGATGGGGAAATCATGCATGACTAATCTTGCGGAATTTTTTGAGGATGTAACAAGTAGAATGGATAAGGGACAGCCATTGGATGTGGTGTATCTGAACTTTGACAAGGTCCCACACAAGAGATTAGTGTGCAAAATTAGAGCACATGGTATTGGGGGTAGGGTAATAACATGGATAGAGAACTGGATGGCAGACAAGAGTAGGAATTAACAAGTCCTTTTCAGAATGGCAGGCAGTGACTACTGGGGTACCGCAAAGGCTCATTGCTGGGACCCCAGCTATTTAAAATCTATATCTATATTACTAAAACTCTGTTCTTGACCGCTTTTGGCGATCTGTGCTGCGATTTCCGAGAGAACGCCGCCACCTACGGCCGTCATTTTTGGCCACCTCGCTCAAAGCCCCCCACCGCCGCATGTGTGCCGAGGATTTTTCCCGTCGATTAAATATGACGGAGATATTAATGTTTTTACAAAATTCCCCATTCGCTCTGCTGCTCCTGCTGGTGGGATGGGGGAGGGACTATAAAACCAGGAAGTGGTGTGCCCCAATCAGTCTCTACAACATGGAGGTCTGAGCTCTGAATGACTGAACAAATGTCTACACAGCTGTGAGTAAGTACCCTTAATTTGGTTTGAAAATGAAAATATGGTTATGGTTAGTTTGAAGGAAAAAAGCACTGCCTGCAAATGGTTGTTTGGGGGGTTTGGGTTTCCTCTCTCTCTCTCCCCCCCGCCTCTCTCCCCCCTCCCCCCCCCCCCCTGTCCCCCTCTCCCCCCCCCCCCCCCCCCCCCCCCCCCCTCTCCTCCCCCCCCCCCCCCTCTCCCCCCTCCCCCCCCCCCCCCCGCTCCCTCTCCTGCCCCCTCTCCTCCCCCCCCCCTCTCCTCTTCCCACTCTCTCCTCTCTTCCCCCCTCTCCACTTCCCCCCCCCATCCCTCCCCCCTCTTCCTCCCCTCCTCTCCTTCCCCCTCTCCTCACCACGCTCCACCCCCTCTCCTCTCCCCCCCCTCTCCCCTCCATCCCCTCCCCTAGACCCCCCTCCCCTCCACACCCCCTACCTTCTTCCCCTCCCCCCCCTCCCTGCTCTCCCCACCTCACCCCCCTCTCAGCACTCCCTCTCTCTCCCCCTCACTCTCACCCTCTCTCTCTCTGTCTCTCTCTCTCCCTGCCTTCTCTCTCTGCCCTCACTCTCAAACCCCCGCCCCCTCTCTAGATGTGACTACGTTGGGGGCTATGCGTCAGTAGATAGGGTTGTTATGTGGTAAAGGAGCAAATTAATAATATTAATATAATATCAAGGGGAGTAATTAGCGTGAGTGCAGGGGGGGCGGGGGGGGGATGGGGGGGGGGGATAGTTAGTGTGTGTGACACTGCATGCCACCTCCCCCCCCACAACCGCACGTTGGGGGAACAGACCCAACGGGTCTGCACTTGGTCTAGTTTACAATAGATATTAACGATTTAGAAGAAAGAATTAAATGTAACATCTCCAATTTTGCGGATGATACGAAGCTGGGTGGCAGTGTGAGTGGGCAGTGTGATGAGGATGCTATGCGGCTGCAGCGTGACTTGGAAAGGTTGGGTGAGTGGGCAGATGCATGGCAGATGCAGTATAATGTGGATAAATGTGAGGTTATCCACTTTGGTGGCAAGAACAAGGCAGATTATTATCTGAATAGTGTCAGATTAGGAAAAGGGGAGGTCCATCGAGACCTGAGTGTGCTTGTACATCACTCACAGAAAGTAAGCATGTAGGTACAGCAGACAGTGAAGAAAGCAAATGGCATGCTGGCCTTCATAGCGAGAGGACTTAAGTATAGAAGCAAGTAGGTCCTAATGCAGTTGTACAGGGCCCTGGTGAGACCGCACCTGGAGTATTGTGTGCACTTTTGGTCTCCTAATTTAAGGAAGGACATTCTTGCTATTGAGGAGGTGCAGCATAGGTTCACCAAGTAAATTCCCAGGATGGCGGGACTGACATATGATGAAAGAATGGATCGACTAGGCTTATATTCACTGGAATTCAGAAGGATGAGAGAAGATCTCATGGAAACATATAAAATTCTAAGCAATTGGACAGGCTAGATGCAGGAAAAATGTTCCCCATGTTGGGGGAGTCCAGAACCAGGGGTCACAGTTTAAGAATAAGGGGTAGGCCATTTAGGACTGAGATGAGGAAAAACCTTTCACCTAGAGAGTTGTGAATCTGTGGAATTCTCTGCCACATAAGGCAGTGGAGGCCAATTCACTGGATGTTTTCAAGATAATTAGATTTAGCTCTTAGGGCTAATGGAATCAAGGGATATGGGAGAAAGTAGGAACTGGGTACTGATTCTGGATGATCAGCCATGATCATATTGAATGGCGGAGCTGTCTCAAAGGGCCAAATGGCCAACTCTTGCAACTATTTTCTATGTTTTCTATGTTCTAATGGTTATCAGCTGGGAAGGGAATTCATAAAACACAAACATAGTCAACCAATCTCAAACCACCGAGCAGAGAGTGGATCATGCTTCAAAAATCACACACTCAATGAGTTTCTATTTTAGTCCTTGAAATTCTTGCCGAAAGCAAAATAAATCACACAAAATTGCCCAGAAATTTGATAATGCATTTCTGATATGCTACTTGCATTCTTGGTATTGTATAAACATGGTCTTGACTAGCCAACAAAAAGAATGCAAATCTGATTAAAAATATTTCAAATAAAAAGTACCGGGTTGTTTCTAACTCAGATCTGTGCTAAAACGTGCGCCGTTTTACAAAATACAAACCACCTTGGCTGGCAGGGACACAACATGTTGTGCACTGGTATCAAAATGGAGTCAACAGAAGGCGACAGGGCTGTGGAGATATATATTCCATTCATTGTTTTTTACCCCATCTATGTGCTCATTAACACTTTACACATAGGGAGGCGAGGGGATTGCACTGCAGGGATAATGGAACACCCCACAAGATTGCATTAGGAGAGCGAGGATGGCAGCTAGGATAGGGTCTGGCTGCAGAGGCCATGCCCACACTGTGGAGTAATGTCATCAGTAGTTTCACCATTTGAGCAGACTTATCAAGATGAGATATGCAAAGGAGAGAGACACAAAATGCTGGAGTAACTCAGCGGGGCAGGTAGCATCTCTGGAGGAAATGAGTGACTTTTCGGATCGATACCCTTCTTCAGGCTCACTGAAGGTAGACACAAAATGCTGGAGTAACACAGTGGGTCAGGCAGCATCTTTGGGGAAAAGTAATAGGTGATGTTTTGAGTCAACCCATCAAAAGCTTCTGCACAATAATTTTTCATAATGATAATTAAACAACCACCCAAAATTGACCTTTGCCACAAATGAATCATACACCACTTTCTACGCATTATTGATGTTCTAACATCGTGATCTACAAATAGGTGTCAAACAATCAAATATTAACATCTGACAATTCTAACAATGTCTTTTACCATCTCCATTTAGGCAATAGTTGCCAGGATGGGGAGGACGGCATTGTGCCAAAGATTTGTGTGTCACAGTTATACAGCATGGGAACAGGCCCTTCAGCCCTCATAGTTCATACTATCTTCACACTATCCCCTAATCTTACAACAATCCCATTTTATTTTCTCCCAACCACACTCACACACACCCCCAGATTCTAACACTCGTCTGATGTGAAAGGAGACCACATCACCAAAAGGAAACCTACACAGTCACAGGGAGATCGTGCAAAGTCCACAATCATGCATTTCAGTTGTACAAGGTGTTGGCGAGGCTGCATCGGGAGTACCGTGTTCCATTTTGAAGACAATTAATTATTGGTCCAAGTATTACATTTTATATAATTTTAACTTATTTTAGTTTGCTACACTCGTGGCTTTATTGCGAATAGTAGTCAATATCGGAAAGACAACCATACAAAACTACCTATTGAAAAAAAACACATGAACCTGCTCAGTAAATCACTGTATGGATATCCTCAATATACATATTCTTATCTCTTGGCCCGCATGAGTGCCGGCAATCGGTCAGTCAAGGATTGCCGCCGGGCACAAAGAAAGTGGGATTGGAGGGCTCAAGAAAGAAGAGGGGTCATCAGGGCTATATTGAATACTTTTGTATCTTAATCGGTGTCCTATACATGGCAACTTTTTGGATACTTGTGTATTGTATGCAAAGCAATGCAACCTAAACCACCTACGGTACACTTGACGATAAAGTATTAATCAAATCAATCAACCTTTCATAATCCCCCGTAATGATAAAAGTTGCCACACAACTCGGGTGAAGTGATGGCACAATCAAGTGCCCAGATTTGGAGGACCATTAACTATAGGCAAGTTCAATTAGTTATACCGAGTTCGATTAAAAAAAAATTCAAATCCCTAATCAATTATGAAATTACATATTTCTATAAAATATAGAAGTTCCCCATTGCATTATCCTATGCATGGGCCACATAAAAGTTGCCCCTCAATAACAAATGAACAATCATTCTGGTTTAGGTTAAACCAGATAGGTTAAAATATAAAAGTGACAGTCCAGTTCCGACATTGCAAAGTTGAAGGGATATTGTTTAGTGATCCATGTTGCTATTCATTTTAAAATCCAAGTTTGTTCAAAATTCATATAAATTTGTATCCATGAAATGTCATTACCATAAATCACGAAAAGCTACCAGATACGGTATACATATGACAACAGCCAAATGTGTTTCAAATCATCTTGCGACATTTACTAGGGATCACATTATCCATACCATAAAAAATCAATTGCCCCAAAATGTTGTTGTCAATGCACGTGCAAGAAGCTCTCCTATCCACCACATTTGCACTTGTCCTTAACAAACCTTCTCATAGAACATAGATCAGTACAAAAAATGCTGGAGTAAATCAGCAGGACCGGCAGTATCTCTGGAGAGAAGAAATGGGAGACGTTTCGGGTCGAGACTCGACCCGAAACGTCACCCATTCATTCTCTCCAGCCATGCTGCCTGTCCCTCTGAGTTACTCCAGCATTTTCTGTCTATCTTCTATTTAAACCAGCAGCTGCAGTTCTTTCCTACACATAGATCAGTACAGCACAGGAATAGGCCCTTCAGCCCCCAATGTCTGTGCTAAAAATGGCACCACAACCAACTCTTATTTCATAGGGAAGATGAGGGGGATCTTATAGAAACATATATAATTATAAAAGGACTGGACAAGCTAGATGCAGGAAAAATGTTCCCAATGTTGGGCGAGTCCAGAACCAGGAGCCACAGACTTAGAATAAAGGGGCGGTCATTTAAGACTGAGGTGAGAAAAAACGTTTTCACCCAGAGAGTTGTGAATTTATGGAATTCCCTGCCACAGAGGGCAGTGGAGGCCAAGTCACTGGATGGATTTAAGAGAGAGTTAGATAGAGCTCTAGGGGCTAGTGGAGTCAAGGGATATGGGGAGAAGGCAGGCATGGGTTATTGATAGGGGACGATCAGCCATGATCACAATGAATGGTGGCGGTGCTGCCTCGAAGGGCCGAATGGCCTCCTCATGCACCTATTTTCTATGTTTCCATGTTCATGGCAATTTCGACAAAAGGACCATATTGATGGAGTCACAAGATGGTCAGAGTGATGGGAGATAGAGTTCAAGTCTGAAAAACAAATAAAGTGCTATGAAGCAATTTGACATGATTAATAAAGCGAGGATGTAAAGCTAGGATGCAAGCATGGAATTACTGAAGTTGCTGGAAGTCTATTGGCACATCTAGCCTCCAGCTCCACACCATTAAACAGCATGGCTGCCCCATTATATCTGGCCCTTATATCTGCCAGCCTCTCAGGCCTATCTAGCAAAACAAATAAGTCGAGTCAGATGGAAGACTTCAAAAGTTGAGTCCATAATTAAAGACAAATTTAATTACTTTAATAGATTTCAATTGTTTGTAAACAGCCGATTAATAAAGATATTTAAAAAGAGCTGGAAAGGCCTTTGACCACATCTATGCATCATTAGCCCATAGTGTTGTACAAAGAGAAGTGTAGCCAAGGGAATGGTCAGGTAGGCTACATCTGGGGGCCAGGTCAAAGCAAATTATGTGCTTCGTCAAACATTGATACACCACCGGCATTAAAACAAATTAGTTGTGAAGCCATTAGAGTGCCGGGTAACACTGTGCCAGGGAGGCACTGTGGCAGCAGCAATAGAGTTGCTGCCTTACAACGCCGGAGAACCGGGTTTGATCCGGACTATATGGAGTTTGTACGTTCTCTCTGCAACCACTTGGATTTTCTCCATGTGCTCTGGTTTCTATCTTTGGTTTAAACCAGCATCTGTAGTTTCTTCCTACACATAGTTTCAAGTGTGGTGGTCCATTGTTTATTTGCATTTAATTTTCCAAGCATCTTGGAATTTTTAAAAGCGGTATAATTTTAATAGTGGTTTCTAATGCTTTTCATGAAATAATAAATAATCAGTTGGTTGCATGTAGTTGACTATTAAAATCTTTACAAAAGAATTTCAAGTCGGTATTGATTTACAGTTAATATGATTGCCTGATTAACGTCATTTATTGAGTACCAAAGCTTTGGATTTCTTACTAGGGTTTTCTTCCATGTTCACAAATGTTTGCCAGTTGGTTTGAAATGTCATGACTAGTTCATTCCAAAGGCATCATTTGGTCTCCCACAGATTATGACTGCTCTCTGTATAACCCAATGTCAACTCAGGAGATGATGATTTCCGATCTCAGTCGGAGAGTGTTGGCGAATTGCTGCACTTATCCATATAAATATGCTGTATTATCATGCTTATCATGCAAGTCAGTGAGTTAGAATAAAGAAAATGTCAAATAATTAATTACATTGCAGCAAGAGCTTTAGTTTCTAAAGGCAATTTGTATTCGTAATGTTGTGAAGCTCTGATTACACAACGATTACAAGGTCAATCAGATGCAAATAGCTTGATCTTGAGCATTTGGACAGAAATCAAGGGTGAGTAATGGTATTGCTGAGCTCACATGTCTAGCAATCTGTGGTGTAGATAAGACTGTAGATGGCCAATTAGAAGTAAACAAAGCTCACTTGAGCTGCTGTGGGAAACATTTTTGAAAACCACTTATTTTTATTTAATCTCCCCAGATCAAATATCTTTCCTCTGCCGTATTGAACCTCCTGCTTCACCAGCAATTGCATTTTAATGCCAGTACACCCATTCCAAACTAGTTTTGCTGTCCTGATTAATTTTACTGATTGTACGCCTCCTTGTCACCTTCCCCTCAGCTAACATTTCCTTATCGTAGTCTGCTTTGATCTGTCGTATTCACACTTTACCCTTCCATACCTCTAGACTCCCTCTCCCGACTCTCAGCTGAAGAAGGGTCTCGACCCGAAACGTCACCTATTCCTTCTCTCCAGAACGTTGCCTGACTCGCTGAGTTACTCCAGCTTTTTGTGTCTATCTTCGGTGTAAACCAGCATCTGCAGTTCCTTCCTACCCAAAGTTTTAGTTGTTTTGTTACAGAATTAATTCTCAGATCAATGAATTGCCCTTTTACCCTCAAGTTAGACAAAGATTTACATTTTACTTGGAGCTACATGCCATCTAAATTAAGCCATAAGATAGAACAGTAAGCTTATTTGTACAGTACCTTGCTTTAAAATCTGCAAGTGAGGTGATTGTTGCTTTGGTGCAGACCTCAGCCACAAAAGTTTCCATTACTCTTTAAAGTTCTATTTTAATACCTTGCAATTTAGTGTTAAAGAATGCACTATAGACATTAGCGTTTGGACTCCAGTCAAATGTTGACAAAAAATGTTCCACTGTTCCATATGGCACCAATCTAATAGGGCCCATATGCTATAAACAGCATACAGTAAACCATCAAACTGGGCAATATCTGCACCACCCGTAGGGTGAAAGGAACAGAAATACAAGTGTTACTTAATATAGATTTAGTGAGACAACCAAATGTGAAGTTGGCCCCACAATCCTGGTCATTACTGGCTAATTATGATATTAATAAAAGAGCAGAGGAAATAGAAGCAGAAGGCAGCATTCACAAAGAGCATAGTTCATATTTTATAGACACAAAATGTTATAGTAACTCAGCGGGACAGGCAGCATCTCTGGAGAGAAGGAATATGTGATGTTTCGGGTCGAGACCCTTCTACAGACTGAGTCAGTCTCCAGCATTTTGTGTCTATCTTCGGTGTAAACCGGCATCTGTAGTTCCTTCCTACACACAGTTGATATTTTACTGCATCACCACTTTGCTGCACAAATACTAACTCCCTCAATACAGAGAGAAATGCGAGGTGTTGTATTTTAGGAAGTCTAACATGGGCAGGACCTACACAGTGAATAGAAGGGCTCTGGGGAGTATTGTAGAGCAAAGGAATCGAGGAGTGTAGGTGCATGGTTCCTTGAAGGACGTGTCGCAGGTGGTCAAAAGTCGATAAGGTGGTCAAAAAGGTTTTTGGTACATTGGCCTTCATCAGTCAGAGTATTGAGTAGAGAAGTTGAAGAAAGGTCTCGACCCGAAACGTCACCCATTCCTTCTCTCCAGAGATGCTGCCTGTCCCACTGAGTTACTCCATCTTTTTGTGTCTATCTTTGGTTTAAACCAGCATCTGCAGTTCCTTCTTACACAGAGTTGGGAGATCATGTTGCAGTTGTATAAGACATTGGTGAGACCGCATTTAGAGTATTATGTTCAGTTCTGGGCAGAATATTATAGGAAAGATGTTGTCAAGCTGGAAATGGTAGAGCGATGATTTACAAGGATGTTGCCAGGCCTAGAGGGTCTGAGCTGTATAGAGAGGTTGAGACTCGATTCTTGGGAGCGCAGGAGGATGAGGAGTGATCTTATAGATGTGTATAAATCATGATAGGAATAGATAAGGTAGATGCACAGAGTCTCTTGCCCAGAGTAGATGAATTAAGGACCAGAAAATGTAGATTTAAGGTGAAGGGGAAAAGATTTAATAACGATCTGAGGGGTAACATTCTCACACAAAGAGTGGTAGGTGGATGGAACAAGCTGCCAGAGGAGGTAGTTGAGGCTGGGACTATCCCAACGTTTAAGAAACAGTTAAGGGCCTGTCCCACTCTGGGGACCTAATTTGCGAGTGTAGAAGAGTTTAAGAGAGTATGAAAAAGTGTCATGTTGAAGACCTCCTTCAACTATGTAGAAGACCTCCTTCGACTATGTTGAAGACTAGCTTCGACTGGCTTCGATTAGCTTCAGGAAAATTGGACACCTAATAGTGGAGAGTGAAGACAACCTCCTTCAACCTCCTTCGACCTCCTTCGTCTATGTTGAAGACTATCTACGACTACCTTTGACTACCCACGATTAACATTCCGACCTACTACGACCTACTTTGACTAAACCTACTAATAAAAAAATATAACATTTTTCCATGGCGACCTTTTTTTACTCGTGGGCATTTTTCAGCAGGCTGAAAAATACGCCACAACCTAACTGAGGCCTTCAAGTATGCGGGGACTACTCTCGAGCATGAAGGAGAGTTACAAAGACTTCCTAGGACCTCGTGGGCGGCGCGACTCACGTCGCAGCGGCCTCTGCAGTCCGTCTGTCTTTTTGTTGTTTTTTGTCTCGTTTGAATGTAGTTTTTATTATTTTTTTTGTGTATGGGTGTGGGTATGTGTGTGGGTATGTGTGCGGGGGGTGGGGGGTGGGGGAAACTTTTAAAATCTATCCCCTGCACGGAGACCTTTTCTCTGTCGGGTCTCTGTTGTCGTTAGGGCCGAGCACCGTGGTGCGGCCTCCAGCAGGAACGACCTGGGGCTCCAGTCGCGGAGCCTGCGGACCTACTCACCATCGCGGAGCTGGCCGAGTTCGGAGCGGGTGGAGCGGTGGTGGCGCGCTGCTGCGACCTGACCCCGGGGATTCGGAGGCTTACCGCAGGTCTGGTGGACAGTGACACCGGGAGCCCACGGGTCCCTGCTGGGAGACCACTTTTCGGGGCTTCCGCAACGGCGACTTCACCCGCCCGAGTTGCGGGGTTGAAAATTACCTGGAGCGGGGCCTTACATCACCGCCCCACGCAGCTTGGAATGGCTGAGGGACTTTGCCAGCGCCCGCAGGGGGCTCCAACAACAAGACCCAGAGTGTGGCCTTGCATCACCCGGCGCGGCGTTAATGGCCGCGGGACAATTACCATCGCCCGCCGGGGGCTTTGACTTTGACTCTGACATCGGGAGGGGAATGGGAAGTGCAGGGGAGAGATAAGTTTTTGCCTTCCATCACAGCGAGGTGGAGATGCACTGTGATGGATGTTTATGTAAATTGTGTTGCGTCTTGGTTCTTTCTTGTGTGTATGACTGTAGAAACAACATTTCGTTTGAACCTCAAAGGGGTTCAAATGACAAATAAATTGTATTGTGTATTGTGTGTCGACCATGCTGCGAGTATGAGTCGAGGGCAAACTCTTCTAAACTCGTCAATTAGGTCCCCGCTGTGGGACAGGCCCTTTAATCAGGTACATGGATAGGACAGGGTTGGAGGGATATGGACCGAATGCGAGCAGGTGGGACTAGTGTAGCTGGGATATGTTGGCCGGTGTGGGCAAGTTGGCCCGAAGGGCCTGTTTCCACACTGCATCACTCTATGACTCTAATACCTAAAAATGAATATAGCGAGTTCCCAGCCTTCCTGGATGGAAAACAAAGGATTCATCACCTTTTAGATGATGTGCGGCACGTTTGCGCAGCGGTAGAGTTGCTGTCTAACAGCGAATGCAGCGCCGGGGACCCAGGTTCAATCCTAACTACGGGTGCTTGTCTGAACGGAGTTTGTACGTTCTCCCCGTGACCTGCGGGAGTTTTTTAGAGATCTTCGGTTTCCTCCCACACTCCAAAGACGTACAGGTATGTAGGTTATTTGGCTTGGTAAATGTAAAAATTATCCCTAGTGGGTATAGGATAGTGTTAATGTTCAGGAATCGCTGGGCAGCGTGGACCCAGTGGGCTGAAAGGGCCCGTTTCCGCACTGTATCTCTAAAACTAAAACTAGATGAAGAAATTCCATCTCATTACCATCTAGAATGGACACCAAACAGGAAGACACCTCTGTCAAGCCCAGTGAGAATATTGTATGTTTCAATAGTGTATGCTCTCATTCTAACCTGCCAGTAACATTCTGCCAGTAACAACCTTTACATTTACCTTGAATTAAAATTGGCAAAGGCTTTCCTATATTTGATTTTTCTTTCTAGTCTACTCAATCCAATGTTTTTTTTAAGTGCTCTGATACCACCACTTTGATGGAAATGCTGGAATCTATTGCTACCAGACTGGTAGACTGACGCATCCCATTTCCATTTTACTTCGGAGTCACGTGGGTGACTACGTGAAGAACCCGCTCAGCGCACATGTGCGGCATTGCGTTCAGCAGTGCAACAGCAGCCGCATCGGGAGTCAGGCGCTCCCGCTACAGATTGAAAGACGGACCGTCAGGTAGGTATCCTGAGGGCGGGTTTCTTTCACAGGAGAGCCTTCTACTTTGTTTTACAGGCAGGGAACAAAAAGGCTCTTGAACAAACCTGTCCCCCGCTCGACTCCAACGGAGGAGCGTTCCATCTGAGGGGGAGAGGGGGCAGCAACAGGCGGTAGAACCGCTTACCGGGCGCTCCGCCATCCCCGACACCGTGCCGAGCCCAGTCCCGCTAGCGCCTGAGCAGCGGGCTGGATGTAAAGCTACCGAAGAAGCGTCCGGCTGGTGGCTTCCGACTTGTCGGACGGGGACGTCCCTCCACCCGCACGGGGGAGAGGCAGCCGCCTGAGCCGCATGGAGCGGCTCCTGGAGCAGGAGCTCCAGCGAGACGCGCTGCGTGAGGGGCGCTCTCGCAGGGGGAGTTCAGGCACTCCCTCCACGGTGCCTTTGTGCACTGCCCATCGCTTCCTCCTTACCCGAGGGTAGCTTTGGTGACCAGGACTGGGCTGGTCAGGAAGAGGGGACGCTGGCTGAAGAAGTCGGGAGTATGCCAGGGGTGCAGGACCAGGAAGAGCTGCTGAGTGTGGTGGACCGCTACGTGGCAGCCCCACGTGCAGGCAGGCCATTAGAGCCTAAACTAGCGGCCAGCATCAACCACCTCTCCAACAGGCCCCTACAGGAGCAGGTGGTTAATGAGGCCTTAGAATTGTACACAGCTCCAAAAAATTGTGAGTCCCTCAAAGTGCCGGCTGTCAACAGCCAAATCTGGGGGCACGTCGGGACAAATATTCGGAACCAGGAGCTGATACTACAGCAGATCCTCAGGCTCCTGACGTCAGCCATCACATCATTGCTCGTTCTGTGGACAATACGGAAATGACCACAAACCAACAAGACACTCTCGCACTGTCGTACAACACGCAGTTCGAGATAAATAACCTCCGTAAAGAAATCATAAGACCTGCCCTAAATCCAAAATTCACGGGGTTGTGCAAAACCCCAGCCACTGAGCCAGACACACTGCTCTTTGGCAAAGACCTCACGAAAAAAGTAAAAGATATGGAAGAGGCCTCTAAAACTTTCGGTCTCATGAGGGCAGGCCCCGGGACGAGCAAACCCAAAACAACAATACCCAAGCGGCAGCACCCCATCGCGTCCACCAGTCGACGTCTACCATATGGGACTGGTGAAAGCTCGGGGTCCGCATTTATCACCGGAAGTCTTTTTTAGACCAAGGCCCAGAGCGGACCCCATGGAAAATGCGCCACCCCCCAACATCACCGCCACGTCAGACAACGCGCAAGACTCGCTGGTCTGGGAAGAGACAGAAGAAATACCCATAACCATGGAGGTAGGTGGGTCTGGTTCCTACCAGCATATAGAAAGTAGGGGCTCAATACTAACAGGGGGGAGATTACACCTGTTTAAGGGAGCATGGGAGTCTATCACGAGTGACAAGTATATACTCAATAGCATTAGTGTATACAAAATACAATTTATACTAGAAAAATTGCCACCAGTTCAACATTCACCCCAGAGGGTCTTTTCCCTCTCAGTTAAATAAAAACGAGAGGGACAAGTTGAACTGGTGACACTAATCACAAAGGGTATCATCGAAAAAACAAAACATGAACCCTTGGAATTTGTATCAAATATATTCACAAAAACCAAAAGAGATGGTGGATGTCACATCATCATTGACTTAACTTCACTAAATATGTTTGTTAAGTATGTACATTTCAAAATGGAAACGCTTGTTACTGCCAAACAACTAATTTCCAAAGGATACTTCATGGCAAGCATTGACCTCAAAGATGCTTACTATTCAGTACCCATTCACAAGGATCATCGCAGATACCTGAAATTTACCTGGATGGGGCAACTATGGCAGTTTAAAGCATTACCCAATGGATTTACATCAGCCCAAGATTATTCACCAAGATACTAAAACCAGCTCTGGCAATTTTAAGAAGACAAAAACATATTGTCACAGCATATCTTGATGATATATTAATAGTAGACAAGACCATGGAATTGGCTATATCAGCTGTATCAGCTACCAAACAGTTGTTCGAAACCCTGGGATTTGTCTTACATCCAGATAAATCTAAGTTGAAGCCATCCACAACCATGGACTACTTGGGCTTCACAATTAATTCAGTCCACGTCTGTAACTTTGCCAAAAGACAAAACAACTAAATTGGCACAATCATGCAACAATTTAATGGTCAACGAGCGACCAACTATTCGACAAGTAGCAAGAGTAATTGGGGAAATGGTAGCAGCATTTCCGGCTACACAATTTGGACCTTTGCACTATCAAAACTTACAAAGAGCAAAGGTACAGGCACTAAAACGACATGCAGGTCATTATGATCGTATCATGAAATTACCCACCGAAGCAATATCAGAACTACAGTGGTGGGCAGAAAACGTTTGGCATAGTTTCAGCCCTATCATCATCATTAACCCTACTTTAGTTATCCAAACAGATGCCAGTGCTCAAGGCTGGGGAGCGACTAACTCCATATCCAGCACAGGTGGTAGATGGACTAACCTAGAGTCATCATTACTACTTACACTGGGCATTAACTATCTAGAGATGTTGGGTGCCTTTTATGGTTTAAAAGCATATGCATCCAATATGCATCACTTGCATGTACGGTTACAAATAGACAATACTACGGTGGTGGCCTACATTAACCATATGGGCGGCATAAAATCGATTTCATGCAACAAATTGGTCAACACAATTTGGCAATGGTGTGTCGAAAGAAATATTTGGCTATCAGCAACCTACCTGCCAGGTAAGCAAAATACAGAGGCAGACACCAGGTCACGCAAATTTAATGACATCACCGAATGGATGTTAAACGCCAAAGTGTTTGCAAAGATTATTAAGCAATATGGCACGCCGGATATTGACTTATTTGCATCAAGGCTAAATCACCAGGTACCTATGTATGTCGCTTGGGAACCAGACCCTGAGGCAGCAGCGGTAGATGCGTTCGCGCTGGATTGGGGACATTTCTTCTTCTATGCATTTCCTCCCTTCTGCCTCATCAGTCGGGTACTACGCAAAATACAAATGGACTCTGCTTCAGGTATTTTGATAGTATCCGACTGGCCTACACAGCCATGGTTCCCATTGCTCCACAACATCCCTCCGAACATCCACAAGAAAACAGTACTTGTCCAGCATCAAAAAGTGGGAGAAGTAATGCTTGGATACAGGGACCGCCTACTCAACCGCTACAGTTACCAACGTACTGGAATTCCTGGCGAACCTTCACCACGATGAAGGACTCAGCTACAGTGCCATCAACACAGCTAGAAGTGCCCTGTCTGTCTATTTAAAACAAGCTCCAGGACAACAGGCCATGGGGTCCCACCCGCTGGTGGTCAAACTAATGAAGGGTATTTACAACTCTAACCCCCCTAGACCAAGGTGCACCCATATATGGGATGTCAGTGTGGTCCTGACGTACCTCAGGGGATGGCCACCAGCCAGATCCCTCAACCTGGAACAATCTACACTCAAAACACTCATGTTGATGGCACTTGTATCTGCACAGAGGGTCCAGTCACTACACCTACTGCGACTGGACAACATGATCACAGCTCCAGACCAGATCTCTTTCATTATCCAGGGACTGATCAAATAGAGCAGACCAGGAACACCTAATCCAGTCGTGGAATTCCGGGCTTACCCGCCAGAACCACGGTTATGTGCCATGACCCACCTACTGTCCTACATAGACACAACCAAAAATATTCGAGGGAGTGAAAAAGCCTTATGGGTCAGTCATAAAAAACCTTATGGTCGGGTGACGAGCCAAACCATTTTGAGATGGCTCAAGCAGGTACTAAAAGCTGCCGGGATTGACACTAACATGTACAAATCTCACTCCACCAGGGCAGCATCCACATCAACGGCCGAAAGAATGGACGTGCCGATAGACCACATCCTGGCTACAGCAGGATGGTCGAGGGAAACAACGTTCAGAACTTTTTATAACAAGCCGTTGGCAAAACCTGTTTTATTTGCAGAAAATATTTTACAGACTGCAAATATTTAATTTAAGCTCAGGGGAGCAGTTTAATTCGTGTTGTTATTGTTAACAAATACCTTTGTGTTTTTCTACAAACAGATTAATTGGTTGATTACAATAACACACTTCCTCCCTCAAGGACTTCGGCAGTGAGTGAAGTAATAACTGTTACACGGTTTGAAATCACAGAGCTTTAAAATCTTCACGTAGTCACTCACGTGACTCCGAAGTAAAATAGTAAGATTAAACGAGAACTTACCAGTTTGAAGTTTGATCTGTATTTTATGAGGAGTTACGATGAGGGATTACGTGCCCTCCGCTCCCCCCCTCAATAATATGGGTCAAACTGATAACTGATGTCTCCTTTTCTTTACTATGTTTATTTCAATAACTGTGTCTATCTGTGATTCCACACCGCTGCTTTGAAGTATGCCGCGCATGCGCACTGAGCGGGTTCTTCATCGTTACTCCTCATAAAATACAGGTCAAACTTCAAACTGGTAAGTTCTCGTTTAATCTTACTATTCCCCTTCCTTTCTTACAGAATGTGGTTACATCTGCTACTTTCCAATCTGTGAACATTATTGTGGAATAGTTGCAATTTATGAAGATGACAACCAACGCATCCAGCCTGTACTAGTTCATCAGTTTAATTTTAGTTTAGTTTATTGTCACGTGTACAGATATAAAGTGAAAAGCTTTTGTCGTGTGCTAACCATACAAACCGGCTCCATCCAAGACTGCAAGAAATTGCAGAAAACTGTGGACGCAGCCCAGACCATCACACAAACCAACCTCCCCCTTCCATTGCTCCATTTATACCTCGAGCTGCCCCGGCAAGGACACCACCACAATCAAGGACAAGTCGCACCCTGCCCACTCCCTCTTCTCTCCTCTCCCGTCAGTCAAAAGGTATAGAAGTGTGAAAACGCACATATCTAGATACAGGGACAGTTTCATCGTTTGGCAACTGAACCATCCTACCAGAGCAGAGAGTAGTTCTGAACTACTATCTACCTCATTGGAGACCCTCGGACTATCTTTGATCAGACCTCACTGGCTTTATCTTGCACTAAACGTAATTCACCATTCAGCAAAAAGACAATACATGATTACAATTGAGCCATTGCCCACAGTGGCTTGATCAGCCCCCGAGTATTGATATTTTCTATCCTCTACCACTTCCTGGAGGATTCCCGTTTCTTTCTCTGAACACCAAAACAAAAATAATTCAGTTTTTCTTCTCCTTATTCTGCAATTTTCTCCTGTATGTGGAGCCCATGTTAACTCTTTTACTTTCTATGCATTAAGCCAGCCTGCTCTTGCATTCTACTTTTCCTTTCTTTTATCGATGTTCTGGTACTGGTTTTGCAATAACCAGCAGTTTCACTCGGAACTGCCAGCATTTCTTAGCCCAAGGGCGAAAGGAGCTGATTTACAAAAGCAGAAATCCGAATCTTCCCTGGCAAGTGTGGACAGCAGTTTCCCAGTAGCACACCACTGCTACTGGTCTCGCCAGGGAGCTACCAGTAGATCTTGCCAAGATGCCCCATGCTTTACAATAGGATCTCAAACCTTATCCCCAGATGCACTGGCACAGGATTTGAGAGCCCATTAGATTTTAATGAGTATGGCAGGGTACATGAAAGAATAAGACATATGTGGCTTGTTTAATGTAAAAAGACATGACATCTAAATGGTTTATTTCAAACATAATCAATTACAAATGCAAGTTATAAGATATTTAAAAGCATTAAACAAGCCACAAGTGGCCTATCATTGAAAACACCAATTTGAAACTAGAGGGACAGCTACATTTATTGATTAATTGCAAATATAAGCAATACAACATGGTAAACTCTAATTTTTACAGACCCCTGTAAAAGAGATATCGATCTATGAATGCTGAACGGATCCCCTCATCCTAAATTCCAGTGAATACAAGCCCAGTCTTTCCAATCTTTCCTCATATGACAGTCCCGCCATCCCGGTGATAAACCACATGAACCTACGCTGCACTGCCTCAAAGCAAGGATGTCCTTCCTCAATTTAGGATACCAAAACTGCACACCCTACTCAAGATGTGGTCTCACCAGGGCCCTGTACAAATGCAGAAGGACCTCTTTGCTCCTATACTCAAATCCCCTTGTTATGAAGGCCAACATGCCATTAGCTTTCCTCACCGCCTGCTGTACCTGCATGTTTACTTTCAGTGACTGGTGTACATGGACACCCAGGTCTCGTTGCACTTCCCTTTTTCCTAATCTGACACCGTTGAGATAATAATCTGCCTCCTTGTTCGTGCCGCCAAAGTGGATAACCTCCCTCACATTTATCTACATTAAACTGCATCTGCCATGCATCTGCCCACTCACTCAACCTGTCCAAATCTCCCTGCAACCTTCTAGCATCAGTTCAAACTGCCACCCATCTTTGTTTCATCTGAAAAAGTTCTAGTGTTCATTTTAATCCCATCATCTAAATCATTAATATACATTGTAAATAGTTGCGGCCCCAGCACCGAGCTTTGTGGCAGTCCACTCGATACAGCCTGCCATTCTGACAGGGACTCGTTTATTCCTACTCTTTGTTTCCTGTCTGCCAACCAACTGTACCCCTACCCCTAATACCATGTGCTCTGATTTTAATAACTAATCTCCTGTGTGGGACCTTATCAAGGGCTTTCTGAAAGTCCAGATACACTACATCCACTGACTCTCCTTCATCCATTTTACTTGTCACATCCTCAAAATATTCCAGAATATTAGTCAAGCAGGATTTCCCCTTCATAAATCCTTACTGAGAGTTGGACCAATCCTTTTACTGTTATCCAAATGCACCGTTATTACTTCTTTAATCATTGACTCCAGCATATTCCCCACCACTCTCAAGCTAACTGGCTTCCCCGTTTTCTCTCTCGCTCCTTTCTTCAAAAGTGGGATAACATTAGCTACCCTCCAATCCACAGGAACTGATCCTGAATCTAAAGAACATTGGAAAATGATCACCAATGCATCCACAATTTCTAGAGCCACCTCCTTGAGTACCCTGGGATGCAGACCATCAGGCCATGGGGATTTATCAGCCTTCAGTCCCATCAGTCTACCCAATACTATTTCTTGACTAATGCAATTTGTTTTCAGTTCCTCTGACTCCCTAGATTCTCTGTCTTCTAGTACCTTTGGGAGATTGTTTGTGTCTTCCTTAGTGAAGACAGAACCAAAGTACCTGTTCATCTATTCTGCCTTTTCCTTGTTCCCCATAATAATTTCACCTGTCACTGAATTTCATCCCTCACCAACAGAGCTACCCCGCCCCCTCGGCCCACCTGCTTGTCCTTTCCATAGGGTGTATAACCCTGAATATTCCATCTCCAGTCCCAATCCTCCTGCGGTCATGTCTCTGTAATCTCCACAATGTCATATTTACCAATCTCTAACTGTCTCAAGCTCATCCACTTTATTTCTTATACATTGCGCATTCATCTATATTACTAAAAGTGTTATCTTGACCACCTCCTGTTTGCACTGCATATTTATTTTAGACAAAACGCTACCACTTACAGCTGTGATTTTTGGCCATCTAACTCAGAGTCGCCCTCCGCTGGGCAGGACAAGAGGATCTTTCCCATCGATGAAAAATAAAATGTATTAATGTCCTGCCAATCACACCACAAAGGCCACGCCCCTTCCCGTGGGAGGGGGACGGACTATAAAACCAAGAAGTGTTGAGTGCCTCAGTTCCCTGCAAGATGGGGGAGCAAGAGCGTCACATCTCTCAGTGTGAGCTGTGAATAACATTGAACACATGTCTACTAAACTGTGAGTGCCCTTAATGTGGTTTGAAAATGTAGTCTGAAAATGCAGTTTGAAAATGCAAAAGTTGTTTTTGGTTTGAAAATGCAAAAGTGTTGGTTGCTTTGAAAATACTAAAGTATTGCTTGCTTTGAAAATGCTAAAGTGGTGATTGCCTTAAGGAAAATGCTAATGTGGTGCTTGGTTGCCTTATGGAAAATGCTAAAGTGGTTGTTGCTTGCCATATGGAAAATGGAAAAGTGGTAGTTGCTTGCCTTATGGAAATGAATGGTGGTTGGTTTTTGCCTGATGGAAAATGGAAATGTGGTTGTTGTTTGCCTGATGGATAATGGAAAAGTAGTTTTTGCCTTATGGAAAATGGAAGTGGTTTTTGCCTTATGAAAAATGGAAAAGTGTTTTTTGCCTTATTGGGGGGGGGGGGGATGGACGATAAAACCCAAAAGTGTGGGCGTAGCTCAATCTCTGCATGATGGGGAGGGAGAGGTCACGATTCTCTGTCTTTGGTGGCCTTGCACCCTGCTTGAAATGGTAGGAAACTACACTTGAATTTGGTGGCCTTGCACCCTACTTGAAGTGATATGAAACTGCACTTGAATTTGGTGGCCTTGCAACCTGCTTAAAGTGGTAGGAAACTTCACTTGAATTTTATGACTGAGCGATCACTGATCACTGGCCTTGGGGGTACCCAGCGGGTGAGTAGAGCGACCCAGTAGGGAGAGGGTGTGGAACATTTTGAAATTTTTTAAGATAATGTAGAGCCTACATGAGAGATAGGAGCAGGTGATGTTTATTTTTGTTATTGCTCGACCTCCTACAACTGGGGGATAATAATACAGGCCATCTCCCACCTCAAAATGTGGGGAGATATATCCCCATCCTCCCCCCTCCACCCCCCAATCAACGCCAGTGCCTTCCACGATACAGAACATTTGACAAAAAAACTTTAATGTGCTTTTTTTTTGTTTGTAGTTGGAAAAAGGGACAAGAAATAACATTTCCTGATTTTGCAAAGTCATACAAATTATGTTTTGCTCAGCGGAAAAAAATCAGAGTATTTTGAAAGTATGCGTTCTCCTTTTGACGTATATTTCATTTTGATTTGAATTTAGAATCATCAAACCATGACATTAATAAAGGGGGTACATATTTGTGGAAAAGTTACTTTTTGTAAAGAAAGACTTTTGTGAAATCTAAAATGCATTAGAAATATACATTTCAATTGAATCTCTTGCCCAGAGGAGGTGAATCGAGGACCAGAGGACAGATTTAAGGTGAAGGGGAAAAGATTTCACCGGAATCGGAGGGGTAACTTTTTCCACACAAAGGGTGGTGGATGTATGGAACAAGCTGCCAGAGGAGGTAGTTGAGGCAGGGACTATCCCAACATTTAAGAAACAGTTAGACTGATACATGGATAGGACAGGTTTGGAGTGATATGGACCAAAAGTAGGTTGTGTAGCTGGGACATGTTGGCGGGTGTGGACAAGTTGGGCCGGTTTTCACACTATATCACTCTATGACTATATTATAACTCCAGCATGCATGAATGCTTCAAAATCAATTGGTCGAGTTTCATTGCCATATACTCAAGCATAGAAACATAGAAAATAGGTGCAGGAATAGGCCAGCACTGCCATTCAATATGATCATGGCTGTTCATCTAAAATCAGTACCCCTTTCCTGTTTTTTTCCCACATGCCTCGATTTCATTAGCCCCAAGAGCTAAATGTAACTCTCTTGAAAACTTCCAGTGAATTGGCCTTCACTGCCTTCTGTGGCAGAGAATTCCACAGATTCACAACTCTCTGGGTGAAGAAAGTTTGTCCTCATCTCAGTCCTAAATGGCCCACCCCTTATTCTTAAACTGTGACCCCTGGTTCTGGACTCCCCCAAAATCGGGAACATTTTTCCTGCAGTTACAATAAGTGAAAATCTAGCAGGCAAGCAGGATGCTTTTCCAACCACCCCCATTGGAAGTCCACTATCTTCCACCGCTTCTACCCAGTGCTTGGTACCTACTTCCAGCAGCCACTGGTTGTCCTCCAGGATGCACCGAGCCGCAGCCTGGTCCATGCTGGTCACCAGGGCGAATTTGGCGGATAGACTCCCACGGCAGCGGCGCAACATTTCCGACGCCTCCGACGGCCCGGGACACTTGCACCGAGGCTGCTCCATGGCCAGAGCTGCAGCGAGCAACTCGCCAGCCCGACAAACACTCGCCAGCCCTGGTTCCCCATCCGCATTTGCCCCCACCGCTGCTTCTGCTTCCATCCCTCCCTCTGCCCCGGCACTCCAACACCCACGACCAGGTTGCTCAGAACATAATAATGCCTCCTGCACCTATTGCCTATTGTTTCGGAAACAGGCCCTTCATCCTTCGAGTCCACACTGATCAGCAATCCCTGTACATTAACACTATCCTACACACACTAGGGACCATTTATAATTATACCAAGCCAATTAACCTACAAACGTGCACGTCTCTGGAGTGTGGGAGGAAACCGGAGCTCCCGGGGGTAACCCACACAGGTCACGGGAGAACGTACAAACTCCATACAGACAGCACCCGTAGTCAGGATCAAACCGGGTCTCTGGCTCTGTAAGGCAGCAACTCTACCGCTGTGCCACTTTAAGATATGAACACTGGGTTATGTGGACCAGGAAGGACTCCGATTTGGTCATCTTTCCAATGTCAATATATTTACAATTTTACAGTATTAATAGACTCTCCGGCACCAGGGCACGTTATGGGTAGTACTCCCCTCCCCCTGAATGCTTCTGAAATGTGGACTCCTGACTGGTAGATCATGAGTTCTGTGTCAAGGTCGAGCTCTTTGTGTTCACACAGTCAAAGGCTGTGCTAGCATGCAGAAGGCTTGTACTTAATCATCATCAACGTCACACCTCAGAAGTGACTCAGATTTGACAAGCACACATTTTCCACAGTCCTGTTGGAGTCAGAGAGTAAAGGTTTTTTGGAGAACTGCAAGGCTTCTCTGTACGATTTGTGAACAACTAACTGATGACTTGAAACATGGCTTCAGAATGTGCACAGAATGTACATTCTGCAGCTTGGTCAGGAAGTGTGGGGGTGAGCTTGGTTCTGGAGAAGAGGTGCTGGCTGAGTCCCATGTATCCTGTAGATTAGCTCTATTCCAGTCTGCTTATTGGATTCAGTTTGAAGGCCATCATGAAGTAGACACAAGTTGGAGACAAATTTATATGGCAAAAAAAGTTCCTTGAATCTGCAAAGCTACAAAGGGACATGACTGGCAGCCCAATGTTCTGGGGTTCCATTGTTTCAGATGTGATCGACAGGAAGGTTCAAAAGAGGCGGGGCAGTTACGAATCAGTGAGTGTCACAGCAGCATTCAGAGGAAAAGATTGGAGGGTTCGTCTGTTGAGATGATATTTGTGGAGCTTTGAAATAAGAAAGGTGCAAACATTAATGGGATTGCAATATAGCCCCCCCCCCCAACTTCCCCAATATTGACTGGGTCTTGCTTAGCTCCAAAGATTTAGACAGGAGAGTATTTACAAGTTGTATCCAAGAGAGTGTCTGGAAAGAATATGTGGACAGTCCAACCAGAGAAGGATCTTGCAAATGGGAAATTAGTCATAGTCATAGAGTGATACAGTGTGTAAACAGGCCCTTCAGCCCAACTTGTCCACACAAGCCAACATGTCCCAGCTATACTAGTCCCACCTGCCTGCGCTTGGTCCATATCCATCCAAACTTGAATTATTCATCAGAATGGGAATGACAACAGAGGAAATTGCATTCTATGTCTATGACTTGCTAAAACAGAGCAGGCCAGGAGTCACGGGGTGTAAATTGGTCTTTTCAGCATATCCTACAGATCAAAGACTTTGTGTAGTGACATATTTGAAACACTACATTGAGATCACTCAGCACCTTAGAGGTGTAGAATCCGCATTATTTATCAGCCATAAAAAAAACACACAAAAAAAGTGTCCACACAAACAATTTCCAGATGGCTGAAGCAGGTGCTATCAGATGCAGGAATTGATACTGACAAATTTAAATCTCATTCCACCAGGGCGGCGGCAACATCGGCAGCCAAGGATTTGGACGTTCCTATATACCATATCCTCGTGGCCGCAGGATGGGCAAATGAAAAGATGTTTACAAGTACTACCACAAAGAGATTGCAGACCCTGGTGTATTTGGTGGTACTGTTTTGGATTCAGTATTAAATGTTCCCAGTGATTAAAAGGGGACATAAAATGTTTATCATAAAATAAACCATTAACTGATTACATAAATGTTATGGTTGCATATTATTGACTATGTTTTCACTCATAGAAATCAATCAATGCAGTGATACGCCAGAAATTGAATCTACGGCCTGAAATCACAGAAGCTTTAAAACCTTCACGTAGTCACTCACGTGACTCAAAGTAAAATAGTAAGATTAAACGAGAACTTACCAGTTTGAAGTTTGATCTGTATTTTATGAGGATTTACGTTTATGGACTACGTGCCCTCCGCTCCCACACTAATAAAGATCAAAGGTAAGTTAAGTTGATATCACGTAGCTTACTATTTTTCTTCGGTATCTATCATCTGTGATTTCACACCGCTGCTTTGAAGATTGCCGCAAGTGCGCCTGGACGGGCTTCTTCACATAGTTCCTCAACGTAACTCCTCATAAAATAAAGATCAAACTTCAAACTGGTAAGTTCTCGTTTAATCTTACTATTAAACGTTATTCCCTTACACTGTAAATGGATCGATTGTAATCATGTATTGTCTTTCTACTGAATGGTTAGCACGCAACAAAAGCTTTTCACTGAACCTTGGTACTCGTGACAATCAACTAAAATGAACTGAACTGAACATGCCTAATGTGACAACGCCTCACATTCTAGCAGGACACACAATAAGTTAGAAGCTTCCCACAGGATATGGAATGGCAATCAATATTTCCAAAGATCCTTATCCTCCCCTGGTCAACTGCTGCAAATCAAGTGGAATGTATTAAATTGTTCAGCAGAAATGACAACAAAAGCAATTCCTGACAATGCTTTCAAAACCCAGTCCAAAAATCTTTAATAACACTCGCCCCCCCCCCCCCCCCCCCATAATTCTACAGAGGAAACAGAAGTCTGCCATTGTCAGTCTTAAAATATTTCCATGAAAAATCAAAGATCCACTTTGGCAGCAGACAAACTTCGGCAAGAGAATTACAGTATTATTCACAAAGATTAGAGATATCCTGGGCAACATGCCTACATTAGCAGATTTCCACTCAAATTGTCAGGAATTACTGACTCATCTCCGTTTCACTGCCTGGTACATGCAAGTTAATTAGCCTGTCCTGCAAGGCTGGAATCATGCGCCAGATAAAATGTGACATTTCATCCAAACTGTATGTTCCAGCAATAATTAAACATGATCACAAACAAATCCAAGGCAATTGTATA
This sequence comes from Leucoraja erinaceus, assembly GCF_028641065.1. NCBI lineage: Eukaryota > Metazoa > Chordata > Chondrichthyes > Rajiformes > Rajidae > Leucoraja > Leucoraja erinaceus. The sequence goes on along the minus strand of NC_073381.1, from coordinate 71,508,534 downwards.
TATATATACACAATATATACAATTGTATATATACACACAAACAATGTTGGAGTAACTCAGCGGGATAGGCAGCATCTCTGGATAAAAGGAATCCAGAGATGCTGCCTGTCCCTCTGAGTTACTCCAGCATTTTGCAGTTATCTTTGGTGCAAACCAACATCTGCAGTTCCTTCCTACACTGGACAATTGTATTCCTGACAATGATATTCAAATGTCTGTTGTGCGTGTTTAAGACGCAAATTAATTTTTCTTCCCCTTGCCTCTCAACAGTTCTTCCCTTCCTGCTTGCAAATCGTATGCCTCCCATTTCCTATGGTATAGTTATGTCGTGTGTCCGGCATTAGATGGCATTAGACCACCAGGGGCGCCAAAAGATTGGCAGTTTTCTCGTTTATTTTTTATTTTTTAGTGTGTAAATGTTTGTTTTATGTGGGGGGGGAGGGGGAGAGGGTCAGAGGAAACTTTTTTTTCAGTTTCTTACCTGCGATTATTTCCGGATTGCATCTCCGGTCTCTCTGCAGCCTACCATCGATGGAGCTGGAGGCCCCCTCAGACTGACCTTGAGCCCTACCGTGGGCTTAACATTGCTGATCCCTTGCCAGGGTTCACTTGCGGACTTTACATCGGGAGCTCGCAGTCTCGGGAGAGGCTAGTCGGGAGCTGCAATGACGCAGAGGTTCGACCAGCCCAGACGCGGGGTTCAATCGCCGGAGCGGGGGAGCTGACATCCCCCGAGATGCAGGAGCTGATCGCCCCGATGCGGAGGGCCCAAACACCGCCGGCTATGGGAGTCAAGATTGTCCCGTCAACTGAGGGCTCAAGGCCCCCGACTGCGGGGGAGCATAGAAGGGAAGAGATTTGAACTTTTTTTCCCTCCTTCCATCACAGTGAGGAATGTGGAGGAGTCACTGTGGTGGATGTTTATGTTAAAATGTATTGTGTGTGTTCCGTTGCTTTTTATTCGTATGACTGACTTGGCAAATTAAATTCCTCGTATGTTGCATACTTGGCTAGTAAAATATTATTGTGATTGTGATTTGGTAGATTGGCAATAATGTTTAGTTAAGTTTTTTCAACATATCAACCCAGTTCTGACCGAAACATAGAAGAAACAACAAACTGCAGTTGCCAGCTTACACAAAAGGACATAAAGTGCTGGAGTAACTACACGGGTCAGGCAGCATCTCATGAACAAGTGATGTTCTTTTCTTCACACTGCATGGGCAGGTGACATTTCAAGAGCCTTCTTTTTCTTATCGAGTCCAAGATTAGAAGTTGTTCAGCCAGAGTTGTCTTGTCGCTTCTTGTGCTTCGTGGTAGAAAGATTGGTGGAAACAGGGCCGCGAGGTGAACGCTCTGTCCTTGACCCTAGTTCAAGAGTCACGTGTTTTATTGTCATATGTCCCAAATAGAACAATGAAATCCTTACTTGCAGCAGCACAACGGAATATGTAAACATAGCACAATGTAAACAATATAATAAACGAGAAAAAAAGTTCAGTGTGTATATATACACATTTACTCACAAATACACAGATATATAGATTAACACATACACATGTACACCCATTGTAATTCAGGGCTTATTTTAGGTTTTAGTGCCTAATAGCCTAATGACTGTAGGCAAGAAGCTGTTCCTGCACCTGGACGTTAGTTTTCAGGTTCCTGTGTCTTCTTCCCAATGGCAGGGGTGAAATGTGGTGTGGGTCTCTGATGATGCTGGCTGCCTTTCAGTGGCAACAAATCCTGTAAACCCCTTTGATGGTGTGGAGGTCAGAGATGGTGATGGACTGGACAGTGTTCACAACATTTTGCAGTCTTCTTCACGCCTGGGCATTCAAGTTGCCGAACTAGACCGTGATGAATGGTCCTGACACGAAACATGTTCTCCATGTTCTCCAGAGATGCGGATTGATCCGCTGAATTACTCCAGCAATTGTGTCCTTTTCTTACGGAAACATGCGGCCCTGGAATTTCTTACAGGCCACATAAAATAGTAAGAATTTGTAAAGAAAAGGTAGCTCAACCAATTAGTCTCTTAGCTTCAGAGCACCCTCGGTTTTGAAGAAAGCTTGGAGAAATTAAAGCCTGTTTTCATTGGATCGGAACCTCAAAATGATCTGTTGGAGATTTTCAATGATGGAGGTGAAAACTGGGATAAAGGCCAGGACCGCTCAGAAATAGACAATTGCCTTCCCCAAAGTGGATCAATCAAGTTTGTGGAGGAGGATAGGAGGGGGGAAAAAAAGCTAAATGGTACCAGAGAAAGTCAAAGATGTTACCCAACATAACACAGATATATGGGGTATAAAATGCTGCCTATTAATTTTTGTTCCCAAGCCACGGAAGTAAACAATTCTGATAAATTGACAACCTTATGTTAGTTGTCTCTTCGCAGATGTTGTCTGAGCTAAATGAGTTTCCAGCATTTACAGATGTTATTTTTGAAATAAAACAGTTTTTTTTTTTTCAGTGCACAAATTCATTACCAGCTAAGAATAAACAGCTGCTCTTTAACAACTAATAAACTTTCCTGCTGATCAAAGATGATTCACATATGCAAATCAATTTTCATCACAGCCACTTGGAAAATATTTCAAGAGAAGGTGCCAGAGCATTAAGCACATTTGGGCAGAGGAAAAGTTGTATTTCTTTCCATAATGATGTTTGTTTTCTGTCACAAAGACATCATAGAACACTTTGGAATGAAAACAAAAAAGAAGTGTGATGGACGTGTAGTCGGAGTAGATTACGGGAAGGGTGGGAGTAATTGAATGAGAAAATTTGAGAGGAGACTTTTGAAAGCAGGAAGGGAGGCTGCAAAGCAGAACAGCAATTCTGCAGATCTGGAACATTTGTGGTTGATGGAAACCACCGTTGAATGCAAGAAGATGAATGCAGCTTGGAAATTTGTCTTTGAATAGCAAGCAAGGGTAAGAAATCAACTGACGATTTGGAAGGAACTGTAAATGCTGGTTTAAACCGAAAATAGACACAATGCTGGAGTAACTCACCGGGCCAAGCAGCATCTCTGTAGTGAAGGATTGGGTGAAATTTCGAGTCGACAAGGGTCTGGACCTGAAACGTCACCCATTCCTTCTCTCCAGAGATGCTGCCTGTCCCACTGAGTTACTCCAGCATTTTCTGTCAATCAACTGAAGGTTAGATGACAGCATGGTGATGGAAAGTGGTCCATATGTTGGGAATGTTGATACAGTTTCAGTACAGAAGCTCATCATGTGCCAGACTACATCAGCGGAAGTGAAATGCAAAGCACAGCAAACCCCATTCAGTCACCTCCATGCTGTATCCTCACATTCACCTGTGCCCAGCAGGGCGATACTGTACATTTAGTGTTCAAGGAATCTGGCATTCCAGAACAGCTAGTGGAGAAAAATAGACAGGGAGAGGTCAGATCAGTTCACAGTCATTCCTGCTTCACATTTAGAGAGAATTATTAATCTTGCTACCACAAGGTTTGGCGGCACAGTGGTGCAGCTGCTGACTCACAGCTCCAGAGACCCGGTTCCATTCCACCTTCCGGCCCCATCTGTGTTCTTTGTGTGTCAAATGGAATTCTTCAGAGTGCTCCAATTTCCTCCCACATCCCAAAGATCTAAAGATATGCAGGCTGGTAAGTTAATTGACCATTGTAAATTGCCCCGAGTGTGTAGTCAAACCTGGGCGAGTGTGGGCAGTTGATGAGTGGGGAAATTAAAATGGGATTAATGTCGGATTAGTGCAAGTGGTTGGGTAATGATCAGCATAGGCTCGGAATCTGCTTCTGTGCTGCCTCTCTCCATCTCTCAAATCCATCTCACCAAAATTGAATTTGCTTATTTACAAATATACATGCACAATGCCATCCGATCTGCGAGGTGCCACATATTACATTTTTTAAATAATCCTGTTCCTGATAAAAATCCATCACAAAACCCCACGTCATCTGCAACTCTATATTAAAGTATTGTTTAGTTTAGAGATACAGCACCAACCCAGGCCCTTCTTGTCTACGATGGCCAGTGAGTGATCCCCATACACTAACCAGCACTATTCTACGCACACCAGGAACAATTTACAATCTTTACCGAAGCCAATTAGCCTATAAACCTGTACGTCTTTGGAGTGAGGGAGGAAACCGGAGCACCCAGGGAAATCCCACATGGTCACAGGGGCAATGTACAAACTCTGTACAGACAGCACCCATAGTCAGGATCAATCCTGGGTCTCTGGTTCTGTAAGGCAGCAACTCCCCCGTGCAGTGTTCCAGGGAGCCACGCGCACGGGCGGCGGGAGTGTCCCGGGGAGCCACATGCGCAGCTGGAGTTTCCGGGGTGTTGCCCGGTCCACCCGCCGAACAACCGCGCCGCTGATGACCAGAATGACGACCAAAGACTGGAACGCATCTGGGTAGGCCCGCCCCGCCCCACAGGCCTCCCAGAGGACTGCAGAGAAGCCGGGCGGCAAGGCCTGTCTGGGCCGAAGGAGCCGTGGCGGCGATGGGAGCCTCAGCTGCGGCAACAGGGGCCTCGGCGGCAATGGAGCATCAGCAACAGGAACCTCTGCGGCGGTGGAGCGGGGGGGGGACAATGGAGGACCCGGCATCGTGTTTTTCCGAAAAACAAGCAAGAGCATTGGGGGCAGAGAGAAAGCTTATTTTGATATTAGCAGCAAGGGGTAATGAAAATTCAGATGGTGCAGCTGTGGCACAGATTGCTATCCACACATTTGAGTTGCTTTGGCCACAGGTTGGCATTTGTTGATTACTGTCACGTGATATAGCGGAAAGCTTTGTTTGCCTGCTAACCAGTCAAATCATATTGTATACAAGTGCAATCAAGTACAACAGGTAGTGCAAAGAAAAATGCCCAAGTGCAGAAACTAATGTTACAACAATATAGTTTTACAGTTAGAGAAAAATGCCACAGTCCATAATGGGGTAGCTTGGAAGATCAGGACGACACCCTAGTTTATAGGAGAGCCACTAGGCAGCCTGATAACGTGCTTTCATGTTTTTATATCTTCTGCCCATTGGGAGAGGGGAAAAGAGTGCATGACCAGGATGGAAAAGGTCCTTGATTACGTTGACTGCTTTCCCGAGGCAGTGTGAAGTGCGGATGGAGTTGATGATAAGGTCTGTGTTGGAGACATATAACCATATAACAATTACAGCACGGAAACAGGCCATCTCGACCCTTCTAGTCCATGCCGAACACGTATTCTCCCCTAGTCCCATATACCTGCACTCAGAACTTCCTTGGTCTTCTGTGGAAGTAGTGGTGTTTGTTTGCTTTCTTGGACATCATCTTCAAAGGACCCTGAAGCCCTTTATCACATCCACTTTGACACCATTGATGCCGATTGGGGAGTTTATACCACCCCACTGATTGATGTTGATAACTAGGACTGAAAGAAACCACAGCATATTGATGCAATTGGTTACTGCGAATGAACACTTCTTGAATTAGCAGCACATTATGCCTGAAAGTGCACCATGTGCTGTGGAAGACAAACATATATTGAACAGAATGGAAAAAGTGATTAAACGTATGTTAAAAGATGAGAATAAAACGTTGTTGCTATCCTGATCTTCAGTCCGGATCTTTTAAAGATGAAAGTTCATAATTCATAGAAGTGGAATCAGGCCATTCAGCCCACCGAGTCTACTCCGCCATTCAATCATGGCTGGTCTATCTTTTCCTTTCAAACCCATTCTCTTGCCTTCTACCCATAACCTTTGACACCCTTACTAATCAAAAATACCCAATGACGGGCTCCACAGCCGCCTGTAGCAATGAATTCCACAGATTCATCATCTTCATATCCTTTCTTAAGGTACGTCCTTTGATTCTGAGGCTGTGCTCACTAGTCCTGGACTCTCCCACTAGTGGAAATATCCTCTCCACGTCCACTCTGTCCAAGTCTTTCACTATTCGGTAAGTGTCAATGAGGTCCCCACATCCTTCGTCAGACGTTAAACATTCATCGTACGTTTGTCCAATTTTTGCCGTCCTCTGTAAACGTCCTCTAGATTCTCTCCAATGCCAGCAGGGATTTGGGCCACAAAACTGCTCACAATACTCCAACAGTGATCTGACCAGCACTTTATAAAGCTCCTGTATGACATCCCTATTTTTATATTCTCAAAATAAATGCTAACTGCATTTGCGTTTCATACTACTGATTCAACCTGTAAATTAACCTTAAGGAGTCCTGTGCCAGCACTCCAAAATTCCTTTGCACTACCGCACCAGAGGATCACCTGCACATCCATCATGGGATCAGGGCAATCAAGGCAAGGCATCAAATTTCCCTCCTCCTTGGAAATAATGTGAAAGGCAATTGCAAAGTTAAGCCTCACTTAATGTAGCACGCAGAACCCCTGACATGTGCAGCCACTACAATGCAGTACAGCTGCCACCCTGACTCCAATTATCCAGATTGAAGTCTAATCTCCAGCACTGTCTGGAGTTTGTGCGTGCTCCCGGTAACAATGTGGGTTTCTTCCAAGTGCTCTGGTTTCTTGCTCTGGTTTATAGCAGCCAATTAATCCACCAACCAAGTGCAAGTTGGTCGATTAATTGACTGCCGTAAACTGGCCCAAGAATATAAATTATACCTGGTACCGTTCTGAAATGTTATCCTTCTGAGTATCTTGTCGCCTTATTGCCAATTCTAAGAGCCAGCTGGCATACTGTTATTTTAGAAAAGACTTACAATTTCTTCAAAAAGTGTTACGATGACTGAAACTAATCAGAGGTTTAGTTTAGTTTAGAGATACAGCATAGAAACAGGCCCATCGGCCCACACCAACCGCGATCACCCATACATTGACTAGTTCTATCCTACATACTAGGGGCAATTTACAGAAGCCAAATAAGCTACAAATCTGCACGTCTTTGGAATATGGGAGGAAGCCGGCGCACCCATAGAAAACCCACAAAGTCACAGCAAGAATATATAAACTCCCTACCGACAGCACCCGTAGTCAGGGTCGAACCTGGTCTCTGCGGCTATGACGATGCTGGCTTGATCCTGACTATGGTTGCTGTTTGTATAGAGTTTGTACGTTCTCCACGTGACCACATGGGTTTTCTCCGGGAGCTACGTTTCCTCCCACATTCCAAAGACATGCAGGCTTGTAGGTTAATTGGCTTCGCTAAATTGTAAAAATTGTCCCTAGTGCGTGTAGATTATTGTGCGGGATGATCGCTGGTTGGTGCAGACTCTGGGGGCTAACGGGCCTCTTTCCACGTTTGGGGAAAGTCTAAAGCCAAACTAAAGGTACAATATTTCAAAAAGACATCATGAATTCTTGTTCACCTAAACTTCACATGGCTTTGCTAAAACCAAGCTTAAACAGGCACAATAGAAACCCACAAGCACCATAACACACCACCCTCATACTCAGTGTAATCTGTGCTGAATCACTCCAATTGAAAATGCAGATTTTCACTTGCTGAGGTAGTGGGTGTTGCTGACATCTGGATTTTGCAGTTTCCACAGGAACTTACCCAAGCAAGCGATTCTTTTTGATAAAACTTCAAAATAAAAGCAGTATATAAAGGAAACACTCAGGAGGTCAAGCAGGAGAACCAGAGTTAATGTTTCAAGCCTCGGATGTGGACTGGGGAAGTGAGCAATGGAGGGATGGAGACAAGAAAATAGGTATTTTCTCTCAAATAGGGCAAAGCCATGTTAGCCTTGGTGCCAAGCTGTTGATGAAGCTATCTGTTTAATAGATTTTGTTTAATGACAGAGCCCGGAAACAGGCCCTTTGACCCATCGATACAATACTGACCATCGATCACCCATTCACACCGATCTGGATATTTTCCCAAAAATGTATGTGCATGGACATCTAAATTGAAAGAATCTTTGTTTAGTTAAGTGGTGAAACAGGCCCTTCGGCCCACCGAGTCCACACCAACCAGTGATCACCTGCACACTAGTTCTACCCTACAGACTGGGAACAATTTACAGAAACCAATTAACCTACAAACATGCACGTCTGTGGAATGCAGGAGGAAGCCAAAGCACCCGGAGAAAACCCACACATTCACACGGAGACTGTGCCGCCAACACACATAGAAGTAATCCAAATGGGAATTTCATATTTCAGTTGTACAGAACCTTGGTTAGACGGTATCTGGAGTTTTAAGTAGAAAAGGAAATGTTGATCTGGGACTGGATAGATTTCGCGGCACAGAATCATCAGAATTACAAATAACAGGATTAAATGGAGTTCAAGTTGCAAAGAAACTCAACCTTGCAAACATAAAGGAATTAAAATGTAAGACCAATCCAGCAGAGGTCTATAAAATTATGTATTTTAAGCATTTACAACTTCCTTTGCAGAGGAAATGAAGACTAAACAATCATTCCTAAGAAATTGGCTACTCAGCATTGAAACCAGGGACAACTTTCACTGTAACCTCACTGCAAAAGAGTATGGATTTGCCAGTCAAATAGATGTTCCACAAGGCAGCCACCCAGTCTGCATTTAGCTACCTCAATGTTGAGGAGAGCACAGAAAGAGCACTAAATCTAGTACACCAATATACAACATTCTCAATGAGAAAGACACATGGACAAAATCACATGGACACTTCAATGTCAAAGTATTGAAAATACAGAACTTGCTCTAACAAAACAAGATTACCCGACCTGTTCCAGTGTTCAGAATCTAGCAAACACAATCATTCACTTAAACCATCAGAAACACAGAAAAACAAACTTACTATCTCAAAGCCTTTAGACTTCAAAATAACTTTTCATCTGCATTCTCTTGTCCCCGTATTTGACTGCTCCATAGTGGTCTCTTCAAGATATAGCCTCTTTAAAGAGATTTTCCTCCCCTCTACAGTTCCGAGAGACCATCTCTCAGTGCTCACCCTTGTGTGATTTCCACTCCACCAACTCATTGACCATGTATTCACCCAGACTAATGATCCTGTGTCTCATCTGTTGACCAGCTCGACTATGGGGAAGATGGCATTGGAAAAAGAAAGCTGCAAGCAAGGAAGGGCAGGACAAAGCCAAAGTTTCAGAAAGTCATTCTCTCAATCAGATTTAAGGGGCTGTTGCGTGCTGGGACCTCCATCTTTCTACAATCATCATATGACAATAGGATTGGAATCTTCAGATTTCAAGGGGTCTGAAGAAGGGTCCCGATCCAAAACGTCACCTATTCCTTTTCTCCAGAGATGCTGCCTGACCCGCTGAGTTTCTCCAGCATTGTGTCTACAGTATAAACTAGCATCTGTAGTTTCTTCCTACATAACTCCAACAGGTGTCAATTTAATTGTAACTATAAACTAAACTAGAAAGGGAGCCACAGTACTATTTCAAATTCATGATGTAAAATGGATGTATGTAACTATTGCAGCTGTAGGCAAAATTCCACAAAGGCCGATATTCTGAAGAACCTTAAATTCCCTCAAAATTGCAACTTCTGCAAAACAAGAGGGAAAAAACTGTCAAATAATTCAAGGAAATAGAAAGCCTGCAGTAAGTGAATATTGATTGAAATGTAATGGGCGTGCTGGTACAGAATCCCCCATGCCACAGTGAGTCAGGAGTCTGAACACATTCGGAGTCACGGGAATCCCAAGGACAGGCTTGGCAATCCCAGCGTGGGAAATTGTGGACAGCTTTGGCAGCCTCGGCGTGAAAGTAAGCAAACAAAGCCACACGCAAGAGGCTTGGGCAAGGTCCATAACTAGAGATCTCAGAGATGATGACCAGGCTTACACTGCATTTCCACGATAAAACACCGTAACTTCTTGCCCTGGCAACATTGAGTAAATACATACATCAAATTGCCGAAGATCAAAATAGTTAGCTTCGCTTGCATGGACAAACAGCTCTTGAAGTCTTGGAAAGGAAAAAAAATGTTTCCATAGCTCAATCTTTCCCTTGCATTCCAGCCAGAATGTTACATTGTCTTTTGTTCAACCTTCAGGACAAAGAAGCCTATGATCGGCTTAACCTTCACACCCCATATATTAATTCCTTCCACACCAACACACAACTTGTGCAATCCAAAAATTGTTAAAACATGCATTGTTAATTGCTCAACAAGACTGTTCCTACTGCACCTCATAAACTCAGATTTGCAATCAGCAAGGGAGGTGAAAGCAAAGTGATGAAACACCACCCAGGCTGGGAAATACAGCATTGGAATCCCCTATCCAATAACAATAGACCATCAGTTCCCCACACTCCATTTAATGCTTTCACAACATATTTTCCACCACAATAGACAAGGTTTTATTCCAGCTGCATGTGTCATAGATAACGTGCAGTAATTTGGAGTTTGAGTTTTGAGTTTATTGTCAAGTGTAGCGAGGTACAGTGAAAAACATTTGGTGCGTGCTGACCAGGCAGTGGAAAGACAATGCAAGATTACAATCGAGCGTTCCACAGTGTACAGATACACGATAAAGGGAATAACGTTTAGTGCAAGATAAAATCTGACCAAAGATAGTCGAGGGTCTTCAATGAGGTGGATAGTAGCTCAGGACCACTCTCTCGTTGTTGGTAGGATGGTTCAGTTGCCTTATAACAGCTGGGAAGAAACTGTCTCTGAATTTGGAGGTGTGCATTTTTACACTTACATTTTGCCCAAGGGGAGAGGGGAGAAGGAGTGGTCAGGGTGCAACTCATCCTTGATTATGCTGGTGTCCTTGCTGATGTTTAGTTGTATTAATTTAAATTCCCCTCTTTCAGATGACTGTTTTAGTTGATTAATTGATAAAGTCCAGTTATCAATTAATTATTAAAAAACACCCACCCTCTGTTGAGACACAAATGTTCCAGTTATATTTTAGCGACCGTGCTCCGATTAATTGATGCCATCAGCCTTCCGTCCACATGGAGTACAATAGTTACAAGCTTCAGTGTCTGCTTCAGATATTTTATGAGTACATAGCTCATATCACAACACAAATTAAATAATTATGTTTGGGTTTACCAGCCCTGGCAATGTTGAATTACACTTAAAAAAAGTAATTCACTACCAATAAGACTTCTGTTCCGACTGCAGAGCACATCGTGCACATGTCCTCCAAGCTTTCTGAAGGATCGGGTTCAGAAGGGCTCGATTGGATTGGGCGCCACTCCAAATGGTCAAGCAAGCGGAACTGACATGGCCTGCGGCGGCACGGAGCGGCGAAGCAGCAGCGGAGGACAGACAGCATCACCTGGCCAGGGCAACCACTTCAACTCTGACTCGGTGCCACCGCCAGGCCAACGGGCCTTTATAGCCAAGTGAAGACTAAAGCGCCTGTCCCACTGCGGCGACCTAATTGAAGAGTTTAGAAGATTTTAGGAGAGTTTGTAAAAATGTCATGTTGAAGACCTTCTTCATAGAAACATAGAAAATAGGTGTAGGAGTAGGCCATTCGGCCCTTCGAGCCTACACCGCCATTCAATATGATCATGGCTGATCATCCAACTCAGTATCCCGTACCTGCCTTCTCTCCATACCCCCTGATCGCTTTAGCCACAAGGGCCACATCTAACTCCCTCTTAAATATAGCCAATGAACTGGCCTCAACTACCTTCTGTGGCAGAGAATTCCAGAGATTCACCACTATAAGATCCCCCCTCAATCTTCTAAATTCTAGCGAGTACAAGCCGAGTCTATCCAGTCTTTCTTCATATGAAAGTCCTGACATCCCAGGAATCAGTCTGGTGAACCTTCTCTGTACTCCCTCTACGGCAAGAATGTCTTTCCTCAGATTAGGAGAACAAAACTGTATGCAATACTCCAGGTGTGGTCTCACCAAGACCCTGTACAACTGCAGTAGAACCTCCCTGCTCCTATACTCAAATCCTTTTGCTATGAATGCTAACATACCATTCGCCTTCCTCACTGCCTGCTGCACCTGCATGCCTACTTTTAATGACTGATGTACCATGACACCCAGGTCTCGTTGCATCTCCCCCTTTCCTAATCAGCCACCATTCCGATAATAGTCTACTTTCCAGTTTTTGCCACCAAAGTGGATAACCTCACATTTATCCACATTATACTGCATCTGCCATGCATTTGCCCACTCACCCAGCCTATCCAAGTCACCTTGCAGCCTCATAGCATTCTCCACACAGCTAACACTGCCCCGCAGCTTCGTGTCATCCGCAAACTTGGAGATGTTACATTCAATTCCCTCGTCCAAATCATCAATATATATCGAAAATAGCTGGGGTCCCAGCACTGAGCCTTGCGGTACCCCCACTAGTCACTGCCTGCAATTGGGAAAAGGACCCGTTTACTCCTGCTCTTTGCTTCCTGTCTACCAACCAGTTCTCTATCCACATCAATACTGAACCCCCAATACCGTGTGCTTTAAGTTTGTATACTAATCTCTTATGTGGGACCTTGTTGAAAGCCTTCTGAAAGTCCAGATATAACACATCCACTGGTTCTCCCTTATCCACTCCACTAGTTACATCCTCGAAAAATTCTATAAAATTCATCAGACATGATTTACCTTTCATAAATCCATGCTGACTTTGTCCAATGATTTCACCACTTATTCACTACCAGTATTCCAAACTTTGACTATGTAGACCTCCTACGACCTCCTTCGACTATGTTGTAGACTATCTACAACTACCTTCGATTACCTTCGACTATCCTCTATTACGTACGAATAACATGCAGACCTTCTAGGACTACTTCGACTAAACCTAGGAGTAAAAAAAGTATCGATTTTTTCCATGGCGATCTTTTTTTACTCGCGGGCATTTTTCAACATGTTAAAAAATACGCCGCAACCTAGCTGAGGCCTCGAGTACGCGGGGACCGCTCTCGAGCATGAAGGAGAGTTACAAAGACCTCCTAGGACCTCGTATCGATCATGCTGCGAGTATGAGTCGAGGGCAAACTCGCCAGAATTCGCGGATTAGGTCACCGCAGTGGAACATCAGTTTTTTAATTTTCAGGCTTGAAGTGAATATGTCACTTAAAGCATGCCGACCCAATGTCCCCGATGTTGGGGTGTCCAGAATTGGGGTCATAGTTTAAGAATAAGGGGCAGGCTATTTAGGACTGAGCTGAGGAAAAACGTTTTCACCCAGAGAGTAGTGAATCTGTGGAAACTGCGGAAGTTTCTGCCGCAGAAAGCAGTGGAGGGCAAATTCATTGGATGTATTCAAGAGAGAGTTGGATTTAGCTGTTAGGGCTAACAGAATCAAGGGATATGGGGAGAGAGCAGGAATGGGGTACTGATTTTGGATGATCAGCCATGATCATATTGAATGGTGGTGCTGGCTCGAAGGACCGAATGGTCTACTCCTGCACCTATTTTCCATGTTTCTATGACCTGTGCGCCAAATCAGATGTGGTCTACCATCTTACATTCTTGTAGTTAGCATTATTGTGTCTAATGTATGGTAGGATGGTCACTGAACTGTATGCAAAAAAAAAATCACTATTCTAAGGTACACGTGACAAAGTACCATTGAAGGAAGCCTTTAAGTATGAAAGACAAAAATCAGATACACATTAGCAAGCAGATTTGTACAATACGTAGTTTACTATCTGTGCCCAGTCCTTTGGAAGATGCCCAATTGCTCATATGTTCTGCTCTTATGCAATATAGTAGTATTGGACGTGTAGGAAGGAACTGCAGATGCTGGTTTATACCGAAGATAGACACAAAATGCTGGAGTGACTCAGCTGGAGTTACGCGCCCAGTTTATTTCTCCCTCCCCCCACCCACCCTCCAGCCCTCTACTTTTAGTCGGAAGGGTTCCAACCCAAAACGTCACCTATTCTTTTTTCTCCAGAGATGCTGCCTGACCCCCTGAATTACACCAGCAAATAGTATTGAAGGCAGTCCAATAAAGATTCATCAGGATAATTCCTGGAATTAGTTGCCCTATCCTGAAGGAGGCAAAACCTGCTGGGTCTGTTTCTTTGGAAATACTAATACTGCAGTTGCTGGTCTTGATGCAGGGTTTTGACTCAAATCGTCGACAATTCCTTGCCCCCTTTCCCGAAAAATACAGGTGCTGCACAAACTGGTCAATTCCTCAAGCATTTAAGCACAAAATCCAAAGGGCACTTGATAGAATAGCAGTTCATATATTTACACTATTGGGAGAATTTTGAACAAGGGGACATGGTTTCATGATAAGGGAACAGTCATTTAAAACCATGGTCCATAAAGATTTCTTCTCACAGAGGTGAGAAAATCTCTGTAATTCTCTGCCCCAGAGTGTTATGGAAACTTGCTCAATACAAGTGCTCAAATGGAGGTTGATATATATTTTTAAACAGATCGGAGGGTTATGAGCAACTTGGAGGAGTTGAAGGCAGAGGATGATCTGCCATGGTTATATTGAATGGCATGGCTTGCAACGGGTATAGCTTGGACCCAATAGCAGCACAGAATCAGGCACGTACAATTGGTAATGAACTTTATTACGATACTGTAACACAGAGTAGTAACACAGGAATGGGTACACCGTACTCACACAGAGGCTCAGAATTGAGCGAGGGTTCCGAAGAGGGGCAGGCAGGAGACGTAGTCGAGGTAGCGGAAGGTCCAGTAACCAGGAGATCCAACACACGATGCAAACAAACCAGCAAGGGACAGACGGAAGGAGAGTCGAAACCAGGCAGGAAGTAGAGGAGCCGTTGCTGGGATACACCAAACAGCTCAGGAGAGAGGCAGACAGAAACCAGGGGGTACGGGACGAAGGCCATGGTCGGGGACAGAAGGCTGAGGTGATATCCGGGAAGACGACAGGACGGAATGGTCAGGGGCGGGCAGGTTCGAATCCTTGTAGGCAGTCGGGAAATCGCTGGAGAGTCTTGCATGAATGCTGAGAACAATCTGGCACTGTGTGAACGGTGAGGAGAGTCTATATACCGGGTTAATTGGTGATCAGAGGCAACTGAGTGCAACAGGTGAGGAGAGTTGGGCTGATGAGAGGGGAGTGGCAGGCAGGCAGATGAGGAGAAGGAAGGACCGGTGGAAAAGTACTGGGAGGTGAAGTGGATGAGAATGAGGAGAGGGCAGACTGTGACACGGCTGGCTTGAGCGGCTGATGCCCGCTCTTGCTCCTATATTCTTGTGTGTTCTGAAGGCCAAACAAATCAAGCCACCACTTTCTGGTTACACCTGAATGGCAAGAAGAAAATACTTTCCAATGCAACCCAACGCCAAGATCTTTTCATGAAGAAATACGCAGAAAAATGACAATTCTATGCCATAGTCTGCAGTACAAACTCGTCTTTTACATTTGCTTTGGCCCAATATTTAGACCACAGGCTGAACAGTTTATTTAGTCTCTCTTCTAAAACCTTTACTGCCTCTCTTCTAAAACATTTGCTCCTTGAAAGCAAATCTCAAACTGGCCAACTGGCAAATTTAATATTTAGCAAATACTAAACTACAGGTGTTGTAGAAAATAACACTTAAATCATAAGGTCAGAGGGTCAAACAGCTCCTTCTGTCCAACTTATCCATGCCAAGTAAGGTGCTAATCAACACCAATCTCATTTACCCTCCTTTGACCCATATTCCTAAAATGTTCTAGTGTAACTCCCTTAACTATTTCCTCTGGCAGCTCACTACATATACCCATCACCCTTTATGTAAAAGAGTTGCCCCTCAGATTTATATTAAATCTTTCCTCTTACCTTAAACCTATTCCCTGTAATTAAGTCAATTGTAGATTTTTTTTTAAACTTGAAGGTACCTTGTATTTTCTTTTGACACAAGATGCTATTCAGTCCCCGACTGCTGCCACTCAGAGTACACAATCAGTCCAATTCCTAGATTAATCTCCCATTTCCCACCTAGCAACATCTTGCCTCCCCTCCTTTTTCACTACAGACAATTTACAATGGTCAATTAACTCATCTATCCGCACACGTTTGGGATGCGGGAGGAAACTGGAGCACCCAAGAGAAGCCAACATTGTGATAGAATATGCAAACACCACACAGACAGGACCCAAGGTCATGATCAAACCCAGGTCACTGGAGATTGCAGGTCGCAGTAGATGCAACACCTGCCCATATACCTCCCCCCTCGACTCTGTCCAAGGACCCCAACAGTCCTTTCAGGTGAGGCAGAGGTTCACATGCACCCCATCCAACCTCATCTCCTGTATCCACTGTTCCAAGTGTGGACTCCTATATATGGGCGAGACCAAGCGCAGGCTCGGTGATCATTTCGCTGAACACCTCCACTCAGTCAGCCTATACCTACCTGATCTCCCGGTTGCTAAACACTTCAACTCGCCCTCATTTTCTGAATCTGACCTTTCTGTCCTGGGCCTCCTCCATTGTCAGAATGAGGCCCAGTGCACATTGGAGGAACAGCACCTCATATTTCACTTGGGCACACCCCAGCGGTATGAACATTGACTTCACTAACTTCAAGTAACTCTTCCTTTCCCTCTCTCTCCATCCCACCCCCTTCCCAGTTCTCCGACCAGTCGTACTGTCTCCGACTACATTTTATCTTTGTTTGCTTTGCTGTTACCTTCTCCCAGCTAATGATCTATTCTACATTTTCCTTGATCTCCATTCCCTTTGTCACGTTTTCACACCTTACACTTCCTTATCTATGTATCTCCCTCTCCCCCGACAAGTCTGAAAAAGGGTCTTGACCCTAAACGTCACCCATTCTTTCTCTCCAGAGATGCTGCCTGTCCCGCTGAGTTACTCCAGCATAGCATTTTGTGTCAATCCAGGTCACTGAAGCCAAGATATAGCAGAGTTAGATGCTGCACAATTGTACAGCACGCAAAGGTTTTGAGAGAACTGTCAAGAACGCTAGCTTCAGTCTGTTTCCTGTTACATCCCACATTACACAAGGGTATTGCCTTAAAGCTCTTTTCCACAAATATATAGTCAAGACTGCACTGGGAAGTACCAGCGTCAAGTCCCTGACTGAATTCTCATTGCTCCACCTCCATGAGCCGGAATCTTTTTCATCTGTCCAGACACCACCCTCAAAATCAAATCCTCATGCCTTCAAAAATGAGAAAAAAATTCCTCTACCAATGAATAAAAACGATTTTTTACCAGGTCTCTGCACAAATCCCAATACACCTTTACATGGCATCAAGCATGCAAGATCAGACACAGATGATGTATTTTCATTTGATTGGAGCGAATGAACTTGAAAGACTTCCCAACAAAACCACCCTGCAGCTACAGTCAGTTTTAAAGTGGGTCAGACCTCTCAAGCATGGCTACTGAAGAGAAATGACCATAGAACAGGGAGACCACCTGTACTCTCATCACCAGTCCATCACTCCCAACTCACTCGCGTGAAGTACACACAGGTCCCTTGTGCTAAATTATAAAAGCTGCAAACAACTGCAGAAAATACTAAAATAACTGGTTTAAAATCCCAAGTCGTTTGCAAAACTGGCAAAAAATTACCACATTCATCCAGATGTGTAGAATGCAAAAATAATACTACTCCAATTTAAAATTTTCCACTTCAAATATTTTCAGGAATGAAAGCAGTTCACACTCACTAGATGGATTGCATCACCCATGGAAAAACCAGATCAACATTTGCTACTACTGGTCGTTGTGAAGTGACAAGCCCTTCAGCCCAATTGATCCATGCTGACCAACATGACCCATCAACACTAGTCCCACCTGCCTGTGTTTGGCCCATACCCCTCCAATCCTGCCCTATCCATTTATCTATCAAAATGCTTCTTAAACATTGCAATAGTCCCTGCCTCAACACACCTTGCGTGAAAAAACTACCCCTCAGGATCCTATTACATCTTTTCCCCCTCACCTTAAACCTATACCCCTACTTCAGGCAAAAGTCTGTGCATTTACCCAATCTATTCCTCTCATGATATTGGACACCTCTGTACGATCACCCCTCAACCTACTGCGCTCCAAGGAATAGAGTCTTAAGGGCCTGTCCCACTTACGTGTCCTTGGCACGCTATTTACCAGACCTCGTGGGCGCGTTGATCCCGCGAAAGTCGCGCGCGACTTCATTCAACCGCGCAGCCGTCTGGACCGCGTGACGTCATTTGAAGATGGACACAAAATGCTGGAGTAACTCAGCGGGACCGGCAGCATCTCTGGAGAGAAGCAATGGATGATGTTTTGTGTCGTGACTCTTCTTCAGTCTGAAAGAAGGGTCTTGACCCGAAACGTCACCCATTCCTTCTCTCCAGAATTGCTGTCGGTCCCGCTGAGTTACTCCAGCATAGCATTTTGTGTCTATCTTCAATTTTCTTGGCCCCGCTGTGGGAGTAGAAGTGGGGGCGGATCCAGACCGCAACGGCCGTGAGCCCCAGGCCGAGCTCGGAGATCGTTAGCCTGCTTCTGCTGCTGTTAAAGGTGAGACGTAGCGTCGCGCCAGGGTCTTGGGCCTGTCCCACTTTGGCTGTCAGTTCTGTGACAGGCCGTTGGTGCGCAAAGATTTTGTTCGCAACAACTACATACTCCTCCGCGCTTCTCAGTGGGACCGGCCCCACGCGGCCACATGATGTCCGTAATTTGCGTGCCAAGGACACGTAAGTGGGACAGGCCCTTTAGCCTGCTCAACCTCTCCTAATAGCTCAGGATCTTGAGTCCTGGCAACATCCTTAGGAGCCCTTTCTGCATCCTTTCTAACTTAACAGCCTCTTTCCTATAAAAGACAGATACATTTTCTTCTGATGCTTGTAGCACGTTTCGACAAGCTTCCATGTCTCGGATCTGATTTTAAGGCCCAGGAGTGTAGAATCAAATAATGTAGACCACTACCGCTATGAGCACATCAGTGCTGTTGTAAATGCACAGGCATAACTTTCACGGAAGCAGTTAAATACACAACTGAATATATGCAGCGTAAATGGTATAAACAGCCACAGAACGGAAACCTCTTTATTGGTAAAGCAACATTTTCAGTGAGTAAGCATTTCTGCTCAGACTTAACTGTACATTACAGCAAGGACTGGGGGGGGGGGGGGGGGGGGGGGGGGGGGGGGGGGGGGGGGGGGGGGGAGTAATCCCCATAGCACAACCGATCTTTCAGAGGTGTCTACCCACGTACAGAAAACCAATTTATCATTGTGGTGACCAATGCATCAGTCTGTATTTCTTATACTGCACCATTGGGCAACAAATGCGGAAATAACAACACATTGATCCTTTAGCAGCCATGAAATACAGCAAGAGGTCAGGTTGTAAATTAAAAACAGCGTTCAAAAACGAAGGGAAATGTAAAGAGCATGTGGTACACAATTGCGAATTGAATAGTTTCTGTTATGTGCAGAGTGTTTAATAATCCAGATGGATTACATATGGCATTTCTGATACAAAAGCATTCTTTTTAACTTGAAAGTAGCTGACACTAACTTCCACTGCGGCCTGTATAAATGAGAAATGCTTTGCTGTTCCTTGGAAAATAAACCTTGTTTACAAACCTGGCCGCCAAATGAAATGCATTAGATCGGCTGGGTGCCCTTTCAAAAAAATGTTAAGGAGACTATTAAGTTAATTCTAATTAACCCATTGAGATCGATTCCACCCACTGCTGCAACCAATACCTTTATATCATTCCAGCATCTGCCTCGAGCAGGAAATAACGCCTTCTGGGGAGGATTTATAAATTTATCAAGAGGATAGTATAACAGCACTGCTACTGCATTCTACTTCCACACTTCCCAAACACACCTCCACCTTTCCATCCCAATGGATTTACCAACCTGCCCACATCCTTCCTTACTTACTTAAGCCAAGGGTGATAGCCAATCCTCCAGGCAATTTCATCAGGTGCACAGTTTATAACGTCCACACTGATTATTTTCACTGCAATTAATTGTGAAATAGGGGCACTAAGGAGATTTTCTTTTTTTAAAGAAAAAACATCTATTATAGCAAGAATGACTGCAATGTGGAAAAATGCAAGGTCTGCACTGCAGTATGGAAAGCAGAAAATAAAGGGCCTGTCCCACTTACGTGTCCTTCGCACGCAAATTATGCGACCTCATGGTCGCTTTGAGCCACGACGGTCCCGCGAAGGTCGCGCGCCACTTCATTCGACCGCACAGTCGTCTGGAATGCATGATGTCATTTGAAGATGGACACAAAATGCCGGAGTAACTCTGCGGGACCGGCGGCACCTCTGGAGAGAAGGAATGGGTGATGTTTCGGGTCGAGACCCTTCTTCAGTCTGAAAGAAGGGTCTTGATCCGAAACGTCACCCATTGCTTCTCTCCAGATATGCTGCCGGTCTCACTGAGTTACTCCAGCATTTTGTGTCTGTCTTCAATTTTCTTCGCCCTGTGCTGGGAGTAGAAGTGGGGGCGGATCCGGACCGCAACAGCCGTGAGCCCCAGGCCAAGCTCGGCAATCATTTGCCTGCTTCTGCTGCTGTTAGAGGTGAGACGTTGCGTCGCGCCAGGGTCTTGGGCCTGTCCCATTTTGGCCGTCAGTTCTGCGACAGGCCATTGGCACGCAAAGATTTTGTTCGCTACAAAAATTTTGGAGCCTCGCGCGATGCCGCGCACAACTTCATACCCCTCCGCGCTTCTCAGAGGGACCGGCCCTGCGTGGCCATATGATGCCCGTGCGCCTCAATGCGACCACGAGGTCATGTGATTTGCGTGCCAAGGACACGTAAGTGGGACAGGTCCTTAAAGCTTCAACGTTAATAGTGGGGTCAAGGAAAGAGCGTTCATGTCGCGACCCTGTTTTCACTAATCTTTTCACCACCATGCACAAGAAGCACAAGACAGACACCATTGTATGCAGATGCCGAGAAGTGTGTTCAGTTCTGGCTGAACAACTTCTAATCTTGTATGTGGACTCGATAAGAAGAACGTCAATAGTTCCCAGTGGCATTGAGTTTTCTTAAACAAGTCACCCAATGCCAATATGGGTGGAACAGCAATCGGGAAGATAGAAACATAGAAACATAGAAATTAGGTGCAGGAGTAGGCCATTCGGCCCTTCGAGCCTGCACCACAATTCAATATGATCATGGCTGATCATCCAACTCAGTATCCCGTACCTGCCTTCTCTCCATACCCTCTGATCCCCTTGGCCACAAGGGCCACATCTAACTCCCTCTTAAATATAGCCAATGAACTGGCCTCAACTACCCTCTGTGGCAGAGAGTTCCAGAGATTCACCACTCTCTGTGTGAAAAAAGTTCTCCTCATCTCGGTTCTAAAGGATTTCCCCCTTATCCTTAAGCTGTGACCCTTTGTCCTGGACTTCCCCAACATCGGGAACATTCTTCCTGCATCTAGCCTGTCCAACCCCTTAAGAATTTTGTAAGTTTCTATAAGATCCCCTCTCAATCTCCTAAATTCTAGAGAGTATAAACCAAGTCTATCCAGTCTTTCTTCATAAGACAATCCTGACATCCCAGGAATCAGTCTGGTGAACCTTCTCTGCACTCCCTCTATGGCAATAATGTCCTTCCTCAGATTTGGAGACCAAAACTGCACGCAATACTCCAGGTGTGGTCTCACCAAGACCCTGTACAACTGCAGTAGAACCTCCCTGCTCCTATACTCAAATCCTCTTGCTATGAAAGCCAACATACCATTTGCTTTCTTTACTGCCTGCTGCACCTGCATGCCTACCTTCAATGACTGGTGTACCATGACACCCAGGTCTCGCTGTATCTCCCCCTTTCCCAATCGGCCACCATTTAGATAATAATCTGCTTTCCCGTTTTTGCCACCAAAATGGATAACCAAGATATTAGGTACGTGGGAAAAAAGGTACTGTAGATTCTGATTAACAAAAAAAAGACAGTGCTGGAGTAACTCAGCAGGTCAGGCAGCATCATTGGTGAACATGGAGAGGTGATGTTTTGGGTCGGGTTACAGGAGAGGAGGGACAGGCCAAAGTGTGGCAGGTAACATGTGAGCACAAGCGAGGGGCACTTTTAGTAGGTCGATGTTTGGACTTAGGTCACAGATTTTTTTTTTTTAAAAGGTAGATGTGAGACAAAAGGATTGAAGACAAAAATGAATTGTGAAGCCAGAGAAGGGAATGTAGGTTGAAAATGAGGGGATAAGTATGTGCAAGCCCAGGTGGGGCACAGGGAGGAGGGGTTAGAAGAGAAGAAACAGGGATTGAGGGTGAAAGGGGAGGAGGAAGGTTGTTTGACAACTAAAATTGGAGAATTCAATGTTCCTACCATTGGATTGCAATTATCTTGCTTTTTACTCCAAGAGCATTTGAATAAAAAATTTAAGATAATTTAATACAATTATAAAAGGAACTTGGTATGATCTCAGCTGGAGATGTGTGTGTAACCTCTTTCCCAGATATACTTGTTATAGAGGGAGCGACTAGACTAGTCACTAGCATGGGAGGAAGTATCATCAGGGACAAGATCAAGGCAGCTTGGCTTTAAATGCTAAAGAAGAGGGGCAATCACGTATGAAAACAAACAAAAAACTGCAGATGCCGGAAATCCAAGACAAAAATTCGCTGGAATTTTTTCACGTCAGGCTGTAGAAGTGGAAAGAGAATCAGTCGCCATTTCGTCTGCGGCCCCTTATCAAAAATGGTAAAGAGAAAGAAGGGTGCACGTAAGTTTTATGCAGGAGAGAACACAGAGTAGTTATGCGTGGAACACAGCGAGTGTCTCTTTTCAGAAGCATTGAACAGCTCAAAAAAAGGAGAATTATCAGCATGTTAAAATAGTAGTCCAGAATAAGTCAGTGCTGGAGTAAGTCAGCGGGTTAGGCAGCATCTCCGGAGAACATGGATAGGTGATGTTTCGGGTTGGATCCTTCTTCAGACCTATTAACCAGAGGGTAGAGTTGCTGTCTTACAGCACCAGAGATACGGGTGTGATCCCGACTACGGGTATTGTCTGTACAGAGTTTGTACATTCACCCTGTGACCATGTGCGTTTTCTACGGGTGCTCCGGTTTACCCCCACACTCCAAAGACGTGCAGGTTTTATAGGTTAATGGGCCTCTGTAAATTGTCCCTAGTATACAGGATAGAACTCGCGTATGTGATGATCATTGGTCAGCGTGGACTGGCGGTGGCAGGTGCGGCCTAGGTACGGCCGAGGAAACTGTGCGAGCCGGCGGTTGTTGCAGTAGGTTCAGCCTGAAAGCAACGGTGAGGCGGTGCAAGCCAAGGTGGCGTCGGGAGCCCAGCCTGGCAGTGAAGGCTGGCAAGTCCAGCCGAGAAGTGGCTATGGAGGCAGCCCGGCTAGCAGTGAAGGTAAGCAGGACTGGACAGGAAGAGGCTGGGGTGTTGTGCAGGTTGGCGGCAGCTTCAGTGGTCCCAGCCTCAGAGACTGGGGAGGCAGTGAATGTTGGTGCTGCCTCTCACAAGAACGCGAAACGATCCAGCGGTGGGTCTCGATGCAAAACGTCAGCGATCTTTGCTCTCCAGAGATGCTGCCCGACCTCCAGCACTTTGTGTGCTTCATCATTGCACAAGTGTTAATCAAAGCAATTGCTTGTCAATTGTCATTAACTCCATAGAGTAATTAGCAGTCTGTGTTGTTTAAGATGACAGTGGTGTCTGATTACAGTGGCGACACTGCCCACAGTAACCAAAATCAGTTGTAATGAGGTCCGTAATAACTAGGGTTTTACTGTTGTTTTAAACTAATAGAATTATATCACTGGCCCCAAAGTGCTTCCCCACTGACATAACAGCCACTTGCTCCCCTTTGTTCCCCAAGAGCTAGTAAGGTGTTGCATGTTCTCCAACATGACCATCCACAAATTGTTGGAGAAAACATTCCCAGACACACTTAAATTCTTCCCAAGTAATCCCTTATCACTGTGGCATTCCCAGAACAAAGGAGGACCCGGCGTGGGATGCTTTGTAACTTTGTCGGTGCCCTTTACGTGGCAACTCTTTGCATACCTTGGCTATGAGGAACAAAGAATATCACTGTGACACCACATGTGACGATAAAGTATTCATTCAAGTGTGCTTAATTGTCATATGCACCAGGACTGGAACACTGACATTTTAACTTGCTTCAGCTTTTACAGGCATATTAGGACAAGAAATACATGTACAGTAAACAATAAATTATCAGGTATACTAGGTAATCAGGCCATAACAGACTGGGCTGAAGTATGTATGCAACCCGATGCAAAGTGCACAATGGCTCATTGCTGAGGCAGGGTGGTTCAAGTCTGATTGTTGATTGAAACAAGCTGTTCTTGAACCTGGAGGACAGTGAGATGAAAGCCTGGCAAGGATGATAGGGATCTTTCGATTTTAACTGTCTTTGATGTATTTCCTCAACATTTCTTCAAAAATCCCTTTGATGATGCAGAAGCTAAAGCAACCCATTAACCTCCTCATTAACCCCTACTATTATCTTGCCTGCAGTTACTACACCGACATATTGTGTTTGAACATGTCAAAAATCAATTTTGAGCTACAGCATTCAAGAAACATGGAAGCAGCGAGCACTTGATGTAAAAGACGACAATCTTACTGAAATTGTACAGTGGGAACATGTGTCATTGCTCCCATTTTGTTCTATGCCATTAAAAGTCAATGCATTTCTTCTTGTGACGGAGAACGAGGCCATTCAGCCCATTAGCTTCATGGTAGAAGCAAACAGAGCATTCCCGTCAGTCCCCTTTCCACTCATTTCATAGAGCAGCACAGCACAGGAACAGGCCCTTCAGCTCATGACGGCTGTGCCAAACACAATGCCAAGACCAACTCTTATCTGCCTGCACATTATCCATATCCCTCAATTCCCTCTCACATCCGTATGCCTACCCAAAGGTCTCATAAATGCTACTTTCATATCTACCCCAATTACCACCCCAAGCAGCATGCTCCAGCCACTCACCACCCTCTGCGAAAAACTTGCCCAAGCGCATCTTTAATCTTTGCCCCTCTCACCTTAAATCTAGGTACTCTAGTCTGACTTTTTCCATCCTGGGAAAAAGGCTTCAACTGTCTACCCTATCTATTCTTCTCATAATTTGATATAACTTGTACTTCTTTTAGGTCTCCCTGCAACCTCTGGCATTCCAGAGAAAACATCCAAGTCTGTCCAAACTCTCTCTGCAGCGAATACTCCCTAATCCAGGCTTCATTCTAGCAAATCTCCACTGCACCCTTTCTAACGTCCAAGTCATTGATACATAATCACAGAGGTCCCAGCACAAATCCCTGCGAAACTACACCATTCACAGACCTCTAGTCTGAATACTGTCCTTCCAACACAACCCTGCCTGCTATCAGTAAGCCAATTCTGAATCCATACCATCATCACTGTTAATCATCATCTTCTAAACCACCTTTTCACAGGGGACTTCATCAGGTGCCTTACTAAAATCCACATAAACAACATCCTCCGCCCACCCTCAATCAACTTCGTCACCTCCCGAAAAAACTCTATTCCCTGTTAAGATATTGTCTCACCGGCCTATCAATTCCCCTTTGACAATTTACCAACACTAGTTAGTTTACATTAAACATTTAAACTACTGGCATATCTTTGGCATGTGCAAGGAAAGAAAAGTACTTGGTGGAAACCCACTTGGTCGTTAGTAGTACGTGCTATCTTGACACAGACAACAAGGCCAGGGAATGCACATGGTTAAATTGAGCTGCAAGGTAGCAATGCTAATAGCTGCACCACTGATCCAGAGTTCAGCGAGTGAAGCAAGGAAGCATTTATTAAATTTCTACTAATTTACATTTTAGTTTAGTTTAGAGGCACAGCACGGAAACAGGCCCTTCGGCCCACTGAGTCTGCACCGACAAGTAATCCCCGCACGTTAACACTATCCTACACACACCAGGGACAATTCACACTTATACCAAGCCAATTAGCCTACATATCTGTACATATCTGTACATCTGGAGTGTGAAATGGAAACCGAAGATCTCGGAGAAAACCTATGCGGTCACGGGAAGAACGTACAAACTCCATACAGTCGGGATGGAATCAAGGTCTCCGACACTGTGAGGCATCAATTCTACCGCAGCTCCACCATGGCCGCCCAGCCATCTACCTGTTACTTCCAACCATTGTGCCTCTGCACCAAACTTCAGCATTGTGGAGATATTTTCAATGATAGTCTCCCCAAAAATGAATAATTAGTGTTCGCATTCTTCATTTTAAATGATTTATTGAGTCATAACAGCATGTAAACAGCCCCTTGAGACCAAGATGTCCAATCTATATTAGTCCTACCTGTCCACGGATGGCCCATATCCCTCTATATTTTTCCTATCCATGTATCTGTCCAAATGTCTTTTAATTTGTTATAGTGCCCCCCTCAACTGCCTTCTCTTGCAGCTCGTTCCATATACACACACGATCCCTTGGTGTAACAAAGTTGCTCCTCCGGTACCTGTTAATTTGCTCCCCTCTTACTTTAAACCTATGTCCACTATTTATTGATTCCCCTAATTTTTTTTTTAAAAAACCTGCATTCACCCCATCTATTCCCCTCATGATCCTGTACACATCTATAAATTTACCGCTCAGCCTCCTGCCTTCCAAGGAATAAAGTCCAGCCTGTCTTGCATCTCCTTATATCTCGGATCCTCAAGTGCTGGCAACATATTTGCAAATCTTCTCTTCATCCTTTCTAGCTTTACGACATCTTTCCTATAGCAGGGTGACCAAAATTGAACATAATACTCCAAATGCTGTCGCACCAACGTCTTAAGACAACCGTAACATGACATCCCAACCTCTATATTCAATACCCTGATTGATGAAGGCCAATGTACCGAAAGCTTTCTACATCTGCCTGCAGCACCACTTGAGAATCTATGCACATGCACTCCTTGATCCCTCTGCTCCACCACACTCTCCAGAGCCCTGCCATTCACCCTTCGATTGCTCATATTGGGTTATCAATGGGCAACCATCCTGTCAAATCAGAATCATTACTCGAGTGCAAGTATATCAAGTGAAAAGGTGAAAGTTTCATGGCATTAGGAATTGCACGTTTCAGGTCTATTTAAAATGGGTCTGCAAAGCTCTACTTAACCTTCGCACTGATCTTCTTGCGGTTTTGGTAGCACTGGATTCCAAAGTCAATAAATCATTTAATCCTAGTTCAAAATAACTCTCTGAATCATCAAAAAGTGCTTCATGGACTCAATGTTGCCTCTTTACAAAAATCTCATAAATATTAAAATAAAACATTGTATAAATGGCAGTTTAAACTAAAAGGAAACTATGAGTCATACCAAAAAGTCTCTTTCAAAGTTCAAGCAGCTGTTAGTAAGGAAGTCTCCCCCCGTCTAAAAAACATGACCCCAATCCAGCAACTAATATAGTTAAAACAAACAGCATACTATACAGGCAATGCTGGGAGATAATTTTCAGTATTGGATCCTGGGAAAACCAACAGTTTAATTTGTGGGGTTTCAGTAGATTTGTTCAAAGTTCAAAGTAAACGTTATTGTCAATTCAATTATGCAACAGTAGTTACACAGAGGATTGAAATTACGTTTCCCCATACCCCAAATGTGCAAGTAATATTAAAAACACAGACAGACAACATACCAATAAAAATAGACAATAGACATTACATTATTTAAAATATTAAAATATTCACAGTGTGCCAAAATGTAGCAAAAACTTTGAGGTATTTTAAAAAGGGTGCAACAATGAAAGGTGCAATATAGAAAAAGTGCAAATTTCGTACTGGAGACATTGAGCCAAAGTTATTTTCACAGTTTGTTTGTCTTTGTTTGGGTACTGTTTTGGAATTTTCTTAAGTGTGTTGCGTAGTCTGATGGCCTGAGGGAAAAAGCTGTTTTTGAATCTGGTGGTTTTGCTCCGCATGCTGCGGTAGCGCTTACCGGAAGGTAGGAGGGTGAACAGTTTATGTGCTGGGTGGGTGGTGTCTTTGATGATATTGCTTGCTCTTTTGCGACAGCGAGATGGGTATAAGTCCTGGATTGCTGGTTGGGGTGATCTGGTGATCTTCTCTGCTGTCCTCACCACTCTCTGTAGGGCCTTCTGGTCAGCAGCAGAGCAACTGCCATACCAGACTGAGAGACTGCTGGTAAGAGTGCTCTCAATGGCACCCCTGTAAAAAGTTGTGAGGGCAGAAGGGGGGAGGTCAGCTCTCCTCATCCGTTGAAGGAAGTGGAGGCGTTGCTGTGCCTTCTTGACTAGGGAGATGGTGTTGGTGGACCATGTCTGATCATCCGTGATGTGCACTTCCAGGAACTTGGTGCTTTTCACAGACTCCACTGCACTGCCATATATGGTAAGTGGGGTGTGTGTTGTCTGTTTCTTCCTGAAGTCCACAGTTATTTATTTTGTTTTATTGACATTGAGTTGAAGGTTATTGATATCACACCAGTTGATGAGTTGTTGAACCTCCTCTCTGTAGGCCGAGTCGTCATTTGAACAACCAAACTTCAAAAACAGACAATGTACATCAACGAATTCACAGTTTACAATTATGCTTTGTAATCACTTCCAACGTTCGGGTGCCACACAAAAATGTGTTGCGTTTACCAGTAACCAGCACCAGTTTGCATCCTCCAAGCAGAATTTAGCAGAAAGAGCCCGGTCTCAATATTGCTGTGGATTTTCAGGATCTGAAAGCATAACTTGGCAATATCTTGCAACAAAGCTGATGCCAAGCTAAACAATCAACACTCGGCTAATGGCTTAGCTACTTCAGAGAACCTCCACTTCAGGTCAATAACTTAAAGGCTTTTGACTGGTTTTGCTGTTTTTACCCCAAGTGCTTTGCCTTTTAATTAACATCGACAGATGCCTGCAATTAGAGTACAATTTTAATTAACTTGCACTATAGAGTGAAATGCTTCGTAATTAAAATTGACTTAGTGTACGAGGATCAACTTGCTTATTTTTTGTTCCTAAACTTTTATAATCAGCTCTGCTGCCCAAAGAACTGCATTAACATGATGTGTTGCCCAAGACGTGTACGTCAAATTCATTTTTGTCCGAAGGTGCAAACGCAATACTACAAACTGCACTAAATTACAGTACTTCCCAGTGAACTGAACACAGCAACTTGCAAAAGGAAATCTAGCACTCTTATTTCAACATCTTTCCATTACTCAAGCAAAAATATTTTGATAATTTCTTTATGTCTGAACCTAACCATGTAGAATCTACACAGTGGTTGCACATAGTGATGCAGTAATTGGGTCTTATACATACTATTGCCAATCATAACACCCATAAAAGCACAGTAAAAGGGAATGTGAAAATAACAGTAAAATAATCAATGCCAGAAGCAGCATTTCAAAATATTTTTATTAACCCCCCTACAGCTTATGCAAGTTTGCCTTAAATGTGAGATTTTGTTTAAGTGCTCAAACCGGTTCAAATGCAACTTAACTTCGCCTTTAAGTTGCTTTTCAAATAATCAAAAATCTTGCTCGCAACAAAGCATTTGTTATTTTTCTAGCTTCCAAAAAAGATAGTTGCTGTATTGGCTTCAGCAATAAAATATTGGCACCAGTGGCTTTGAGTGGCAAAGCATAAATATAGTGATTCAAAGATAATGGTGATTGTGTATAATGGCTACAGCATTCAGCTCAGATTAATCTGAAAATATATGTATAAGGTACTAGCAAAAATAAAGTAAAGCCCTACAAACAAGTAGCAAATAGATAATGGAAGAAATAATACACACAGCTTCACCTACAAATGAGGTCAGTGTTAATCTGGCACTTCAACATATGCAGCTTTCCCATGGCCATCTGCTGGGTTTAAACAATCTCAAATTTTCCCACAACACGTTCACAGAGGAAAAACCGGTTAGCTCGAAATGCAAGTACAACTCAAAAATAAAATTAAAATAATCAAAAAGGCAAACATTGTTGCAGAAAGTACTTGCCTTTAACTGAACCAACTTCTTGAAAGAACTGTACATAAATGGTGCTTAGCAGACCAGTTCATACAACATGGATACGGACCAATAATGGGTACTGTGTTATAGGAAAGATGTTGCCAAACTGGAAAGGGTACTGGGAAATGTGTAGGAAGGAACTGCAGATGCTGGTTTAAACCGAAGACCGACACAAAAAGCTGGAGTAACTCAGCGGGACAGGCAGCATCTCTGGAGAGAAGGGATGGGTCACTCCTTCCTTCTCTCCAGAGATGCTCCCTGAGTTACTCCAGCTTTTTGTGTCTATCAAGGGTGCAGGGAAGATTTGCAAGGATGTTGCCAGGACTCAAGGGCCAAGATGAGTGGTGATCTTAGAGGTGAATAAAATCATGGGAGGAATTGATCGGGTTTAAACATAGGTTTAAGGTGGGGGAGGGGAAGTGCGGATGATTTAATAGGATTCTGAGGGGTATGTTTGTCACACAAAGGGTGGTGGGTGTATGGAACCAGCTGCCAGAGGAGGTAGTTTAGGCAGGGACCATCGCAATGTTTAATAAACATTTAGGCAGGTACATGGATAGGGCAGGTTTAAAGGGATATGGGCCAAATGCAGGCAGGTGGGACAAGTGTAGATGGGACATTTTGGCAGTGTGGGCAAGTTGGGCCAAAGGGCCTGTTTCCATGTTGTAAGTATCTATGACCCCAACAAATGTTCTGCCTTATAGCGGAGTCTCACGTTGCGAGTTGACACAAGAGGTACCCCGAGTTACAACTTGTGGTAATAACGTACGATTAATGTCCCGAACTCGTGGACGCAACTTAGAGACTCGTGGCGCTAACGGCAGGTACTCGTGAAACTTGTCAACTCTTGCAAAAAATCAAACATGTTTAAAATTTCCACGAGTCAATTTCACTCTTGTGGTTAAGAATTGAAACATTTTAACTCGTTGTAAGAACGTAGTGGCCCGTGCGTTTACCTTAGTGTATCGTGAGTCTACCGTGGGAACTCTTTAACTCAGCGGGCAGGCAGCAGCAGATTGTCGCTCCCTTCAGTTTCCCAGCGACAATCACCTGCCGCAACACGAGAGAGATCATGCACTGTTGTAGGTCTCCTTTGCATGTCGGTGTTTCTGTCTTTCTCCACTCATTGTTGGCTCTATCTGTCACCACCCCCACCTACACCCCTCTGCTTCCCGGCCATGTGTGTGACCCCTTCCCTCCTCTCTCCAGCTCCCCGCCCATTGCACCGGGCGCGGGGGCTTTGCACTGTCTTCACGTTGGCGATGCCAGCAGGTCAGTGCCAGTCGCTCCTGGGCAGTCGCTCCCTTCAATTTCCCAGGGGGTCGGGACGGGACTGGAGTTGGGAGGGAAGGGGGGGGGGGGAGATGGGGGGTTAGGTGAGCAGGAGAGTGGGGTTGTTTGCAGTTGCAGAGGGATGGGGCAAGGGCGGTACAGTTCCCAGTCTCAGCTCCTGTCCAGGGGGGTGGCCGGAGCCGCCAGGACCAACGGGCCACCGACCCCCAGGCCCACCAGGCCCACTGCAAGCACGGAGAACCCAGACACGCAGCCAACAGCAATTCCAGCCCAGCCCCGCTCCAACTCCAGAGGAACCCGCTCCCCGATGGGCCGCTACAGCTACGTGGCAGTTCGCCCACAGCCCGAGCAGCGCCCCCTCATCCGCCACCCCAAGCGGCCCATGGGGGAGCGGGTTCCTCTGGAGTTGGAGCGGGGCTGAGCTGGAGTTGCTGCTGGCTGTGGGTCTCTGGGTTCTCCCTGCTAGCAATGGGCCTGGGGGTCGGTGTCCCGTTGGTCCCGACGTCTCCGGCCACCCCCCTGGACAGAAGCTGAGACTGGGAACTGTACCACCCTTGCCCCATCCTTCTGCAACTGTAAACAACCCCACTCTCCTGCTCACCTAACCCACCCAAAGACAGAAACACCTTTCCCTCCCAACTCCAGTCCCGTCCAGACCCCCTGGGAAACTAAAGGGAGCGGCTGCCCCGGTGCGACTGTCACTGACCTGCTGGCATCGTCGACGTGAAGACAGTGCAAAGCCACCATGCCGGTGCAATGGGCGAGGAGCTGGAGAGGGGAGGGAAGGGGTCACACGCATGGCCGAGAAGCAGAAATGAGTGGAGAAAGTGGAAACACCGAGGTGCAAATGAGACCTACAACAGTGCATGATCTCTCTCGCGTAATGGCAGGTGATTGTCGCCTGCCCGCTGTTCCTGACGCTAAAGCCTAGGGATCGTTGCCCTTCGTGTTGGTGTGGAGGGGGAGGGGGTTATTGTGCTGTTTGGTCACCCCCTACTATCCCAGGGACATGGAGACACAGCGGCTTTTGAGACTGGTGGGCAATCACTTCCAAAGTGTCTGCCCACAGTCAGTACACCTCTCCTACACTTGTCTCCCACACTAAGATCATCCCGCAGAGAATGATCCTAGCCTAACCTAAGAGCCATGTCACCCCAGACAGATTAATGACGCCCCCCACCCCCCAACCTCTCTCCACCTCAACTCATGCCTGAGCACCGAAGCAACTCAGGAGGCGAACCCTGAGCTCAGCCTCACAACAATCGGATGTGCACATCCGTCCACATTCAAAGATTTAATCTCCCGTCTTCCCGCAGTGTGTAGACATGGCAGTAAATTCAATTAAAACATATCAAACCTGTGTGTTTCAATCAAATCATAAGTATAACTGCTCTGGCACTGGATGGTGCGCATTTTCCCTTTGTAGGTCACATCAATAGATGCGGCCGCTCTGAATTATATCTTTAAAACAAAGCCACAGGATGGAGAGGTCTTCTTTAACACTGTTGTTTATTAAAACATAACACTGTTGCTTATTAAAACAAACCTTCAATCAGGATTGGCTCAAGATTAACTGGGGAGACGAACTTGGAACATCTCAGAAATGACAAGTAAACAGCAAACTTGTCATACCCGTGGGAACTTGGTTAAACTCTTGATCATACACTTGCAATCACGTACACAACCACGAGTCTTTCACTCGGGGTACCTCTTGTGTCAACTCGCAACATGAAACTCAGCTTTAAGACTCAGTTCTTGTAACAGTGAGCGGAAAAGGACTAAAAACTATTATGCACTGACGAGAAGAAACCATTTCCCTTAAGATGAGGCAGAGCACTCAATTGGCAAAGATGCAGCTTTGGCACTGGAGGAGGGCAAGACAAATATGTACCCTTGCCAAAATAGAAAATTATTTTAACACCATAGGAGCAGCTCCCAACCTTCAGCCCATGATTCGCTGGAAAAGGCAACAACATCTTTAGTTCAGTTCAGTTTTTAGTTTATGAGCTAACAAGCAACAATCGAGCTACTCACAGTGTACAGGTACATAAAGGAATAACGTTTAGTGCAAGGTAAAGCCAGTAAAGTCCAAAATAAGATAGTCTGAAGGACCCCGATGAGGGAGGTAGTAGTTCAGGACTGCTTTCTGGTTGTGGTAGGATGGTTCAGTTATCTGTTAAAAGCTGGGAAGAAACTGTCCGTGAATGTAATGTCTTTAAAGTAAGCTGCCTTTCAACTCGCACACAATTTAAACTACTGGGTAAAATTCTAGCCCTTCTCCAGGGAATGCCTTCAGTATAAGAGTTGCAATGATTTAAAACAGCATGTCTCCCACTACTGTCTCAAGGGCAAAAACTGCAGCCAAAAAAATGCTCTCCATTCCACAGCCCCATTTTGTAAGATAAGAATTAGTCAGCATCAAATTCCATTCACACTAGATCACTGGAACTATGACACCAGTACCAGCGATCTCTGTGACAGCTGCCCCTCCCCAGTTAAAGAGTTTGGGATTGTTTGGATCATCACTGAAATAACAATCCATTTCTATTCATGGTAAAATGTTAGTTCCTCCATGAATCACAGGGCTTTAGAGACAGGGATGTACTTATGGGTAGATGACCGAGTTGCTGATGAAGGAGCAGAACAGCCCCAGAGCAAAGGCATTTTAATAGAGTTTGTGACAAGCCGACTAGGTAGGCCCTGGAATAAAAGAATTTGAAGACACAGATTAAAAAAACAGATAGTGCAGAGTGCAAGTAGTCTTAGAATAGTCAGAGATGGGGGTCAAATCAAGAATGTGGGTGGTGGAGGAAGGGGACCTTTAACGATTAAGACTTTATAAAATGGATTTGCTTACCTGAAAAAAGGACTTTGACTCAAAAAACATGCAATGGAGAAAACGGCTCAAGACACAGGAGGGCACAGAATCAAACAGGGGTGGCACAGTGGGAGATTTGCTGCCTTCCAGTGCCAGGGACCCGGGTTTGATCCTGACTATGGGTGCTGACTGTACGGAGTTTGCGAGTTCTCCCCTTTAACGCATGGATTTATTCCCATATCTTCGATTTCCTCCAACACTACAGACGTACAGATTTGTAGGTTAATTGGCTAGGAATAAAAAATGTAAATTGTCCCTGGTGCGTGTAGGGTAGTGTTAATGTGCTTGGATCACTGGTCGGTGCGGACTTGGTGGTCTGAAGCACCCGTTTCTGCGCTGTATCTCTAAACTAAACT
Source organism: Leucoraja erinaceus (assembly GCF_028641065.1). NCBI lineage: Eukaryota > Metazoa > Chordata > Chondrichthyes > Rajiformes > Rajidae > Leucoraja > Leucoraja erinaceus. Next base: position 71,474,181 of record NC_073381.1, on the reverse strand, counting down.
TATCAGCATGAAGGCAGAAGTTAGACATGCATCTCAGAGCATTGAGTGGTGAACAAAGTTAGGCAGCAATGTTTGGCAGGAAGACAAATTTGATAGAGGTGCTCCAATTTAAAAATACTTCTTCTGCCTGCCATCTTTACCATGGGCCGCAGAACCAGGGGGAGCTGCAGCCCCCCCCACTTTTTTAGTGATTTTCCTCCCGGGGGCTAGCAGCGGATGTAGTTCAGTGACCGACACAGATGGTTCAGTGTCTGCAGGAAATACCAACCTCACCCGTCACACACCGGGAGGGGGCTGGGGGTCGGCAGCTCTCCGCGGTAGGGGCAGGTTGGAGAGCCAGTGAACGTGAAGGAGGGTGGAGGGAGGGTGGATGCTTCCCACACTCACACACAGAGCCGTGTGGAAGCGAGCGATGGGAGGAGGGGCCCCGGGTCTGAGGTCATCGAGGTCAAGGGGTCAGACTAATGGAGAACGCTGCTGAACAACCCAACCTTCCTGCTCCTATTTATGGAGGAATCAGGGACAAAAAACACACAGAGCTGCCATGTCAAACCCCGGATAGATTCCAGGATCAGGTCAGGTCTCACACCAGGAGGATGTCGAGAGTTCATAGGGAAGCTAGAATTGGTGAGCAATGAAAGGTCTCAGTCATGAGTAGACTCTCGGGCTCTTTACGTTGCAGGGGAGGGGAGTAGGAGACTGAGCATGTTCACAATCCTGTGGAACAAACAAGGAGAAGTTGTTCCAAGAGACGCACAACATGGCCTTCGGGTGATCACACCAGAGGCAATCGGCAGAGGGTGGTGAGACAGCACTTCAGGAGACCCTTCACAAAGAGGGCTGGGCCTAGCACTGAAGGGGAAACCTTGTAAAAGTCTGGTAGGAAGAGCAAGGCAATAGGGGAGATAGACACAAAATGCTGGAGTAACTCAGTAATGCAGCATTCTGGAGAAAATTAATGGGTGATGTATCGTTTCGGGTCGGGACCCTACTTCAGAGATGCTGCCTGATCCATTGAGTTCCTTCCGACACAAGTGTTGGTTTTGAGTTCTTGTAATAATAAAGATCTCACATCTTGGCAGGTTATACACTGTTTATTTAGAATAAACAGCTACAAGCTCTTACTTGAGAGTTAACTTGATACTGAAGAGTGCAGTAGATCGCGACGTTAATAAGATAGTGGGCGTAACTACAAAAGCATGACTCATAACATGAGCCACTGATCTACATCCCCTCTCTTAAAGAATCAATAGCACTGTATACACATAACTAAGCAAAGCCAAAATCACAACCGATGACAGACGTATGTAAAGTCAAACATAGTTGGGATACTTCACGACCGGCCTGCAAACACAACCGGCACGTGTACGATAGATGCCATCGCCATTCCTCTTCTCCGGGGACACAGTTGGTGATATCGCCGCCGTGGGGGAGTGGACCAACGCCTCAGAGGTCGAATTAGGAGACTGTGGCGCAGGCGAAGATGGGACAGACAGAGGAACTGTCACAGGCATGGATCGTTGTGCTGGCAAGAGCATGCGGGGGTCACCAGATGCAGATTGAAATTAACTTATATGATCCGGATAATAAGAGGGAGGGATTGGCATCGGCTCTAACAATGCACGAGCGTGGCACTGAAGCTAGACCAGAAATCACCCCAACACGGTCATGGCCTTTGTCAGTCTGTAAGCGGACCTGTCCCTTGGTCAATGGCGGCAGAGGCCTGTTCGTCTTGTCGAACCAATTTTTTTTTAAATGTCACGCTTCTTTCGTAACCTGGTTTGAATATCCTCAGATGGAAAGACATGTGGGATTAAAGTTTATTCTGCAATGGGCAACGAGGTATGGGTCTGCCTTAACAATAATCGTTGAGCAGGGGAACCCAAGGCAGGGTCACGGGAAATGTTGCATAAGTTGAGCAAATCTAGGAATACGTCAGATTTAGCCCTGTGAGAGCGCTCCATGTTGTTTCGCACTCCGGACAGCTTGTTCAGCCATCCCGTTAGACTGTGGATACTCAGGGCTGCTGGTAATGTGGTGAAAATTCCATTGCCTGGCAAACTCTCTGAATTGTTGGCTGGTGAACTGGCTGTCATTGTCGGTCAACAGCTTGCCTGGGGATCCATGGATTGAGAAATGACGAGAATATTTTGAAATCACACCGCTGGAAGTGGGGCTGCTGAGAAAATCAATGTCGAACCATCCTGAATACGAATCCACGAGCACCAGGTACTTGTGCCGTGCCACTCAAATAAATCATCTGCTACTGTAAACCATGGGAACGCAGGTACAGTAGGTGGCAGAAGTGGTTGCTTTTGTTGATGAATGGGTGATGCATCGTTTTGGCCTTGTGTCCTTTTAAAACAATATCGTCTTGTAGCACTAATTCGTCCCAATTGGCCTGGCATGGCCAATAAAACATGCTTTTCGCCCATGAAACAGTGGCTTCAGTGCCTGCGTGTCCTGCATGGACAGCATCAAAATACTGGTGATGTAAGGAAGCAGGAACCACGGCCTTGTGTCCTTTTAAAACAATCCCGTCTTGTAGCACTAATTCGTCCCGAACAGGGAAGAAAGGTCGGACTGGCAAAGGAACGTAGTGCTTGTCTGGCCAGCCATGCTTAATGACAGAGGTCAGGGACCGTAGGGTCTTGTCGGTGGCCGTGTGGGCAACTAAGTCCTCCATCTATGATGAAGGGATGAAGGATACGGACATCACGATAAAGTCATGATCCTGCGAGGGCAGATCCTTGCAGGTTTTCCGATATGCACGTGATAGAGTGTCCGCCAGGTGCATATCCTTTCCACGTTTGTAGGCGAGGATGATGTCATATTTTTGAAGTTGTAGTAACATCAGTTGTAGACACGCTGGAGAGTTATGAATAGGTTTATTGAAAATGCTGTTAAGGAGTTGGTGGTCGATTTCAACTGTAACTATGCGACCAAAGATGAAATCGTTGAACTTTTTGCAGGCAAAAACAACCGCTAGTAATTCCTTTTCAATTTGGGCGTATCGTTGTTCTGTGTCAGACATGGTGCGGGAGGCATAGGCGACAGTCCTATTGCCATGGCCATCATTCTGAAGGCATGCAGCGCCCAGGCCATGTTGTGAGGAGTCACATGTAAGTGTAACAGGCAGTCTGTGATCAAAGTACGCTAGAGTAGAGGTGGACGACATCTGTCGTTTAAGAGTGTCAACTGCTGTCTGTTGTTGTTCATGCCAGGTCCAAGCAGTGTCTTTGTATGTGAGAAGGCGTAATGGGGCTGACGTTTCGCTGAAATCAGGAATGAATTTGCTCAAATAGTTCGCCATGCCAAGGAACCTCTGCAAGCTGGGCACGTCAATGGGTGCTCGGAGTTCATTAATGGCACTGGTTTTTGCTGGATCAGTTTTCAGGCCGTCCTTGGTAAATATATGGCCTAGGTATTTTACCTCATTCACTCTGAATTTGAATTTTTTGGGTTTGAGTTTGAGATGGATGGCCTTGGCACGCTTCAGATTCAGATTTTGTCAGATTGGCGTCATGTTCCTCAATCGTTTTCCCAGCAATTATGATATTGTCCACTACGATGGAGCACCTTGATAGTGTCTTCTGTGATGTTCAAAGGAAAGACTCTGAACTCTTGAACAATTGCTCCATGGATTGGTGAAACACTTCACTGGCAGGGTTTATACCAAAGGGCATTCTCAAAAATTGATATCGTCCGAACGGTGTACTGAAATTTGTCAGCTTGGTGGATTTATGTTCCAGTGGAATCTGCCAGTGAATTCTTGGCATCTAGCACTGTGAATACAGTTACATCAGCCATCTGTGCCGCAATCTCGTTCACTGAACGCATTGGATAATGTGGTCTCATAATTGCTGTATTCAAGTCCTTGGGGTTGATACAAATCCGTATCTCGTCTTTATTCTTCTTAGTAGTGGCAACCATTGAGGAGACCCAGTCTGAGGGTTCAGTTACAGGAGTAATCACACCAGGAGCCACCATTCTGTTAAGTTCACTTTGTACACGATCCCGCATAGCATGGGTATGCCTGTGAGCTGGACGAACAACTGGGATTGCCCCAGGCTCAATAGTAATCGTGCATCTGGCAACCTGCCCAGCTTGTCGTTAAACAAGTCCTTGCATTGTGTTAACATGTGATGTGTAAAATTACAGTCTGCATTCAGTGGACAGACTGAAGGGCTGAAGGAAATCAATCCCATGTCATGGCATGCATCGGCACCCAGTATGGATGGTACCTTCTCGCGTACCATGTAAAATCCAGGATGTGGTCACGCGGATTGAGATGGCAATGTAACTGTACTTGGCCAATAGGCTGCAGTGCTGCACCATTAAAAGAGATAAGTGAAGCAGTTGTTTGAGTTAGAGCTTTTGTGTTTTGTAGTTGTTGGAAGATAGCCAAAGAGATAGCATTACGGCGAGCCCCTGAATCCACCTTAAGCTAGAGAGTTTTGCCGTTAATGAGCAGCTTGACCTTGGGATCGAGCTTGGACGCTGAACCAGACAACGCATGCACATTAATCTCCGTGCTGTCATCATCTATTTGTGGGAACTGGGAGCTAGGATTTTAATTCTGGTTTAACAAGCTGACAGACTGTCTCGTTTCAAATCTGTTGTTTCCCGATTTGCAGCATTTTGCAAAATGGTTTATTTTGTTACAGAGCCTGCAGGTTTTTCCAAATGCCGGACACCGGTCACGAATTGCAGTGTGTGAAGATGTGCAATTAAAGCTATTAGAAATCCATCTTGGCCTGTTAACTGGCCCCTGAAACCGTCGAGTAGTAATTTGATTAGACACGCTGGCTGCATTGACTTCACGAGCAGCAGGAGATGTTAGCGTAATAATGTGGGCATTGGTTGACTCAGCTATGCGACAGCGGTTTTCAACAGCTTCTAAAGTCAGGCCCACTTCACGCAACAATTCATCGCGTAGTTTATCATTCAATATGCAATGTATTAATCGATCTCTTATGAAACTTGATTTGATTTCTCTAAAATCCCAACGACTAGCAACATGCTTCAGTGCACCGACATAGAGCTCGACTGGTTCGTCTTGTTTTTGACACATTGAGAAAAATTTATGTCGTTCAATGCTCACATTAATTTGTAACTCACATAGTTGTCGGAATTTACGTAGGAGCACAGATGGACTCTGCTGAAATTTGTACATTATTATCATCCACACCAGCCGGTGCATAGCAAAATATTCTGGCATATCGTGCAGCTTCCGTGCCTGCCAAGTTAAGGAGAATCGAGGCACGAAGAGCGGGTGCTGTGTTCGGATAAGCAGCATCAATGTAAATTGAGAAATCTTCCTCGAACACACACCATCGATCTGCAAGATCAGCATCAAACACCAAGATATCTAGCTTTCTGCTTCTGTACCAGTGTCCGCCCTTTCAGGATTAAATGGAACACAGATTTTGACGAGAGTGGCAGAGGAGGGAAGACTGCTTTTAAGGCAAGAAATACAATCAACAAAAATTGGAAGGAAAAACAGAATGATGTGAACTAAGCAGAAATTAGCTAGCAAAGGAAGCAAATAGAGAAAAGTCAAATCCAAGATTAATAGTGCACAAGTTAGTTCATCACAGAGTCTTGGGATACCCCGTGAACAGAGTTCACCAACAAACCTTTGTTTAAAATATTCACAAACTACTGAGTGAAAGGTTTCTTTTGTATTGGAACAAAAACTAAAACACATTACTTGGCAATAATTTATTCCAAGAATATATAGACTGAGAGCAAAAAGAAAACTTGGCCATATTTAATGTTATACAGTAGTTGGTCAACAGAAGACAGCTACAGTACTTAAAATACTTGAGAGACTGCAAGTACACTTCAACACCAACAGATGCTAAATTCTGTGAAAATCAGTAGTGAAGGCAATTTAATGTGATTACAGTAAACAGAATAAATCCCATAGTTAACTGATAAATGAATACCCTTGGAAAACAGAATCTCTGATGGACTAAGATTTCAGAAAGTTTTTGAAAATTAAATTAAACTACAAATGTTGCAAATTTGAAATTAAAAGGGCAAATGTTGGAACTACGCAGCATATCAGGCAGCATTTGTGGGAAGATCCTTCATTGGAACTGGACAAATAAATAAATAGTGTAGGAAAGAACTGCAGAAGCTGGTTTAAATCAAAGGTAGACACAAAAATGCTGGAGTAACTCAGCAGGACAGGCAGCATCTCTGGAGAGAAGGAATGGGTGACGTTTCGGGTCGAGACCCTTCTTCAGAAAGAAATAGGTTAGTTTTAATTGCAGAGAGAATCAAAAAAGGAATAGATAGGACAGAAGCTTAATAACCAAATAAGTAATTTTGAACCGCAAACTTTTGCCTTGCCAAGTCAACTACTGCATAAATATGTACCATAAATGGCATTAATATTCCTGAAAATTCACAAATCCTTTTCAAAATAAAACTTGCATATCCATGCTGGTGGAACTTCATTTTGGGAATCTAAGTAAAATACAATTTGTTCAGTGCTGCGATTCGAGATTTGAGCGCATAATCTTGGAATTAGCATGCATTAAAGAGAAATTACTGGTCAGTGATTTATTTTTTAAGTTTAGGTTAGAGATACAGCGAGGAAATAGGCCTTTAGACCTACTGAGTCCGTGCGACCAGCGATCCCCACGCATTAACATTCTCCTCTTTGGTGTAGCTCACTGTTGGCTTTTGTCATCGTCTAACATGTTGACAGATTTGGTCGCCCAACGCATTACAGAGTGCATCGTGTCATCGTTTCTGGGGATCGCCACGAGGAGGCTTCTGTCGGAACAATGTCATCGAATAATTGGCAAACAGCTAATTTGGAGGCGACCCAACAACAATCCGCACTGCAGCCCTGGTGTTCTGTTTCTCAGTGGCGGATTATGCAAGCCCCCGTCTGAAGCTGCTCTAAACATGCACGCAAGGTGGACTCTGCATTGAACACTGCCTGCAGGAAAACCACAGGATGCCTGCGGCTGACAAAGGTTGAACATCTGTAGGAGCTGGCAGGCATTGATGAACCATCTCTAAGACGTGATCGGGCAGCTGCAGTAGAATGTGTCAATGCGGACACAGACCCCCGCCACCCCTTGCACAATCACCAATATGCCAAAAAACAGCTGAAGTCGGAATAGCTTCATAGAACTAGAGCCAACCGTACCAGGCACCAAAACCAAACAACAGATGGCACCAGAACACCACCTGCCTTATACTACCTGGAAAGCCCTAAACTGCCTCCGCACTGGAGTGGGACGTTGCGGACTCAACCTGAAGAAGTGGGGTCTCTCGGACTCTGACAAGTGCAACTGTGGAGAGGTACAGACAATGGCCCACCTACTGACTTGCCGCGGAGAGGCATGCACTGTGAACATTCTCCACAGAGGCACAGATGTGGCACTGGCTGTGGCTAAGCGATAGCAGAACGTTGTCTGACACACGAGCGAACACTCTCCTACACACACACTGGGGACAATTTTACATTTATACCAAGCCAATAAACCTACAACCGTCTGGAGCGTGGGAGAAAACCAAAGATCTCGGAGAAAACCCTTGCAGGTCACGGGGAGAACGTACAAACTGCGTACAGACAGCACCCGTAGTTGGGATCAAACCCGGGTCTCATGCTGTAAGGCTACTGCTAGCCGCCATGCTGCCCTGTCAATGTTTCTGTCAGTGTTCATTTAAAGTCACACCAATCCTTCTAGCATAACAAACTAGTTGTAGAAAGAAAAAGTTAAGATAAATACTTGTTTTGGAAACATTTATAAAACAGCTGCAAAGAAAGTGAGAAACATAAAGAGAACCATAGATGGATTTCAGTAACTGGCACATTATAAAACATTTACATATGGCATGCAGAAGTCGCAGGTGAAGCCAGCACCAAATTGTAACAGATGAAAACACCATTAAAAATGTTCTTACATGTCTTGTTAAATGGCACACGTCCAAAATGTCACAATTGTCTATTCTCTTTTGGCTGGTTATTATTTCCAGGCTTTTTTTCTCCTCCATTTCAAACTTCAATATTGTTGCTTCAATTTATTGTTCAGTCATTTCATAGACTGCCTGCAATGAAAGAACACACTTCTCATGTGTCCAGAACCAGGGAAATGTGCTAGCTTGCCAATTGCCTGGTGTCTTTTTATACTTGCAATTTTGAACCTAACTATAGTAAATCCCAATTCCAACAAACAGATTCAATGCAACATAAATGGTTGCCAAATCAAGATAACTCCAGGTTTTCCACTTGAAGAAAATTTCACAGAAGACATCCATTGTCGTGGTAAATAAAAAACGTTCACATGACCATTAGGCACAAGCCAAGGATGCAAGGAACCCATTTTTATTTTCTCTTCTTATCTCAGTCTCAGGATGGAGACAAGGGACTGCAGATGCTGCAATCTGGAGCAAAGAAACAAACTGCTGGAAGAACTCGGGTCAGCTGCTTCTGAGGAGACAAACGGATGGTCAATGTTCTTGGTCAAGACGCAGGGTCTTTTGCTTCAATCCTACCTGATAGTACCTGAACTTCTATCTACCTCATTGGAGACCCTTTGACTATCTTTACATTGTGGGTGGTTCGATTGTAATCATGTATTGCCTTTCCACCAACTGGTCAACACACAATACATATTTTTCACTGTACCTGGATACACACGACAATAAGCTAAACCGAACCAAATATTCTCAAGTTGTCTTTGCTCAGAGGGTTGGAGGACTGTGGAATTCTGTGGATGCATGGTGGTTGAATATTTGAAACAGATCAATATTAGATCAAATTGAATCATCGGGCCAAATTCATGCAGGACCAGACTCCTACCCTGGATCACCACCTGCATGACTGCACCAGATGAAAAGGGCCAAGCGGTGAGTGAGAACAAGACAGTGAGTGGGCCTCAGGTGCTGGCACCCATGGGCGATTAGAAGGCAAACAAGAGGTGGAGTTTCATCTCCCAAGGCAGTGTGGTTTTCTGAACTTTTGGATCTCTCAAAATGTCATTCAAGTACGAGAGCTTTAAGAATACACAGTTTATAAACATTAAGGAGCAAATAATCTCACCTGCACAAAACTAATGCTGGAGGAACTCAGCAGGTTGGAGGAACTCGGCTGGTCAGGCAGCATCTGTGGAAGATAACTACAGGTTTTCCACTTGAAGAAAATTTCACAGAAGACATCTGTTATGGGAATGGATAGTTTCAAGTCCAGACCCTTCTAAAGATTAATCTGAAGGTGGTCCCCGACATGAAATATTGCTTGTCCATTTCTTCCACAGATGCTGCCTGACCAGCCGAGTTCCCCCAAAACCATGTTTTGCTCAATATTCCAGTATTGTGGCGCCACCCGGTGGTTTGGCCACTTACTGTGCAAACCCTCGGCAGTCGGGCATAGGGTCACGTGACTGGGTTTGTCGGGAAGGAGTCGTCATGGGGTTTAGGGAGGTGCCCTGGTATATATAATGAAACCCGGGTCAACCTTCCCCCATTCGCGAGTGTGCTGTTCTCTTTGCTTTGACAATAAAGATCTCTTTGTTCCACCACGCGTGGCTTGCTTATTCACCCAACATATTGGTGACCCCGACGATCCAAAACAGTCATTTCGGATTTAAACGATGGACGCAGCCGATAATTAACCTCAACTGCCGGAGGTTGCTGGCAATACAGCCCAGCAGAATGCTGTGTCCCTGAAGCTGCCCGTGTTTTGGACATCGCAGCCCCAAGTGTGGTTCCAGCAGGCCAAGGTCCAGTTTCACATTCGACGCTTCACAGCTGATGCTCGAGCTCTACTATGTGGTCGGCGCGTTAGATCAGGAGACGGCCGGTCGCCTGGTCCATTACCTACGCTCGCCGCAGGATCGGGACAAATACAAGGGCGTCAAAGCGCTTCTCTTGCGTACCTTTAGGCTCAGCCGCCGTGACCGCGCAGCACGGCTCATGCACATGGGCTTCCTCAGCGATCGTAATCGTCGGTGCTCATGAGTCAGATGCTCACCCTCATGGATGTCATCAGGCCTGCCTTCTCTTCGAACACGCCCTCTTGGAACAGATGCCGGACGACATCCGCCTGCTTCTCGCCGGTGAGGATTTCGCTGACCCCCCCTGCAGCTAGCGGAGCGTGTGGACGAGCTGTGGTGGTCCAAGATTGATCAGGTGTCGGTGGTGTCCTGGAGGGCCCAGAAACCAGGGCCTGCGTCCACCAGGAGTTCGGCTGCGCCGCCTGTAATGGGTTGCACACAACACCTAAACAGATGACTTGAAATTACATGGTAGGGCTTGTAACGGAGTTGGAGCCTGCCTTCACTTAAAAAGTAAGCAAAATTCCCAAATTACAGCTCAAACCTTGCTGGATAATAACTTACTGGGAGTCATCGTGATTTATTACCTGTTAAAAATACAGAATAGCAAAATACCAGCATGCCATTCTGATATCGTAGTCAGAGCTGACAAAGGCCTATGCAAGCAAACAGACACTGTACAAGTATTATACCCTGTGCCTTTTGTAACAGCGTCTTATTGTAATAGTGCTACTTTAAATTCCAATCTGTCAAAATTGCAGGAAAGCGACGCTGAATTTGAAAGAGCCCGTCTCATTTTTATTAAGATCGAGTTACTTGCTGCATTGTTAATTCATTGCCAACAATGTATTTTATACTTCACACTGAAGCATAACTCTTTAAAGGATCAAACACCAAAGTAGATTCAAGTACATTATGTCAGATGGAATTCTTTTATATTGTGCATTTCTGTGTTGAATTGCCCATGTGGAATTTTCCAGTCAGTTTGGTTGGTGGTTTAACACTCTCCTGGTGAAGTAATTGGCCACAAGAATTCTAGTGGAGTCAGACAATTAAAAGAACCAAGGAGGGAGAATGAATAGATTTCAAATTATGAATACAAATTTCTGGAGTTATTTCTTGTTCTACAGACTGCATTGCATTATTTGATCAGTGTGCAGTGTGATATTGATGTTCATAAGTGATAGGAGCAGAATTAGTCCATTTGGTTCATCAAGTCTACTCTGCCATTCAATCATTGCTGACCCCTCTTAACTCCATTCTCCTACCTTCCCACATAACCCCCGACACCTGTACTAATCAAGAATCTATCTCTGCCTTAAAAATATCGGTGGCAATGAATTCCACAGATTCACCATCATCTGACCAAATAAATCCCTTCTCATCTCCTTCGTAAAGGAACATCCTTTTAATCTGAGGCCATGACCTCTGGTCCTAGACTCTCTCACCAGTTAAAACATCCTCTTCATACCCACTCTATCCAGGCCTTTCACTATTTGACCCGATATTGTTGACCCTAGTGGACTCAACTTTCAGTACACAATCTCTTGTAACCTTGTTATTGTCCATCCCAGCAAGAGATTGAAAAGACTATCTGTGTAAAAGCAGGAAAAAAAAACCCTGGAAAAGAGAAAAATAAAAAATCACTGAAAGCACAAAAGGCTGGTGGAGAATCATTTCTGATAAAATAATTCATAACCTTGTCTAAGAAGTGGAAATCATGCCAGAGGATCTCAGATGTGCCACAATTGTGACCGTCCTCATCGTGAAAGAACATGTCTGATTACAGCAAGAACAGACTGTTCTTCTGTCATGTCACACATGCAATCATTGTCATCACAGTGAAGACAGAGCTCCCATACTCTCCCCTGGCAAAAAATGATACAATGGACACAATATCTTACTTGAATTGTTTTCTCAACCTCGCCAAAAGCCTTTTGCTCTGTCAGACTAGGAGAATTATACATAAACCTTTTCATTTATTTATATATTCACGCTGGGTGATATAGGGTTCACCATATAATTTAATTGCCCATCCCCAAGTGCCCATGAGAGGGTGGTTGTGAGCTGCCTTCTTGATCCACTCTTCTTCAAGGTGCGTATTAGGGAGGGGGTTCCAGGATTTTGAACCAGCCACTGCTAAGGACCAAGAATATAGTTCCTAGTCAGGATGGCGTATGGCTTGGAGGACAACATTCAGGTGGTGTTGTTCCACTTGCTTTTGCTCCCATTGTACTTCTAGCTTGTAGAGGTTGTGGGTTTGAAAAGTGCTGACTAATTGGCAAATTGCTGCAATGCACCATGTAGACGATGGAAATCGTTGCTTCTGTGCGTCAGCCTTGGAGTGACTAAATAATTGTGGATATTTTTGAAGTGAGGTTGCTGTGTCGTGTATTGTATCGGGCGTCTTAGCTGTTGCTAAAGCTACAAGTCAGAGGCAAGTGGAGAGTATTCCATCAGAGTCCTGACTCAAGCAATTAATACAATTCCACCAGCCCAAGGCAAAAGACAGACACAGATGAAGTCCATACATTTATGACATAGTCGTTAACCACATTAATGCTGTTGATCTTAGTCTGATATTTTTCCCAGTTAAAGTATGAAACTATGTATAGGAATTGTGTACAGTGTTTCCGTGGCATTGCTTTATAACAGTATTTTATTTCCAACAGTAGAAATGATGCACAAATGAAAATACTTTGATGCTGGGAATACAAACTGACAGAAAACACACTAGAAATTAAGATCAATACGTTCAATACATTGTAAACTACAGAAAACCTTAAAGCATTTAAAAATGAACATCACCAGGTCAGGGTGAAGGAAACTTTTTTAGAGCCTCGGAATTAAATTATATCACTGAAAATTAAAATTTGAATGCCAAAATAAAGTTCCCACTTTTGTTTCGAAATTAGTGCTTAAAAGATGATCAGTCATGTTTAGATTAAAAAAAAGATGGGCCCTGCATTGAGTTAAGGGCTGAACATTCCATTATAGTGCACTAATTTTTTTTAATCACACTACATTCCAGGAGTTACGATCCTAAAAAAATGTGAAATAATGGAAAATGATCAGTTTGTGCAACATCGGCTCAGGAGCAGATGTGCAGCTAAATGCCCAAGCACTTCTGCAAATGATGCCATTCTCCTCATTAGCAACGGAAAAAGCACCACCCTGTTTGCAACTGTCTTGGAAAGGACTGGTTGCATATCCTCTTTACAATTAAACATTGAAAACCAATTCTGTCACTACAAGCTGAAATGGGCATAAGCATTTAAAAAAAAATATACACTCTTTCAAAGTCCCATTCCATTTAGACCTATTTTGTGGAGAGGATTTTACAACTTCCTTCCTTCCAAGTCTTCAATTTTCCCTCTCTCCTCATTACCACAATTGACAGTTAATTGGGTCTTTCTCAGAACCGTTTTATTTCAGTCCTTTTGATTGACCCACATCCCTTACCATCCGCCATTCACAATGAAACACTTACGTCAGGCAAAAACAATATAGTGACAATGACACAAAATGCTGGAGGAACTTAGCAGGTCAGTCAGCATCTCTGGAGAATGCGGATAGGTACGTTTCAGATGGAACCCATCATCAGATTATCAGGCTTGTTGGGGGGTGGTGGGGGGGGGGGGGGGGGGGGGGGGGGAGAATGTTAGAAGAGAGGTGGGGGCAGGGGAAATTCTACATAGTGATAGGTGGATACAGGTCAGGGGGGGTGGGGGGAAGGTTAGAGAAAATTGATTGACTGGCAGCTGGCTGAACGGCCAAGATGGAAAGATCAAAAAAGTATGAAAAGATATGAATGGAAAATGTGTGAAATGGAAACCAGAAGTTGTGAAATAGGTGGAAGCAGACAACGAGGAGGGCGGAGAAAGGAGAAATGTGTGTGCACCTAGGTGGGGCACAGGGAAGATAGGAGGGAAAAGGGATGCGGCTAAATAGAGAGTGGGGATGTTTGTAGGTTAGTTACCCAAAATTAGTGAATTCTAATGTTCATACCATAGGTTGTAAGCTGCACAAGCAGAATAATAGGTGCTGTTCTTCCACTTTGCGCATGGCCTCACTCTGCCTAAAATTGTGTCCCCTCCCCCACCGCTCTCCAGCTTCCTTCCCCCACCCTCACTACAGTCAGTCTGAAGAAGGGTTCCAAAATGTCACTTAACCATGTTCTCCAGAGATGCTGCCTAACCTGTTGAATAATTCCACCGCTGTTTTTTTTTTTGGGAAGCCAGCATCTGTAATTCCTTGTGCTTACTGTACATAGTAATACTGACACTATTCCAATTTCAGGCTTGTGATCATCCTGTTATGTCACTGGTATGGATTCAGCCAGCAAAAGCTCCAAAAAGTAGATTTTGCCAAGGAAAAAATAGTTGTGAGGTTTCTTACAAGTTTCCTCCCATAGTGGTCAAAGTCATGAAGTAAAGTCGCACACATACCCCAGTTTGCATTGACGGTGCCGAAGTAGAGATGGTTAAAAGCTTCACATCCCTAGGAGTAAATATCACCAGTAACTTGCCCTGGACCACTCATATTGAAGCAAAGGCCAAGAAAGCACGCCAAAGCCTCTACTTCTACAGATGTGCCGTAGAAAGCATTTTATTGGGGCTTATCACAGCTTGGTTTGGGAACAGCTCCATTCAAGACCGTAAGAAACGACAGAGCATTGTGGGCACAGCTCAGACCATCACACAAACCAACCTCCTTTCCATTGACTCCATTTACACCTCATGCTGCCTCAAAGCCACCAGCATAATCAAGGACGAGTCGCACCCCGGCCAGTCCCTCTATTCCCCTCTCCCATCAGGCAAGAGGTATGGAAGTGTGAAAATGCACACGTCCATCGAGATTCAGGGACAGTTTCTTCCCAGCTGTTATCAGGTGACTGAACCATCCTATCAACAACTAGAGAACAGTCTCTCAACTGCTATCTACCTCGGAGGCCCTCGGGCTATCTTTGATCAGACTTTACCATACACTAAACGTTATTCCCTTTACCATGTATCTGTACACTGTGGATGGCTTAATTGTAATCATGTATTGTCTTTCCGCTGATTAGATAGCACGCAACAAAAGCTTTACACCGTACCTCTGTACACGTGACAATAAACTAAACTCAAACTCCGAACTGTGTACCTGATTCTCTGCTAAAATGGCTTGGTATCACATTGCTCTGAAGCAATTTTGGAGTAGTCAGACTACGTTGAAGTGCCATCAGTTACAGCTGCTAACCAGTCCCGTGATGTAATTTGAAATAAAAGCAAAACCCGATGCATGCTCGGCGCTTGAAGGCACAAATTCCAGATGGTTTAATGGTTCACTTCTGTGTTTTGGTTATTGTTCTTTCCAAGCCAGTTTCACAATGACATTCATCCAGTTCCACTTCATCACCTTTCCATCTGTTGGCTGTCATCTGCAGATCAGCAATGGATCTGAAGCCAAAATCCTCTTCAAACACCAATAAGCGAAGCCAGAGTTTTAATCCTCAAATAAAAGCTCCGCTTCCTAGAACATCCCATGCTTCTCTCCCAGGCTACTCAAGTCAAAACAGACTATGGTTTAAATCAGCAATGATTTGCAATGTACCCAAGTTGAGCTCCCTGCATTAGTGTCCCCCTTCACTGGGGCGGCACGGTGACACAACGGTAGTGTTGCTGCCTTACAGTGCCAGAGACTCTGGTTAGATTCCGACCGTGGGTGCTGTCTGTACAGAATTTGTACATTCTCCGTGACCTGCCGTGTTTTCACCAGAAGCTCTGGATTCTCCCCCACACTCCAAAAATGTGCAGGTTTGTAGGTTAATTAATATCTGTAAACAGCCCCTAATGCATAGGATGGGAAACTGGGATAACTTGCAACCAGTGTACAGGCAATTGTTGGTTGGCGCATACTCGGTGGGCTGAAGGGCCGTTTCCACGCTGCATTGCTAAAATAAACTAAAAATCTACACCTTCACAAACAGAACCCATTCTCATTCAGATGGATTGGTTGCTTAACTATTAACCTGCTGGCAAAATCCTTTCACCATCGATCTATATCTATATCTATATTCTATATCTATATCTAAATCTAAAACTATGATCTTGTTATCTTCCGGTTTGCAAGTTTTTTTCGATTTGCGCACAAAAGGTACGGGATAGCGCTACGATTTTTCGCCAGCTCACTCACCATTCTCCTGTGGTGCGAGTGCACAACATTTCATTCCGATCGGTAGTCTATTGTAAAAGTTAGCGAGGTTTAAAAATCTTAAAAACCGCGCGTGCGCAGATCGATCTCCTCTCCTGCCACTCAGAGCTGCACGGATAAGTATCTTCTCCCGTCTGCGCCATCACGTCTATATTGGAGTTGGGGGATGCTCTGGATGGCCGGTGGACGTCTCCAACCAGAGACAATTTCGGAGGGACCGGAAGCATTCCAGCCCTGCCCAGCGCGGAGTCGGAGAAGTTGCCAAATGGAAAGCAGAGACTCTGATCCCGGCGGAGGAAAACCACCAGCAACCAGCGGCCACTGTGAGTCCCCATCGCACCATCAGCTACAGCCCCTTCCCCTCTCGTCTCCCTCGCTATCTCCTGCCCCCTCCCCCATCCCTCCCCGTCCCTCCACATCTCCTGCCCTCCCCCCTCTCGTCTCCCCTCCCAACTCCCTACCCCCCTGCCTTCTCGCCCCCTCCCCCATCCCACCTTCCCCCTCGCTTTCTCCCCACTCACCCCCCACCCCAAACTCCCCCTGTCCCACCCCCCCCCCCCCCCGCCCACACACCATCCTCTCCCCCTTACTAGCTTTTGCCCCACCCCTCCCCCAACTCTATAAAACTCTCTCTATTCCTTCAGATGGGGTCAACTGCCCATCTTCCCCCACAGATGCTGCCTGATCCACCGGGTGACGTCAGCAATGGCTGCCTCGCCAACAGTCCGTCTGTACCTTCCTTCTTTGTTGTTTTAATAGAATGTGCTAAATATGTTTTAGTTGTGGCGGCACCCAGTGGTGGGGCCACTAGCTACACGAACTATCAGCAGTCGGTGGTAGGGTCATGTGACTGGTCAATGGCAGGGAGGAGTTGTCACGGGGTATAGGGGTGTGTCCTGGGATATATAACAAACCCCGGGACAACCCTCTCACTCTCTCTCTCTCTTACTTCGAGCTGACCAGCTCTCTTCTCTCTAGGGGTGAGTGTCCTTCCACCTCAGCAGGGGCTCAGCTCGAGCCCTCGAGGCAACAGCCTCGCAGCAGCAATAACAACTTTATGTTAGAGGACCAACGTGCATGTATAACAAACCTTTTATGCCTGAATAAAGTAACCCATTTGTAGAGGCAGCACGTTTGGTGCCTCTACATAGTTCTTTAGCTTGTTTTATGTGGGGGTGGTTGGGGGAAACTTTAATCACTTACCTCGACGGAGATGCGATTTTTTTTCCGTATCGTATCTCCGTCCACACTGCGGACCAACATCAGGGCGTAGGCGGCCTCTTGCCGGAGAACAATTTGGCAGCTTCAGCCGTGGGAGCCTGCAGACTTTAACATCATGGAGCTCGCAGTTCCTGGTTAGAGACCGAATTTGGGAGCTCCAAGCCGCAGGAGCTTCGATCGCCTCAACACCTATTTTCTATGTTTCTATGGGATATGGGGAGAAGGCAGGCACGGGTTATTGATAGGGGACAATCAGCCCCGATTACAATGAATGACGGTGCTGGCTCAAAGGGCCGAATGGCCTCCTCCTGCACCTATTTTCTATGTTTCTATGACACGGGGACTTCGACCGCCCCAACTGATGGCTTGACTGCCCAGACCGCGGGAGAATAAAGAAGGAAGACGAGTGGACTTTATTGCCTTCCATCACAGTGAGGAATGTGGGGAATCTGCTGTGGTGGACACTTATGTTAGCTTTTATGTAGTTGTGTGTCTTCTTGCTTTTTATTTGTATGGCTGGATGGTAATTCGTATATCACTGTACGTTAATTTGTACACGTGACAATAAAAGACCTTTGAAACCTTTGATCCTTCATGTCCCTCCAGTCACCCCTTTTCACTATCAAGATTCTAGTATTTGCAGTCTCTTGTCCCTCCATTTTAATGACCCGCAAACTACATTTCCTCAGCCAAGTTTGCATTACCTGTTCAGACCCACAGTGCAACGGCAGTAGAGTTGCTGTCTTACAGCGCCAGAGACCCGGGTTCGATCCTGACTACGGGCGCTTGTCTGTACGGAGTTTGTACATTCTCCCCTGACCTGTGTGGGTTTTCTCAGGTCTCTGGTTTCCTCCCACCCTCTAAAAACACACAGGTTTGTAGGTTCATTGGATGGGTATATTTGAAAATTGTCTCTATTGTGTGGGATCGTCCACGTGAGCAGGGTCGCTGGTCAGTGTGGACTCGATGGACAGAAGGACCAGTTTCCACGCTGTATCTCTGAACAAAACATCATGTTGGCGCCTGTTGGCATTTTGCAGTATTACTATATTCCTCAATATCAAGACACATGAGCCTTTCAGGGATAACTGGAAACCACCAGCAATTTTGAATTATGGTCCATCCAGATGTGACTCAAGTAGACCATTTTATTCTGAAAAGTGCCGTATGTTTGGTTGATCTTGTGCCAGCACAACAAAAAGAGTTTATCGCGCCTGCCTTACATCCAGCACATTACTATGCAAATTGCCCATTTCCTGCAAAATGCCTGGTAACGCAACTTCTAAAGCCAAATAGACACGGCTCTCATTCAGGGAGCATTCAGCTTCATAGAATTATACAGTATTGAAACAGGCCCTTCAGCCCAACTCGTCCATGCTGAGCAACATGTCTATTCAAGCTAGTCCCATTTGCCTGCATTTAGCTGGTATTCCTCGAAACCCGTACCTGTCCAAAATGTTTTTTTATTTTTTGTTTAAACATTGTAATTATACACACCTCCACACACCCTCTGGAAGCTCATTCTACATCCCCACAACTCCATGTGAAAACATGCTCCTTAGATCCCCTTTTAAATCTTAGAGAAAGCAGGAACTACAGATGCTGGTTTACAGGCAAAAGTCATCGAAGATAGACGCAAAGCGTTGGATCTACTCACTGGGTCAGACAGCATTTCGGGAGAACATGGACAAGTGATGTTTCAAGTCTGGAACCAAAACGTTACCTATCCACATTCTCCAGAGATGCTGCCTAACCCGCTGAGTTATTCCAGCACTTTGTACCCCTTTGACATCCTTCCTCAGATATGGTGCCCAGAATTGCTCACAATATTCCAAATGCAGTCATACCAGCGACTTATAGAACCTCAGCCACCTAGTCCACCTAGATCAATCTTGCTTATCCGTAAATCATGTACATTTTGTTTTTCCCTCAACCCCACCCCGACAGCAATTCGCCAAGTGCTCACTGGTCTTGATCCATTCCATTGCCAAAACTATTCAAAACTTTTTTTTCCCCCGATTATTTGGTTGTCATAAAAGAAGCCACAAAATACCACATCAAATGGTACAGCTGGAAAAGATTTCTACATTGTGTATCAATTATTATTATTAACTGATAACAATTTATTAATTAATGCCCAAAGTCTGTAAAATAAAAGACAAGTCAATCCTGCCTCTGCTGATCACATTAGTCTCTTCAACGCTACAATATAAAGACACAAACAATATCCAGGTTTACGAGTCATTAAGGTTAAGCGGCTGAGCCAAGATCAATTTTAACCTGCGAGAATATTTCCAATCAAAAATAATGGTACTTCATTAAATATTCAATATATTTACAACATGGTCACCAAACATTTGGAATCCCCATAGCTTATGGTGTGGTGGAAATTTTCCTCTCTCCACCATAAGCACAAAGAGATCATTAAAATTCCCACGTGTTTAAGAAGGAACTGCAGATGCTGGAAAATCGAAGGTACACAAAAATGCTGGAGAAACTCAGCGGGTGCAGCAGCATCAATGGAGCAAAGGAAATAGGCAACGTTTCGGTCTGAAGAAGGGTTTCGGCCTGAAACGTTGCCCATTTCCTTCGCTCCACAGATGCTGCTGCACCCGCTGAGTTTCTCCAGCATTTTTGTATACCATTAAAATTCCTACCTCTGGCTGTTTTTAATGTATTATTTTATAACGATTACTTGCTGCAGAAATAGTGTTAGATTTCAGATAGTAAAACCAAATATATTTGACAGTTTTGCACCAGACTAACCTTGCATTTCTTGTTTTTGATTAGAGTTTATCATGAACTGCAAATAAACTCCATCAAAGTAAGAAAACTAGTTACGAATTTCTCGAGAGTCTCAAAAGATGTTGCTGACTAAGGGACGGTTTAAATAATTACCACAGTAGCAACCAACCTGGATCAAAGCAGACGCCCAATTACAGAGGAATACCCCCATGCAGCAAAACAGGCTCATTTCAGAAACAATCTACAATACGTTACTAAAAAACTACATTAATTGCTAAAATCAAAACAAATACCAGATAGCCGGCAATGCTGGAGAACCAAAGAACAGGAAACAGCTGCCAAGATCACGAACAAGTATAATTGTTAACACACACAAAAAAAAAACTGACCCATGATATTTTTACATATGTTTGGATGAAGCAAATTGACATGAGCAGATATCTTCATTCGAGCTGCAATTAAACTTAAACCTTTGTTGTGGTCAAAATTCTTTCCAGAAATTAATATGTGTCTTTGGATTAATACTTCTATACATCTTTTCCAGATTGACTGTACTGAGAAAGTAAGCCAATTCAAAAATGTAACAAGGAGACTGCAGCTGTGTAAATTTCCTGACCATTGCTTTTTGTTTAAGTAGAGCCAGCTTTGCAATCAAAAATGTTGATTCTGACTACCATTTTTGGTGGTGGAAGTCATGGGTTTGGGAGTGCCAGAGAGACCTTGGTGAGCAATTGCAGTGCCTTTCAAGAGTCAACAGTGTTAATTGCCATAAGCACCAAAAACACCATTTGGGACCAAAACAATAAAATTCTTACTTGCTGCAGTTTTACATGGCAAATAAATGCAGTTATACGAGGTAAAGCGATCCTTTATAGTGCATGCCAAAGTACATAGGACAAACTTGAGCAGTAGAAAGTCAACAGTTGTTGGGTGAAGAAGTAGGATTGTAGATAGCGTTGTGCAGGGTAGTTCAAGACCATAATGGCTATTAGGACATAATGGCTATTAGGAATGGTTCTCCGGCTCCTCTATCTACTTTCCAATGGGATCAGTGGGAAGAGAGCATG
Source organism: Leucoraja erinaceus (assembly GCF_028641065.1). Classification (NCBI taxonomy): domain Eukaryota; kingdom Metazoa; phylum Chordata; class Chondrichthyes; order Rajiformes; family Rajidae; genus Leucoraja; species Leucoraja erinaceus. The sequence goes on along the minus strand of NC_073381.1, from coordinate 71,453,150 downwards.
GCCAGGGTGGTATGGGTCTCCAATGATATTAGCTGCCTTCTTGAGGCTGGGCTTTTTATAGATGGTAACCAGTCCACAGTACACCTGTAGAAGTTCAATTGAGTATTTAGCAACATACTAAATATCCTCAAACTTCTGAGGCATTGGTGACCTTTCTTTGTAATTGCCGGGACAGGTCAGAGATGTTCACACCCAGGTGCTGGCTCACTCCACCACAACCCCATCGATGAAGGCACCTCTCGGCTTTCCACATCTGAAAAGGATCAGCTCCTTGGTCTTACTAAACATGAGAGCAATACTGTTGTTCTGCACCAGATTATTGATTTCCCCGCTACATTCCGATTAGTCTCTACCCATCATTGATCCAACAGTGAATCTGTGGAATTCTCTGCCACAGAAGGTAGTTGAGGCCAGTTCATTGGCTATATTTAAGAGGGAGTTAGATGTGGCCCCAGTGGCTAAAGGGATCAGGGGGTATGGACAGAAAGCAGGTACAGGATACTGAGTTGGATGATCAGCCATGATCATAATGAATGGCGGTGCAGGCTCGAAGGGCCGAATGGCCTACTCCTGCACCTATTTTCTATGTTTCTATGTAACAGTGGTATGGTTACATAGAAACATAGAAAATTGGAGCAGGAGTAGGCCATTCGGCCCTACGAGCTAACACCACCATTCAATATGATCATGGCTGATCATCCAAAATCAGTACCCCATTTCTGCTTTTTCCCCCATATCCCTTGATTCCATTAGCCCCAAGAGCTATAACTAACTCATGAATACATCACAAATTTGACAAATTTAAAGATGGCATTGGAATGGTGTCTGGTACACAGTTATAGGTATAGGGAGAGCAGGGGACAGAGCACAAATACTTGAGGTGCCCCCATGCTGATGGTCAGCGAAGTTTGCATTACCAATTTGGCCTGGCAGATCTGCTAATGAGGAAGAGGATTCAACGGCAAAGGATGGTGGCAACAAAGCAAACAAGGCGTAGCAGTAGAGTCGCTGCCTTACAGTGCTTGCAGCGCCAGAGACCCGGGTTTGATCCCGACAACGGGTGCTATCTGTACGGAGTTTGTACATTCTCCCAGTGACCACATGGGTTTTCTCAGAGATTTTCGGTTTCCTTCCACACTCCAAAGACGTACAGGTTTGTCAGTTACAAATGTGTAAATTGTCCCTAGTGTGTGTAGGATAGTGTTAGTGTGCGGGGATCACTAGTCGGTGCGGAATCGGTGGGCCGAAGGGCCCGTTTCCTCGTTGCATCTCTAAACTAAGTTGATATTCATTGCCATTATAAATGCTGGGAGACTGAATACTCAATGCTAGTGCACTGGCTGCCAATCAAGCCCTGAATAATATTTCATGTTGTTGGAGCTGCACTCATCCACTCATTAATTTTTTTATAATTCTATTTTTTAGATGCATCAACATTATTGTCAAATTTGATGCGAGTGACGGTTGTCTTCACTGTGTTCACAATGGCTACAGATGTAAACCTAAAGAAAAATAACATTTCAGCTCTCGGATTTTTTACAAGAACGGGGAAATAGAAAACTAGCGGGTTTTAGATGGCAGAGGGTTGTGGAAACAAAGGGAATGGAAAAGATCAGATGACCTCATGTGGCAATTAAGATCAGATTTAGCTTCGATGTCAAAGTTAAAGCTGTGGGACATACCCAACAGATTCAAATAAAAGCCAAGCCACAGATAGTGGCGAGAAAGATGTGACTAATTCAATGGTCCTTTATTGTCACGTGTACGAGATACAGTAAAATTTGATTTACCACAGTCATACAAAACAAACAAGATATATCTATATAACTAAAAGTCTCATCTTGACCACTTCCTGTCTGCGCTGTATATTGATTTTAGAAAAAACGCTACCAAATATCCCTTACGATTTTTGAGCATTTTTCTCACAATCGTCCCACAATCGAGGCAGCCCCGAGGATTTTTCCCGATCGGTGAAAAAATCTTGCGATCAGCTGATTGGTCCTCTCACCTGTCAATCACCATGATGAAGGTAAACTATGTACTATGGAAGTTTTTAAGTCAGATATTTAGTATGAAAATATTGATCATGGATAGACAATATCACAAAATATAGATCATTTAGATGTTCTTATGACATGATTGTGCAAAAAATAATGAATTTGATTATCTTGAGAGTGGATGTTTGTGGATTATGATACAGAGATTGGATTGGTCGCCACCATGATTTTGCTCACAGTCACAACCAGCATGTAGGATACGGGGCCTAAATAACACATTTTGCATCATCAGATGAAATGAAATTACACCAAAAACTAGATAAGATGTTAAATGAACATCCTACAGTACATACCTTTTATTGTCCTGAACTTGCGATCCGTGATTTTGAATTTGGGCCCAACTTTCATCCAGCGATTCAATAGTTAATAAACGTTTTTTAGTTTTTTTTTTTTTTTAAATCGAAAACGGGATGACAGAACAAAATTACTTCATAAACTTGTCGTATGATAAAAATCCCTCTCTGACAACCAATAAAAACCTGCACTTTTATCACCCCTTCTGTAGATTGGCTATTTCCATCAATCAATTGTAGTGCTTGTTAGTAGTTGCTCCGCCTAATATGCGATTCATATTACCAAGAGCTTGCTTACGCCATTCAGTACGAGTAGCTGCTAGGAACTGTAATGTCCTGCAGACCGATGCTGTAAGTGGACTTTAATACACGTGTTGTATCTTGATGCGTGTTTGACTCGACTAATTACACCCCCACCGTCGAGTCGCACTCACAGGCAGTGGGCAGATCTGGAGCGCCACTGATGGCAGGAATTTGTAACAACGCTATAAAAACAGACTAAAAACAACAAAAGAAGAAAGGGACGAGACATGCTGTTGGCGAGGCTGCCATGTACGCCGCCACCCAGTTGTATTAATTCTAGCAGAGAGAGCGAGTGTTGGAGAATTCTATAATCAAGTCTTATGATGCCAACTTAAACTAATCTCCACTGCCTGCATGTGATCCATATCCCTACATATATATGTGCCTATCCAAGTCTCAGATGCCACCATCTTTACTTCTACTGCCACCCAACAGTGTGTGTCACCAGGCACCCACAGTCTGTCAGGAAGGGAAACTTGCCCTACACATCTCCCTTAAACTTTATCCCTCTCATTTAAAGCCATGCCCTCTAGCCTTTGACATTTTCAACTCGGGAAAAATTATACGACTTGCAGGACATCCAGCGTCTAACCTGCTTGTGCTCATTATATCAGTCACTGGTGCACTGCGATTCCCATTATGCTGGTGAAGGAGACACTCAGCCGCTGAATATCCAGCTCCAAATTAGTCCAGTTCTTGCTGGCGTGAACTGTTTTGGTTGCTGAGGAGTTGCAAATGGAATTGAACATTGCAAATGAACACGCATCCCATAACTGCCCTTAACAAATAGGAAAATCAATAAAACAGCTGTAGAGGGCAGAGCCTGGGAAACTGCTCCGAAGAACCTCTATAGGGATGTTCTGGTGCCGAGGTGATTGAACTCCCAACAGCCTCTAACCTTTCTACAAGATGATTCAATACATTTTATATTGAGTATCCAATTTAAAAGGGCACCAGTAGCTATGTGTATGCTGTCTGGATAGAGTGCAGTCACTCTGAAATTCAGGTTTCTGCCCACATTTAGCTTACGACTGTGAGGAGGTCTGATGCAGAGTGGTCACGGCAAAACCCAGGTAGTTATTTGTGATGTATTGCTTCACAGCACAGTTAATGATGACTTCCTTCACATTGATGAATAAGAGAAGATTAATTGGGCACAAATTAGCTGAAGTGGATTAGTCCTGGGATTGGTGAGAAGGACACAACTGTGCAAATTTTCCAAATCAGTATGCCAACATTACAACTGCACTCGCACAGCTTGGCTTGAGGCACAGCTAATACTGAAGTGCAGGCTTTCAATGGTGTCGCTAGGATGTTGTCAAATCTCACCATGTCATATATAGGCCATGATGTCAGCTACCTCTTGATGTCACTTGAAGTGAATCCAATTGGCTGGAGGTCAGATTCTGTGATGGCTACGTTAGGAAGACACTGGATTGGAACATCAATTTGGCACCAAGTCTGAACAGGGCTGTGAATGTTCCAGCCTTGTCTTTCACTCTTATGGAAGAGGCTCATAGCATCACTGAGCTCCACAACAGTCATGGAGGCTGCTCCTTCCATTCGGTGCTTAATAGGCCACCATTTACCAACAGGTTTATTGGGATCAATTGCAAGATTGCTTAACTCAGTCTTCTGAATATTGTTTACCTTGGCAGGCTTGTACCTCATTTTTCAGTGTGCATATACTCTGGAATTTAGAAGGATGAGAGGATATCTTATTAAAACATATAGGATTATTAAGGGTTTGGACATGCTAGAGGCAGGAAACAGATTCCCGATGTTGGAAGAGTCCAAAACCAGGGGCCACAATTTAAGAATAAGAAGCAAGCCATTTAGAACGGAGATGAGGAAAAACTTTTTCCCACAGAGGGCTGTGAATCTGTGGAATTCTCTGCCTCAGAAGGCAGTGGAGGCCAATTTTCTGGATGCTTTCAAGAGAGAGTTAGATAGAACTCTTAAAGATAGCGGAGTCAGGGGATATGGCGAGAAGGCAGGAACAGGGTACTGATTGTGGATGATCAGCCATGATCATATTGAATGGCGGTGCTGGCTTGAAGGGCCGAATGGCCTACTCCTGCACAGAATACTTTGCTGCATCCATCAGGACAGACATGAGCATAAGAGGGATGACATTGCCAGGCAATGGGGGCACTTGGATCAAAGCTTCCCAGTACAGGTGCACAACCTTTTATCCGGAGTTCCAGAAACCGAAAAGCTCCGAAAACCGGCCATTTTTTCCAGATGTCGTCTGCGCACCAAAGCTCGCGTTTGGCGCCAAACTTGACCCGAAACGACCCACGGTCAACCCAGGTCTGTACTACTGTAGCGGCTGCCTCCTCCCTGGAGACCGGGAGACGCTTAAACATCTGTAAATCATTGCTTAAATGTTAGTCAGTTAGTTTGGAGGGCTTTTATGTGAAGGGGGGTGAAGGGGGTAAACTTTAATTCTTAGTCCCCTACCTGGTCGGAGAGCGCCACAATGCCTTACCGAGTCGCCGTGCAGTAAGCTCCGCAGCGCTGTGGCCGGTGGGGCTGCGGGGTTTGCCGGTTGTAGCTCCCTGTGACCCTTGGCAACTCTACCCTGGCTGCGAGGCCTCCCAAATCCAGCAAAACCGCGGCCCGCGGCCGGACACCCCAGCTCCGCGAATGTCGGGAGTTTGGCGTCGCAGCGCTGGGATATCCAGCGGGGTGCGGGCAATGCCTAGTGGGTAGCCGTGCGGCAAGTCCGATCGCTGTGGCCGCCGACAGACAACATCGCGGAGCCGCTGGATTTGGAGCCGCGCAGCCGTTTCCAAATCCAGCGACGCTGCAATGTTGGAAGAAGGCGGCCACAGCGCTCCGGAGCTTGCCGCACGGCGACCCGGTAAGGCATTGCCCGCTCCCCAGGGTACAGCGCTGCGACGCCGCATAAGACATTCTCGGAGCTGGGACATTGCCAGGCCGCGCTGGATTTGGGCGCCTCGATCCAGGGGTAGAGTTGCCGGGGTCGGAGCTACAATGTCGCCCGCGGTCTTCGGAGCCCCCATCCGCGAGGTTGGGAGTCGCCGACCAGGTAGGTAGGGGCTAAGAATTAAAGTTTCCCCCTTCACCCCTACACCACCACCACCACATAAAATCCCTCCAAACTAACTGACTAACATTTATGCAATGATTCTCCCGGTCTCCGGGGAGGAGGCAGCTGCTCCAGACTTTTCAAGCCGCCCGCGCTACCTACCTAATCTACGCTAAAAATCTTCCATTCTGAAATCCGAAAATGTCCGAAATCCGACAAGTGTCTGGTCCCAAGGCTTTCGGATAAAAGGTTGTGCACCTGTACATAGACAATGTCCCCGTCTTCTGCTCTGATACACAATCAGACTCCAGGCCTGATGGGCAAATTACTCTCTTCCCATCCAATGTTTGGCTGCGTTACAGATATCCATGTAGTTACTGATTTCCCTCCCCCAAAGCCCATTTTGGCAAACGTGTGGAATATTCTGTCAAAGGTCTTCGGCTGTTACAAGCAGACCAGCAAGTGTCCACCACTCTGTCCTGCACATAGGTAATGATATCCCTGAGCAGCAGCAGGCTGCCAGAGACAAATCTGCCAGGTACAGCACAGGTTTGGTCTGGGTGGATCACCCGAGCCAGCGCAGACTTGAGTTACTTGGCAAAGGTCTTAGACAGGATCGTATAGTCCACATTTAGCAGCGAGATGGGTCTCCAATTCCTGAGTAAATTCCTTCTCCCCCATTTGCTTGTAAACAAGGGTGATGATGCTTTTCCTCATTGAGTCTGACATGCTTGCAGCCAGGAGCCGAGCACTGTATACTTCTAGCAGGTCGGAGGCCACTGAGTACCACAACTTGGCTGGAAACCATTGCTTCAAGGAGTTTTATTCGCGTCAAAGGAACGGATGGAGCCAGGCAGTCAGTGATTGGTCCAGAGAGTCTGGACCAATTCTCCTGCTTGCTGTCCTCCAACACTCCAACAATGATAGAGGACAGGAAGTTCTGAGAGGCTGTGTTCTCTATGACCTTTGTCATACAGACCAGCATACCGACTCATTCTTTAGTCAGAGGGTGCTGAATCTGTGGAATTCATTGCCACAGAAGGCTGTGGAGGCCACGTCAGTGGATATATTTAAGGCAGAGATAGGTACAGATTCTTGATTACTACGGGTCTCAGAGGTTATGGGGAGAAGGCAGGAGAATGGGGTTGGGAGGGAAAGATAGATCGAATGGCAGAGTTGACTTGATGTGCTGAATGGCCTAATTCTGCTTGTATCACATGATTGAAGGATCAATATGTCCATTTGCGAGTTAGTCCAGACCTCTGGATTATTTAACCACTCCATCAATCAGCATACCCAACTACTTTGTGGAATAGATCTCTGTATAGTCGTGTGTGACTTAGTTCCAACTTTTTACCACCTATTTCACTCCTGTATTTTATAGACCTTGGATTTTCATTTTATCCATTTGGTGCACATTACAGCCTTTTGCACTTACAAAAATTTCAGACCATTTTTTATTATATTCACATGGTTGAAACGCTTTGAGCGCAGTTACCACTGCCTTTTGCCTTGCAGCCTCATGTCCTTCGTCATTTATGTTCTTTCTGCCTGCTATCCCTTCAGTATCTTGTTATTGGTCATTCCCCACCTCCCTCTGCACTTCCTTGATTAACATGCATTTCTCCAATTCAGATTTAAAACGTTGTGATTCAAATGATTTTCCTCAGAGACTGTTGGGCTGCTCAGTATTTTCTATTTTTAATTCAATTACTCAGCATCATGAAATTAATAGTCACCAGATTATACTTGACATAATAAACCACATTTTTTTTTAAACTGTCAAGCATTGTAGTTGTCTTTACCAGCTCTCTCCCCACCCCCCTCTACCGCTGAACTACTGGAATTTTAATGACGTAGTCTTCCATCATATTGACAGGTTGATGGACACACAATAGCCACCACCTTCCGCTTCTTCCTATGTTCCTTCCTCTGACTTCACAATTTTCAGATCTTCTATCCTTATCTCATACATTGTATTTTCATCACTGGCCTTTTTCCAACCATTTGCCGATCAACCCCCCCCCCCCCCCCCCCCCCCTCCTCCCTACCTGTATCCACTTATCACTCACCAGACTTTGTCCTGCCACTCCAGAGCTTTCTTCTCCCACTCTTCAGTCTGAAAAAAGGTCTCAACCCAAAATGTCATCCACCCATGTTCTCCACAGATACTGTCTGAACCGCTGTTACTCCAGCACTTTGTGCCGTTTTGCACTTTGTAAACCAGCATTTGCAATTCCTAGTATCTACAACACCCAATGTATTCCAATTAGACAGCTGTTACGCAGAGAGAAGTTGAGGTTTTGTGTCAGTGTTTGAACAAAAAGATTCTCAACTTGGAAAGAGTTCCAACACAATGAATTGATCAAAAACAGCAATGCTGTTCTTCTCTCCACAGATCCTGCCCACCTTGAGTATTTCCAGCACCTCATGTTTTTATTTTCATGTTGCCAACAACCACTGAATTTTTATCTTTGATCTATCGCAATGAGGATTAGCACCGGAAGAAGTGATGTAGGAATGAAATTTTAAGATCTGGTCGAGCAAGAAGGAGCTCCATTAGAGATCAACAGATAGCAGGGTTAATGACTTTAAATACGAGCTAAAAATAATGAACGAGGCAGGATATGGCTAGATCTTGGAAAATTGCCTTTTTTTGCAGAACTGAAATGAGAGTTGCATGGCCGTTAAATGAATAAAGGAAGCCAAGATACAATTATTAGTCGCAACACAGGCCCAGTGATGAAAAACAAAATCAGTTTACTGGATTTGGAACAGCATGGGGGCAAGTTCAATGTGAAAGAGGAACAATTCATTGCAGCACACGATGAAAAGAAAAAGGGTTAAAAACAAAATGGAATAATGAAATTCTTACTTGCTGCAACTAAACAAGTTTGTAAACACTGTACTCAATAGATAAACAAAAACCCAATATAATGCAGTAAAAAACTAGGAAAGAGAAACTAGTGCAATCAATGTAGTTCGTAGTTACAAAGAACTGTCGATGCTGGTTCAATATGTTGAGTTTTGTTGGGAACAAACTATTCCTAAATGTTACAATTTTCAGACTCCTATACCTTCCCAATGGTAGGAGCAAATTGAGAATGGCTAACGCAGTGTGGGTCCTTGATGATGCTGGCTGCCTTTGAGGCAGAGCCTCTTGTCGACCCCTTTGATGGTGTGCAGGGTAGTACCTGTGATGGAATGGGCAATGTTCACCACTTATCGTAATCACCTTCATTCCTGGGTGTTCATGCCATACCAGAAGATTAGATGTCTCATTAGAGCAGAACGAAGGTCAGAGACAGATAGGTCAGAGCTGGAGTGGAAAATTGAAGTGTCATTGAACAAGAATTTGAGGGTCAGCCCTGCAGACACAAAACAGGTGTTTTGCAAAGCTCAACCGTGTTTGGCTTCTCCAGTGTGAAAGGGACCACAATAGAAGCACAGAGTAACACACTGGAATGGAAGAAGTGGAAGCAAAGCGTTGCAGCCACCCAAAAGGGCTATTTAAGTTCTTGAATGGTGGGAAGTGGACGTTGTATGTTGGGATCATTTTCTGGATGTTGCATCATTTTCCATTTGGAAAAGGAAAAGTGCTAATGAAAGATTAAACCAGCGAGTTGCAGGGGAGGCATTCCTTTGGAATGCTGAAAGAAAGAAGCTAGAATAATAGATTGTCTGCTCGGAGGAATTTCATTGAAGGTGGCAGGATAGAGGCAAGGTTGAATATGAACCCGAGGGGTAATCTTTTTCCTCACGGAGAGAGTGGTGGGTATATGGAGCAAGCTGCTGGAGGAGTTAATTGATGCACAAATTATAACTTGATTTAATAGACACTTGGATAGGTGTATGGATAGGTGTGTGGATAGGTGTGTGGATAGGAAGGTTGAGGGATATGGGCCAATCACATGAACATGGGATTAATTTAAATGGGGCATCTTGGTCAGCATGGATGAGTTGGGCCAAAGGGCTTGCTTCTGCGACATATGACCACACCCAATACAACAGATTTTCTGAAGCATTGGCATATATCAGCACCCAGAATAACATTGTAAAACACAACTAAAAGCCAAGTTTGAAAGCATTTCATCACAACCTGCAGTTAAATGGGGAAAAGCAGCATATTACTGCAGGTCTACAATCTTGATTTTGATAAATTCAGTGGTTACCTTGAGTCTTAGTTTTGGTTAAGAACTCCGTTTGATGGGAGATTTCATACATCAGATTCCGCTGCCTTCCAATAAGTCAGCATGAAAGCAGTTTCCATTTCTAACAATATCATTGAAATGGATGAAATTTGCAAGATTTTTGTTCTGAAGACAAAAGGCTGGTTTCAGCATTCTCCCTTGTGGAGGATTGAATGTGCCGAGTACAAGTAGTCTATTCCCGAGAACCGTTCGCAAACTAAAAAGTTTGCAGAAAAGTGCTTCAAACAGATGGCAGTCGACACCTGTAGAGGTGGGTGTCCCAAGGGAATGGGTAGTCTGAAGAAACATTTCAAATCTCGTTTTACCATTCCTAATACCTTCTGAACCTGTAGTCGGCAGGGCAGTACTCTGCATATCGCCAACTTGAATGTGTTGTGCATACTAACGTGCTGTTAATGCCCCCTTAAAACTGTCTAGTGAAGGTGATTTGACTATATTGTGGTCCATTTTAGTTTATTTAATTCCCTTAAGGTTCTTACAAAGAATGAGTTCTTATAAATATGGCGAATGGGGTTTCTATTTGCAAATCATTACTCTCTCTTGTTCTCCTTTCTGTTGAGTATGTTATGTATCAATCTGCAGTTATGCTCACGATTCCCTTTTGAATCTTGTACAACATGGCTAGTCTGTTCCTTGCCCTTTGTGTTTCCAGCGTTTCCCAATCCAGGTCGGACAGCATCTGTGTGACACTGCTACCTCTATTGTAGTTCCTGATACAAAAGCGTGCTGCTTTACCCCTTCTAGTTTGTTGATATGGCCAGTTTTGTATGGGTCCCAGGTGCATGAAGCATATTCCAGTAAGGGTCTAACCAATGTTGTATATGTTGTGGTTTTCACTTCCTTTGGGCAGAAGCAGAGGTTTCGTCTAAGGAATCCTAGTGTCCAGTTAGCTTTAGTGACCGTGTTGTCTATGTATTCACCCCACGAAAGCTTGCTATCAAGATGAACTCCAAGGTATGGTTGTGAACTTGTACGATTAAGTATTTGTCCACAGAAAACGTAGTCTTGAATAGGTCATTTCTTCTTGTTTGAAATTACCATAATTGAGCATTTGTTTGGGTTGAAACTCATCTTCCATGTGTTACAAGGATGATATTAGCAAATTTAGCCAGAGCCGAAAAAGCTGTTGCACTGGACTGCATAGGATTTATTAAATAAACAACGCATTAACTAGAATGAAGACACAAAAAGCTGGAGCAACTCAGCGGGACAGGCAGCATCTCTGGAAAGAAGGAATGGGTGACGGTTTGGGTTGAGACCCTTCTTCAGACTTTAACCAGCATCTGCATTTGGGTGGCACAGTGGCGCAGCAGTAGTGTTGCTGCCTTACTACACCGGAGACCCCGGTTCAATCCAGACTACAGGTGCTGTCTGTACGGAGTTTGTACATTCTCCCAATGACGGGTTTTCTCCGAGATCTTCGGTTTCCTCCCACACTCCAAAGATGTACAGATATATAGATAAATTGGCGTGTTAAATGTAAAAATTGCCCCAGTGTGTGTAGGATAGTGTTAGTATGCAGGGATTGCTGGTCGGCGCGGACCCGGTGGGCCGAAGGTCCTGTTTCCACGCTGTATCTCTAAACTAAACTAAATCTGCAGTTCCTTCCTACATATAAACTAGAATGTATTCTTTCAGGGTTCAATACGGCAAAACTCCTGCTAGTGTCAAAAAACAGTCACCTACATCCCCACAGCAGCCAGCAAATCCACCTAGTCGGTCCTGTAGGCTGTAAACAGGTCAGGCATTTGTGAACTGGGACATCCCGTATCAAGTTAGTATGCCCTTACATCTAGGCAGTCAATCCATGACCAGCTTGCAATAGTACAAACAATACATGAGAGAATCATGGGCATAGACCCATGAGATGGAAACAATTCACCAACCTCAAGGTAGGATTTCCTTTAACTCCTATTTGACAAAGAGCTGAATGGGGTACAACACAGGTAGTGCAGCTGAGGAAGGGAAATTACAGCAAAGGCATGACCTAAGATTTTGCTTCTACTTGAAATAAAAGATCACCATGCCTTCAGAAGTTAGGTTGGGCCTTAACCTGCAAGTCCTTCACCAAGTTGATATTTTTTTCTCATCTCCTTCAAGATCCCCATTCAAAACCATCTCCCAACTAATTTCTTCAGTTTGATATTAGATTGCTCCCCCATTTGCTGCAGAGTTTAAAATTCATAGTGCGGTTATAAAAGGGATCAGTACAAAAAACAATCCCCAATTTGACAGACTATCATGGTTAAAAAGTGTAAAGAATTACATTGCCTGGTGATAAATTCTTCAAGTAATGGGATCACTTCTCTGTACACTTTTAATTCATTTATTTTCAGAACTGAAACGTTTCCAAAAAATTCACATTCCCTTGCGCCATCTTACTGCAGTCATCCCTTCAAACACCTCCCAGACATTGGTCATCACCAATTCAACTTGGCTGGACTACTCTTGACCAAAGCTGTATTCTTCTCCATCAGGCTCTGGACCAGATAGAGTTTCCACAATTATACTTTACTTTCTGCATTTGCAAAGCGTTTTCTTCCAGGAAATGTCATTCACTTAAAGTTCTTTAAACAGATGCAACTGAAAATTTCACGTGGCATAAAAACATCTTGGGCTAATTCAGTCACAGCAAGGTTTTCTGCATTCTGATCTTGTGGCAAACCTCATTTTAAAAAAAGATTCCAAGCTTTCTTGCTAAATGATGTGCCAAAATAAACAAAAGATATCCCACGCTGTATACAAACTAGTGTTTCCATCCATGGGATACAGATGGGCAAAATAGGTCATCTGCACGGTTTATCTGGCAATCCTCCAAAGACAATCAGGGAAGAAATACTGAAGATAGGGCAACATCCCATCAAAAATGTATAATTGGTTCCTGTGCAATAGGATATATACAGCATTAACTTTTGCTCAGTTTAATGCAATTGATCTTTTGGCTAGGCTCGTACCACGGCTTAAAATTAAAAAAATTCAATCTCTACTTCAAACGTTTAAAATCAGACTTATTTCCGTTCAAATTAAACAGGCGATAGACAATAGGTGCAGGCAGGAGTAGGCCACTTCGAGCCAGCGCCGCCATTCAATGTGATCATGGCTGATCATCCACTATCAGTACCCCATTCCTGCCTTCTCCCCATATCCCCTGACTCCGCTATCTTTAAGAACCCTATCTAGCTCGCTCTTGAAAGGCAGTCCTTCCACATGGAACCTCCAATTTACTGATGTAAACCGGTGATCCGTGCATTATAAATATTCTTACAAGTTATCAACCTTGTGCATTGGAGGCATATGGGGCCAATCATTCTAGCCAAGCGGGGAAAGGAAGGTCAAAATGTTTAAAACGCAATAAGAACAGAAAACGCTGGAAATACTCAGCAGGTCAGGCATCATATGTGGAAAGGGAAACAATTAGCATTTCAATAAATCAGAACTAGGAAAGATAATTAGTTTTAAGCTCCTGACAGGAGTCAGGGGAGGGATGGGAAAGAGAACATTCCCACAAGGGCAAGGCCAGAGCAATAAACAGAAGTGCTGCATGAGAAGTAGGCCCTCCAACCCATTATATTTCAATCAAACACAATGCCACATTAAACAAACTACAATGTTTGTAGTTTGTTTGGTTGTTTGTCTATTTGCACAAAGTCCGCGAGCATTGCCACTTTTCATTTCACTGCACATCTCGTATGTGTATGTGACGAATAAACTAGACTTGACTTGAGCTTATTTCCGTCTGAAGAAGGGTTTCGGCCCGAAACGTCGCCTATTTTCTTCGCTCCATAGATGCTGCTGCACCCGCAGAGTTTCTCCAGCAATTTTGTGTACCTTTGACTTGAGCTTATCTCTTTGACTGTTGAGCAGTTTATGATAATACATGTAAAAGATATGAAATGACCGGCAGATCAATGCAAGAGAGAAAGGAAAAAAATTGCACATGGACGACATACAACAGAACTGGCAACAGGACTCCCAGAAAATGAGAAGCTTTTAAAAAAAAAGTGAGATGGTGAGACTTTAAGGCATGCATGTAGCTGTTAGAATGATGGGCAGGGCAGACACAAGGAGCCACATTTGCTGGTTAATAGAAATAAAGACAAAAGGCTGGACGGATTCAGCGGGTAAGGCATCGTCTCTGAAGAACATGGATAAGCTGTTTCAGCATGGACAAGAAAAGGCAGGTTTGCACAAGAAAGCCTGGATGACGAGAGAAATTAAAATTCTGGTCAGATAAAAAAAAAAAAAGGAGGCATAGGCAGTCAGGATCAAGTGCATCCCTGGAGGAGTTTAGGACATTGAAGAGCATTCTCAAAGAAAGAACAAAATGGGAACAGAAGAAAGCTCTGGCAGATAATATTTAGGAAAATCCAAAGACATTGTATGTACTATAAGGGAGAAGGCAATTATAGCAATGACTACATAAAGTTCTGTTCTTGAGGACACAAAGGAGATTAAGGACCTTGCAACTTAGCGTCAAGACAACAAACCCTCTGAAGAAGGGTCTCGACCCGAAACATCACCTATTCCTTCACTCCATAGATGCTGCCTCACCCGCTGAGTTTCTCCAGCATTTTTGTCTACCTTCGATTTTTCCAGCATCTGCAGTTCTTTCTCAAACAACCCTCCCTCAATATCAGCACGACAAAGGAGATTGTGATAGACTTCAGAAAGCAATGCAATATGAACACCCGCACCATTGATGGGGCTAAAATAAAAATGGTCAAAATCTTTAAGTTCCTAGAAATAAATATCGCCAGAATATGTCCTGGAGCAGCCGCATCAAAGCTATGGCCAAGAAAGTAAATCAATGCCTCTACTTCCTTAGATGGCTTAGGATGTTTGGCATGTCCCAAACTGCCCTCACCATGAAGGCAAGGGAGCTTGAGCCACTTAATGGAGATGTCTTGAAGATTATAGTCAAGGAGATGTGTAGGTCCTGCCCTTGTTCAACGTCCCAAAATGCAACACCTCAAATTTTCTGTATTAAATTCCACCAACCATCCCTCCACCCACCTGGCCAATCAATCCAGACCCTGCTGCAATCTTTCACAACCATCTTCACTATCTGCAAAACCACTAACTTTTGTATCATCAGTAAACTTGCTCATCTTGCCCTGTACAGTATGTTTTCATCCAAATCATTGATGTAGATGACAAACAGCAACGGGCCCAGCACCGAACCCTGAGGCACACCACTAGTCACAGGCCTCCAGTCTGCGAAGCAAATTTCCACCATCACCCTCTGCTTCTTTCCATGGAGCCAATTTGCTACCCATTCAATTATCTCTCCTTGGATCCCATGGGATCTAACCTTCCATATCAGCCTACCATGCGGAACTTTGTCGAACGCCGTCACTGAATGAGGTCCATGTACACAACATCTACAGCTCTGCCCTCATCAACCTTTTTGGTCACGTCTTCAAAAAAAAATCAGATTTGTGAGACACAACCTCCCACATACAAAACTATGCTGACTATTCCTAATCAGCCCTTACCCATCCAAATGCCTGTATAACCTATCCCTCGGAATACTCTCCAGTAACTCACCATCTACAGATGTTAAGTTCACCGACCTATACTTCCCTGCATTTTCCCTGCAGCCCTACTTGAGAAGAGGCACAACATTTGCCACCCACCAGTCTTCTGGCACCTCTCCTGTATTTAAGGACGACTCGTAAATTTCAACCAGGGCTCCTGCAATTTCCTCTCAAGTTTCCCGCAATGTCCTTGGATATACCTGATCAGGCCCTGAATATACCCTGATCAGGCCCTTCAAACACGACAGTACCTTCAGTACTTTTTTAACAGTAACCCAGACTGCTTTCAAAACACTTCCAGTGACGGCTCCAATTTCCTCCGTCCTACTGTCTTTCTCCTTGGAAAATACACAGGAGAAATTCTCATTTAGGACCTTGCCCATTTCCTGTGGCTCCACACAGTGGTGACCATTTAGATCCCCAACTAATTTAGTAATGAAGAAGTTACTGAAGAAGTATCTGAGGGATAAGATATATGCATCTGAATAGACAGGAGCGATTAGCGATGGTCAACATGGTTTTGTATGAATGTGTTTTACAAATATGATCGAGTTATTTTTTTAAGTAACCAAGATGATTGATGAGGGCAAGGCCATAGGCATTGCCTAATTGGACTTCAGCAAGGCCTTCGTAAAGGTTCTGTTGCCCTGGAATGTTGCATTGTAGGGGATACAGGGAGAGTTAACCTAAATAAAGCATAGCCTTCATGGAAGGATGCAGAGATTGATAGTGGAAGATTGTTTGATTTAAATCTTTTTATTTGAATTTCACAGCAATTTGCATACATACAATGATAACAGACAGTGACAGTCAAGGCATAATTGTGCAACAGTATGTAAGCGACCCTCAAAGCCCTTACCCTTACCCACCTTCAACCCACCCGAATCAGGTCGGAACCAAACGGGGACAAACAACACTCACATACATACACATCCATACAAATATGGTAAGATAAACGAAACAAAAAGTACTAAAAAATAAATAAAGGGGTCACTAATAATAGTAAACAAGTAAGTAATTAAATAAATAAGTGTGGAGGGGGGGGGGGGGGGTTAAGGGGAGAGTAGCTGCAGTAGAGCAGCACAATGGTGGAGAGCACTCAGTCCTCTTCCGAGTCTGGGGACAAGTTGAGAGAGTTAACAAGTTCCAAGAAAGGGTTCCATGTATCTAGGAATGTCTTGGTAGAGCCTTTGAGAGAGAACCTAAGTTTTTCAAGCTTTAAATTGTAAAGCACCTCCTTAATCCAACGGGTGTGTGTCAGGGGACAGGTGAGCCTCCAGTTAAGCAAGATCAGTCTCCGGGCTAACAAGGTTGTAAAAGCTAGGACCCGTTTCACCGCAACAGAGAGGTTGGTGTTGGGAGGGGTACCGAAAATGGCTGACAGTGGGTTTGGAGGAATAGTCTGGCCGTAGGCTCTGCTTATCAAGTCGAAAGCACTCCTCCAAAAGGCTGCTAGCTTAGGGCAAGACCAAAACATATGGCTATGGTTGGCAGGACATTGATTACATCTGTTGTAGGTGTCGCTAACAGCGGGGTAAATTCTAGATAATCTTGCATTTGTGTAGTGGACTTTGTGAAGGACTTTGTATTGGATTAGGCCATGACGGGCACATATGGAGGAAGAATGGATCAAATCCAAGGCAGAGTCCCATTGCTGGTTTGTTAGTTTCGTATTCAGCTCATCCTCCCACGCAGCTTTTAATGAGGTATGAGGTTTCAATATTACCGACCCTAACAAATTATACAAAACAGAGATGCATTTCTTCCGGTTGGGATCTAGAGCTAAGATGGTATTGGTCAGGGTTTCAGGGGGGCGATTTGGGAAATGGGGGAATGTCTTCTTCACAAAATCCCAAATCTGGAAAAAACGAAAAAGGTGTGAGTTTGGGAGACTATAGTTGGACGAGAGCTCCGCAAAAGATGAAAAGATGCCATCCTTGTATAGGTTTTTGATACTACTGATGCCATTACTATGCCAGGTTTTGAATGCGTGGTCTGTACTTGAAGGTTTAAAGATGTGGTTTTTAAGCAGTGGGGTCAAGATGGAAGGGCCTTGTAAACCAAAGTTTTTCCTGTTGACTCCATATCTTGAGCGAGAGGGACGCAATTGGGCCTGCACCCACAGATGTTATAGGAAGGGAGAGTTGGGAGCATAGGACAGACCGCAACGGGAGATGTGAACTCGCCTTTTCCATGTGTACCCTGGTCGGTAGGTGGTCGCAATCATCATTCATCCAATACAGGAGTTTTTGCAATATTATCGCCTAAAGTCAGGAAGTGCCAAACCACCGTCACTCTTAGGAGACTGCAGTATCGCCTTTCGGATTCTAGCCGGTTTGCTACCCCATAAAAATTTAGATATTGTCCTTTCTAATTTATCAAAAAAAGATTTAGTGATAAGTATAGGGGACGTGCTGGAAAAGATACAGGAATTTGGGTAGGACGACCATCTTGACCAGATTTATCCGGCCCACGAGGGATAGCGGTTAAACTGACCAGCGGTCAAAATCTCTTTCGGCTTTCTCAACCAGAGGCAGAAAGTTTGTGCGGAACATATCAGATAACGGTGTTGTGATAAAGACGCCGAGGTAGCGAAACCCGTCCTCTGCCCGTTTGAATTAGGTTAAAGAGTGAGGGAGCTGCTTAGCCAATGAGTTAATCGGTAATAGCTCACTCTTTTGGTAGTTAAGTTTATAACCAGAATACGCACCAAACCGTACTAAAATATTCGTAATCACAGGGAGAGAGCTGATTGGGTTCGAGATGTACAGGAGTAGGTCATCCGCATACAATGAGACTTTATGAGTTGTGTTGAACCATGAAATACCTTTAAAGCCCTTCTCTGGGCGTAACCAGACCAGTTAGTGGGAGATTGTTTTGTGGGCTGGAAGCCTGCGTCTCCCTATAAACAGTGTTGGGTCCATTGCCGTTTGTTATCTGTAAAGGTTTGGTGTGAGAATGTACAAGGACTGACAAGGACAATGTTTGCAGGAGAGACTAAAGTAATACCGATTATTCTAGCTATAGACGACATTTTAAGTCAAACATATTAATTTAGTGGAAAAGCAGGCTTTGCAGACCGACCTTCACTATGCTAGAAAAACACTGATAAAAAATTGTTTCTCTGAGGTTAGACATTCTGATACTTTCTTATCACATAACAGGGCCTTCTTGTTTCTGCAGCTGCCTATACTTCCTAATAACTCCCATCTACTCCTTAACACAATTAAAGGGACCTATTGTGTCTTTGCAGACTAGCTTCTTTTGTGCATTTATGGAAAAATACTAACATGTGCTTCGGGCTGATGGCTCAGTATAAATATGCTTGTACGTTTGTGTATTCCTTGAGAGGCCAATGGTAGACACTGGTGTGAACTTCTGTACATTCAGGTGTCTCTGCCCCTTCCCAACATGGTGTTTTAGTAAAAGCTTTTGACTGAGACTTGTGTTTTTTGAATTATTTTACAGTTTAAGTTTAGTAGATTTTCACAGTAATATAGACAATAATGATTATCAAAAATTACAGTAGGATCTCGATTAGCTGGGCAAGTGTGCCAAGGAACAGTAAATGGAGTTGATCAAATGTGAAACGGGTGCAAAAAACACAGATAAAGTCATTTTAAAGTAACAATTCCTGCTTCTGAAAATGTTACACATTAAAAATATGTAACGGCATAACAGCTCAACAGGGCCAGAATACCATTTGTCAGACACATTTTGTTCTTTGGTTTGCTAAACAAGAAGATATGCGTTTTGAAATTGCATGTTCAGCAATACTTTAGCAGACAAAAGAGAAACAGCTTTGGTAGCAATGTGCTTAAAAGTAGACAACTGCACTGAGCTTTAAACATTTAACGTTAATAAATTACACAAAAGCCAAGCATACATTTAAAGTCTATTCTTGAGAAAAGCCACAAGTGCAGTACTTGAATACTATTTTCATTGAAGGAACAAATGGGGAAACAAAAAACAAATCTTGTTTTTTTTTTTTAAAGTGATGTTCATATGTTATAAAACATCTTGCTCTTATTTGATCCACTGCATTAATTCCCTGCTGTTCAGTTTGCAACTGTTCTGAACTAATGGCCAGGGATAGACCATGATGTTTTATTAATCTCTGGACTGCAATGTATTCCACATGAAACAACATCTGACTGGAACTACAGCACAGACTGCTCTGCGCACAACAATGTGGTATACATAATTTAAAATAATTTGCTTAATACTCAATTAAAAGGGTTTGCCAAGGAAATGATTTTAGTGTAACATTTCTCATTATGAATGAGCTTTCAAATATAGGCCCAAAACTCATTATTTTTTACATACTATAATTTTACATACTATCCAGGCAGATCATACCATACACAAATAAAACAGGTAGCCCAAAGGAGAAAATTGAGTGCAATAACATTTAAGAATACAAGGCCGATTCATGAGATGTTGATACAAGATTGTTTTCCATGTGGGTGAACAAAGTGGCCAAGCACTTAAAACCAAGTGGAACAATTTCTTTCCTTGGAATGAAGAGAATGCTGAGCACCCTCCGCTGTCTGCGGAGCGCGCTCAGCATCGCCAAGGACTGCTCTCACCCCAACCATGGACTGTTTACCCTCCTACCATCCGCGAGACGCTACAGGTCTCTCCGTTGCCGAACCAGCAGGTCGAGGAACAGCTTCTTTCCGGCGGCTGTCACTCTACTCAACAATGTACCTCGGTGACTGCCAATCACCACCCCCCCCACCCCCAGACACTTATTATTATTTTATTCAAATCGTTTGTAATGTCGCTCTTCCAGGGAGATGCTAAATGCATTTCGTTGTCTCTGTACTGTACACTGACAATGACAATTAAAATTGAATCTGAATCTGAATCTTTGGAATTCTATATGCCACAAAGCAGTGGATGCAAGGTAATGAAGCATATTCAAGGCAGAGAAAGATTTATTTTTGATCTAGGGAAGAGGACAAGAAATAATGCAAGTAGAAAGAGATCAAACACCATATCTTAACCTATGTCAAGCAAAACACAAAGTGCCGAAGAAAGTTCAATAAGAAAATTAAACTTTTCCTTTTTTTCCCCCCGTTATGTACAATGTTTACATATTCACATATTGTGTAGTGCTGCAGCAATTAAGAATTTAATTGTCCCGTCTGGGACATATGACAATAATACTCTTGAAACTTTGCAGGTCAGGCAGCATTTGTGGAGTCAAATGAACAAGCGACATTTTGGATCGGGGCCTATGCGGTTAGAAAGAAATGATCAAATGGAAAGCAATGTTTAAAAAATGGTTACCAATTGTGGCAGAGAATGATTTTAAATGAGGCTTGTGGTGACCTAAGAGTACAAGATGAATTATTAGGAGAAAGTGGTTAGGTCAAAGCCTTATGCTTAGTGTCAGCAGGTTTTAACGTGGTTGTGTCAACCAGATTATAGAGCTCCGCTATATGACCTTTGGTGTCAACTACCAGGGTCCGATGTCCCTTTGTCTCACACACCTGGATCTCCTGCCATCAGGCAAGAAATACCGCAGCATCAAAGCCCGGACTACCAGACTGCTAAACAGCTTCCTGCCACAGGCTGTGAGGCTGCTAAACAGTCACTCCACCTGATTCTGCGGCTTTGCACTGACAATTTAATAACTCTTGCACTGGCCACTCAAATCAGCTGCCCTGGACATTTTAATGACTGTTTTTACTGTATTTTAATGTTGCTGTTTTACCTGCTTTTAACTATTTATACTGTTTTATCAGGGACTGGATTGTTTTTACTGTTATGTGTGAAATGTTATAAGTTTCATGTGTGATGCTCCGGTATTCCCTGGGAAACGTCTTCTCATTTTGCACTGTACAACTTGTTGCTTTGCAAGATGACAATAAAGGTTGATTGATTGACTGGATTGATTGTTTGAAGTGGTGGGGAATTTACAGGCAGAGCTCGAAATCTGAGACCCTCCCAAAAACTAGTCACACAAATACATCAATGCCTGCAGCACCAGTGACTGTGCATCATTATTAAGAGAGCTTTGACCCGAGTGCTCCATTCCCAAAACAAAAGGGAAGAAAATAAAGTGATTTGGCAGAACCAAAATTCATTGGAGCCATCGTAAAAATTGTAAACCATTTTCATTTGAAGTCTGGAATCTTTTTTTATTTCCAAAAAGTAATTTGTATTATTTTCTCCTGAGCACTGATAACTAATAAAACCAACCATCTAACCCAGAAGGCAAGGAGGGAATTTTGCAAATAGATTTTGCATATAACTCCATTAATTGCAAAATGAAACAAAGTGCAGGTGTGAAGAATTTTCTTTTGTGGCTCAAGACTGCAACATAAACAGTAGCCAGAATCACACTCCACGTTACACATACAGTTGTGCAAAATATACATTGTTTCTTAGCATTACCAAGCTAAATATCATTCTTCATGGGTTCTTCTAGTCTCGTCTGTCCTTCCATAAGCTATACAGTATAACAGGTTTTTTTGTTGGAAGAAATATGACAAAGGTACAAGAACAAGTGCTTGTAAAACACCAGGAAGCTGAATAATAATTCACAAATCACTGGTGTTGCAGGCATTGGCTTATATTTGTGCAACTAGTTTTTGGAAGGGACACAAAGTTCCACGCTCTGCCCACCTCTCCTACATTTGTGACATCTAGATCGATTGGCCAGATGGCGGAGGAATGGTTGATGGAATGAGAAGTGTGAGGTGCTGCTTTTTGGGATATCGAACAAGGGCAGGACATACTTAGTAAATGGTAGGCCTCTGGGTAGTGTTGTGGAGGCATTAGTAGGGCATTAAATGTCATCACCATCTTCTGATATTTAAAATACTCCATTAGGTCAAGCAAATGACTGCTAATGAAGAAGGGTCTCAACTCGAAACATCACCCATTCCTTCTATCCAGAGATCCTGGCTGTCCCGCTGAGTTACTCCTGCTTTTGGTGTCTAAATTCTCAGAATTTTGTTTTTTACACCCGAGCTATCTCTGATCAAATAGAGCAATTAGCAAGGAGAACGCCGCCATCCCAATAAATCTCAAACAACAGTTTACTCTTTTTCTCACAGAGAGTGGTGAGTCTGTGGAATTCTCTGCCTCAGTGGGCGGTGGAGGCCGGTTCTCTGGATACTTTCAAGAGAGAGCTAGATAGGGTTCTTAAAGATAGCGGAGTCAGGGGATATGGGAAGAAGGCAGGAACGGGGTACTGATTGGGGATGATCAGCCATGATCACATTGAATGGAGGTGCTGGCTCGAAGGGCTGAATGGCCTACTCCTGCACATATTGTCTATTGTCTATTGTCTAAACTGCTGGAATAAATCAGCGAATAAGATGGCCTCTAGAGCGATATGGTTAAGTCTGCGAGCTTGTAAAGGATACGAGTCATGAGCCCACCTCCTGAGATGGAGATAGGGATGAGAAGGCAAAGTGCTGGAGTAACTCAGTGGGTTAGGCAGCATCTCTGGTAAAAAGGACAGGTGACCCTTTGGGTTTGGGTTGTGACCCTTCCTCAGATTGATTGTAGTGGGTGAGGAAAAAATACTGGAAGTGAGAAAGAAAAACAGGACAAATCAGGACAAGGAAGTTCCCTGATAGGCCGATTGTTGGCTAGAGGCAGTGTGAGCCCAAGAGGGATTTATCGTTGCCAACTGTGGAACTAGTTAACGGACATTTGGTGTAGAAGGTAGGAGGAGAAGAGAGAAAGAGGAAGGGGATGAGAGGTTTGTAGAAGGTACCTAAAATTGGAAAAATTCAACATTCATACCGTTGCGTTGCAAGTTCCCCAACCAAAATATGAGGTGCCTTTCTCCAATGTGCGTGTGGCCTTGCTCTGGCAATGGAGGCGGCCTCAGACAGAAAGTTCAGCATGGGAACAGGAATTAGTGGTTAGCAACCGGGAGATCCTCAAATTTATTGTAATAGTTGCATGATATATGCAAACAGTAGGACCCGACTTCTTCCATTGCAATCTCAATTCTGTAAATCCTATGACTTACTGGAATGATTCAGAGCAGGAACTTTAGGTTTAATGGTTGGAAAGAGGCCCAGGTTTCTACTGCTTGGAGCAAAAAAAGGTCAAGAGGAAATAGATATGAATAAAACCACAACTGATTTACGCTGGGTAAACAAAAAAAGTTGTTCCCATTGGCAGATGGCTCAAAAACCACAAAGATTAAAAAATATTGGGGAAAGAGATACAGGAAGGTGAGAGGGAAAGCTTTGATTGAGAAGTTATTCTTTCCAAAAGTATTGAAAGTTAGAGTCCATCAGGGCTCTCCAAATGGAAATGGAGGGCAATGAGGATATTTGATGGGATTTTCTATTCAAAATAGAGCCAAAAAGAATCATTCTAAAACTGATAGAACCAGTGTCCTTTTTCTTTCCTGCTATGACTTTTTTGGCCCAATGATTCCTACAGTTGTAACACAAAGTAGTAAAATTGCACCAAACGAAAAACCAAATGAACACACAATTATACAAAAATCAAATTTTAAGTGTTCGAAAAAAAAAAGAAAAAAAAAAGGGGGAGAATGCTCTTAATGTTACTTCAAAAAGGAAGGCAGGTTCTAATTAAGATAATGGTCACAAATTAAAAGGGACACCATAAATATACGGGGGGGTACCTCGAAAAGGTGAAAGATCCCCAAATGATTCAATAGAGTGAGTTCAATGAACTAGAAAGGCCACTTTGAAATGAACATCAGTAGAAAACAATGCATACCCTTCCCACAACAATTTTCTCCAAACTTAAACAAGTACAGTTTACAGAATGCCAAAAGAAAACCCTTTAAGAAAAACATGCACCTCCACATCTTTGAAGTAAATTAAGGCTTTGTGCTTATTTTTCTGACTTGCTAAACAGCAATTAGGGTAGATATGGAGAAGAGAATGTACTCACTTGTATTATTGAGAACAGGGGAGAGAAAAGATGGATTCACTGTGATAGATGTTTTTGTAAATTGAATTGTGTGTATGTCTGTAGGAAATTGTCTTTGCTTGTATGGCTGTAGAAACGGAGTTTCGTTTGAGCCTCATCGAGGTTCAAATGACATGTAATAAATAATAAATATTGCCTTCAGTACAAGAGTATTCTTGTATTTAATGTAGTATGTATGATATACAAGTGTGAGCCCATCAAGACATCCCGGAATTTTCATCTATTTACGATTTAAATTGTTAAATATCCAAAATAACTGAACAAGATTGGTCCCAACAATTGCTTTGTTACAAACACAAACCTACCAATCATTTTTCCCCCTTCACAATTCTCACTTCCTGAAACACGACCCAAACTTCAGAATTTTTAAAGAAAATATTTAAAATTTAATGTAAATGGAAAAGACTTCAAAAGCTGACAAAAACAAACCTTAAACAAAGGGTCAGCTGATATACAGCTTTAGTCAATCTGTTCAGAGGCAGATCACCTGGGCAAAGCAGAACCAGAAAAAAGCCTTGCGTTGAGAGATCAGTTTCACATTTTGAATAAAGAACTAAATGTGAGTGCAGGATGGAAAGTAGTGAAGTTGATGAAGTCAGTGACTTCTGCACGAGTTCTTCGCCCACTTCCTCCAAATCAAAGGCGTAGTTATGGGCATTCACATGGGCCCCAGCTATGCCTGCCTCCTTGTAGGGTACGTTGAACCATCCCAATTCCAGGCGTAACTGGCCTCATCCCCGAACTCTACCTCCGCTACATTGACGCCTGCATTGGTGCAACCTCATGCACCCATGCAGAACACTTTAGCTCATTGCATCAGACTTCATCAATTTCATTACTTATTTCCATCCTGCACTCAAATTTATTTGGACCATCTCCGACATCTCCCTACTGTTTCTAGATCTCACCGTCTCAATCACAGGAAACAGACTATTGACCGACATCCACTACAAACCTACTGACTCCCATAGCCATCTTGACTACACTTCTTCCCACCCTGCTTCCTGTAAAGACTCTATCCCCTACTCCCAATTCCTCCATCTACGCCACATCTACTCCCAGGATGAGGTGTTCCCTACTAGGGCATCAGAAATGTCCTAATTCTTTAGGAAACGGGGATTCCCTTCTTCAATTACAGATGGGGCTCTCACTAGGGTCTCCTCGATATCCCACAACTCCGCTCCTACTCCCCCCCCCCCTCCCCCATTCGTAACAAGGACAGTCCCCCTTGTCCTCACCTTCCACCCCATCAGCCATCGCATACAGCGCATAATCCTCCAACATTTTTGCCACCTCCAACAGGATCCCACTACTGGTCACATCTTCCCATCGCCACCCCCTTCTGCTTTCCGCAGAGACCTTTCCCTCCGAAACTCCCTTCCCACCCAAACCACCACTTCCCAGGTACTTTCCCCTGCGACCGCAATAGATGCAACACCTGTCCCTTTACCTTCCCACTCGACTCCATCCAAGGACCCAAACAGTCTTTCCAGATGAGGCAGAGGTTCACTTGCACCTTCTCCAACCTCATCTACTGTAACCGCTATTCCAGGTGTCAACTTCTCCACATCAGCGAGACCAAACGCACTCAGCGGTCATTTCACTGAACACATCCGCTCAGTCCGTCTTAACATACCTGATCTCCCGGTGGCTCAGCACTTCAACTCCCCCTCCCATTCCCAATCTAACTTCTGAACAGCACCTCATATTTTGCATGGGTAGTTTACACCCCAGCAGTATGAACATCGACTTCTCTAACTTCAGATAGCCCTTGCTTTCTCTCTCCATCCCCTTCACCTTCCCAGTTCTCCCACTAGTCTTACGGTCTCCGATTATATTCTATCTTTGTCCCACCCCCTCCCCTGACATCAGTCTGAAGAAGGGTCTCGACCCAAAGATTCGCCCATTCCTTCTCTCCAGAGATGCTGCCTCACCAGCTGAGTTACTCCAGCATTTTGTGTCTACCTTCTCATCTATTGCTGTCACCACTTTAACAGGACTATACTCCTGCATCCCCAGGTCTCCCTGTTCTACATCATTCTCCAGGGCCCTAACATTTACTGTGCAAGTCCTGCTCTGGTTTAACCTACCAAAATTCAACACCTCACACTTGTAAGAGTCCATTTGTAGTTTCTTGGCCCAGTTCACCTTGATCCTATTATTTTTGATAAGCTGTTTCACTGTACACTAATGTTGGTGCCTTCTGCAAACTTAGTGACCCTGTTAACAACAGTCATACTAACTGTTAATACTGATAAACATTGAACCAACCACAGATCCCTGCAGCACACCACCAGTCACAGGCTTCCTAACTGTAGAACAACACTCCACTACCACGTAGACGCCTTCCATTAAACCAACTTTGTATCCAATTGACTAGCTCACCCTGGATCCCATCTGATCTAACTTTCCTGGCTAGCCTACCATGCAGACCTTGTCAAAAACCTTGCTAATGTTCATGGAGAATGGTCCTGCCCTTGTCGATTCTCCTGGTCAAAAAGGATAGATAATCCCCAAGACACAAACAGCCATGATTACAATCCCTTAGATTTCTGCCTTTCCAAATCTTGTCCCACAAAGCCCATTCGTGGGAAAGGATTGTACATCAAAGAAACTTTGATGTACAAGGTGGAAGAATTCATGGTTTATTCATTTTCAAAGAATTTGTAAGGTGCAAGATCCAGAAGCAAGAAAATTTCAACAATAAAAAAACAAAATACTGAGGGAGAGGATAGAACAGGCAAAGAACTAGATGGCAGTGGTTCCAAGGGATT
This sequence comes from Leucoraja erinaceus, assembly GCF_028641065.1. NCBI lineage: Eukaryota > Metazoa > Chordata > Chondrichthyes > Rajiformes > Rajidae > Leucoraja > Leucoraja erinaceus. The sequence goes on along the minus strand of NC_073381.1, from coordinate 71,425,980 downwards.
ATCATCACAAAACTATCTCCTTTGAGCAAGAAGAGAAAAATCAGGGCACCAGACCATTTTTCACACATTTGTCAGTACTCGAAGAAAAGGTTAAAACACATGTTTTCAGTTTGCTCTAAAATGAAACAGCGAGATTAGCTTCAGTGAAAAAACCTAAACCAAAAAAAGTTGCAAATAGTGCGCTGGAAATCTGAAACAAAAACAGAAAGCGCTGCAATTACTCAACAGATCAGCTGTATCTGTGGGAAGAGAAAGAGTCAACATTTCAGGTCAGAGACCCTTTCGGTGTCCAAGTTTCAGATGGCCATATTTTACAACTCACAAAATCAATGTAGAACCCACACCCAATCCTGAAGGAACGCATTTGAAAATAAAGATCAAATCAAAAAACCCTTGGAATTGCTCCTACTTTGAAAGTCTCGATTCCAGGAAGAGAATGGATTTCTCATTTAGATATCCAATGGATGGATAACATTACAAAAAAAAACTGCAATGCAGTTTGAAATCTGCAAATTGGCAGTACAGCGATGAGATGTGTTTAAAAATTAAAGCTCTGGCCATACCAAAGCTTACCCTGTTACATTTAAAAGGTGTGGCGATTACAAACTGACTGAGAAGTTATTTCTTAAAAGTTGTACGTTTCAACTACACCAAGACAAGATTAGTTAAAATTGCCACGAGTCACGAAACTCTTCACGTCTGACCTCATCAGCAAACCACCGAGATTAACTAACGCCTGCCCATTGCAGAGTGAATCCTGGAAACATGCGCTGCTTTAATTTGTAACATGCATATATAATATCCGTGATTTTAAATGGTTTTGCAATCTGGTTGCTCTCGGTGGGACATTTAAAAGTTGTTCTTGGCCGTATGGCACGCACACACACACCGCCCAAGCTTCAGGACGGGCCTCGGAGAGGGAGTGACTCTGGTTCCCAACACAGAGGTCGCCGGTGCCGGTGCGAGTCTGCAGCAACACTACTGGGAGCTCAGGGGGGAATTGCTGCTCCTCGTTAAAAACAAAACCTAACGTGCAGAGCAGTGTCTTTCACCAGCACGTCGAAGTTGCGAAACAGTGGGGGGATGTATAGCGATCAGCCCAGCCTACAGGGACAAGTTCAAACAAATCTCCTTGCCCAAACACAGCGCGTTTTCATTTAAAGTCACAGGGACAGAAGCAGCTACACAGGGAACCTGCTCACCAGCAGCAGCCCTTAGCCCCGCAGACTCTGCAGCCCACCCCTTTACCTTGTTGAGGTGCGGGTTCCTGGTTATCTCATAGCCCCTTCTCCTGGTGTACACCAAAGATTTGGATTCGTCCTTCATCTTCTGCAGTTCCCAGTTGGGGGCTCCTTCTCCTATTCCTATTCCACAATTCGCCATTCTCTTGAAGGTTCCGCTGGGGAATGAAACCAGTGCCAAGTGAACCCGAACCGGCCGATGGTCTAATCACGTCTCAAGGCCTGTTGCAGCACCGACAGTGACACTTGTGTATCTATATATAGCTGCTCAATCTCATTGGAAAGGAAGATGTGAATTGTAGCAATCTGAACCTGTCATGACCTTTGTTAGAACATAATTAAGCAATCAATGATGAGCGAAACCAATCGCCCCAGTTATAGGTAAATGATTACTTTGCTGCAAAATCTAGGTAATTATAGGTTATGTCCATGCAATGCTGCGTTTGGTGTATTCTGAATAGTATGCAGTTAGATGGGTGTCCATGTTTTTAAATCACTTAGAAACATGGCTTCACGGATGGGGAGGGGGGGAAATAATGCTGAACTATTCCTGCCATTGGGTCCAGGCTGGATTATGCACCGAACCGGCCTGGGTGAGGAATGAGTGGGGTCTGTAGCATCAAAGAGCAACAAATAGTGCCAATCCTTATTGTTCTACACTGACCTCTGCTGGAAATGTATGCATATGTTTGTCTATCAGGTGAATGCCAGATCAAACTCTACAGAACAATGAATAAATGAATACTTTATAGTCACATGTGACAAGTCACAGTGAAATTCTTTGTTTGCGTACCCACGGTATGCAAATAGTCGCCACATAAAGGGCACTGACAACGTTACAAAGTATACACAGTATCCGCGCCAGGTCCCCCATTGTTCTCCCACTCCCCCCACCACAGCGGTCCCTCAACACCAAGTCACCGTTGCTCTCCACCCCCCCCTCATGGCGGTCCCCCCACGGTGGGTCCTCCTTTGTTCCCTCGGCAGCGGCGTCGTCAATCCACATGGTCTGTCTCGTCCACCAGTCGGTGCCATCATGGACTGCCGCACCGACCTCCCCACTAACGCTGTTGGGTCCTCTCCTCAAAGAGGGACCATTGAGGACTTCTTTGTAATTTGTTGGCGCCTCTTTGTATACTTTGGCGACTCTTTGCATACTTTGTGTATGGCATGCAAAACAAACAAAAAAATCACTGTGACCTGTCACATGTAATAATAAAGTATCAATCAATCAGTCATGCTCCCTTATTTGCTTAACAGCTGTCTGGGAGCACACTGTACTAATCACTGTACGTGTGAAAGCCTCGTGCTTTTGGAACTATATCCAAGCAAAGGGTTAACAGATTAAAGGATTATTTCCCTTGAACATAAAATCAACTAAATGCATCATAAGGAGAAAAATTGAGTAGGAGGATTTAAATACTTGGAAAAGCTTGCCTGAATGCCTATCCTTTTAAGTTAATGTACCAAAAAACAGATATTATGTGTTACGTGAATGTAATTTTGTCTGATTATCTCCTAGTTGAAGTATTCAGATACATTATAGAAAGAGGATAAAAGAATAAAGACTGTCCTAATATTGTCGGGAATTATGGAAACATCAATTGAAAAGTATGTGCTTGTAGCTGTGGTATTTGCATCGATTTGGTTCCCTTTAATGGAAGTGAGCTTGTGGTCGGAATTGCACACTGTATTCCACACAGAGTCCGATCATACCAGATTAACTTCAAGTCCGTTCTTAAAAGTTATTTGAAGACACGAGAGGCTGCAATGGCTGGGACATAAACCAGAGTCCTTGAGGAACTCAGTGGACTAGGCAACGTCTACGGAGGCAATGGACAACGATTTTTTAGGTTTAACCCCTTCTTTAGACTGAAGTGCCCAAATGCTCCCTGACCTACTGAGCTCCACCAGAATTTTGTTTTTAGCCTAAAACCTATTTATTCAGCCTTTGTTTTAATGGTGCCGTAACACAACATTTAGAGTGGGAGAAAGCATGACTTTCTCTTTACAGTGCCCTCCATAATGTTTGGGACAAAAACCCATCATTTATTTATTTACCTCTGTACTCCAGAATTTGAGATTTGTAATAGAAAAAGATCACATGTCGTTAAAGTGCACGTCAGATTTTAATAAAGGCCATTTTTATACATTTTGGTTTCACCATGTAGAAATTACAGCAGTATTTATACATTGTCCCCCCCATTTCAGGGCACCATAATGTTTGGGACACAGCAATGTTATGTAAATGAAAGTAGTCATGTTTAGTATTTTGTTGCATATCCTTTGCATGCAATGACTGCTTGAAGTTTGCGATTCATGGACATCACCAGTTGCTGGGTGTCATCTCTGGTGATGCTCTGCCAGGCCTGTATTGCCGCCAACTTTAGCTTATGCTTGTTTTGGGAGCTAGTCCCCTTCAGTTTTCTCTAAAGCATATAAAAGGCATGCTCAACTGGGTTCAGATCGGGTGATTGACTTGGCCACTCAAGAATTGAACATTTTTTAGCTTTGAAAAACTTTGTTACTTTAGCAGTATGTTTGGGATCATTGTCTTGCTGCAGAATGAATAGCTGGCAATGAGTTTTAAGGCATTTGTTTGAATGTGAGCAGACAGGATGTGTCTATACACTTCTGAATTCATTATGCTTCTACCATCAGCAGTTGTATCATCAATGAAAATAAGTGAGCCAGTACCTTCAGCAGCCATACAAGCTCAGGCCATAACACCCCCACCACCGTGTTTCACAGATGAGGTGGTATGCTTTGGATCTTGGCCAGTTCCTTCTCTCCTCCATACTTTGCTCTTGTCATCACTTTGATATAAGTTAATCTTCATCTCATCTGTCCACAAGACCTTTTTCCAGAACTGTGGTTGCTCTTTGAAGTACTTCTTGGCAAACTGTAACCTGGCCATCCTATTTTTGCAACTAACCAGTGGTTTGTATCTTGCAGTGTAGCCTCTGTATTTCTGTTCATGAAGTCTTCTGCGGACAGTGATCATTGACAAATCCACACCTGACTCATGAAGAGTGTTTCTGATCTGTCGTTCAGGTGTTTGGGGATTTTTTCTTTATTATAGAGGGGGGGGGACTTTGTATAAACGCAGCTGTAATGTCTGCATGGTGAAACCAAAATGTATAAAAATACCCTTTAATAAAATCTGACAATGTGCACTTTAACCATGTGATTTTTTTTCTATTACAAATTTCAAATTGTGGAGTACAACCATTTTCTCCTTTAAGAGTCAGAAGGTGGTGAATCTGTAGAATTCGTTGCCACAATAGGCTGTGGAGGCCATCAATGGATATATTTAAGGCAGATAAAGATAGATTCTTGATTAGTATGGATGTCAGGGGTTATGAGGAGAATGCATTTAAGGGGGGTAGATAGACCAGCCATGATTGAATGGTGGAGTAGACTTGATGGGCACAATGGCATAATTTTGCTCCTATCACTTTTGAAAGAATTTATGAATCTGAGGTGTATGTTTTTACTGCAATTCATCTGCAAAATATTCATACACAAGCCCACAAACAGCTAGAGAGACAAGAACATCAAAAGCATGGGAACACCACCAGGTTTTACTCCCAAACACACAACATGCTGCTTTTGAATAATATAGCTGTTCCGTCACCACCTCAGGGTCGACATAAACATCATAACAGCCTCCATAACAGCATTGTCGGTCGACTCAAACATCAAGGACTGCAGCATTTCAAGAAAGCAGTTCGCCTTATCAAACACAATTTAAGGATAATCAATAGAATGCTGGCTCAGCCTGCAAACCCTGCATTCATTGAATATTATTTTAATTATGTTAGCTGTACTGAAAATAACTAGTTCATCAAATTTCCATGCAATTAATCACTGAATAATTGCAGCTTAGTTGTTAATATATTCTTCACACATTTCATTGTGAAGCTGTCATTACTTACCCATGCCTTTGAGAAGAGACTGTTGAACTGTCTGTATTGTTTACTGCAGAACCTCAGGTGAATGTATTCCCATGGATGTTAAGGGACAAGGATTTCCAGGGTTTAGATCCAGCATTGATAAAGGAACAGCAATGTATTTACAAGCCTGAATGATATGAGATTTGGAGGAGAACCAAAAGGTGTGGTGTTCACAGGAAGGCCTGACCCACCCTTCTTCATGGCTGAAATAATGAACGTGACAAATCTTGTCAGAAGAGCCTTGTTAAGAAACTGCACTATGTTTTGTAGATGATGCTCTCTAGTCACTGTGCACCCCCCCCCCCCCCACTTACGTAAGAATGCTGTTCCCCGCTTACAGCTCAGCATTCAACACCCCATTATTCCCATCAAAACTGATCCCAAACTCGGTAACCTGGGATCGACCCCTCCCTCCAACTGGATACTGGACTTTCCAACAGACCCCAGTCCTGTGAGGTAGACAAGCACACCTCTTCAAACCCCCCTGAACCCGGCCCTCATGGCTGTTGCTGAGCCCCCTCCTCTACTCCCTCTTCACCTATGACTGCACACCTGTACATTGTCCCATCATCAAGTATCAGATGAGGACAACGGTGATTGCTCATCAGCAACAAACGATCCTGGCCTACAGGCTGGAGGTCACTCAGCATGGTGCTGACAACAAACCCTGGTCCTTAACCTCCTCGGTGGACTCATTGTAGACTTCAGTAAGCCCCCCCCCCACACCCCGCTTCAGGGAATAAAGGTTTAGATTGATGCTTATCAATCAGTCAGGCTGGTTTGTCCAGGTTGATGTTAAATGCCGAGTACCATTAAAACAACACTTGTTCAAGCAATGGAAAAGTATTCTACTTACTGTTTCACACAAAGGGTGGTGGGTGTATGGAACGAGCTGCCAGGGGAGGTAGTTAAGGCAGTCAGTAGGGTTCCAACCCAAAACATCACCTATCCATGTTCTCCAGGGATGCCCGACTCACTGATTTACTCCAGCATTTTGTGTAATTTCTTGAGAAGTTGCATATAAATTGGTGTGTCAATTTTATCTTTGGCCAACATAAGCATATCCTGATGATATCGAAGAGCACTGGAGCCGGCTCAAATCCACCATCCTTGATACCTGCAAAACCATCCTGGGTGCAAGTCCAGAAAACCTCAGGGCTGGTTTGATGAGAACGACACAAAGATTGAACAGCTCATCTCCAAGAAAAGGAAAGCCTTTCATGCCTGGAGAAATGATGTAACCTGCAAGGCCAAAAGAGTGGCTCACTCCAGAACCAAGGCAGATGTCCAGAGCCGGGTGAGGGAGCTTAAGAACTCTTGGTAGACAGAAAAGGCTCCGGAAATCCAGAGACTGGCAGACTCGGATGACACCAGAGGCTTCTTCAGCGCTACTAAGGCTGTCTAAGGTCCAAGCCACCGTGGCTTAAACCCCTTGCGCTCAAAGGACAGACAAGAACTGCTGAAGGACAATGTCCATTAACGCCCGATTGAAGGATCACTTCCAGGAACTCCTCAACCGTGACAGCACAGCTGAACTAGACATTACCCACCGCATCCCCCAGAGTCCCATTAGAGACATGGAAGAACCTCCCACTATGACAGAGGTTCAAGATGCCATCAAGATCCTTAAGTACAACAAGGCCACCGGTCCAGATGGGATCCCAGCTGAGATCTTAAAGGAAGGTGGACCGGAGCTCCTGTACGACATCCACGCCCTACTGCTCAAGGTCTGGGAAAAAGAACTTCCCTCAGAACTCAGGGATGCTTTAATAGTGACCATTTTCAAGAAGGGGGACAAGGCTGAATGGAAATAACAGGCAAAGTCCTTGCTCGTGTCCTCGCAAACCGACTTCTACCACTGTTTGCGGAGGTACTCCTAGAATCACAGTGTAGCTTCCGCCCATCCAGAGGTGCAGCAGACATGATATTCACAGCACGCCAACACCAAGAAACATGCTGTGAACAAAGGCAGCCTTTGCACATGGCCTTCATAGACCTGACAAAGGCTTTTGGCTCGGTAGACCGCCAGGCTCTTTGGAGCATACTATCAAGGTACGGTTGTCACGACAAGTACATCAGAATATTGAGGCTTCTACATGATGGCACGTTGGTCACAGTGCTCAGCAACTGCGGCTCTGAGTCCGAGCCCTTTTCACTGTGGAAACGGAGGTTAAACAGGGATGCATCATTGCACCCACCCTGTTTGTCGTCTTCATTGCCGCCATACTTCACCTCATTGGTGAAGATCTGCCACAGGGGATCCCAATCCTCTACAGAACTGACGGTGGGCTCTTCAACCTTAATAGGTTGAAGGCCAAGAGCAAAGTCAGTTACACCGCCATCATGGAGCTTCAGTATGCGGATGACTGCGTCATTGCAGCACACTCTGCAGAAGACCTCCAGTGCATCCTGAATGCGTTTGCCAAGGCCTACAGAGCCATGGGCCTAGCCTTAAACATCAAGAAGTCCCAAGTCCTACATCAACCTCCACCCAACCAGCCGTCTACCCAGCTCACTATAAAAGTGGACGACACCACTCTTGCAAAAGTTGACCACTTCTCCTACCTTGGCAGCATTCTTTCCTCAAAAGCTGACATCGACTCTGAGGTCAACAATCGCCTGAGTTGTGCCAGCGGAGCCTACGCCAGACTCAGGAAAAGAGTCTTTGAAGACCAACACCTAAAGGCTCAAACCAAACTGCTGGTCTACAGAGCCGTTGTCCTCTCCACCCTGTTGTATGGAGCCGAGACATGGACCACCTACAGCAGGCACCTGAGAGCCCTGGAACAATACCATCAAAGATCCTTATGAAAGATTCAGAGGATCAGCTGGGAGGACAAACGCACCAACATCAGCCTTTTGGAGGAAGCCAACATGACCAGCATCGCTACCACAATAATGCAGCACCAACTTCGATGGACTGGCCATGTCATCCGTATGTCCAACACACGTCTCCCTAAACAAATCCAGTACTCTCAATTGAAGGAAGGTCGGCGAGCACCCGGCGGGCCAAAGAAAAGCTTCAAGGACAATATCAAGACCAGTCTTAAGAAATTCCACATCACATTGAGCAACTGGGAGCACATTGCACTGGACAGGCGCTCCTGGAGGAAATCTGTGCAGGAAGGAGCTGCACGTCACAAAATGGAACTACGCCGTGTCTTAGAGTCAAAGCGACAGCACCGTAAGGAGAGAGAGAACGGGGCTTGACGACTACCAACCATCGCCAGTCTCCACTGCCCACGTTGCACCAAGGTGTGTGGATCGCGGATCGGCCTCTGCAGACATTTGCAGACCCACAAGTAGACAACCCTATGGAGAGAGGACAGCCATACTCGTTTTGAGTGACCGCCGATGATGATAATTATTTGTTCTTCTTAAATATGTTTGGTGAATCATGCATTAGACAATCCAAATTCTGCTACATCCCAAGACTCAGCAATATCTCACCATTTAGATAATAAGGTTTATTTATTTATTTGTTTAAGAAGGAACTGCAGATGCTGGAAAATCGAAGGTACACAAAAATGCTGGAGAAACTCAACGGGTGCAGCAGCATCTATGGAGCGAAGGAAATAGGCAACGTTTCGGGCCAAAACTCTTCTTCAAACTGAGAATATTTATTTATTTATTTTATATTGCCAAATGGCCAACTTCACGTTTTCCCATTTGCCAAATCTTTATGTTCATAAGTTATAGGAGCCGAATTAGGCCATTCGGCCCATCAAGTCTCCTCCGCCATTCAATGATGGCTGATCTTTCTTTCCCTCTCAACCCCATTCTCATGACTTCTCCCCATAACCCCTGAGACCCTTACAAATCAAATCAAATCTTTGCCTACATACTTAACTTATCTGTCTCACTTTGTAGCCCCTTTGTGTCCTCTTCACAACTTTCCTTCCTACTTACCTTCCTACTCCTAAGTCAGCAACCATGCCTTCTGTGCCTTCATACAACTCATTGTATATCATTGTTATAAAAATGGAAGCACAGTACTGATCCCCCGAGGTACACCACTCTGTTTATAAGGGAGCCATGGAAATTAATGCAGATCCCTAAGCAATAGTGGTAGAAATTTAGACAAGAGAGAGTCTAACGTTGCAACACCTTTTGTTTAGGATCTTGCTGTTTGATCTCGCAACCAGAAACTGTCTCCCTTTTCCAAATTCCAGTTTCATCTGCCGGTCTCTGCTCTGGTGAACAGACTATTTCTCCTCCTCCTCCGCCTCCATGACAATGCTTCTTTGTAGGACCGTTGTACAGAATTGCCATGCTTGATGCTTCAACGAGGCTGGTTTTACCAATCTGATATGTTCAGGCAACAGCAGTGTTGCTTCAACAGATCAAAGGTCCCATTAATAATTACTTAGCTGTATGCATGAATATTGTTCAGCTGGAGTCTTAGATGGCCACGGCCACTTTGCACTTTTATATCAATTATTTGTGGGGCGAAGAGTGCATTAACATCTTGATGGTTATGGCAGCTGTGTGGAAAGAAATTATTAATTACAATGATGATTGCATTTAGTTGAAAATGTTAGTGAAATCCATTCCATTGATATGGACATTGATGATGTTTAGTTTGCGTGCATTGCTGGCAAGGTCGGCATTTATTATACTTTGCTAATTGCTCTTCTGAAGTTGGCAGTGAACTACATTAATGAATTGTTAATTTCCTGCCAGTGAAGGTGCTATCTCATTGTCATTGGGTAGGGCTCCTGAACTTTGTTCAGTAATAATGAAGGAATGTTCAAGAAGGAACTGCAGATGCTGGAAAATCGAAGGTACACAAAAAAGCTGGAGAAACTCAGCAGGTGCAGCAGCATCTACGGAGCGAAGGAAATAGGCAACGTTTTGGGCCTAAACCCTTCTTCAGAAGGAAATAGGCAACGTTTTGGGCCGTAGTTTCGGCCCGAAATGTCACCTATTTCCTTTGCTCCATAGATGCTGCTGCACCCGCTGAGTTTCTCCAGCTGTTTTGTGTAATAATGAAGGAATATCAGTACACTTGCAAGGCAGGATGGCAACTTAGAGGACTATCAGGTTGCATCACAGCTTGGTTTGGAACAGGTCTACCCAAGATCGCAACTAATTGCAGAGAGTTTATATGTACACAAGCATTAACTCCATCTACATTACATGTTGCCTCGAAAAGCAGCCAGCATAATTAAAGATTTGTTCCACCCTGATTGTTCCTTCTTTTCCCTGCTCCCTTCTAGCAGAAGGTACAGAAGCTTGAAAGTGCACACCACTAGACTCAGTTTTTTCCCCTCTGTTATCGGGCTTCTGAACGGTCCTTCCATGACTGAGGGTACTGTCCGATTCACTTCCATCCCATTGTGGACATTGGACTTGTCTATGGAATTAATTTGCTACAATACTAACAAGTGTATTCTGCACTCTATATCTTTACCTTTACTATATTGTACTTAAATTTGACTTGATTGTATTTTTGCACGGTATATCTCATCTGTTTGGATAGCATGCAAGGCAAAGCTTTTCACTGTACCTCGGTGCATGTGACAATAATCAGCCTAAACCTAAACGACCACTGCATTTACATTCTAGGTGGTAAAGATTTGTAAGGCTGCTTCTGACGAAGCATAAGTGAGTTAAGAACATAAGCACAAATGAGGTAGGAGTATGAGTCGTCTTGAATCTATTCTATCATTCAGTAAGATTCAGGCTGGTCCACTCTTGGCTCAACCCCACCTTCCTATTCACTCCTCCTTGGCTCAACTTGTTTTCCAAATCTCTTTCAAACTTGACCTTTAATATAATCAGTGTCAGCTCTCTGCGGTGGAAAATTCCAATCATTTACAACACTCTGAGATAAGCAATTTCTCCTCATCTCCAACGTAAAACGTAACTAATTCTGAAGAAGGGTCCCAATCTAAAACATCGCCCATCCTTTTTCTCCAAGGATGCTACCTGACCCACTCAATTACTCCAGCACTTTGTGTTTATCTTCGGTATAAACCAGCATCTGCAGTTCCTTTCGATATACTGTCAAGGTTATACTCCTTCTTGGCAAGCAAAGCTTGGCATATATGTGGCACAAATTTGGCCTCACAGTGCCAAAAATCCAGGTTCAATCCTGACCTCTGGTACTGTCTGTGTGGAGTTTGCATGTTTTCCATGTGACTACTGAGTTTCCTCCAGGTGCACTGGTTTCCTCTGTAATTGACCTCTGTAAATGTGTGGAGCCAAAAGTGGGATAAAATAGAACTAGTATGACCTGGCGATTGATGGACAGCGTAGAACTGGTAGTCCAAAGGGCACGTTTCCATGTTGCATATATAAATCATTCAAATATTGCATGCTTCTTCTCAGCCATCGGCTGTATGATACTTCTCAATGTAGGCATGGGCACCTTTACTTTTTGAAGAATACAAACAGAATTTATTACTCCACATTTACCAGTGCCTATTTGTTGACCTGCATAGGAGTGAAGGTCAAAGATGAAGATGCCAAAAAATGGTTGAGCCCAGGCCAGCGTTGCAAAACTTGGCTGCCGAGACGCTGTGGTGCTGAAATAATTCACCTTAAATGGTTGCAACTGTATTCCATGGCCCAGTCATACCTTGCCTTACAAAGCTGACTGCATTAATCAACAAAGTACCCATTGTAAAACTATAAAATGCAGGAATTATTCAACGAAGAGTGCATTAACATCTTGATGGTTATGGCAGCTGTGTGGAAAGAAATTATTAATTACAATGATGATTGCATTTAGTTGAAAATGTTAGTGAAATCCATTCCATTGATATGGACATTGATGATGTTTAGTTTGCGTGCATGGCTGGCAAGGTCGGCATTTATTATACTTTGCTAATTGCTCTTCTGAAGTTGGCAGTGAACTACATTAATGAATTGTTAATTTCCTGCCAGTGAAGGTGCTATCTCATTGTTATTGGGTAGGGCTCCTGAACTTTGTTCAGTAATAATGAAGGAATGTTCAAGAGGGAACTGCAGATGCTGGAAAATCGAAGGTACACAAAAAAGCTGGAGAAACTCAGCGGGTGCAGCAGCATCTACGGAGCGAAGGAAATAGGCAACGTTTTGGGCCTAAACCCTTCTTCAGAAGGAAATAGGCAACGTTTTGGGCCGTAGTTTCGGCCCGAAATGTCACCTATTTCCTTTGCTCCATAGATGCTGCTGCACCCGCTGAGTTTCTCCAGCTGTTTTGTGTAATAATGAAGGAATATCAGTACACTTGCAAGGCAGGATGACAACTTAGAGGACTATCAGGCTGCATCACAGCTTGGTTTGGAACAGGTCTACCCAAGATCGCAACTAATTGCAGAGAGTTTATATGTACCCAAGCATTAACTCCATCTACATTACATGTTGCCTCGAAAAGCAGCCAAAATAATTAAAGATTTGTTCCACCCTGATTGTTCCTTCTTTTCCCTGCTCCCTTCTAGCAGAAGGTACAGAAGCTTGAAAGTGCACACCACTAGACTCAGTTTTTTCCCCTCTGTTATCGGGCTTCTGAACGGTCCTTCCATGACTGAGGGTACTGTCCGATTCACTTCCATCCCATTGTGGACATTGGACTTGTCTATGGAATTAATTTGCTACAATACTAACAAGTGTATTCTGCACTCTATATCTTTCCCTTTACTATATTGTACTTAAATTTGACTTGATTGTATTTTTGCACGGTATATCTGATCTGTTTGGATAGCATGCAAGGCAAAGCTTTTCACTGTACCTCGGTGCATGTGACAATAATCAGCCTAAACCTAAACGACCACTGCATTTACATTCTAGGTGGTAAAGATTTGTAAGGCTGCTTCTGACGAAGCATAAGTGAGTTAAGAACATAAGCACAAATGAGGTAGGAGTATGAGTCGTCTTGAATCTATTCTATCATTCAGTAAGATTCAGGCTGGTCCACTCTTGGCTCAACCCCACTGTCCTATTCACTCCTCCTTGGCTCAACTTGTTTTCCAAATCTCTTTCAAACTTGACCTTTAATATAATCAGTGTCAGCTCTCTGCGGTGGAAAATTCCAATCATTTACAACACTCTGAGATAAGCAATTTCTCCTCATCTCCAACGTAAAACGTAACTAATTCTGAAGAAGGGTCCCAATCTAAAACATCGCCCATCCTTTTTCTCCAAGGATGCTACCTGACCCACTCAGTTACTCCAGCACTTTGTGTTTATCTTCGGTATAAACCAGCATCTGCAGTTCCTTTCGATATACTGTCAAGGTTATACTCCTTCTTGGCAAGCAAAGCTTGGCATATATGTGGCACAAATTTGGCCTCACAGTGCCAAAAATCCAGGTTCAATTCTGACCTCTGGTACTGTCTGTGTGGAATATGCATGTTTTCCATGTGACTAATGAGTTTCCTCCAGGTGCACTGGTTTCCTCTGTAATTGACCTCTGTAAATGTGTGTAGCCAAAAGTGGGATAAAATAGAACTAGTGTGACCGGGCGATTGATGGACAGCGTAGAACTGGTAGTCCAAAGGGCACGTTTCCATGTTGCATATATAAATCATTCAAATATTGCATGCTTCTTCTCAACCATCGGCTGTATGATACTTCTTAATGTAGGCATGGGCACCTTTACTTTTTGAAGAATACAAACAGAATTTATTACTCCACATTTACCAGTGCCTATTTGTTGACCTGCATAGGAGTGAAGGTCAAAGATGAAGATGCCAAAAAATGGTTGAGCCCAGGCCAGCGTTGCAAAACTTGGCTGCCGAGACGCTGTGGTGCTGAAATAATTCACCTTAAATGGTTGCGACTGTATTCCATGGCCCAGTCATACCTTGCCTTACAAAGCTGACTGCATTAATCAACAAAGTACCCATTGTAAAACTATAAAATGCAGGAATTATTCAACAGGATAAGTGAAGAAAATGAGGTAAATTAATATTTTGGGGAGAGCAGATGCTTCATGAAATCCTCGGAATTTTACAAAAAAGAACATTTATAAAGATAAAATAGAATTAATGGTGGAAACACAAAAAAAGTAGATAAATAGAAGTAAAAAGTGGAACTAATTAAACAGCAGAAATTATATTAGCATGAGAGGGCAAGGCTAAATAACCAGAATGTTAAAGAAAGGTAAACAATATGGGGAATGCTAAGAACATCAGTACTACAAAAATGATTACATACACTGTATAAATGAAAATCTTTGATGTTTACAGACACATATACAGCCCACAATTTGAAGCAAAATTCCCGGGGTGATGTTAAATTAAAAGAGGGATTGTTCCGTGAATATATCTTATCAAAAGATGCAGGCATTAATGCGTTAAAAAGCAACCATGGCCCTTTATGATAATTTGCATTGAACTTTTCCCTGAACCACAGCATATCTGTCTTCTTTCTTCTCAATCTATAATCAGTGCTTCTTTCCTGACTGAAAACATTTTGAGTTACGACAAGTCTTGACTGGGAGGATATCAGTGCCATACCAAGGGTATAAATGTGCCAGAAATGTGCTGTTGGTTTGATCTGTGTTGATTTCCAAATAAAGAATTTCACCATTGTCAAATCAACTTTATTTTTCCTGACAAAAAGGACAAAGGACACAATCACTTTGTTGAGACAAGTTGCTCCAATGCTGATATCATTGCAAGTTTGAACATTTTGCCACATTGCAGTAATCAGAGTAATTCCTTTCCCTGTCAGAACAAGTTTACCTTTGGAGTTAAATCTGGTGTTTTTCAAACTTTTGATTTGTTTGACTGACATGCAGGTATTTACAATATTTGTGCTAAGCAGTATATCTGTATCCACTCTTGGGTAAGTATTGATGTTCCCGTGCTATTGCTTTGTATGTCCACTTCAGCGAAACCATCATTTGCTGCATGTTGCAATGCAATGTCTGTCTGCAATTACTTGACATCATTTTGTGCTATCTTGAAGACTGGGCCATTGTAGAGTCTGTCTTCACCTTCTCCATCATGGTCTGGTTCTGCTCTGCCACCAAGCACAACACCCGTAGGCTGCAGCGAATCGTCTGATCAGCTGAGAAGGTTGTTGGCTGTAACCTTCCTTCCATTGACGAACTGTGCACTGCAAGGGCCAGGAAGTGAGCGGGTAAGGTCATCTCTGGCCCCTCGCACCCTGGCCACAAACTCTTTGAAGCACTTCCCTATGGAAGGCAACTCCGGACTGTCAAAGCTGCCACAGCCAGACATAAAAACAGCTTTTTTTCCACAAGTAATAGCTCTACTCAATAACCAAAAACTTGTAGCTTCCTTTTGCTCTGATATTTTATTTAATTCACATGCTTAAATAATAATGTTTTATTATTAATGGTTAATGTTTTACGTGTCATTCTTAATTGTCACTGTATGTCATTTTGTCACTTGCAAGCGGAGCACCAAGGCAAATTCCTTGTATGTGAACCTACTTGGCCAATAAACTTATTCAAACCATTATTCAGCCAACAATGGACAATTCAAACCATCATGAAAACCTATGTTGAAGGCTCATATGAGTTGCTGAACCATTTTTGGTGTGTGGAGCCATTCATTTGTAGCTTTATATTTATTCCCTACCTTTCCCCCCACTTTTTTTCAATCCTCATATATCAGCCTCAGTTATCAAACTTTTGTTTCTGATGCATAAATTCAAATTCATTCCAAAGAAATTCAGATTACTATTTCAGCTCATTATCACTGTATTTTCTAAGATACCATCTACCCACCGACATCGAAAAAAAACATAGCAACAAAAATCTCAGAGATACACTCCCTATTTTTTTCACCTCATCAACATGAACAATATTTAATATTCCATTTTTAATTGGGGGCCATTGTTGTGCATGGTTATGCTTTCATGCAGTGTTTACATTAAGTTGGTCTGGCCAAATAAATGGATGTAAAGTTCTTTAACTGAATGCAAATGCTGTCTCCTTCTTGGAATCCAGTGAGGATATCAAACATATAGAATTATAGGTACACAAAAAAGCTGGAGAAACTCAGCAGGTGCAGCAGCATCTATGGAGCGAAGGAAATAGGCAACGTTTCGGGCCGAAACCCTTCTTCAGACTATAGAATCATACATTCATTCAGCTCAGAAGCAGGCCTTTTAGATGAACCTTAAAACCCCCATCCAAGCTAGTGCCTTTTGCCCAAATTTGGCCCATAACCCTGTAGACCTTTCCTATCCATTTACCTGTCCAAGTGTCTTTTAAATGTTATTATACAATCTGCCTCAACTACCTCCTCCTTCCATGTACCTAGCACCCTCTAAGTATAAACGATGCCCCTCAGGTTCTTATTAAATCTTCCCCCTCTCACATTAAACATACGCTGTCTTGTTTTTGATTACCCTACCCTGGATAAAAGACTCTGGGCCTTCACCCTATCTATTCCCCTCATGATTTTTTACAATTATATAAGATCATCCATCCCTCAGCCTCCTGCACTCCAAGGAATAAAGTCCTAACCTGCATAACCTCTCCCTATAGCTCAGCCCCTCGAGTCCTAGCAACATCCTCATTATCATCTCTGCACTCCTTCCAACCTAATGACGTTGTAATGTTAACAATGCTTCACCCATACATTGTGTAGCAACTCAGGTAAAGATCATCTGCAGACCCTTGGCCTCAACCAGTACACAATGGCAGGTTATGGTTCAGCAAAGCAATATCACATTTTCTCTACATCGCAAGCAAGCAATTGGAAACATGTAGAAAAGGGTTTTAAGATATAGGTAAATGCACTCCTCCAGGAAAGGTCGGAGCGGAAAGAATAAGAGATGCAGAACCAACTATAGGCAAGAGTGAAACCCATTCTGAGAGAAAATAAAATTATACACCAATATCAAGGAAAATGGAGGGAGAAAACAGATCTGGAATTTGCAGTTGTAATGAATACACTATTTAACAGCTTATAAAGTCATGATAATTGCTGAACAACATCTTCATTCAGAGTCTAATTTCCTCAGACTATGTGAACACGTTATAAATTTGTCGTCAGGGCTGAGTTGACAAGAAATTTTCTGCTGAAAGAAATGGACTTGGTGGAAGAAACCCGCAGCTATAACCTGAACCAGTAAACGGAGTCATATTATTTGGTAAATATCCCGCACAATGCAAGTGCCTTCTCCTTGGCCGCACAGTGGTTAAACCTAACACAAAATACCATGTAGACACAAGGAACTGCAGATGCTGGAATACCAAAAAAGACACAAAGTGAAGGCGTAACTCAGGGGGTCAGGCAGAGCCTCTGGAGAACATGGATAGGTGACATTTCAGGCCAGGACCTTTCTTCAAACTGAATATAGCATGAGGGAGAAAACTGGAAGCAAGGTGGGAGTGGGCCAAAGTCTGACAAACGATAGGTGGATACAGATGAGGTGCGATGGTGTGGGGGGGGGTTGGGTTGGGGTGAGGTTGATTGTCAGAGAGTTGGACAAATGCCAGAAATGAGAAAAACAATTTGTTGAGATGGAATTGGTTGGCATTCTCCCACACATTAAATTTTATTTACAATATTTAACAAAGAAATTTCTGTTTTGGCTTGGGCAATAACTGACCAACCAGTAGCCACATTGATTACCTATCATATTCCACTATTAGTAAACTTAACTTTAATTCACTGTTAAGGATAACACACCATCCACTCCTCCCAGCGTGTGTCGTTGCATCTGAAAGGTGTACCCCGACCACGGGTGTACATCAAGAACATCAAAGAGGAGGATGACTGTACTTTGGGCCTTCCTTCACAGTAGCAAACTTTGATTCCGCTGTGCAGGGGGTGTTTATGTTAAAATACTATCATGTTTTGTTCTTTATTATTCGTATGGCTATATGGTGACCCCAAATGTCACTGTACCAATTGGTGCATTGACATTAAATGTCTCTTGAATCTCTTGAATCTTGAATCAATGCACTTTTTCAAATCAAATACTTATAGACTTGAGAATACTTTCAGTTTGAGTTTAGTTGATTGTCACGTGCACCGAGGTACAGTGAAAAGCTTTTGTTGCGTGCTACCCAGTCAGCAGACTGGTGCTAAAGTGCTAAAGTGGTTAGCACTTTCAATACTTTGAAAGCTCTACAGTCAGATTATTTAATGAAGAAAAGCAACGAATTGCACAGGTCGACCTAAGAGATCATTAGCACCAACTCTAGCTGCATGCAGCTACCTTGCATTATCATAGGAATTTGACTGCAAGATAGTCTGATGAAAATATTTAATATATCTTTTATTCTCACATGTACACATGTTTATTTACAGCTCAGGAGAGAACAGAGACAGGGAATGGTTGCCGGATTACTTTCCCGCTTTAGAATTGGTGCAATTTGTACCTTAAACCAATATAATTTCAATATTTGTAGAGAACAAACGACATTTGCACAATGCAGTATAGGCAGCTATTGTGTGTCCTTTATTACAGACCAGCACTGTGAGCGATGCTTGTTTGTACAATGTGCCAGTACTACTTTGTACTTTTTGCAGGAATCTCCCATTGGCATCTTGAGCATGTGCTTGCTTCAGGCAGAGGCACTGTTTTAAAAAGCAAATCAGCGGTCCCACACCATTTAATGACAAAAGTAGTACTGTTGTTTCAGTTTCAGTGCGGATACTGCTGTGGACACCAAGAAATGTGGGCTTTGAAATATTCTGATGAATCCAAGAAAACATTTTTTACAAAATATATTGTTTGCTGCATATGCCACCACTTCGCTCTCAAAAAGGACCATGTTGGGTAGATGCACAGTCCCTTGCCCAGAGTAGGGGAATCGAGAACCACAGGACATGCGTTTAAGGAGAAGGGAGAAATATTGCATAGGAATCTGAGGGGTAACTTTTTCACACAAAGGGTGGTGGGTGTAGTTGAGGCAGGGACAATTGCAATGTTTAAGAAACAATTAGACAGGTACATGCATAGAACAGGTTGGGGAGATATACATAGAAACATAGAAACATAGAAATTAGGTGCAGGAGTAGGCCATTCGGCCCTTCGAGCCTGCACCGCCATTCAATATGATCATGGCTGATCATCCAACTCAGTATCCCGTACCTGCCTTCTCTCCATACCCTCTGATCCCTTTAGCCACAAGGGCCACATCTAACTCCCTCTTAAATATAGTCAATGAACTGGCCTCAACTACCCTCTGTGGCAGAGAGTTCCAGAGATTCACCACTCTCTGTGTGAAAAAAGTTTTCTCATCTCGGTTTTAAAGGATTTCCCTCTTATCCTTAAACTGTGACCCCTTGTCCTGGACTTCCCCAACATCGGGAACAATCTTCCTGCATCTAGCCTGTCCAACCCCTTAAGAATGTTGTAAGTTTCTATAAGATCCCCTCTCAATCTCCTAAATTTTAGAGAGTATAAACCAAGTCTATCCAGTCTTTCTTCATAAGACAGTCCTGACATTCCTGACATACGGGCCAAACAAAGACAGGAGGGACATAATAACATGGTGAAATTTTCATTTAAGAATCAAATTTAATTTAGTTTAGAGATATAGTGCGGAAGTAGGCCCTTTGGCCCACTGAGTCTGTACAACCAGTGATCCCAATACATTAGCACTATCCTACACACTGGGGCCATTTTACAATTTTTACCGAAGCCACAATAACGTACAAACCTGTTTGTTATTGGAGTGTGAGAGGAAACTGGAGTACTTGGAGATAACCCACGTGATCATGGGGAAAACGTACAAAGACAGCACCCGTAGTCTTGGTGCTGTAAGGCAGCCACTCTACCGCTGTGTCACCGTGCAGCCCTGCACCACAGAATTACCTTTTCAACAGATCTTCGGATGTGTTTTTGTGCTAATCTCTTGCTGAATTTGTGACAGTAAAGAATAAATGTTTAACACAATATCTGAGGAAAATGCAAAGTCTTTGTTCTTAGCGGCCTGATGGTTTTTCTGTGAGTAGAATCCAAACGAGAACGCTGTTTTCATAAGGAATCTGGAATCTGCATGAATAGAACAAGCAATTGTGTTTTACCATAACTAATCAGATTAAATAATCCCTATTTAGTCATGCTGAATCAGCGCCTTGAGGCATAAATTAGAATGATAACTCAGTTCCGAATCATGTACGGAATGTGACATTGAAAGGAAGGAAAACTAGGATTAAGACAAGGAGAAAGGCAACTAGAAGTTAGTTTTAAAATTAGGTATTTTAAAACAATTGTGCCTGTTAATATCTCCAACAATTTAAAAGTCAAGTATGAAAACACCTTGTGTAAAGAAAATTATGTGATAGGAGGGCAGCCATGCTGGCACACCGGTAGTTGTTGCCTTGCAGCGCCGGAGACCCGGGTTCGATCCTGATTACGGATGCTGTCTATACAGAGTTTAGACATTCTCCCCATTGACCGCATGGGTTTTCTCCCAGATCTTTGGTTTCCTCCCACACTGCAAAGACCTACAGGTTTGTAGGTTAATTGGCTTGGTGTATGTGTAAATTGTCCCTAGTGTGTGTAGGCTAGTGTTAATGTGTGGGTATCGCTGGTCGGTGCCGAAGGGCCTGTTTCCGCGCTGTATCTCTAACTAAACTAAAAAGTAAACGTGTCAAACGGAATTAGATGTGTTAAATATTTCCCTTACCTTCAAATTCAAAATTATATTGTACACAATCTGGACATATAAAGGAATATATAATGGACTTTTAATACAACCAAACCAAAAGACAGACAAACAGTTATATATGGGTGGGGTCATAAAAACAAGTGTATAAAATCATCAAGAATTTAATGATAATGTTTAAAAAAGCTGAAAGAACCTCAATAAATGTCATATAACTAAGAAACCATACCTTTGGTAAGAAAAGATAATTATCAGTGCCAGCAAGACTGGCAATAATATCAATCGTTTAAACGTTTATTAACATTGAATAGGATTTCCAGTGAATTTCATGTATATATGTTGCATAAATATAGCATGAGGTTTTGTTTGTGTAAACTTTCTAATTTCTCTCAAGAGTCTATTAACTTAGAAAATATAATCATCAGCGAAACATCAGAGAGCTGTGTACAGAGTGCAAGGGAGTAGGTTGACCTATATTACCTTTTGCAGTGAATTGGTATAGACTAGATGGGCTGAATTGCTTCTTACCATCATGTAACCATTCTGTGAAGTAAAGCCACACGCTAAAGAGATCCCGTGATCACTATCTAAAAGCAGGCAGAAGAGGCAAGAAGACAACAATTGAATGTGGCTGACTGGCCCGCTGCAGATTCCACACGATTAAGTGTGAAACTGCACGTTTCACTTGTGTAAGTTCCTCTTACACTAGTCTATTGTAAGAGGAATCATGAAGGAAAAATGAAGGGAACTAGAATGGAAGAACCATGAATGGAATTGAACTGAATTGAAAGATGAAGCATGAAGGCAGGCCCAATGGTCCATCAAGTTCATTCTGACTATAACTCTCCCATTCACACTAGTTCTATGTTCATGCTGACTATCACTCACCCACTCATGCTAGTTCTATGTTATTCCATTTCCACATCCACTCCCTGCACACTAGGGGCAATTTTACAGAGGCCAATTAACCTACAAACCTACACATCTTTGGGATGTGGTAGAAAACCAAAGGAAACGCACATGTCAAGCGGCACCACTACCATTTACGCTTAGGTGCCGCCTAGTTCAAGGGATTATAGGTTTAGGTTTAACATTGTCATGTGCACCAAGGTACAGTGAAAAGCTTTGTTTTGCATGCTATCCAATCAAATAAGATAATACTATACATAAATGCAATCAAGCTAATCTCAAGTACGATAGAGCAAAGTGAAAGATAGATTGCAAAATATATTTTAAGATATACAGGTACAAAAGAGATTTAAGAGAGTAGGGCAATTAGGAGCTTAGAGTAGGGGATCATCGGGTGATGTGAAATGAAGAAGTTGGAGAAATATAACCTGTGGCATAATTTCTGGCATAAAATAGCCCGTCCAAATAAACACAAAAAAGGGAGTTAATATTTTGGGTTGAAGACTCTTCATCACGACAGATGCAGCCTGAGGTGCTGCACTTTCCCCAATTTTTCTGTTTCATGCACTATTTCTATGTAATTGTGCATCGAATATATGAGTGCGATCAGACATAAGAAGCTGCAAATTATTTTGCAAGGGCTCATACAGTGAAGTCCCACAGCTAAAAGGTCAAGATATCAAGCTTCAGTTAGCGTGATGCAGCACTTTCATGTTTACGTCTCATTTCATCCATGTGAAATC
Source organism: Leucoraja erinaceus (assembly GCF_028641065.1). Taxonomy (NCBI): domain Eukaryota; kingdom Metazoa; phylum Chordata; class Chondrichthyes; order Rajiformes; family Rajidae; genus Leucoraja; species Leucoraja erinaceus. The sequence goes on along the minus strand of NC_073381.1, from coordinate 71,403,596 downwards.
TAGCCAACAATTTCCATGAGGCAGAAGAAGTTAATACGTTGACTGGCCACAGGGCTCAGTGGGAGCTTGCTGGGTTTGCGATCACCTTAAATTCTTGGCTCTCAGCTGCTAGAATCTAGCATGCTGATCCTCCTCATCCAGGAATTGTTTTTTTTAATTTCAAAATAGACTATTCAAATAAATAAATATATACAATACAGGAACTGTGCAAAAAATTAATCCAACATTCTCGGAGGCTATACATATATTCAATACTGTTTACCCAGATCACAAATTTACCCCACACCCTTGCCACTCAGGTGGCACATTGGCATGAAATCCCTTCCATATATTGAGGGGCATCTCCACCACACCCTGCCCCCCAATGTCCAACAGTGGAAGGACCCTGGACTGTTGCCCTCCCCCACAGAGCCTTGGTATTGGCTGCACTGAGCTTCAGTGCGTCCCTCAAGAGTCAAGAGTGTTTTATTGTCATGTGTCCCAGATAGAACAATGAAATTCTTACTTGTTGCAGCACAACAGAATAAATAAACTCAGCACGTACTCCTGCAGTCTGCAGCGGGGCAGTCGGTGACATCCAGTTGGTGGCTTTTTGCCTCTTCTGCCTGCTTTTAGATAATGATCACTGGATCTCCTAAGCGTGCGGCTTTGCTGCCTGAGTTTTCAGCTCCTGGGCAATCAGTAGTCTCCGCACCTGCAGCTGTCTGCTGTGTGATCAGCTGGTTTTTGCATTCTTTGCACTCCTCCCTCCCAGCTGTACCTCCGAGCTGCTTTAGAAAATTTAGTCCTTTTTGTGATCGTGTTTGGCTCAGTGTGAAAAGAAGGAAATTCCCACAGTTTCCGCTCAAAGACAAAATAGAAGGCAATTGGGAATGAACTAGGAGGACAAAATGTTTGCTGTAAAGCATGCAGTAACAGATGCTGTGTCCATAAGCAAGAGTACTCAGGTTACATTTCACAGTACTATAAATGCAAGGATAATGGTAGCATCTGATGGTAAACACTTTTACTTGACTTGATAATGCGATCCTTTAACACTTACTGTCTGATGATGCTTACCTACTTCATTTCCATTATCATATTAAATAGTTTAATGAAAACTGAGGTGCTCATGTATATGTAACCAAATATTAACTGCTGTAAGGGGAGAAGGCAGAAAAATGGGGTTAGGAGGGAGAGATAGATCAGCCATGGTTAAATGATGGAGTAGACTTGATGGGTTGGGCGGCCTAATTCTGCTCCTATCACTTATGAACTTATGAAATGAGGTCCTAAAGATGCATAGGTTGGTAGGTTAAATAGCCATTCTAAATTATCTCTGGTGTTTGACAACTGGGTAGAATCTGGGAAAAACCAGAAACATCAGATGCTGGTTTACAAAAAAAGACGTAAAGTGCTGGAGTAACCTCGCAACACTGCTCTCTCTCCCCACCCCCGCGCCCGCAACACTGCTCTCTCTCCCCACCCCCGCACCCGCAACACTGCTCTCTCTCCCCACCCCCGCACCCGCAACACTGCTCTCTCTCCCCACCGCAACACTCGCAACACTGCTCTCTCCCCCACCCCCGCACCCACACTGCTCTCTCTCCCCACACTGCAACACTGCTCTCTCTCCACCCCCGCGCCCGCAACACTGCTCTCTCTCCCCACCGCCACACTCGCAACACTGCTCTCTCTCCCCATCCCCGCACTCGCAACAAGGGGAGAGTCCCCCTAGTCCTCACCTTTCACCACACCAGCCGTCACATACAACAAATAATCCTCCGTCAGTTTCGCCACCTCCAACGTGACCCCACCACTCGCCACATCTTCCCATCTCCCCCTATGTCTGCCTTCCGCAAAGACCGCACCCTCCGCAACTCCCTTGTCAATTCTTCCCTTCCCTCCCGTACCACCCCCTCCCCGGGCACTTTCCGTTGCAACCACAAGAGATGCAACACCTGTCCCTTTACCTCCCCCCTCGACTCCATTCAAGGACCCAAGCAGTCGTTCCAGGTGTGACAGAGGTTCATCTGTATCTCCTCCAACCTCATCTACTGCATCCGCTGCTCTAGATGTCAGCTGATCTACATCAGTGAGACTAAGCGGAGGTTGGGCGATCGTTTTTGCTGAACACCTCCGCTCGGTCCGCAAGAACATACCTGACCTCCCGGTGGCTCAGCTCTTCAACTCCCCCTTCCATTCCCAATCTGACCTCTCTGTCCTGGGTCTCCTCCATGGCCAGAGTGAGCAACATCGGAAATTGGAGGAACCGCACCTCATATTCCGCTTGGGGAGCCTGCATCCGGAGGACATGAACATTGAATTCTCCCAATTGTATTAGCCCTTGCTGTCTCCTCCCCTTCCTTAGCCCTCGAGCTGTCTCCTCCCATCCCCCAGCCCTCGGGCTCCTCCTCCTCCTTTTTCTTTCCTTCTCCCCGCCACCCCCTATCAGTCTGAAGAAGGGTTTTGACCCAAAACGTTACCTATTTCATTCGCTCCATAGATGCTGCTGCATCCACTGAGTTTCTCCAGCAATTTTGTGTACCGCTGGAGTAACTCATTGGGTCAGGCAGCATAATGGGAACACAGGGGGGATGGGATATAGGGGAAATTTGGTGGATCATGGAATTGCTTTGTGATGGACATGGACTTGATCAACCAAATGGCCTCTTTCTATGTCATCAGAAAATATGGAAAACAAAAAATGCTGGAAATAGTCGGCGTGTCAGGCAGCATCTACGGAAAGAGAGAATTATTTATTCAGCTCAAAGACCCATTATCAGAACTGGTTGCAGAATATTCCATCTAAAACATTAACCCTGTTTCACTTTCCACAGATGCCGCCTGATTTGCAGAGTGTTTCCCGTATTTTGTTTTTATATTAGTTTCATTAATCATACTCTTTCATCGCGGTGCGGACGAGCCCTTGCTGGGGGTCGCCGGAGGGGAGCGCTCCGTTGGCTGGTCCGCGGCAGCCTGAAGCCGCAGTCTGCGGAGCTTCAGCTGGCGCGGCGTCCGGAGCCTGGGATCCCTCGTTGGGGACCCCGGTGGAGAAGAGCTCTGACCGCCGGCCCGCAGCCTACTTCTAACCGCGGGCGCAGCGGGGACTTACCATCTGGAGCGGGATCGCTCGCCGGGGATCCCTGGAGAGGAGCTCCGATCGCCGGCCCTGCGGTCTGCAGTGCTTCTTGCTGCGGCACGGCCGGGACTTTAGATCTTCGACCGCCGGCCGGCGACCTACACCATCATGAAGCCGCGATCTCTGGTGGGGAAGCACCGATTCAAGACTTACCTTGTCTGCTCACCTGGCCGCCCGCAGCGGCGACTGCAGAAGGTTGTGGTCCTGACCACGGGGGGAAATGGAGGAGAACTGACTACATTTTGTGCCTTCCACCACAGCGATGAATGCTGTGGTGGATGTTTGTGTTAAATTTTTATTGTATATTGTGTGTTCTTTTATTATTGTACCGCTGCTGACAAATTCATTTCACAGCACTTTATGTGCATGTGATGAATAAATCTGCCTTGATTTGACATGGCTTTTAAAACTTTCAATAACTGTCTCTTCCATAGATCTTGACTTTGATCCAATATTTTCCTTCCATAGCTCACACTTATGACAGCCCATAGTGTTCTGCCTGTTTTTCTCCTAAGGTTTCTACCTGGAAAAGGGATGCCATATGAACCAATTTCCAATCTGTCCCTTTCACGATGTGAGGCTGAGCAGTAACAAATAATGTCAGAAGAAACAATTCCGTAAAAATGTAGGATTAATTGGAATTAGCAAAAATTGATTATAGAAAAGTAAATCCCATTGAAGATTTGTGTTCTGAGCAAAAAGAGAACTCCAGCTGCCCGCCACAGCAGCCATTACGACTAATAAATCAAAATGTCAATGCTCTCCGCTGGGTTCAGAGTGATGTAGGTCACCAGCTCAAAGATGTGGCTGACAACAGACCCTGGTATTATTTACTCTGATTAAGCTTTGGAGAAAAACTTTCAATTGCTTGATCTCAGAACTGTCTCAGGCTTCAAGGCAGGAGATTTATAACAACATGCATATAACCCGAACAGGAATACCCCACTGATTTCAGTCAGAAATAAAAATGTCATGTGTTGGAGAATATTTTAATAAACTCATTACATGGCACAGAGTAACATTAATGATATATGTTTGCTGAAACCTCCATTGTGAATGAATAGTTCCAAAAGTAATGTGATCTCTGTGGGATTTAAAGCTTGTAGATTCTAGGTTCTCAAAATCCCATATTAGTTTTGAGATAAAGCATGGAAACAGGCCCTTTGGCCCACCAAGTCCATACTGTCCATTGATCACATATTCACATTAGTTTTATGTCATCCCAATTTCCCATTCCCTTCCTAAACACTATGGGCAATGTACGGAGGGCAAATTAAACCGAAACCCACACGTCTTTAGGATGTGGGAGGAAATTGAAGCATCTAGAGGAAGCCCATGCCGTTTAGTTTAGAGATACAGCGCGGAAACAAGCCCTTCTGCTCACCGGCTCCGCGCCGACCAGCAATCCCCGCACATTAACACTATCCTACACACACTAGGGACAATTTTTACATTTACCAAGCCGATTTACCTGCATACCTGTACGTCTTTGGGGTGTGGGAGGAAACCAAAGATCTCGGAGAAAACCGACACCGTCACTGGGAGAACGTACAAACTCCGTAAAGATAGCACCCATAGTCAGGATCGAACCAGGGTCACTGACGCTGCAAGCGCTGTAAGGCAGCAACTCTACCACTGCACCACCATGCCGCCCATCTTCTTTTAGGTTGGAAGGGGTCTTCAGAAAAGATTGATTAAAGCTTGTGTCACCATGAAAATATATCAGTAGCTTATTTCTTGCTGTGTCTAGGAATTGCTGCCTTAGAATGGCTTCCCCCATTTGCCTACGTAATGGTGTTTGTTGCTCTGTGAGAAAATATGTAGGAAGGAACTGCAGATGCTGGTTTACACTGAAGATAGACACAAAATGCTGGAATAACTCAGCGGGTCAGGCTGCATCTGCAGAAAAGGAGTAGGTCGGGATGGAACTTTCCCAGTCTGAAGAAGTCTACCTTATTGCTCTGTGATGGTTTGATATATAATACACTAAATAAGATGTACACATAGAAATTGTTGGGACCAGTGAAAAAGCGCCTCTACATTATGTACTATTGTGTCAGCCAAACAGTGCTCCTGCTTTTCTCACTATTCAGCAAGGCCAAGTGCAAGAATGCTCTGATCATGATCCAGGATTCTCACTGCAGATGGGGCAAGAATCAAAATAGGATCTCTTAAATTTCTCGCGCACCTTGGTTTTCCACATAAAATATATTTGGCCCATCTGAATAGAGGACAGACAAAATAAATATGTGAAATAAATTTCCCATAGCTGTTCCTGATTTAAAACGTTTAATTCCCCACCACCCTGCAATTTGGTGTCACTAAATTGCACTTCTCTGGCTAATAATACTTTCAAACCTAGGCTTCAGTAAGTCGAGTATACCATAGAATTTCAAAGATCATCTGAGTTTAACCAGGGCAAGAGTTATTTTTTTGTGATTTAGTCAAATATGCATTGAAATCTGTTATCAGATTATTTTACACATTTTTTTTCTATCAATATACCTGTATTGCATGCACTAGCATTTTTTGTAAAATAGACTGTTCCACACAGCGCTCTTTCTGAATCAAACGATGAAAGTCATTTTGCCATGCTTTTCCCAACATGTGCATTTGCACAATAGTGTGTGTGGACATGTGTATCTGTATGAGGCAGTGCAATAGTAGAGTGGGGTCAGAGGGTATTCCATATGACTGTGCCAAAGAAGGTTAATGAAACTAGAATATCATGTTCCAACCACCTAAACAAACAAACGCAGTAAATGGTGCTGCTGTAAAAACAAAAGAAAGTGGTCCGTGTAAAGACGAGACTAAGTTTAGTGATCAGGGTTGGGTTGGGTTGGGTGACTGAAATCAAACTAAAATGTAAAGAGCAGTAATAATGTTGAGCATCCATTGATCTATCCTGTTTGATCATTGACTGGGTTTGCCCAACCAAAATCATCTCCCGCCCTACTCCAGCTGTGTCCTTATTCCAAAAATATTTTTTTATAGTCAATGAATAGACCAGATTTCTATATGTAATTTTCAAACTATTAATTATTCATTTGACAGCAAAATCTAAAGTTAGAGAAATATTTCACTCTTTTGAACGGAGACCAGCCCATAATTGGAAGCGATCAAAAAGTACAGAGATAGACATGCCACGTGGATAAAAAAAATCAATATTTCCTTCTTCCATGCGAATACCAAAGTCTCCTGGCACTTTCTGATGGTTTAGTGACATGTGTCAGGAAGCCCAGAAGCTCTGAGCACCATACCAAACGAAAGATGTTGTCAAGTTGGAATCGGTACAGAGAAGATTTACGAGGATGTTGCCGGGACTAGCGGGTCTGAGGTATAGGCAGAGGTTGAGTAGGCTGGGACTCTATTCCTTGGAATGCAAGAGGATGAGGGGCGATCTTGTAGAGGTGTACAAAATCACCAAAGGAATAGATCTAGTAGATACACAGAGTCTCTTGCTCACAGCAGGGGGATCAACGAGCAGAGGATATAGGTTTAAGGCGAAGAGGAAAAGATTTGATAGGAATCTGAGGGATAACCTTTTCACACAAAGGATGGTGGGTGTATGGAACAAGCTGCCAGACAAGATAGTTGAGGCAGGGACTATCGCAACGTTTAAGAAACAGTTGGACAGATACATGGATAAGACAGGTTTGGAGGGATATGGGTCAAGGGCAGGCAGGTGGGACTAGTGTAGCTGGGACATGTTGGCTGGTGTGGGCAAGATGAGCCGAAGGGCCTGTTTCTATGCTGTCTGATTCTATGACCCTATCTATGACTAAGTCTCAGATCAATGTATTAATGTGACTATTATTCTAGTGTTGTGCAATAGGATATACGAATATACATTCAGATTTTATGATTCTATGTGTTCATATCTAATGACAAACTCACAACTTGTATCAAGTTATTGCACCAATATATACAAGAAATTAATATAATACATGAACATCACATGAAGTATCACGTTGGTTTTCTCATTAGTTTGCCAAATATATACTGTGACATGAGATGTGCATTGGGATAGTGAACTATTGTGGGTAGTACATTGGCACAGCCAGGCAGTGTATATGTGTGGCTATATAGCTGTTGCCAGCTACAGTGGCACATGTTCAATCATACAGTCATACAGCATGGCAACAGGCCTTTCATCTCAACTTGCCCATGCCAACCGAGCTGCCCCATCTACAATAGTCCTATTTGCCTACATTTGGTCCACATCCCTCTAAAACTTTCCTAATCATGTATCTGCCCAAATGTCTTTTAAATGTCGTTATAGTACCTGCCTCGACTACCTCCTCTGGCAGCTCATTCCACATTTAGGATTGCACAGTTGTGCAGCAGTAGAGTTGCTGTCCTACAGCACCAGAGACCTAGGTTCGATCCTGACTACAGGTCCAGTCTGTACAGAGTTTGTACCTTCTCCCCGTGACATGCATGGGTTTTCTCCAGGATCTCTGGTTTCCTCCCACACTACAAAGACGTACAGGTTCGGGTCAGACCGCACCGACCAGCGATCCCCGCACATTAACACTATCCTACTACTAGGGACAATTTACACAAACACCAAGCCAATTAACCCTCATATCTGTGCGTCTTTGAAATGTGGGAGGATACCAAAGATCTCGGAGAAAACCCACGCGGTCATGGGGAGAACGTACAGACTACAGCGCTGCAAACGCGGGAAGGCAGTAACTCTACCGCTGCGCCAACGTGCCGCCCAGCCTCTGTATGATCACCCCTCATCCTCCGGCGCTCCAAGGAATACAGTCCTACCTTGCTCAACCTCTCCCAAAAGCTCTGGCAATATCGCCGTAAATCTTCTCTGCACTCCTTCCAGTTTAACAACATCTTTCCTATAGCAGGGTGACCCAGACCGAACACAATACTCGAAATGTGGCCTCACCAACGTCTTGTACAACCGTAACATAACATCTCAAATTCTATACTCAATACTCCGACTGACTAAGGTCAGTGTACCATAAGCCTTCTTCACCACTGTCTATCTGTGGATACCTTACAATGCTGCCTGTGTGGAGTGAGTGCGTTTTCCCTGTGTCAATGTGGGTCTGCTCTAACTGCTTCGGTTTCCACAGACTAAATGGGTTAATAGATTCATTGATCTTTAGAAGTGTGTAAGTAATTTGATAGAATCTTGGGGTGTGTGTTATCAGAATGTGAAGAGAATAAAATGGTTTAAAGTAAGATTATTGTAAAAATAGCTGCATGATAGTCGCCACAAACTCAGTAGGCTTAAGATCTTGTATCTGGGTTGTATCTCTATGACAAACATATCTTTATATTTTGCTCAAGATTGCTCAAGATTCCAGCATCTGCAGTCTTTTGTGTCTTCACCTTGATCTAAAACACTATTGCAGCACATTCTGCTCTCTAACCTCCATAACCCTGATATCATTCAAAATTCTGCTACTTATGTCCTATCTCATTGCATAGCATTTTCAACTTTTTGTACTTTCCTTCTGTTCTTGCCCATTAATTTTGGGCTTCTCAGTATTACCAAATCTAACTAATTCAATACCTAAGGCCCTAAACTCCATAATTCATTCCATTAACTCTTTATCGCCTCTCCTTCTTTATTTAAGATGCTGATTAATAACTATCTCTTTGTCTGAACATGTCAAGAGTCAAGTCAAGAGTCAAGAGAGTTTATTGTCAATGTGTCCCAGATAGGACAATGAAATTCTTGCTTGCTGCAGCACAACAGAATATTGTAAGCAAAAATACAGAACAGTACAGTTCAATATACACATAAATAAGCAGATAACGTGCAATAGGCTGTTGCAGTTCAGAGTCTGTTTGTTGGCGAGTTTAATAGCCTGATGGCTGTGGGGAAGAAGCAGTTCATGAACCTGGAGGTAACAAATTTCAGGTTCCTGTACCTTATGCCCAATGGCGGAGAGATGAGTGCATGGCCAGGATGGTGTGGGTCCTTGATGATGTTGGCTGCCTTTTTGCGATAGATCCCTTCGATGGTGGGGAGGTCAGAGCCTATGATGGACTGGGCAGTGTTTACAACTTTCTTCATCCTTTTCCGCTCCTGGACGCTCAGGTTGCCGAACCAAGCCACGATGCAACCAGTCAGCATACTCTCTACTGTGCACCTGTAGAAGTTTGAGAGAGTCCACTTTGACATACCGACTCTCCGTAGTCTTCTCAGGAAGTAAACGGGCTGATGTGCTTTCTTTATAATTGCATCAGTGCGCTGGGACCAGGAAAGATCTTCGGAAATGTGCACGCCCAGGAATTTGAAGTTCCGTTTAATGTAAACGGAATTGTGGGTCCCTATCCTACCCCTTCCAAAGTCCACAATCACTTCCTTGGTTTTGCTGGTGTTGAGAGCCAGGTTATTGTGTATCAAGCATCCTAATAATGTTATAAGTGGCTCTGCGTTCAATGTTTTTTTATAAAGATCCCATGACCCACTTTAGAATGTGTAGGAAAGAACTGCAGATGCTGGTTTAAATCGAAGGTAAACACAAAATGCTGGAGCAACTCAGCGGGAAAAGCACATAAAAATCCCTGAAGCTAAATGTTCATCCATTAAGAATTAACGGGAAACATTTTTCATCCAGTGGAATTCTATTTTTGCTTTTGATTTGCAGTGGTCTGTCTGACTGAAATGGGCATTCACTGATTAGGACAGCTATCTGGTCTGCACTTTAGATCAAGTCTCAACTCCTTACTGTTATCTGTGTTATGGTAGATCAGGCAGGAGTCCGACTGCAGAAGAACACAACCCCAGCCATATAGACACTGTCTTGCAGCAGAACGGTGATAAGCAATGCCAGTAACCTTCAAAGAAGAATGTGTCACCCATTAAATTTACTGGGATATTTTCTTCCTTATCTTTGAAAGATAATTTTTTATTTTGGCCTATCAAGGACCCGGGTGTTGAACAAGTTTTTAATAGTTTTATCACTCACTGTCAACATTAAGAAATTGATGTGGTGCAAATGGGAACCAGGAGGTTATCTATGGGCGGTGCAGTAGTAGAGTTGCTGCCTTTCAGCACCAGAGACCCGGGTCTGACTATGAGTGCTGTCTGTCAGTCTGTACGAAATGTGTATGTTTCCCTATGACCACGTGGGACTTTCCCCGCGGGCTCTGGTTTCCTCCCACATTCCAAAGACTTGCAGGTTTGTAGGTTCATTGGCTTTGGTAAATAATGTAAATTGTCCCTAGTGTATAAGATAGTGCTAATGTACAGGGATCACCGGTCGGTGGGTCGAAGTGCCTATTTCCACGCTGTATCTCTAAAACTAAAACTAAAACAGTGGAGTAGTGGTAAAGTTGCTGCCTTACAGCGCTGGAGACCCAGGTTTGATCTTTACTACGGGTGCTGTCTGTACGGAATTTGTACATTCTCCTTGTGGCAGCGTGGGTTTTCTTCGGGTGCTCTGGTTTCCTCCCACACTCCGAAGACATGCACGCTTGTAGATTAATTGGCTTCTGTAAATTGCCGCTAGTGTGTAGAATAAAACTCGTGTATGGGTGATTGTTGGTCTGCACGGGCTTGGTGAGCAGTTAGGGGGCTGTTTCCATGCTGCATCTCTAAAACAATGAATGGCCTGGTTTTCTGTCGGCTCCATTGGGTAAAACGCTGCCATATAAAGGGGTCGTACCTTCATATCACAGTCTCCATAAAAAATCAAAGCCTTGGCACATATGTTCCTTAGACTGATAGATCCTCTTTTGCTTACTGTAGCAGGTAGCAGCAATAACCACGTTTCCATCGGTGAATCCTCAATTATCCACTTCGCCCTGTCTTCCTCCAGAAGGCATTTATTGGAAGACTCATTGACCACATTTCTGACCTTGCATGCAAACGAACAAGTGGCACAAAGACTTCAGAACAAATTAATGAGCCGATTATTGGATATCCGTGCTACACACAAAACCCAAACACCTGCCGGACATAATGCCGGACAAATTAAAATATAAAAAGCTCAGAAAGTTGATAAATGAATGATATTGCAAGTAGAGCTGCCAAGTGGTTAAATATATTGTGATTAATTGTAGAATTAAAACAAAATCAGGAGTTAATCACCAACCCTAATGTGAACATGGAATGTAGTTGCACCCTGGTGCACATGACAATAGAGTAACTAATCTGAATCTGAATACTAACTGCACAGTTAACCAAGAGACAAATGTTTCTTACGTTTAAAAACATCAATTTCTATTACCACACAGAACACAAAGTGTGCTTTGTTCACTTGATTTTATTTTGATTACAAATATCTCAGCAAGATTTTGAGAGCTGTTAAGTAATTGCCGTTAACATGCATGGTTGTACAGGCAAAATTAACGTATCATTCCCTTGAAAATGTTGGTTGTACAAATTGCAGCAAATAAGCAGCTCATCCAGGGCTACCTCAAAGCTGAAGCAAACCAACAGTTTTTGGAATGAAGGACACAGACGACTGTGCCCTGAGGCATGTTGACAGAATAATAGAACCACACAGTGTGGTGAATAGCCCTTCAGCCCACCATATTAATTTTGGCCACCAAGTATATTTTAATTCCATTTCCTTGAATTAGCCTGTAGCCTAAATACTTCTTAAATGTATGTACTTCAACCCAACCCTCTGGATTCAAGCATCCCCCGGGCAAAAAGAGAATCTTCCTCAAAGGGCACAGATTTAAGGAAATCTCCTACCCTGTACCGTAAATGTAAGCTATCTGGTTATACACACTTCTGCCAGGTTTCCACTGACTACCCCATCTACGCACATTTACTTTTGTACATCTCTCTCTGCTCACCCCTTCATCTTTCTCTTTTCCAAAGAAAACTATCCAATCTTTCACAAAACTGAATCGCTCTATCCCAGGCAACATCCTGGCGAATCTATCCTGCACTCTCTCCCGTTTCATAACATCCTTCTTATAGCATGATAACCAGAAATGCACGCCCTATTCCAGCTGTGGTCAACCTAATGTGTAATAAATAAGATGTGTAAGAAGGAACTGCAGATGCTGGTATAAATCGAAGATAGACACAAAAAGCTGGAGTAACTCAGCGGGACAGGCAGCATCTCTGGGGAGAAGCAATGGGTGACGTTTCGGGTCAAGACTCCATTCCTTCTCCCCAAAGATGCTGCCTGTCCCGCTGAGTTACTCCAGCTTTTTGTGTCTATCTAATGTGTAATATAATTGTACAATCACCTTCTTGCTTTTATATTCTATACTGCAGCCAATTGTGGCAGATATTAAGTATGTTTTTGTAACCACGACATCGACCACTACTGTGGTCATCATTGATGTTTACGCAGATACACCAAGGTTCCTGTGTTCCTCAGAATGGTAGTGTCCTGCCATTCACTGTTTATATACTTTCCTTATTAGTTTTTATATTACATCTGCAATTACTCTGCCCAATCAATCAGCATTGTTCAGCAGCCTAGAAAACCCCCTCCTCGTTATCCACAGTAACACCAATCTTCATTTCCTTTGATTCATTTCCTTTACAAACTTACCAATCACACATCCAGATCATTTATGTATTTAACAAGCAGCAACCTGGAGCCAACCTCTGCAGTACACCACTGGTTACAAGCTCCCTTCTAGTCATATATCCATACAGTGTGGAATCAGGCCCATCAGCCCAACTTGTCCACACCGACCAATATGTCCCATCTACACTCGTGGCACCTGCCTGCATTTGGCCCATGTCCCTTTAAACTTATGCGATCCATGTACCTGTCTAAATATTTCTTAAACATTGCGATAGTACCTGCCTCAACTGCCTCCTCTGGCAGCTCATTCCATACACCCACCACCCTTTGTGGAAAAATGTTAACCCTCATGATCCTATTAAATCTCTCCCCCTCACCTTAAACCTATGTCTTCTGGGTTTCGATTCCCCTGCTCTGGGTTAGAGACTGTGCATTTACCCGATCTATTCCTCTCACGATTTTGTACACTTCTATAAGATCACCCCTCATCCTCCTGCGCTCTGAGGAATAGAGTCCTAGCCTGCCCAACCTCTGCCTATAGCTCAGGCCCTCGAGCCTTGACAAGATCCTCGTAAATCTTCTCTGCACCCTTTCCAGCTTGACAACATCAATTTAATCAATCTGTTGTTGAGAACAACATCTAATCAAATAGAAACTCGTTTCCATCACCCTCTGCCTCTCATCTCCAAGCCAAGTCTGGATCCAATTGTCCTGGACACTATAGGTTCCTATCTTTTTGGACACATTATCAAAGACTCTACTGAAATCAATGAAGAGTACACCATCTTCATTGATACAGTTCATCACCTTCCTGAAAAATATAGTCACTTTAGTCAGACAGGGCCCTCTTGCCTTTAACAAAACCATGCCAATCTTCCCTGATCAAACCCTGCCTCTCCAAATGCAGATACATTCTGTCCTTCGGAAATGTTTTACACAATAACTTTGCAACTACTGGTGTTCCGATCTCTCGCTATTCAATCTTTCAATATTTTCCACTGGTCCCCTGTAGATTTACCTTAAGTTCCTCTCTACTCACAACCTTCACCGGCCTATAATCACCTTACAATTACTAGATTTGCTCACCTTCAGTCATCTGGCACCTCAATTGTGGTCAGAGAAGCTTTGAAAATGTCAGTAAATAAAGAAGTACAAAATTATGAGAGGAATAGATCAGGTAGATGCACAGTTTCTTGCCCAGACGAGGGGAATCGAGGACCGGATGACATATGTTTAAGGTGAGGGGGGAAAGATTTATTAGGAACCTGAGGGATAACTTTTTCATGCAAAGGCTGGTGGGTGTATGGAACAAGCTGTCAGTGAAGGTAGTTGAAGCTGGTACAATCACAATGTTTAAGAAATGTTAAAACAGGTATATGGATAGGACAGGTTTGGAGGGATATGGGGCAAATGCAGGCAGGTGGGACTAGTGTAGATGGGATATTTTAGTCGGCAGTGGCAAGTTGGTCCGAAGGGCCTGTCTTCATGCTTTATGACACTGGCTCTAAACACAGTAATGTCTTCTCTGCCTCCTGTAGCAGCCTGCGATAAATTGCATCCGCTGCAGGGAATTTATGCAGTCTTAGGCCTTCTAAAACATCAAATACCTGTTTTCTCTTCAAAGGTGATTTGTTCTAGAGCCCCCTTCCTGAATTCTCCATCTGTAATGGTAATTTTCATAGTGAATACATTGGCAAGTACTTATTTAACACCCCACATACATCCCCTGACATCTATGTATGGATAGCCACATAAAGGGCCTGTCCCACTTGACAGTCATTTGCGCCTCATTTACGCATCTTATGTAAAATAGGTCGAAGCGTCGTGACGCGCGACGTTGCGCGTAAATCACGCGTCAGCACAGCCGTCTGGTGCGCGTGACGTCATTAGAGTTCCATGCGGCGCGCGGCGATGCATGGTTATGGACGTCGACGCACGGTGATGAAACCACACGTCACCACGTGATACAGGTGAGACGTCGGGATGCCAGCGTGCGACGCCAATGCGTCAGCGTGCATACGCGATACGTCACACAGATGGCGAGCGAGGATTTCGTTACACTACGAAATCCTGGAACGCCACGCGATACCAAGCGCCACCGCATGTGATTCTACGCCTCACCATGCGCAATGCGTGTGTCACCCACACGCACCCCACGCGTCGATCTATTTTACATATGACGCGTAAATGAGGCGCAATTGACGGCCAAGTGGGACAGGCCCTTTCGTCCCAGATCAGCTGCTTTCCTTTCCTGATTACTCTCTAGTCCTTTGCATAACTTAAAACATGCTTTGAGATTTTCCTTAATCTTGTCATGCCTTATCTTCACCTTCCTGATTATTTTTCAGATTATTGTTGATTATATTTTGGCTGATTGTTATGCACTCTTGCACATTCTATACACCTGTCGGGCCTGGCTTATTTACAGCTCTCTAACCTACCAGAAACCCCGTTCTTTTCTTCATCCAACTCTCGATATCCCTTGTGTAGGAACGAACTGCAGAAGCTGGTTTAAACCGAAGATGGACACAAAATGCTGGAGAAAATCAGCGGGACAGGTAGCATCCATGGAGAGAAGGAATGGGTGATGTTTCGGGTCAAGACCCTATCCCTTTACATCAAAGGTTCCTTGGAATTATTGGCCTCGACCTTCACCATTACAAACATATTGGTCCCGATCTTTCAATATTCCATCCTTCAATGAATCCCACTGGTCCCCTGTAGATTCACCTTTAAGTAGCTACTCCCTGTCTACTCTTGCCAGGAAAAGTCACAAAGTGTTGGAGTAATTCAACGAGTCAAACAGCATTTCTGGAGAACATGGATAGGCCATAAGGTCATAAGCGATAGGAGCAGAATTAGGCCATTTGGCCCATTAAGTCTAAATAAAAAGTCTACTCTGACATTCAATCAAGGCTGATCTATCTCTCCCTCCTTACCCCATTGTCCTGCCTTCTCTCCATAAGAAGGCAGGAGTAATTTCCAGTCAGAACAGAAGGGTCCTGACCAAAAACAACACATGGATCCATGTTGTCCAGAGATGTTGCGTGACCCATTGAGATACCTTGCGTATCTTATTTTGCAAACCACCATTTGCAATTCATTGTGTCTACACTCGTCCGATGTTGATTTACCATTTTTAAATCAACTTTTCTCCAATTCAGGACCTCAATTTCCAGTCTATTCTTGTACATCTCCATAAGTAGCTTTAACGTTTACAGAATTATGCTCACCAACAGTTCTTCCATTTACAATCCCTTCGCTCGGCCGACCACATTCCCGAAGATGACGTCCAGCATCACAGCTTCTCCCCATGACTATCTATGAATGGATTCAAAAGCTTTCCCCTCTAAGCCTTTCACATTATGTTGATGCCAGCATCATTGAATCTTCAATTTCTTCAGGTGCAAATCCTGTCGAAACTTTCTTGTGGTGTCAATCTCTGCGGCATTATACTTGCTCAATGAACTAACCTGCCTCCTCAACCCCCATCCAGACCACCTCCCAGAACTACCACATTGAGAATGAAATAAAAGCTGAAAACTTTGTTTTCTTCTAATTCTATCCTATCAGTTTTCTTTTGCCTTATGTGACAGTCCTTCTTTCGTTAAGGGCACCAGTCCTTTAAATACCATTCATATCTTGCTGATAGGAAAGTTGTGTGTGAGGATGACTGGGACTGTTGGCACTGGAGGATTCAAAGACCTGTCCTGATGACTTTCCAGTGATCAAATATGACATTATCCTGTTCCATGAGGTAAGACAAAATGTGTAGGAAGAAACCGCAGATGCTGGTTTACACCAAAGATGAACACATAATGCTGGAGCAACTCAGCAGAACAGGCAGTATCTGGAGAGAAGGAATGGGTGAACATTTCTGGTCAAGAGAAGAAGGGTCTCGACCTGAAACTTCACGTCCTTTTTCTCCAGAGATGCTATCCAACCCGCTGAGTTACTCCAGCACTTTGTGAGTGTCCAAGAATGTGTTACCTTTCTCACCAATGTCAACTTTCCTCTCAAGTTCATATTTATCCATGTCAGACTCAGCTTTACCCTGCCTTCACATCACTATCTCCATCTCAGGAGGTGGGCTCATGACTCATATCCTTTACAAGCTCGCAGACTTGACCATCTTATCCGCTGAGTTGTCCCAGCAGTTTGTGTTTTGCTCAAATTCCTTGTGCCTGTCTAATCCTACTGCAGTTCCTCCTTAAACACATTCTTAATCCTACTCTGTTTTGTTTCCCTTATTTCTGTTAATCATTCTGTTTTTTTTTTTCATTTAATGGAAATCCTGTATTATTTTTCATAAATTACAGCGGACTCGAGGGACAGAGTGTTGTTGTTTCTAAGGTGCACTTCCCAAGGTCGGTGTGTGCGTGCCGTACCTGCATTCTGATCTGCAAAGTGCCCGCAGGGTTTTTATGGATGGTTACAGGTTTACAGACGCTATAATTCCTCTCGGTTCATGATTCGCTCTCCTGGCACAGTTCTGTGCCAATAATTCTCGCAATTAACCTTTTCGTTCAGTGGTTAACGCTCATATTAGTTCGCACAGAGCACTTGCTCAGCGGAAACGTTGCTGCCTGTATTATTGCGGTGGGCTTTATGAAACTTCTTACAGATAAATTCAATTAACTAGTTTGAAGTTTGAAGAAGGGTTTTGACTCGAAACGTCACCCATTCCTTCTCTCTAGAGATGCTGTCTGTCCGGCTGAGTTAAACCCCAACATTTTGTGTCTATATTCAATTACCAACAACGTCTACAAGCATAAAATAACGATATGTTAGTGTAATAACATTGTTTCCACACCAGCTGACGGCATGGTCAGACATACTAATTTATTTACAGACATACATGAAGATAGGCACAGTAGAGACAAGGAATTGCAGATGTTGGAATCTTAAACAAGAAAAAACACAAAGTGTTGGAGTAATCACGTGGGTGGAGCAGCATTTCTGGAGATCTTGGATAGCCGATGTTTCGGGTCTGAAGAAAGGTCCCGACCTGAAATGTCGCCTATCCATGTTCTCCGGGGATGTGTAGGAAGGAACTGCAAATGCCGGTTTACACCGAAGATCGACACAAAATTCTGGAGTAACTCAGCGGGTCAGGCAGCATCTCTGGAGAAAAGGAATAGGTGATGTTTCGGGTCGAGACCCTTCTTCAGACTCTCCGGAGATGCTGCCTGACGTGACGAGTAACTCCAACATTTTGTGCTGATAGCTGAAAATAGGCACGTTGGTACCTAGTTTACAATACAAATGATTGTATGCAAAGACTGATATGGTGGCGCTCGTTTGGTTCCCAAACCCACAGCAAAAGCGTAATCGTATTGTGATTATAATTTCCGTGTGAACTCAGACATTGTAGGTTGCAGGTGCGTCTGCCATTTGAAACAGTCCTTCACACTCGAAATCACTCGCTCCCGCTCCCATCCGACCGCTCCGCAAACTATCGCAAACTTTCTCTCCAGCAATAACAGGCAGATAGATAGTCAAGTGGGTGAGGAAGGGAGGGGGGAGGGGGGTGATGTGGAGGAGGACATTCTTGGTGATTCATAACAGCTTTTTGTTTCCAGTCATGTCCGTATCGCGGAACAAAAACGTGGAAATGGGTTTATAAACAGTAGGTTGGAAACAAAACAGTGTCTTGGCTGCCAAAAGCAGAGAAACCGCTGCGGAGGCAGGCGAACGTGAGCCCATTGGACACACCCCTTACAGCCCCCTTGGGCTGGGAATAAACGAGAAGGCTTGGACCTTTCTTTACTCCTTGCACGGGCATCAAGTGGGCTGTGCAGACGGGACCAGCTCGGCAGCACTGCGCTGGGACTCAGTGTTGAATGTGAGAGCCGGGACGGTCTGTGCGTTTACAGGGGCAATCAGCCCCCCTCATGAAACGCGAAGGACAAGGGACAGTACCTTGGGAGAGAGGGTCGTGCGGCATCAGACGGTAACAGGTAAGGATAGATTATCCCCAGTCACAGGTTCGAGTCAGTCTGGGTCCACGGGGAGCGGGTGAACCTGGAAGGCGGGAGGGCAGATCCTGCACAGACCTTTGCAGAGTCTCTTTGTTGGAAAGACAAGCCAACCAGCTGGGTCAGGGAGCGAGTGCTGGATACAGGTGGCTCGCCTAACTATTCCGCGCGAAACTGGGACCACAACCACATAAAAGAACACAACAAACAACACGATAACTCGTTCAATCTTCATGTACAATCTCATCAAATGCCTTATACAATGGGCCAACCCCCGGCGGTTTCCAGCGACTTCTTCGACCTACAGTTTTTTTAAAACTCGAGAACTCGCGAGTTCCACAATACACCGTTGCTATGCGATTTTTGTTTTCCAATTCTGATCAAAAACCAATCTATTAAAACATTGCTTTAACTTCGTAAATTGGTTATTTAATGGAAGCGGGAGTTATTTTAAAGGATATTGATTTTTTTTTTAAATCCCCGTATTTAATATTCATTGAATTATCCAGGAAATATATCATCCATGATGAGCAAGATCAGTAGAATGAAGTGATGAGGTGGATTCCATCTGGTATTTGTCGGGGTTGCTGTAGTGTAGGTGGGGATGTAGGTGCCGATGAGCTGATGTGTGTGTGTGTGTGTGTGTGTGTGTGTGTGTGTGTGTGTGTGTGTGTGTGTGTGTGTGTGTGTGTGTGTGTGTGTGTGTGTGTGTGTGTGTGTGTGTGTGTGTGTGTGTGTGTGTGTGTGTGTGTGTGTGTGTATGTGTGTGTGTGTGTGTGTGTGTGTGTGTGTGTGTGTGTGTGTGTGTGTATGTGTGTGTGTGTGTGTGTGTGTGTGTGTGTGTGTGTGTGTGTGTGTGTGTGTGTGTGTGTGTGTGTGTGTGTGTGTGTGTGTGTGTGTGTGTGTGTGTGTGTGTGTGTGTGTGTGTGTATGTGTGTGTGTGTGTGTGTGTGTGTGTGTGTGTGTGTGTGTGTGTGTGTGTGTGTGTGTATGTGTATGTGTGTGTGTGTGTATGTGTGTGTATGTGTGTGTGTGTGTGTGTGTGTGTGTGTGTATGTGTGTGTGTGCCCGAGACGCTGCACTATCTATTGGGGAGTCAACAGAATGTTCCCCAAGTCACTCTCTCTCTCTCCCTCTTGCCCTATGTCCGCTGCCTTATCGGACCGGCAACATTTACAGATAGACACACAATGCTGGAATCACTCAGCGAGATGAGACAGCATCTCTGGAGAGAAGGAATGGGTGACGTTTCGGGTCGCGACCCTCTTCCTCGCCGTCTGTCGTTCAGTTGTGAGAACCTCCGCGAACTGAGTTACTCAGACTGAACACAAGCCTTTAAACGCACCACATTTCCCCGGGGTGTCTTAAAGCCGCCAAGCAAAGACGTGATTTGTTTCCATCATCTCCCATATAAACACTGCTCCTCGGGATTCCCTGCTTTAATGTTAATTTCGCGATGTATTTCGGCTCCCAGTAGAGTTGGGGAGTTCCGTTGGCTTCTTGCAACTTTCACTTTCAAAGGTGAATGCAGCCCGGTCCTGAATTATTATTTCCATTGCTTTTGTTGTATAAATATATGGACCATTGAGCAATGGCCAGTCAAATTATTTAATATTATGTGGAGGGTTTTCAAGGACTGTTGGGGATTCATATAATCAGTTTGAAATCCAATTCAAGATACCTTTTTACTAAAGCAAGATTATAACATGTTAATGTTTAGTTTAGTGTTTTGTCACGTGTACCGAGATACAGTGAACAGTTTTTGTTGTGTGTTAACCATTCAGCGGAAATACTGTACATGATCACGATCGAACCACCCGCCGTGTACAGATACACTGTGGAGATTTGAGAATACCGGCTACAAGAGCGGCGACAAATTAACTCGGAGGGCAGGGCGATCCAGCTGGTAGCGCCGCTGCAAACATAAAGACCAAAGGGCTGGTTGAACTCAACAAGTTGGAGGGAAATGGACAGCCAACGTTTCGAGTCATAGAGTGATATAGTGTGGAAACAGAACATTCGGCCCAACTTGCCCACACCGGCCAACATGTCCCAGCTGCACTAGTCCCACCTGCCTGCGTTTGGTCTATATCTCTCCAAATCCGTCCTATCCATGTACCCGTGGGGGTCGGGTGACTGGAGGAGTTGGGGAGACAGTTGACCAATAGAGGTGGGGTAGAGCAACGCCTGGCAAGTGATAGGTGGATACAAGTGAGGAAGGGTGACTAGCGGATGGGTGGAGATAGTACAGTACTTAGACAATGTTCGCCCCCTCACACCGCTTCATTGCTCACGGCCAGATCTAAAACAGCCTGTTCCCGGGTAAGTTCCTTTACATGCTACTTAGCGGCTTCTGACTTCAACGACTCTTACCAACTTCTGAAGATGCACTGTAGAAAGCATATTGGGATTAGCTCCGTCTGAAGAAGGACCTCGACCCGAAACGTCGCCTATTCCTTCTCTCCAGAGATGCTACATGTTCTGCTGAGGTCAGCATTTTGTGTCTATTGAGGTTAACGAGCCTGTGCTCTAAGAAGCAATCCCCGAAATACTCCACAAATTCTCTTTTCATTATACTCTTGCCATTTGGTTTGTCCAATCAACATCTAGATTAAAATCTCCCATGACAACTGCAGTTCCCTGCAAACGAAATCCCTGGTGGATTGTCCTAATTTATTGTCGAGAGGTCCCGTTTTGGGGTCCATAGACAACTTTCACCCGTGTCCACTCTTTTGTTCTCCGTGATTTCAGTCCAAACTGATTCTACATCACAAAATCAAGCTTTTACATAATGTCTGGGAACCACTACCCCGCTTCATTCCCTCTTGCCTGAATAAAACGGAATGAAGGTGACATACAGCGGGTTCGGCAATCAGGCTGTGTTTCAGTCTTTCCTTCTCTGCCTGTCCCGCTGAGTTACTCCAGTTTCCTGTGTCTGTCTTCAATGTTTCAAGTCTCTGTGCACTGATGTCAGTTCAAGCACTTTGCACAAGGGGACGCAAGAACGAACGAGGTGCACATTTACAACACCCAGTAGTCGTTTATCATTAAGTGTGTTGGGTGTAACTACAGACGCTGGTTTACACCGAAGGTAGACAAATGCTGGAGTAACTCAGCGGGTCAGACAGCATCCCTGGAGAATTGGAATAGCAGACGTTTCGGATCGAGACCCGTCTTCGGGCTGACAGCCGTCTCTGAATTGTTCTGTACCTTTTCATAACTATAGTTGCCCTTTCCCTGACTATCAGTCAGAAGAAAGGTCTCGACACGAAACGTCATCTATTCCTTTTCTCCAGAGATGCTGCCTGACCCGCTGAGTTACTGCAGCATTTCGTGTCTCTCGTCATTATCATTAAGGGCTGTTCATTCGTGAGTGTGTGTGTGTGTGTGTGGGGTGTGGGGGGGAGAGATCCAGTGAGGAAAGTGCGATCTACCCAGACCTCATGTCCACGCACAGCCAACTCCTCACCGCACCGAACCCGTGTCACAGCGGAAAGGTGTTGTATTGGATACAGTTGGATGTTGACTCGCAATCCCCATTGTAACCTGTCATTCATTTGAAGTCGTGGGGGAATCTGCGGGTAGATTCATTAAACAGCGTTGTGAAAGTCAATGCTGAAAAAAGTTTCTCTGATCTGTGACACCAATTCTACGTGAATAATGTGCAACAACTGTGTCGCAAATAACATGATGAAATGATGAGATGATATACGATCTAATAGTGGAACATGGGTCACTTATAAGCAAATTGAACGGTAAGTATGTACAAAAAGTGCCCAATATCAGGGCAACCGTCTCACCGTTAAACAGTGACCACACCAATAAGTATTACATATTGAGGAAACAACGTTCAATGTAAAAACTTTAAACTTTTTGAAGTAATGAAGAACTTGTAGTTGCTCTCCTGTCATGTTCTGCCACCTAGTGGCGGGTCAACAATACCACAGCAGTACTCTTATCCCTCATCCCTAATCCTTCATATCTTCCATCCACCACTCTTTCCCCTTCCCCATCCCCTTCTACCTACATCTGTTCCATGGCTTGATATTTCACTCCTCTTCTTCCCTCCTTATCTGACCCCCTTTTGTCTCCTTTTCACCTGTAGCTTTTGTCAGTTGATCTATACATGTGCCAATCAAACCTTCAGCTCCTCACCTGTATCCACCTATCACTTGTCAGGCTTTGTCTTGCCCGGTCTCTCTTTTCCAGCTTTCTCCCGTCTCGCTTTGAAGAAGGGTCTCAACCCAAAAAGTCACCTATCCATTCTCTCCCCAGATGCTGCTGGACCAGTTGAGTTCTTCCAGCACTTTGTGTTTTGCCCAAGATTCCAACATCTGCAGCTCCTTGTAGCTCACTCATTTAACTTATTAGTAATCAGCAGTAATGGTTGGTTAATTTCAAAGGTCAAAAAACAGAAAGATATAGGTTATACTTGCAAAGGGCTGTTACAATGCAGTTGTATTTTGCTTACTTTTATTTGTATTGTAACAACGACGTTGGGGTTAGGTTAGGAAAGGGGGAGGTACAGCGAGACCTGGGTGTCCTTGTACACCGGTCACTGAAAGTTGGCATGCAGGTACAGCAGTCAGTGAAGAAAGCTAATGGAATGTTGGCCTTCATAACGAGAGGATTTCAGTATAGGAGTAAAGAGGTTCTTCTGCAGTTGTATAGGGCTCTGGTAAGACCACATCTTGAGTATTGTGTACAGTTTAGGTCTCCTAATTTGAGGAAGGACATCCTTGTGATTGAGGCATTGCAGCGTATGTTCACAAGATTGATCCCTGGGATGGCGGGACTGTCATATGAGGAAAGATTGAAAAGACTTGGCTTGTATTTACTGGAGTTTAGAAGGATGAGGGGCCACCTTATAGAAACTTATAAAAGGGCTGGACAAGCTAGATGCAGGAAAAATGTTCCCAATGTTGGGTGAGTCCAGAACCAGGGGCCACAGTTTTAGAATAAAGGGGAGGCCATTTAAGAATGAGGTGAGAAAAATCTTTTTCACCCAGAGTTGTGAATTTGTGGAATTCCCTGTCACAGAGGACAGTGGAGGCCAATTCGCTGGATGGATTTAAGAGAGAGTTAGATAGAGCTCCAGGGGCTAATGGAATCAAGGGATATGGGGAGAAGGCAGGCATGGGATATTGATTGGGGACGATCAGCCATGATCGCAATGAATGGCGGTGCTGGCTCGAAGGGCCGAATAGCCTCCTCCTGCACCTATTTTCCATGCTTCTATGTTTACATAGAAACGTAGAAATGTAGAAACATAGACACATAGAAACAGAAACATAAACATAGATACATAGAAACATAGACATAGAAACATAGACAATAGGTGCAGGAGTAGGTCATTCAGCCCTTCGAGCCAGAACCAACGTTCAATATGATCATGGCTGATCATCCAAAATCAGTACCCCGTTCCTGCTTTCTCCACATATCGCTCGATTCAGTTGGCCCTAAGAGCTCTATCTAATACTCTCTCTTGAATACATCCAGTGAATTGGCCTCCACTGCCTTCTGTGGCAGAGTATTCCATAGATTCACAACTCTATGGGTGAAAAAGCTTTTCCTCATCTCAGTCCCAAATGGCCTCCCCTTATTCTTAAACTGTGACCCTTGGTTCTTGACTTGGCTCTTACCTGGGAGAAACTTTGAAAACATTTTATTTTTTATTTTTTAAATGGTGTAGCACTCCACAGGACGGCCACAATCCTCTGCATCCAGCACAGCAGCTATGATATTCAGATGCTGCTGCAATGAAGAGAAAAATGGCACAGACTCTACGCAGCCAGATCTGGAAGTTGATCAATCATCATATAACCTGTCCAGCTGGCTGAAGAATAAAATTGGCTTGAATCACAGAGAACTGTCATATTCTTCTTCAAATATCATATTCTTCTTCAAATACCAACCTGTACCAGTTTATCAACTAAACTCTCACAACATTCATGAAACATTTAGATAGGTAGACACAAAATGCTGGAGTAACTCAGCAGGACAGGCAGCATCTCTAGATAGAGGAATGGGTAACATTTTGGGTCGAGACTCTTCTTCAGAATCCTAATGCAGTCTGAAGAAGGGTCTTGAGGCTATCTTTGGCGTAAACCAGCATCTGCAATTCCTTCCAGGCTGAAATAAGGGTCTTGACCTGAAACATCACCCATTCCTTTTATCCAGAGATGCTGCCTGTCCCACTGAGTTACTCCAACATTTTGTGTCTATCTTTGGTTTAAACCAGCATCTGCAGTTCCTTCCTACAGATTTAGACAGACATGGATAGTATAGGTTTAGAGGGATATGGGCCAAACACAGGTAGATGGGACACGTGTAGATGGGACATGTTGGCCGATGTGGGCAAGTGGGCCAAAGGACCTGTTCCCACACTTGTAAAACAATGAGTCTTTGACTCTATAAACCCTTTGCATCCATGTGACAGAATGACCATGCTTGAAGAAAGGTCTCGACCCGGAACATCACCCATTCCTTCTCTCCAGAGATGCTGCCTGTCCCGCTGAGTTACTGCAGCATTTTGTGTCTACAATTTCAACCTGCATCTGCAGTTCTTTCCTACACTTCTAATGTGACCTCCTTCCTGTTGCAGATATGCTTCTGAATATTAGCATAGCTTTCCCAATGAGTACCAATGAGAAGTTGTCATTTGGGATCTTGGTTATATATCACCCTGGCTCCCCATACACAATATAATTTATAACATTTGTTTGGAGTTTCCGTAATCCAATTTGCCTCTTTACTTCTGTCTTAAATTCACTGCCGTATCCTAAATGCTGTAAACCTCAAAGGACTTATCTGATACAAATTTCCTATACCTAACATATGCTTCCTTCAGCTGTCCAGCTGAGATTTTGTAAAAACCTTGATGATAAGCCGCTTGAGTTGCTTATTTTCAAGAACCCTAGATGTGCTGTTGTTGCCTTACAATAACATTTATTTTGATTTTTCCCACATCTTTAGGCTCCGTGTGCTGAGCAGGCGGCAAGTAAATCACTCCCACATTCTCTTTGTTTCCCAGTTAGTTACACAACAACATTTTCATTAAAAAGTGTAAAATTATGTTATAGACTATTTAGAAGTCCTGTTTTTACCTATTTCTCCAGGTAGTAGTTTAAAAATTCCTCTAGAAGTAATTCAGAAGATAATGAACATTTTAATTAAAACATCTTAACATTTCACTTTACAATCACAGAATGGGGACAGCATAGAAGGAGGTAATTTAGCTCCTCAGGTCTGTACAGGTTGTATGCAAGGGCAATCCAATCAAGTCCAAAACCCCTGCTCTCCCCCACAAACCTGCAGTATCTTTCTGAACACCACAATGGAACCTGCCTCCACTTCTTATCCTAGTAACCCTTATCGTGATGCATCTTAGCATGGTTTGGGAACAGCTCCATCCAAGACTGCAAGAAATTGCAAAGAATTGTGGATGCAGCCCAGACCATCACAAAAACCAACATCCATTGACTCCAACGACATTTCACATGGCAAGGCCACCTGCATAATCAAGGTCGAGTCTCACCACAGTCACTCTCTCTTCTCCCCACTCCCATCAGGCAAGAGGTACAGAAATTTGAAAATGCACACCCTCAGATTCAGGGACAGTATCTTCCCACCCTTCATCAGAGAAGTGAACCATCCTATCAACAACTAGAGAACGGTCTTGATCCACCATCTACTCACTGGAGACACTCGGACTATCTTTATTTGGACTTTAGTGGACTTTATCTTGCACTATACATTATTCCCTTTATCCTTTCCCTGTACACTGTGGACATCTCGATTGCAATCACGTATAGTCTTTCTGCTGACTTCATAGCACATGACAAAAAGCTTTTCACTGTACATTGGCACACGTGACAATAAACTAAACCAAACTAAACCAGCAGTGCCGATCAGCCCTGTAGGAATTGTATTCCTCAGATCACTTTTCATTCTATTGCCTTAATTCTATATCTCTTTATTCAGGACCCTGCTACCAAAGTGAATAATTTCCTTTATGGTTTTACCCCCACTTATGGTCAACCTCTTGAGGTCAGAGGAGCATAATAGACTGATGGGATGCATGATAGAAATGTATATAATTATGAGAGGCATGAACAGGGAAGATAGCCAGAATTTTCTCCCCGTGGTGGAAATGTCAAACACTAGAGGGCAGAGCTTTAGTATGAAAGGGCCAAAGTTTAGTGAAAGTGTGTGGGGTGTTTTGTTTTACACAGAGTGATGGGTGCATTGAACATGTTGGCAGTGGGGTGTTGGAAGCAGATGCAATAGTGGCATTTGGGAGGCCTTTGGATGGTCATATGAATATGCAGGGAATGAATGGACATGGAGCACGTGCAGGCAGAAGAGATCAGTTTAAGGAAGTCTCATGTTCAGTAGTCATCATAGAAACATAGAAATAGATGCAGGAGTAGGCCATTCGGCCCTTCGAGCCTGCACCGCCATTCAATATGATCATGGCTGATCATCTAACTCAGTATCATGTACCTGCCTTCTCTCCATACCCCCTGATCCCTTTAGCCACAAGGGCCACATCTAACTCCCTCTTAAATATAGCCAATGAACTGGCCTCAACTACCTTCTGTGGCAGAGAATTCCAGAGATTCACCACTCTCTGTGTGAAAAATGTTTTTCTCATCTCGGTCCTAAAATATTTCCCCCTTATCCTTAAACTGTGACCCCTTGTTCTCGACTTCCCCAACATCGGGAACAATCTTCCTGCATGTAGCCTGTCCAACCCCTTAAGAATTTTGTAAGTTTCTATAAGATCCCCCCTCAATCTTCTAAATTCTAGCGAGTACAAACCGAGTCTATCCAGTCTTTCTTCATATGAAAGTCCTGACATCCCAGGAATCAGTCTGGTGAACCTTCTCTGTACTCCCTCTATGGCATGGACCTATGGATTATGGACCAAAGGACCTGTTCCTGTTCTATTTTCTGTGAGTAATATGATATGGGCATATCCATTTCCATTTTGAAGAAACCTGTTTTTGTATTATCCTAAAAATATGAACCATTTTAAGAGGATGGAAACAATTTTTAGCTCAAAGTAGGTGGAATGTTTAAAAGTACAGTTATTTGCTTTATGTTAATTATAAAGCAACTAATTTCACGTTGTAATTTTCCCTATTATAAATTTGTGGTCTTTGAATTTTACCACTGAAGACAACATTGAGCAACTTCAAAGGCAAACAACCCCTTATTAAATGCAGTAAAATCCAAAATAATGATCATACACCTGGTGTGTTTCTAAATAAGCAAACGTTGAGTTGGATCGGTTTATTGTACTCATTGCAGTTTTAAATGCAGGTTGGAGCACACAGAACCTCAATAATATTCTGCACAGTCTGTCTCATGCATTGATTTCAACAGCATGTTAAAAATGCCACAATAACAGCTGGTGATATGCCTGACTTTCATCTTCAGCCAAAATAATCTGACTATCTGGTTCTGTTCAGTGCGTTACGCAGGCATAAATCCTGTGAGTGACGTCAATCTATCATACCAAGATGTCCAAGTAGCAAGGATGTATTCAAGGGAGAGTTAGATACAGCTCTTCGGGCTAACAGAATCAAGGGATATGCAAGAAGCAGGAACAGGGTAGATTCTGGAGATCAGCCACGCTCATATTGAATGCTGATGCTGGCTTGAAGGGACGAATGGTCTACTCCTTCACCTATTTTCTATGTTGTAAGTGATGTAAGTCGTTGGACGGCTGACATTTTCAACTCTTGTTCAAAGCAATTGGTGGAAATCATTTCTATTGATCCCGATGAGAGATGAGAGGAGACATTGTTCTCTAACCTGACTCGAAACGTCACCCTTATATGTTCTCCAGAGATGCTGCCTGACCCGCTGAGTTACTCCAGTACTTTGTGGTATAACATGCACTATGGTAATAATTATATTTGGAAATGACATAATACTTCTTGACAATATAATGTTAAATAAAATATTCGTATTAGTTTAACTGCAGGTGGATGATACAGCCATAAACAAATAAGTAGGGGCTTACATTTATACCGCAATTCTTATGATCACAGGTCAAAGAAGTATTTTTGATATGTGGTGGCAAATGTGGCACCAAATATACAGTAAACAATATAACCATATAACAATTACAGCACGGAAACAGGCCATCATCTCGACCCTTCTAGTCCGTGCCAAACACATAATCTCCCCTAGTCCCATATACCTGCGCTCAGACCATAACCCTCCATTCCCTTCCCATCCATATAACTACCCAATTTATTTTTAAATGATAAAAACGAACCTGCCTCCACCACCTTCACTGGAAGCTCATTCCACACAGCTACCCCTCTCTGAGTAAAGAAGTTCCCCCTCATGTTACCCCTAAACTTCAGTCCCTTAATTCTCATGTCATGTCCCCTTGTTTGAATCTTCCCTACTCTCAGTGGGAAAAGCTTTTCCACGTCAACTCTGTCTATCCCTCTCATCATTTTAAAAACCTCTATCAAGTCCCCCCTTAACCATCTGCGCTCCAAAGAATAAAGCCCTAACTTGTTCAACCTTTCTCTGTAACTTAGTTGCTGAAACCCAGGCAACATTCTAGTAAATCTCCTCTGTAAATCTCCTCCAATATGTTGCATCTTCCTCTTCAATGGATGTGGATCTGCTCTCACTGTCACTGAGGACATCAGTAATGGTGTGCACCCTCTAGGTGCACTGCTTTTCCTGAAGAGCTTCCTGCTGCCCAAGTGTGGGAGAGGCCAAATGTAGAGGTGGATGGATCATGGTGAACCTCCGTGGAGACAGGACAGCATTGGGTGGTTTCCATTGGTGCCTACAAAGCAGGTGCTGCCTAAAGCATTAAGTTCCATGTACTAGTGTTCCATTCTTTCTTCGCTCTGCTCCCATCCAGCAGAAGATACAGAAGCTCAAAAGCACTTACCACCCGACTCAGGAACTGCTTCTTCCCCCATGATAACAGGCTCCAGAACAGTCCTTCCATAAGCTAGGGTATTGTCCGATTCACCTCGACCCCATTGAGGCCATTGGACTCTGTCTATGGAACTGATGTGCTACAATGCAAAGCATATTCTGCCCTCTGTGTCTTCCCCTTTGCTCAAGCATCATCCCATTGGGACAGGGGAGAAGAAAGAATAACTGGCACCTGAGTGGTTATTGATTATGTTGGCTGCTTACTTGAGGTAGAGTATAATATAGAATATTAATATTTCTTTCTCTAACTTCAAGTAGCACTTGCATCCCCTCTCCCTCCGTCTCTCCCCACTTTAGTCTTCGTACTAGTTTCACTGTCGTGCTGCTGAGTTTCACTGTTTGTATCATTCGTTATCACCTTCTCCACAGCCACCGATGGACCATTGTGGGCTCCAACTTTCCTTGATCATCGCTGCTGGCTTTGATCTGTCTTTTTGCATATCTTTCAATCATTTATTTTATGTACATTTTCATATATTTTGTTTCCCTCTCTCCTGACTCTCAGTCCGAAGATCTGAGGGTCTTAACCCAAAATGTCACCTATACCTTTTCTCCAGAGATGCTGCCTGACCTACTACGTTACTCCAGCTTTTTGTGTCTATTTTCTTCATAATATAGGTGAAGTTGGTGGAGGGAGTATTGGGGGAGGGTGGTGTATGGAATGGACTGGGCTGCATTCATAAGTCTCTGCAATTTCTTACAGTTTCGGTCAGAGCAATTGCCATACCAAGGCTGAAATAGCACCCAATGCCATAACCTTGTTACAATAGCATCCCACTCCCCTGAGGCAGTGAAGATACATCCAATCTCGAAACATCTCCTGCCTCCAGTGAGACCATATATCAGATACCCTACAACTAACACCTGGGGGAAATCAATTTGGTCAGAGGTAGAACATGTAACCTCCACAGACAGCACTGGAGGGCAGGATAGAATCAAAGCCACAGGTTCTATTGACTGCATCACTCTGCCATCCATAAAGCACTGTTGATGCTTTATATAGAAATGTCTTAATGCACCATAAACAGGCAAAATCCATTTTTGATATAAAACACAGTCAATACCTGGTCATATTTCAATTACGATAAACATTCTGGAATTAATCAATTTCTATAAAGGGAACAAGAGCAGCTAGTGACCTTGCATTTAATGGTGAGATTTCTTTGATGAACTGCAGAGCTAGCCTGACAATTATTTTGCAAGATAGTTTACCAGAAGTATTGAAGGTCCTCAGGGAATTAGTGACTTATATAGTAAGATTTATTAAATTTCATGCACAGACACAGAAATATAATCCAGCAGGATAATGGAATACTGTTTGTTATACCCAGAATATTAGTTTGCAGCAGAGAAAGTTATTTTGCAATTTGATTTTTATGAGCAATTCTAGGTACTTCATGGGAAGGATATAAATCAGGGAATTTAGTAAAGAATTATTGAAGTGGTGAGTGGATTTAATAGGTTAAATTGTTACAAGATACTGAGTTTGTTCGAATTGTAAGATTATTGAAGTGGTGAGTGGATTTAATAGGTTAAATTGTTACAAGATACTGAGTTTGTTCGAATTGTAATGTTGGTTTAATTGCACTTTTGACATAATTAAAAGGAACGGATAGATTAAATATCCATCTGTTGGGAAAATCTAAGACAAGGAGGTATAAATTAAAAATTAAACCCAGGCCTTTCAGGGTTGAAATTACCTCAATGTTATAGAGGTTTTGAACACCTTCTTGTAAATACCAATTATGCCAATTGATGTAAGATTATTTTAAATTTCCGTTTTATAGACTTTAGTTAACCAAAATCAACAAAATATATATTGGGCATGTTAGACAATAGACAATAGGTGCAGGAGTATGCCATTTAGCCCGTTGAGCAAGGTCCACCATTCACTGTGATCATGGCTAAATTTCTCACAGAAATACAGAATAAGCTTAAGATGTGCTGCCCTTATTCCTATCCTCTGCTATACATTATCAACATAGCTCCCATTGGTGGGGAAAGTGCATGATCTGAACCACACCAGGTGAAAGTTTGAAAATGGTGAAGGAACTGGTGGAATTTATCCAATTAATTTACTAGGTGATTTGAATTCTGCTGTTATTTATGGAAAAGGTGGATTACTATTACAATTTCTTCGGAAACTCTGAAGATCTGCAGATAATTCCAAAAACAATAATATAATTCAGTCATTCCATTTTGACAAATAAATAGAAGCATTTCAGGAGAGCAGCTGTATGGAAATTGATAGGCAGGTCTTGCAGATGGCTCATCATGGTACACCAGTGGGTTAAGTAACCTAATTTGCTGTAAAATTCTGATGCTACATAGTAGATGAATGATCTTCCTTATAGAAAATGTGTTAGCCAGAAATGTTATGTTATATTGCATAAGTGAGAATGTGTTAGCTTGTAAGTACTGGATCAGAAGATATTTTTATATTTACATATAAAGCTTGCACTTACAAGCAGGGGCTTGAAAATGGCGCAAAAACTGGCGACTATACTATCTCAGTGTACTACTGCTATACACTTGTGCTGTATCTGAGAAGCTTATCTAAGATGCATTTGATACTTGTACTGAACTGTATACAAAAATGAATCTCACAGTACCTCAGTACATTTAACAAATAAAGTACCATTGTACTTTGTATATTAAATCTTTTCTTTAACTTTCTTCACAGAAAATCTGGTTTCACGATGGGAACTATACAACTTATGTTATTATTTTCCATGAACACATTCTTACTTGCATTTGGGATTGACAATGTGGGAAATTACACGTGGCACTTACAACAAGCACCACAACTGTTGAACAGAAGAACTATAACAATAGAAGCGCCAAGATTTGAAGCTAAAAGCAAATTCCTGCTTAATTCAACCTGTGGGATTGAGTGTCAAAAGAAGCTACCACTGCCAACTGTGTCCGACCTTCAGAGTTACCTTTCATATGAAACAGTGTACAGTAATGGGACACGTACAATGACTGAGGTGAACATCAAAGAATCTGACCTGAAAAACGAATTTGAGTTTGCTAAAAGTGAAGGCCGTTCTAGGAGGAGGAGAAGGAGGCAGGTCTTTGGTTTGGACAGTAGGTTTAGCATCAGTGACAAGCATTTCATAACTAGCTACCCCTTTAACACCGCAGTGAAAATCTCCACAGGATGTACTGGGGTTTTAGTGTCTCGAAAACACGTGCTGACAGCGGCTCACTGCATCCATGATGGAAAAGACTATGTAAAAGGTGCCAAAAGGCTCCGGGTCGGATTTTTAAAGATGAGAACCAAAGGAGGTGGAAAAAGGAGAGGATCCAAAAGGAATAAACGATCAGCAAAGGGCAAGCCAAGATTTCAGTGGTCAAGAGTAGTGCGCACCCAAGTACCGAAGGGCTGGTTCAAAGGTGTGGCAAATGATATTGCTGTGGATTATGATTATGCTGTTCTGGAATTAAAAAGACCTCAGAAGACCAAGTATATGGAGATAGGGATTAGCCCTCCGGTGCAGAATATGCCAAGCAATCGGATTCATTTCTCAGGCTTCGATAATGACAAGCCCGGGAATTTGGTTTATCGTTTCTGCACTGTCTCTGATGAATCCAGTGATTTGTTGTACCAGTACTGCGATGCCCAGCCCGGAGCGAGTGGCTCAGGTATTTACATTCGTCTTAAGGAGCCAGAGCAACGCGCTTGGAAACGCAAGATCATCGGAGTCTTTTCTGGCCATCAGTGGGTGGATGTCAGTGGAGCACAACAGGACTACAATGTGGCCGTGCGCATTACTCCACTTAAATATGCACAGATTTGTTTCTGGATACATGGGAACTATGCTGATTGCAGAGATGGTTGATGGAATTCAAAACTGCTGCTACTCGCTTTTGCATCTGTGTACTTCCTGTGCAGGCATCAGTCAATTTGCAGACTGAGTGGATGATGGTATCCTGTTGAGGCTCATTGAAAAGATATGTGCAATTTCATCTCGACTAAAATAATCTGTTCAGGGTGCTCTAATTTAAGAATATAAATTGTAAAATTAACAGGAGCCTTTCAGAGCAAATTGATGATTGGGTAGCATTGCTGTCAAAATATCTAGCTGTTCAATATTTAATTTACTTTAACTAGTAATCTGCAAGATTAAAATATTCAAGGTCAATTACTAACCCCAATAAGTAATTCTTAAATGATGTAAAAGATACACGCGTTAAAATAGGGAATTTTTCTTCTCGTTGCTTATGTAATTTTTTTAAAGTATTGACAAATACATTGATGCAATCTCCGGAAACTTATTTTTTGTCTTTGAAACAAAAACACAATTTTTTAAGCAATTTCACGTGTTAAGGTACAACAGTTCTGATCAAAAATAAATATACAGAGATGTGAATGTGTCATTTGTATCAAATTTAAAGTGCTTTGTAAAGGGCCCGTCTAACTTTCACAACCTAATTCACGACCTTTTTTACTTGTGGACATTTTTCATCATGCTAGAAAAACGCTCTGACGTACTTGATGTCACGAGTACCTACGACTAGCATCACGGCCTACTACAACCTACATACAACCTCCTACGACCTCGTGCCGACCATGCTGCGAGTATGAGTCAAGGGCAAACTTGGCAGAGGTCGTGAAAGTGGGGCAGGCCCTTAACCTAAGGGAAGATGATTCTTACCATTTACCATTGTTGTATTGATCGTGCATTGTATAGTTTGGAATTGAAGATTCATAATTGATGTTCTTCATTGTTTATTTCCATTGAAAGGAATTGCGGATATGCCAATTTTTTGATGACTTCAACAGAAATCCAACACTTTGTAAATGAACTGCCAAAATGGAACTCTCCAACCCGCTAGCATAAATAAATTAGTGACAAAGTTTAGTAAAGTTTAAGAGAAAACTGCAATCTGTTGCTTTGGTAACAGAAATCGAATTCCAACACAAAAACGGCCCAATATAATCATCAAGGTGTCATCGAATCGATGTTGTGAATTAAAAAGTAAATGGTGATTCGGGTGCAAATTTCAACCATCACTTCATTCTTTCCGTGAACCCGTTTCTCTATACCCTGTCTATTAAGAGTTAGTGATAGGTAAAAAAATATTAATGGAATCACATCACTCCAGCACCGTGGGAAAATTATGCTTCAATGGGAGTAATCTTTATGGTAAAACTGAACAACCTTTTTAAAAATGTGTTTGTTAGAAGCTTATATTTTTCAATTGCGTCTAACCATCTGAGTAGATTAGAAACTAATGCTTAAAGTATCAACCTAATCATTTGTTTGTTAACAACACACAATTCTTATTTATATGGAGAATGATTATGAGATGTGTAGGTTTGCTTTAATAAATAATTTACATAAAATGATTGCGTTTCAGAATCAATATCTAAGGCAGAGGGGTAAAGACCTAAACACTTCATGGAAAACTTAGTTCTTTAAAATGCATTTAGAGTAATTTCCTAAGCAAAAAATTCAATTAATATTTACTACTCCCAATACAGTAAAATAACCAGAAGTGCAATTATATCGAGTGAAGCAGAGAACAATGTTTTAGGAAAATTCTACCACTTTAAATGCACTGGTGCTATACTGTCTATTACACTCAATGCCATTGCATGTTCAGTGACTTTCTTATATTATAACTGTAAAGATAGAATAGAAACAAAATAGTTAGCTAAAAAGTGTAAAATGGCTCACCCTGGGTAGCCAGATCTTTCACTCTTTAAAGCTCAACGGCAACAATGAATATCTAAGCAATTAAATATTTAAATGACGATGATCCTTCACAAGTAGAAATTGATGTCATTTATTCATGTTCATAAGTTCTAGGAGCAGAATTATGCCATTCGACCCATCAAATCTACTCCACCATTCAATCACAGCTGATCTATCTTTCTCTCGCAACCCCACTCTCCTGCCTTCTCCCCATAACCGCTAGCACATGTACTAAGCAAGAATCTGTCAATCTCAGCCTTAAAAATATCTATTGAGTTGACCTCCACAGCCGTCTGTGGCAAATAATTCCACAGATTCACCACCCTCTGACTAAAAAAATTCCTCCTAATCTCCTTTCTAAAAGTGCGTCCTTTTATTCTGAGGCTATGACCTCTGGTCCTAGACTCTCCCACGAGTGGAACCATCCTCTCCACATCCACTCTATCCAAGCCTTTCATTATTTGGTAAGTTTCAATGAGGTCCCCCCTCATTCTTCTAAATTCCAGCATGTACAGACCCAGTGTCATCAAAAGCTCATCATATGTTAACCCAATCATTCCTGGGATCATTCTTGTAAATGATCATTCTCTGCGATCATTCTCTTATTTGTAGGCCGTTGACTAAAATTTGGTAAAAATCCAATAAAATCACATGTATTTTTATTGATTTGTAATGTAAAAATAGGATGCCTTTACCTAACATAATTAAGAATCAAATACTTTAGGAAGAATGATCTAGGTTGGGTAAAAGGGCCATTGATAGCCATCAAAGAAAATTCAGATCAGGAGAAAATTTGAGTTCCAGTCATTTAGTTTTTTTTTTGCTTTAAAAAAAATATAGGTTGCTTTGCATATTTTCTTTTAAATGTCATTTGAAAAAAAATAAAATGCATGGTTGGAAAATGACATTTTTCATAGATTCACTGTGTTGGTGTATATTGTAAGACATGATCTATGAATCTCACTGTATATTGAGCAGTAAAATACAGATCTTCTCTGTTGTCTGTTGTGTTTTTCTTATTACTGGGAATGGTTATACGTTATATGTACATATCATTAACGATCATTCTTTGAGCTCAGCCATGCGTTCAATTATTTAGTGGAGATTAACAAATTCAATATTTATTAAATAACATTACAAGAAAAACTGGATATTACGATGATTACTTCCTTTAATTCAAACAGAAAGTGATGAACAGGTTAGGCAGCATTTGTGAAGGGAGAAACACAATTAACAATTCCAACTAATTACCTTTTATTAGAGCTGGCCCAATCTGTCACAAGCTGGAAAGTCAAGTTATCTGAAATTGTTGAATTCAGAATGAAATCCTGAGGATTGCAATGTGCCAGGACCGACGGTGAGACGCTGTTCCCTGAGTTTTCATTGGAACGATAAAGAAATCAAACCTTGCGAACTGAAAAGAGGAATGAGATGGAAAATTTATAGGATAGATAATTGGAAACGGGGGGTCACACTTACAAATTGGACAAAGGTGTTCTGCAAAATGGTTACCTTCAATCTGTATTTGGTTTCTCCAATAAAGATTGGAGACAACTAACTTAAAAAAAAGATTAGAAGAGATATCAGCAGCTTCATCTGGAAAGATTGTTTGAGATCCTGAATGGTGATAAAGGACCATGCAAAATAACAGGCTTTGCACGGGATAGTGCAATAAGGGTGAGTGAGATGGGAGTACATGAAGGGTATGGCCTCCTTGAAATGCCGAAAAGCAAGGAGGTTCAAGGTTCAAAGGTTCAAGGTTCAAATGTATTTGTCACGTGCATAATAAGGTGCAGTGAAATGAACTTACCTGGAATATTCTGCATAATTCTAGTCTCATTAGTAGAATGAGTAACTCTACTAAAATCCATGCACCATGGATTAATCAACACCTGAACTCTCCTCTTCATCCAGCTGTCCATACAAGAGCATCATTAACATTATGGGGGAAATCCACACAAACCAAAATAAGTGTGTGCCCATGTCCATGTTAGGCTTGGTCAGAGATTATAAAGGTAATGTAGGAACCATTGGTACAAATAAGAATCCATCTGACCTGTGTTTCCACTTTCAGGGAACTATCTTCTCAAATTGCAAGGTGTCTCTGTTCATCAACAATCACCCATGGCCTCGCATTTACTGTAAATATACTACCCTGTTTGACTTTCCACTCACCTTGAACTTGTCAGAATTAAATACCTCTACCTAACCTTCCATTAAATTGATACAAAAAGCTGGAGTAATTCAGTGGGCCAGGCAGCATCTCTGGAGAGAAGAAATGGGTGATGCTTTGGTCCGAGACCCTTCTTCAGACTGTTGAAGTTTAAAACAGAGGGTTTAAACCAGCATCTGCAGTTCCTTCCTACACATTTCGACTATTCGCTTTCCATTAGTTCCATATGCTGCAATGGCCTTAGACAACCTTGTTACCATCAACCTTGCTAACCGCCAACTTTCATGTCATTCATAAACATACTAATTGTACCTCCAACATTTATATCCAAGTCATTAAAATATAGTTTAGAACATAGAACAAGAACAGGTCCCTTTGGGCCCCAATGTCTATGCTGAACTTGAAGCCAAGATCATCACTTATCTACCTGTATATAGCTCATATCCCACCATTCCCTGTATATCTATGTGCCGATCCAAAACTGTTTTAAATGTCACTAATGTACCTGCTACAAAAACCACTCTGGCAGCATGTTCAGGCATTCATCGCACTCTGTGTAAAACACTTGCTCCATGCATCTCCTTATACTTTGCCTCTCTCACCTTAAAGCAATGCCCTCTAGTATTTGATTTTTCCATCCTATCTATGCCTCGTAATTTTATATATTTCTATCAGGTCTCCACGCGTCGTTTGGAGTTCCAGAGCATAATATTTAAGTATATACTTTAGAGTAAAGATATTTCGCAGCACTGAAACACAATTGCATCTATTTCAAACTTATGATGAGAATCAAAAGTTCTGCATAACAGAACCCTTTGAAGAAGCCCTGTCACCATTATCCCAAGGCCAACTGGGTGTCAGCCATGTGTGCTGGCCTCACCAATGTTGACCACATAGCCAGAGAGATTTTATTTTAAATATGAGGAATGTTTACCACATTGGATTAGCATGTTGGTTTCAAGTTGTGAAAGTATTAAATAAGTATGAAAGTATTTAAGGGTGTCACAATGGCAGAGTTGCTGCCTTACAACACCAGAGACCTGGTTCAATCCTGACAATAGGTGCTATCGATATGATACGAAACTACAGAACGTTATTTATCCCAGGAGGAAAATTGATCTGTATGGAGTTGACACATTCTTCCTGTTACCATGTGGGTTTTCTCCAGGTGCTGTCCCACATTCCATAGACAGGACTGGCTCGAAGGGCCGAATGGCCTACTCCTGCACCTATTGTCTATTGAATTGTAAGGCAGGTTTGTAGGTTAATTGACTTTTGTAAAATTGTCCCTAGTGTGCAGGATGCAAAACTGGGATTATATAGCACTCATGTACGGGTGATCGCTGCTCGACGTGGACTTGGTGGGACAAAGTGCCTGTTTGCACGTTGTATCTCTAAACTAACTGCACCATAACAGTGCCCCATGAATACAGAGAATGTCTGTGTAGCTATTTAAAGTCCAAAACCTATGATAACAAGTGTTTATGAACATACTGACGGCCAAAACCAAGGATACACTTAATATTAATATAAATTTTGAATTGGAATTGGCATCTAAATGTAGAATAACCATAACATATGCAAATTGAGTTTAATGTTTATGAACACGAGATGGTGATCATTCAGGTTCAGAGCCATAATTATTTTGATTTGCTTTGAACTGTGGGTGTTGTGCCAAATCTTTACTTTCCTAGTAATGTCATTGTACAATCAAGTCAATGTTTCTGAGCTTTCTTTTTTGTACAAGGTAATGATGAATTTATACACTGCCCAGATGGCACTCAGATGCTATCTGCGGTAATTAAAAGGAGCAAGACATCCAGAGGAACTACTAAAGACTTCATCTTGTATTTTCCCTTCCCATTCCCACACTGACCTTTCTGGCCTGGGCCTCC
This sequence comes from Leucoraja erinaceus, assembly GCF_028641065.1. NCBI lineage: Eukaryota > Metazoa > Chordata > Chondrichthyes > Rajiformes > Rajidae > Leucoraja > Leucoraja erinaceus. The sequence goes on along the minus strand of NC_073381.1, from coordinate 71,364,265 downwards.
TCCCCCATTGCCAGAGTAAAGCAAATTGGAACAGCACCTCATATTTCACTTGGGCAACTTACAACCCAGCAGTATAATCATTGAATTCTCTAATTTTAGGTAACTTCAATGAACAATCCCCTCCACCCTCCCTATCCTCTTCCCGCCCTTCCTCCACTAAATGTTGGTTAACCAGTTCCAGTTTACAACAATGTGGGATCACTAGACATGAACCAGCCTATACAATTGTTACAGTGTACTATGTTTACATATTCTGTTGTGCTGCTGCAAGTAAGAATGCCATTGCTCTCTGGGGCATATGACAATAAAACACTCAACTCTTGCTTTAAGTTGCAAAATGATGGAGGGTATTGGGAAAGTCTGAGATAGGTCGCAGAGCAACGTTGTCAAGGTGACAACTGCTTTAAAACTGGGACCGGTGAAAGACAAGAAAAAAAAGGAACAGATTAAATCAGAGAGAGAGAGACACACATCCAAGGAGGGGGGAAATAAGGGATTTCCTGAATTTGTTCAATTTAGTATATTCCAAAGGCTGCAGCTTATCCCAGTGATAGATGAGATGCTGTTCTCAAGCTTATATTGGGGGTGAGGACATTGAGAACCATGTAGGATGTTGAATTGGCTAGATAATTGGATGGACCTGGCCCTGCCCATCATGCAAACCTGCCGCTTCTCCCTCCCTCCTCTGTCCCTATCTGCAGTTCACGCAGCCTTGGGAAATCAGCCAACATAATCAAGGACCACTTACACCCCAGCCATTCCCATTTCTCTCCTATCAGTCAGGCTTGAAACCACGTACCATCAGATTCAGGAATAGCTTCTTCTCCGTTATCAGATGTTGAATGGAATAAGCTAAGATTAGTCGCAATCTCCTGACCTAAATCATTGCAGTTTTCTTTTACCTGCCCTTTCTCCATTGCTGTAATACTATTCTGCACTACTATTTTTCCCCTTTGAAATGATTCAATTTATTGTCATTGTACAGTACAGAGACAACCTATTGTACTACCTATTGCATTTCTGAATAGTTTGATTTTTCTCACATTTGATCTGATTTGACTGGATAACACACAAAACAATATTTGCTATATCAGTGACAATAATAAATGGACACCAATACCAATGAAAGTGACAGGTGACTGGAAGTTCAAGATATCGACTGTGGACTGTAGGGTTATGTTCTGCAGTGTTCACCCAAACCACGTTAGACTTCTCCAAAGTAAGAGGTGGCTGACCTTAATATGAGCACCGTGTACCCTGTTTAAGAAGGAACTGCAGATGCTGGAAAATCGAAGGTAGACAAAAATGCTGGAGAAACTCAGCGGGTTCAGCAGCATCCATGGAGCGAAGGAAATAAGCGACATTTCTGGTCGAGACCCTTCTTCAGACGGCGTACAAGACCCATATATGATGAAGTTAAAGTAAATTACTATTTCATCTGCAAAGACCGCTTGGATACTTAGATGATGGGATAGGGTGGCATGTCAACTCCAGCAGGTGCAGAGCGCCAAATTCCACGAGAAAGGAAGAGCGGAACAGGAGACGGATGAAACAGTGCCTTCTGAATGCCGAAAAGGGAAGGGACAAGGGTTGGGAACATGACCAGGTACAGGTGGCAAAGGTGCTGGGAGATATCAGAAGAATTCTTACCAATGAGGAGACGAATGATGGAAGAGGAGAAGGGATAGGAAGGGGAGTGAGGGAAGTAGAGGATGTGCAGGAGGAAGGTGGGTCAAAGTAAATGTTCATCTTTGCGCCATCTGGCGGAGGAAGAGAGAATGTTATTGTGGTGTTGCAAGGCTGGCAGTTTGATTTAAACACGGTGTTGTAAGGTGTCAATAGAATGGGATAAGGAGTTCATGTTTTAAAAAAAAATCGGATTGGGAGTGTGCATGAGCCTTAGGGGTGCAAGTTGCCCGATTCAAGATCAAGTGAGTGGGTCCGGCTCAGGGACAGAGAGCGCAGCACTGCAGTCTCTGAACAGCAGCTGAGCTCGGTTTGCTGTGCGCTTTTACTTTATGTTGTGCGCAGGTGGCTGCGCTGTCGTGTCTTCTCCCTTTTGGTTCTTTGCATAAATTAACATGTTGAGTGGAAACAACAGACTCGATGGGCCGAATGGCCTAATTCTGCCCCAATGCCGTATCGTCTTATGGTAATTAGTTGTACTTGGTTGACAACAATAAACAATAGGTGATATAATGATGGCTTCTGATATCTCAGGAACAAATACTCAATCCATCGTAAGCTGAACAGTTATTACAACTTAGTTATGCAGAAACTTCTTATTTGCAATGTTATCTTTAGTTCATGCACAACTCCAGGATTTACATGCATTGGAAGGATTTGCAGATGCTTTTTTAAACCAAAGATAGACACAAAATTCTGGAGCAGCGGGACAGGCAGCATATTTGGTGAGAAGGAATGGGTGCCGTTTTGGGTCGACCAGAGATGCTGCCTGTGCCACTGAGTTACTACAGTATTTTATGTCTGTCCAGGATTTACACGTTTGTTTATTTACTCTGATTAATAAACCATGCCTTGAAACAGTCAAAGCAGAAACTTGTAAGTTGTTCATATAAAAAACATTTTTTTTTATTGCTAAAGGATAGATGTTCTAACATTTCTCCTTCATTTGATAAGGGGCTTTCTATTTAATCCAAAACTAAATGAGTGTATAATTTGAAGATCAAAGCCACCATTTAATTTTTAAGAGCCTTCTCTTCAACGTTTCAAAATAAAAAATGTATTCAACATTTTAGCAAGTATTTACTGTAAGAACCTTAAAAGCAATTCCTTCACATGGAAAATTAGATTACAGTACTCAAATCCACATTAACTTGTGTTGAGGTAATCTTTGTTCAAGACTGATGAAGCAACCATCACAGAATAGATCACTTGATCATTTGTAAAATGCAGATATAAAATGGGGTGAAGCAAGCAACAAACCAGGATTGTAATAAAGAGTGACGATGCTGCCTCTTCACAGTAGCTTGCCAATTCCAAATGTGTGTGCTGCTGCTGAAACAGCTTCTTTGATGACCTTGTGCATTATTCATTCCTTTAAAACCAACAGAAGCATGGATCTAAAGAAATGTGATGCTTCCAGAAAACAGTCGGACCTTTCAGAAAGGTGACTCAACCATTGTGTGAACAGATGGTCCCACAAGAAGACACGGCAAAGTGATATTCGAGCAAATATTCAATCCACAAATCAGTCTGGGTTTCATTTAAACTGAAAAACTTCCTTTGTTATAAATAGAATATGAGTAAGACTCATGAGCTACAGTGGGATGTGGGCAGGGTGTCAATTTATTAAGCTGCACCACCAGTTAAGTTTCTCACCTGCAAGCAGTGCAAACAGAAATTCAAATCGCTATATTTCTTAACCATTCAGTTTATTTTTTAATTGTTACCTTCACACTTAATGTAACAGAAGAGTTTGAGTTTAGTTTATTGTCAGGTGTACCAAGGTACAGTGAAACGCATTTCTTGCGTGCTAACCAGTCAGCGGACAGACAATACATGATTTCAATCGAGCCGTCCAGTGAGCGGATATAGAATAATGGCAATAACGGGAATAACATTTAGTGCAAAATAAGCCAGCAAAGTGCGATCAATGATAGTCCAAGGGTCTCCAATGAGATAGATAGTAGGTCAGGACCTCCACAACTCTGTCAGTGAGTTATTCAGTCTCCATTGTGATAAAAATGTTACTTAATTTTGCCCATAATCAAGCAATATTATCTCAGTCCTGGATGGACTGGTTTTTTACAACAGCTGCTGCTGTCACACTGGAAAGAAAATAATTAGGGCAGCTTAAACTGTTCAATTGTGGCTTTTTTGAAGACAGCGCCAATTTATTTTTTCTAATACCAAACTTCCATTATGGCATCATTGCATATTTTGTCTACATTTGTGACAAAATAACATGCCAAGAATCGTCAAGACCACTACTAAACTGCTCTTTATTTTGTGTGCACACTGAAGTGTGTGTAATCCAACATATGCTGAGCTGTGCGTGTGTGTGCGTGGTTGGCCTCTGTTGATTTGTAGTTTTTATGGTAATTGCCAACAATATACTCTCTATACTTGCTGAATGAGGTATTATGGTACTAAAGTGCCAGTGCAATGTAAATCATGATAAATTGCTGTACATTTCTGAAAGTAGACAGCTCAAACCAATCATACATTGGTTTCTACTTTGTAGCTTTTGGCCACCCCAACTACTTGAGTGATTTCAAACACCAGCCCTGCATTTAAAGAGAACTTAGATTAAAAATGAGGGAGAGGAAAGAAGTTTATTTGTTGGGCAATGGGGTTCCATATTCTATGTAATTACACCCAAGATTACTTTTTAAGTAAGCTATTAAATACCTATAGGTTCCAAGAAACCATAAGGTAAACATAGTTTCTTACACACCCTCTGTTCTGTCAGAATGTATATATTTTGAAATTTGACCTACTTTTGTCACCATGCCAATGTGATTTCACTGTACCTTTCAATGTTCTATATTCATCTCTTCAGGACATCCTTACTCAAGTTGCCTGTAGTGTTCTATTCTTGAGTTCTGTCAACTGTTAATATTTTGTCAATCCACAGTCATATAGCGTGGAAACAGGCCCTACAGCCCAACATGTCCCATCTACACTAGTCTCACTTGCCTGCATGTGGCCCATATCCCTCCAAACAACGTGAAGAGCAGTGGCCCCAGCACCGAGCCCTGCGGAACTCCGCTAGTCACTGGCAGCCCATCAGAAAGTGCCCCCTAATTGCCATTCTTTGCCTTCTGCCATCAGTTGAGTTGCAGAGTAGGGCTCAGTTGGTTTATTCTATATGGGGCAATTTATTGTAATTCAAAATCTCAAATTCATAGTATAAGACAATGCTTTTACCAAATATGGCAGATTTTCACTATTTCTATGAAACATTAAAATGTGAGAATAGCTGCCATCTCCATAGTATCTCCTATGGCTTCCAGAATTCCAAAATGTTATTCAGTAAATTAAAGTCGATGACACCATGAACACTGCTGTAATAGAAGATACATCAACTAATTTTGTACACAAGGCAACAAAAACAATAAGATAAATAATCAGATAATCAGTTTGTGACTTGGCCAAGGAATAAATGTTTAATGTCAGATTATTAGAATTGCCTTGCTTGATGCCATAATATATTTTACAACATTTGAAGTCAAACAGGGCCTATCAATTAGTTTCATCCAAGTTGGCATCAAAGTCAATGAACGATGCCCTCAGTATTCATTGAGATATCAGTCTCTGCCAGTGATGGAAACTGAACTACCACAAACTTTTAAGACAATCACGACCAGCACCTTTTCAAATAAGTAGTTTCTTTTACAACAGTGCATTAGCAGTCAAACTTCACTCACAAAGTACCATACCAAATAATCGCCTCAATGTCAATATCCCAGTGTCATATGCATACAGTGCCAACAGATATACAGAAAAGCTTTTATAAGCCAGCCATGCTACTTTTGAAAGGAAAATCCTTGCAGCAATCGCACAAAAATAAAAGATAGTCAAAAAGCAATCAATGTCATTGATAAATGAACATGCAGTTCAATAATATGTTTCTGTTGTATTGGCATCAAACGTGAACGCTCATTTGTTTTTAAAACCAACATTTTGGAAACTTTTGTGATCAAGAGATTTGGTTAGGTATCACAGTGCTGCAATTAATATTACCATTACATTGCATATTTGAAATATTAAAAGAACTCTGACTTGATAGTTCATGTTGGCAATTCCTTTGTAACCATTTTAGGGGACAAGAGGTGCAGAAGACTTAAGTACCACACCACTGGGTTCAGCAACAGCTGCTGTCTTAGAGGTTCTTGAACAAACTGTATCCTGTCTCAGCAACCGAACACTACAGACCTTCCTTTGCACCTCTTATGGATATTTTTTGTAATTGCAATTTGCCTGTTTTTCTGAAACAGTCCTTTGGACATTATGCAATTTATTTTGACTCTTATGTGTCAGTGATGCTGCTGCAAGCAAGATTTTCATTGTGCCTGTATCCCACGACATCTGTGCATATAATATACTCAACTTGGCTTTAATTAAGCAAAGCTAATATTTATTATTCCATCTGGGCTGAATGCAGCATATCCAGAAATACTCACAAAACAAGCCATTTTTGCCACATGCTCTGCAACGGGCTGATTTTTAATACTGAATTGTGTTTTGCACTAATGTCTTGTCTATTTAGGTTTGTTTTTTTTACTGTCTTGCAGAATGTGTGTAATATATGCACAAATAACATCCTTCTCTCCAAAAATGCTGCCTGTCCCGCTGAGTTACTTATATTTTATGTTTTTGTGTGGTGTCTGACTCTATAAGCCGGTGAAGCATCTGCAAGCAAGATTTTCCTCTTACCTGTACCTCAGCATACTCATTCATAAGTTTATAAGAGCAGAATTAGTCCATTCGGCCCATCAAGTCTACTCCACCATTCAATTATGGCTGATCTATCTTTCCCTCAATCCTGTTCTCCTGCCTTCTCTGCAAAACCCCAACACCCTGATCAGTAATCTGTCAATCAGCACCTTAAAAATATCTCTTGGCCTTCACAGCTGTGGCAATGAATTCCAGATTTACCACCCTGTGGCTAAAGAAATTCCTCCTCATCTCCTTGCTACAGGTACTATCTTTTTACCAGAAGTATCTAAACTAAATAAACAAAACTATCTTTTTATTCTGCAGCTAAGGCCTCTGGTCTTAGACGCTCCCACTAGTGGAAACATACTCTCAACATCCATTCTACCAGGCCTTTCACTATTCACTCTTCAATGAGGTACCCCCTCATCCTTCAAAACTCCAGCGAGTATAGGCCCAGTGCTGTCAAACTCTCATCATGTGTTAACCCAATCAATCCTGGGATTATTCTCGTAAACCTCCTCAGGACCCTCTCCAATGCCAACACATCCTTGCTCAGATATGGGGCCCAAAACTGCTCACAATTCAGATATGGGGCCCAAAATTGTTCACAATACATATGTTTGTACATATGACAAACTCAATTTAATATACAATTAGTGGAGGAATGCAGTGGGATGAAGTGTATCTGCTACCTTATTTCATACAGATGAACCTGTAGGCTTTGGACTCTCCCACAAACATCCCAGACCTTCGAGGAAGATTACATTGTCGCCTGTTTAAATGTTGCAACATCATGTTGATTTTATCATACTCAAAGTTAATGCTGATCCCTTGTGTTACATCCACAGAACAAATAAAATTAAATGAACCTCACTGTTATCTTGATTCTGGAACGTTTATCTCAACCCTCGGCATGATCAGCACTGCAATTTTTTTCTAAAGGTTTCCATTAATGTAGACTATTTGGGTTACAACAACATTGGGGAAATACAAATCAGAATATACAAGATGTTCCTTGGTGATAAAATAGGCAAACAAACTAAATGTTTAAACTTTAAGCTTTATTTCCCAAAGAAAACAGCCTTCAATTTTTTTCTCGACTTGCAAAAACACCAAGTGATTATATAATCTATTCTATAACAATCTTAGGGCATTCATCAATCCTTATCGATTGGTACATTTCTTGAGCAATAGGATGCTGAAATTGAACTTCCCTAAACACACAAAGGATGGATTTGTTCCTTCAGCAATATTTTTAAGGTAGTCTGCTTGAATACCACATTTTTGGAGATTTTCCCTTAAAAGGGAGAGGTTATTTCACACAACATGGTACAGTGGTAATTGTTTAGGATTTTAGATTAGAATGATTTTAGATTAGAAAGCAGAGCGACATTTAAATAAACTGCACTGAATATCCTGGAGACAGTCAACTAAATAATTTACAAGATCGAAGAGCTTCTGGGTGAGAGAGGCCCGCAGCTGCAACAGTGTTTTGACATTAGTATTACTCGTTCTACAGCTGCAACAGAAGTCAGTGGTTACAATAAAAAAAAATGGAAGCCAAGATAATCTCCATTTGTTTGCAAATTCTTCCACCCATATCCTGGGCCCTTGCAGGATCCCTGTTGATACACAACTCATTTTAGCTTTCAACAAGTCCTTCAGTAGTACAGGTGCACAACCTTTTATCCGACGATCCAAATAACGAAAACCTCCGAATAGCGACATTTTTTAGGTCCTTGAAGAAAGGTCCTTGAAAACGTTCACCGAGGGCGACCCGTCTTCACTGTCTTGCACTGTCTTCACGTCGGCGATTCTAGCAGCGCAGTGCAGTCACCGGAGACGTCAGGACCAACGGGACACCGACCCCCAGGCCCACCGCAAGCACGGAGACCCCAGAGACCCACAGCCAGCAGCAGCCCAGCCCCGTTCCAACTCCAGAGGAAAACTGCAAACTGGCCGGAGACGTCAGGACCACCAGAAGCCGCTCCCCGATGGGCCGCTACGGCGACAAGTGGCAGTTCGCCCACAGCCCGAGCTGCGCCCTCTCATCGGGACACCGACCCCCAGGCCCACTGCAAGCACGGAGATCCCAGATCAGCAACTCCAGCCCAGCCCCGTTCCAACTCCAGATGAACACGCAGTGTATGGGCAGAAGCTGATAGTGTGGAAGGTACTTCTTGTTCTTGGGGTCGCGCAGCTCGGGCTGTGGGCGAACTGCCACTTGTCGCCGTAGCGGCCCATCGGGGAGCGGATTCCTCTGGAGTTGGAGGGGGAGTGGGATATTGTGCTGTTTGATCGCCCCCTACTATCCCAGGGACAGGGAGACAGGACGTTCACCGAGGGCAGCCCGCAGAGGTGACAGTGGAACCTCCGGTCGGTCCTCTAAGAAAAGGGAACTAAGTCCCCATTCATAAAAGAGAAGGTGAGAGTATATTGCACGGGAGGGTTAATAATTGACAATCTGCTGCTACCTGCCCGCTGAGTTAAAAAGTTCTCACGGTAGACACGATACACAGTGTATCGTGAGTCTTGCGTGGGAACTTTTAAACTCAGCATGCAGGCAGCAGCAGATTGTAGCTCCCTTCAGTTTCACCCCACCTACACCCCTCTGCTTCCCGGCCATGTGTGTGACCCCTTCCCTCCCCTCTCCAGCTCCCCGCTCATTGCACCGGCGTGGGGGCTTTGTACTGTCTTCACGACGGCGATGGCTGCAGGTCAGTGTAGTCACCGGAGACGTCAGGACCAATTGGACGTCGACCACCAGGCCCACTGCAAGCACAGAGATCGTAGAGACCCACAGCCAGCAGCAGCCCAGCCCAGCCCCGCTCCAACTTCTTCTGCCGGGATCAAGGCGCAAACTCGCGACCTTGCGGATATGAGCCGAGCACTCTACCACTGAGCCAGCCATTAAAATCTACGCAAAAAAATTTCCATTCCGAAGACCGACAAATTCTGAATTACGAAAGGTGTCTGGTCCCAAGGCTTTCGGATAAAAGGTTGTGCACCTGTATACCGACCAGTGCAACGAGAAAGAGCCAAATGCTACACAGTGCTCAATTTGAATAACACTTCCACAGGCAAACACCTCCGAAAATGCTGGTTTATATGCAAATCGCTACTAGAATCTTGACTATAAACTAGTATTTTTAAAGAACAGTCATGACATCTTTAGCTCTGCAATGAAATTATATACAATTGCACTTTCAAGAATACAAATATATTACTCAAAGCTCATGAAATCGCATATTTATGCAGTAGGAATGTGGATCTGATGTAACCCATGTGAAATTGTATTTCAACTTGCTTCTAAATTACATTTTTTAAACAGCTTGAGAATTCACATTTAAGTTATTCATCAGACAATTATTTCAGCAAAACAAACTTTACCAAATTTACTTTGTTCAACGCATTTATTGCATCTCAATGGGAATACATGCAATGGATCAAAGAGAGAAAATCAAACAAATTTAAATTAAAAGAGTAATATTTTAAATATATGTATTTTCCCCACATTAATTCCAGATACAGTTACTTGGAATGGTATACTATATAGATATTGACAGATCTAAAGAGACATAAATGAAACACTTTCAAACTGCATAGCATTTTTACAAAATAACTGTCATGCCTGAGAACACTAATTCCACTGATCAACAGTGACCTCCTTATTTGGTGGCTACACCTTTTGCCAAGCAGTTTGCGCAAACAGTTTGACATTTCCCTGGGATACACACAGTACATAAAATTTCTTTAAAAGGTGCAGGTGTGTTGAAGAGATTATGGGTAATGTTTGGGATTACTCACGTACATACAAAAATTTAAAGACAACAGTTTAATGACAAAAAAACATCCAAAAAAACTTCAAATATCTGTTGATGAAAAAAAAGATATGAAAGCTGGTGATGGCAGGAAAAAAAGTGCATTTAAACAGTTGTGATCCCTTACTGAAAGACATCCGAGAACATCAATCCATTATTGTCTTTTTCAAAATAAACATTCCCACTGTCTGATATTTTACTACTGGTCCATTAAACAAAGAATACATAATGCAACTTAAAAGAAATTAAATAGAACAATTTTACATACTGATAAGATATAAATATGACATTTAGATAACATTTTCTGTCTTGGTATGCAGCATATTTTTGCCAAGTAACACTTTTATGCCAAGATCAGTGCAGACCATGGAAGTTAACGTCAAATTTTATATTACTTTTAAATGAATTATAAATAATTTGAAAATAATGCTTATTTAAAAAACTGTTTGTATGTTCAATTCATTTTTTGCAGTTGTGAATTGTTTCAGACAAAACATCAGACTTGGAAGATTTGAGGGGTGTAAGCACATTCATTTATATGCAAATTGCTACCAGAATCATGACTATAAGCTAATAGGTATACAGAACGGACATGACATCCTAAGCTCTGCAATGAAATTATATACATTTGCACTTTCAAGAATACAAATACATTACTTCAAGTGGCTCATACACAACAGCTGCAAATCTGCAACCCAAGTTATCGTTAGGTGCAGAGACGCACTAAAAGGCATCAGGAACATACACCCATCTTTCAAGTTGCAAAACACAATCCAAAATGGACAATTTCAGATAAATTAGGGCATAACATCAAGAAGTACATTCCTAAGGGTTACTTTCACAGTTGTGCTACACCTTTTACAATATGAAAGTCTGAATAAGCATTGAAACATGACTGGTGATTTGCTTGGAGTAGTGAATATCAACTGTTGTCATCTTCAGCATTCCCATCATTGCATGAACTGTAGCTGCAAAGCAAACAATATTAAAATTTGTGACTCACTATTTCAAATGAAAGTTGTTTTCATGAGTTCTGACCCAGGTCTGGAGCTAGAACATTGTTGCCATAGTGTAGGATTAATACTTCCCACATTTCAAGCACATGCACCTCTATACTCTGAATGCAAAAACAGCTCCATTATTAATCATTTGATTGCATTACTAGGATACATGCTACTTAAAATTCACCAAGTACTATGTACATTGCTTTTGAAGTTCAGAGAATAAAAATAATATACACTTTTCTTCAAGCTTGCTCTGGTTTAGTTGTCAAATTTAGAGATGAAATATATAGCATCTTTTACAAATGCAACTTGTCCTAAAGTGCTTCAGAGCCAATACAGCACTCAAGAATTGTATCATAGGGAAATACAATATCCAATTTGTTAAGGCAAGATCCACTATTTTGACAGGGAATGGTATTTGAGAGAGAAATGATGACCAGAATATTGAGCGAACAAATGCTTTTTATTTGATAGCTAGATTATTTTATACCCCTGAACAAACTGGAAGTCAAATATCTTGCATGAAAGCTGATCCTTCCAAAAATGCAAAAACGTCTGCCTTGATTATATAGTCATCCTTAAGTAGAGTTTCAATAAGCTTCGGAGGCTATAACGTTAACACTATGTCAAGGCTAACAAAGTATTAGATGTATTAGATAAAAGCATGCAAGATAATAGTGCACAATTGTCAAAACAATATATTCCGTCTTCCATTATTTGCGTGCAAAAGGTACTGTATGAACAGATCTCGTTGAACTTGAAAATTCAGAATTTGCTATGAGTTGAATCACTTATTTAAAAAAAATACGATTTCATTGCATGACTCACTCTCATGCACTGAATGTTTTAAAGTTGCTGTCCCTGCACGGTAGATACAAACATAACTTGGCACACAGATAAATTTTACTAACGTCAGGCCAAGTTTTCTCATTGACATGGCTACTAACTACTACCAAGTAATATCTCTGTCCCCCAAGTATAAAAAATCCTTCATGTTTTGATATTGGACATTTTAAGATAATTTCTACCCCTTCTTTTCCCTTATCCTTTTTTGACCTGCAAATCCAATATTTCCCAATTACTCTCTTTATCTTATTTGTCACTGAGCAAATGAACATACATTTTAATGAAATCGTGAGACAAATAATCACTGATCTGACTGGATGGCAGAGCAGGCTCAAGAAGCTGTTACTTTACTCATTCATGTCTTTTTTTTATATTCACAGGTACACAAAAATGCTGGAGAAACTCAGCGGGTGCAGCAGCATCTATGGAGCGAAGGAAATAGGCAACGTTTTAGGCCGAAACCTTTCTTCAGACTGATGGCTGATCACTTTTATATTCACACTTTGTTTTCAGTACTTGCATGTAATTTTACAGCCTTACAATCCAACAGCTAAGGAGATGCCCAGATGCTTGCCTGATTCACTCAGGAACCCAGATGCCCACTTTCTCTTGCTAAGACATTAGTAGCTTGCATTAGCGACAACATGCCAAACACAAAAATGTAACTTAAGTGTGCATATATGCTATTCTCTATTCTCCAAAAAGAAATTCTAAACCATTATTTTCAAGAATCCTTTGGGTTAATTTAAGAATTAATGTTTGAGGCATTTGCATGTTTCAATAAGGTTTATACATTCTGAGCAATGCATTCATTTTCAGCTTCTGACATCTATATAACAAAAAGTCTCATCTTGACCACTTCCTGTCTGCGCTGTATATTGAATTTAGAAAAAACTCGACCATATATCGCTATGGTTTTTGGCTATCTTACACAGTCTTCCTCAGCTGAGGCAGCCCCGAGGATTTTTCCGATTGATGAAAATTAAAAAAGTTATGAGTGTTTAAAAAATCTTGAGATCAGCTGATTGGTCTCCTTGCCTGCCAATCACCACGATGAAGGTAACACCCCATCCCGGGGGGACGGGGCAGGACTATAAAACCCCAGGTGCCTGGACGCGAGTCAGTCACTCTGGAAGATCGCGAGGGAGAGTCCACAACTGTCATTCTAAGCTGTGAATCAACTGAACTGTGAGTCTGCAGTGTATTTGCAATAATGATTTGTTAGCTCTTAATGACAATGCAATGAGTTATTTGGCAATTTGGTGGCCTGCACTCTGCTTGAAATGCTATGAAATTGAATGTGGTGGCCTGTGTGATGTACATGTAATGTAATATGTAATGCAAATGCCAGTGCCCCTTGAGGCCAAATGCAGAAGTTGGCAAATGTACCTGTGCCTTGTGATTGAGGTTAAGTGACCTTCTGGAAGTTTCAGTTGATTGCAGATTAAACCTTTCCTACAAGATGTCGGACGTGTATTCATTGTGCTAGTCACAACAAGGTCTTACAGAAGACATTACATGGTGTCAGAGTAAAAAAAAAAATGGAGAGCCTTAAGCTATCGGGCCCACTCTCCAGGCAAGGGGAAGCTTGAGAGACTGTGAGCCGAAAAAGAAAAAGAAAACACGGAGCCGAGGACAGTTAACCAGTCCCGATGCTCGGTCAAAGGAAACAGAGAAAACAAATGTTCGGAAAAAAAAAGCAGGTAACAGCCCAAGTGAAAGAAGAAAGAAGCAAGAAGAAGAGCAAGAAACACAGGGGTGGCAGCCCGAAGAGTAAGCACACGGCCTCGCCTCCCCTTGAAAGCACCGGAGGGCCCAGAGCCGATCAGCCTCACGATTCTCACAAACACCCAGCAGGTCCAAAAGCCCCGTTCAGAGGGCCGGGCTACCCCCACTTGTGGGAGAGGAGCGGCCGGCCGGCTGCAGAAAAGCGACAGACAAGGCCTTCACTTACCGCCACAACGCAGGCGCCGCCGCTGACTATGAAGCGCAGCCGAAAGGCGACGGATACAGAAGGCCGGTGGCCGGCCGCAAGCTCATGGTGGTGCACCGGGAGACGGAGAGAAGGTCGCTGTAGATTGGTTATTGCATGTGAACCAATCATAGTAGAGTAGCATGACTAACCCCACCTTACTGTATACTTTATATTAACACCCACTTCCTACACTGTGTGGTCCTGGCGATGATGAACTAGCAACTAACAACCTGCTGTACCGCTATATTATGTGTAACAATTAAAGATGACTTTAAACTCCAGGCTGTGTAACATACTTATTTACATGGTGTGAGAAGTGGGATTTGAACCCATGCCTCCATCGTTCTCCTATGTCAGAATCGAAGATAAGCTGCGCTGGCTTTCGACACGAGTGAGCCATGGTGATACAAATTAAACTGATAAACAGAAATAAACCCGATATACGGACGCAGTGGGTTACTTCAAGCTTTCCGACACCATGTAAAAGATACCCTGATCTATTCGATGGCAAGCTAGGCAAGCTGCCTGTGACCTATAAGATCGCTATTGACCCCAAAATCACCCAGCCGTCCGTGCCCCCACCGTGTGCCAAATGCCATGCGAGACATAATTGAGAATGAACTGAAAAACATGGTCTCCATGGACGTACTAGCCGAAAACCAGCCAACCCACTGACTGGGTCTCCACCATGGTTGTCACCTTTAAGAAAGACAAAAACGAGTTCAGCGTGTGCATTAATCCAAAAGATTTAAACACTGCCATCAAGCGCCCGCACTATCCAATGAGAACTGCCCAGGACGTCGCTGCACAAATCGGGCGCGCAACAGTATTTTCCGTCCTTGACACAAAAAAGCTCATTTTGGCAGATACCACTAGATGACGAGTCATCAAACCTCACCACATTTGCCACACCAGTCCTGTCCTGTCACGGTAACCTGCGATGCCTCACAATACGGGCTGGGCGCAGCCTGCCTTCAAAATCTGCGGATGGGACTGTACTACCTGTATCTTACGCCTCCCGCACCATGACGGACACCGAACGGCGCTATGCACAGATCGAGAAAGGGCTGCTAGCCGTGGTCTTCGCTTGTTCAAAATTCAAGGACTTGATCTTCGGGAACACCTTTACAGTCAAAACAGACCACCAACCACTTGTAACCATCCTTAATAATCCTATTCACGCAGCACCTGCACGGCTGCAGCGTATGATGATGCTGTTCCAGCGGTTCGACTTCAAAAATTGTTTACAAAAAAGGAAAAGATATGCTCGTTGCTGACACTCTTTCTCGTGCATCACGTGCATCCAGTGAACGACACCCCTATGAACGGGACGAGTTTACGGTTCTTAAGATCGACTTCATTCCCACGGAACACTTGCGCCATCTGGCTGAACACACAGCCGCCGATAGCACTCTTCAGCTACTCTCATCCATAATCAAAAGAGGCTGGCCGGACAGGCAATCCAGCACACCACCGGAGGTGCAGCCGTTCTTCCTGTTCCGCGATGAGCTGGTAATACAGGATGGTGTCATAGTTAAGGGCCACAAAGTCGTGTTCCCTTCATCCTTACAAGACGAATACTACAAAGAGGTCATCCAGGTTGCCACGTTGGCCCACGCACAGGGCATGTTCTACTGGCCTGGCATGGCCAAGTACATACGGGACAGGACAGCCTCCTGTCCCATCTGCAAAAGTTTGGCACCATACCAACAGAAACAGCCTCCGCTACAACAACCCCCACCTTGGACGTCGGTAGCAGCAGACATTTTCGAATGGCACGGTAAACACTATCTAGTCCTGGTCGACTACTACTCTAACTGGTCCTTGAAGAAAGGGCCTTGAAGACGTTCACCGAGGGCGGCCCACAGAGGTGACAGCGGAACCTCCGGTCGGTCCTCGAAGAAAGGGGAACTAAGTCCCCATTCATAAAAGAGAAGGTGAGGGTATATTGCGCGGGAGGGTTAATAATTGACAATCTGCTGCTGCCTGCCTGCTAAGTTAAAAAGTTCCCACGGTAGACACGATACACAGTGTATCGTGAGTCTGGCGTGGGAACTTTTTAACAGCGGGCAGGCAGCAGCAGATTGTCGCTCCATTCAGTTTCACCCCACCTACACCCCTCTGCTTCCCGGCCATGTGTGTGACCCCTTCCCTCCCCTCTCCAGCTCCCCGCCCATTGCACCGGCGCGGGGGCTTTGCACTGTCTTCACGTCGGCGATGCCAGCAGGTCAGTGCCAGTCACCGGAGACGTCAGAACCAACGGGACACCGACCCCCAGGCCCACTGCAAGCACGGAGATCCCAGATCAGCAACTCCAGCCCAGCCCCGCTCCAACTCCAGAGGAACACGCTCCCCGTTGGGGCAGAAGCTGATCGTGTGCAAAGTACGTCTTGTTCTTGGTGTGGCGCAGCACGGGCTGTGGGCGAACTGCCACTTGTCGCCGTAGCAGCCCATCGGGGAGGGGATTCCTCTGGAGTTGGAGGGGGAGGGGGGTATTGTGCTGTTTAATCGCCCCCTGCTATCCCAGGGACAGGGAGAGCGGCTTTTGAGAATGGTGGGCAATCACTTCCAAAATTCTGCCCACACAGTCAGTACACCTCTCCTACACTTGTCTCCCGCACTAAGATCATCTTGCAGAGAATGATCCCAGCCTAATCCTCCCTATTCTCTCCTATTCTGCAAGAAAAAACTACATTGAAGACTAAAACTCGCGATCGAGTAACTCCCGGGATCGAGGCGCAAACTCGCGACCTTGCGGATATGAGCCGAGCACTCTACCACTGGGCCAGCCATTAAAATCTACGCTAAAAATCTTCCATTCCTAAAGCCGAAAAATTCCGAATTCCGAAAAGTGTCTGGTCCCAAGGCTTTCGGATAAAAGGTTGTGCACCTGTACTTTAGATAAGTATTGCCACTCTACCTGATCAAATGCTTTCTCTGCATCCAAAGAAATAATTGATATATCTTCTTCCTCTACTTTATGTGAGTACATTATATTAAACAGACGTCTCAGACTATTAAATTAGTATCTTTAGGTATAAACCCCGTTTGATCAGGGTTTATCAATTTACTAATATATTTGCTTAATCTTCGTGCTAAAATCTTTGCTAAAATTTTCTGATCTGTATCTAAAAGTGATATAGCTCTGTATGAGCCCGGATCTTCTAAATCTTTACCTTTTTTTGGAAATAGCGTTATAGTGGATTCTGTTAGTGTTTCAGGTAGGTTGTTTTCTTTAAAAGCAAGGGAGTATAAATTAAATAAATAAGGGGTCGTTATCTCATGATTTTTTTTTATAAAATTCATTATTAAAACCATCTGGTGCCGGTGTCTTACCATTTTGCAGCGATTTTATTGTTTCACCTATTTCTTTGATTGTAATTTGAGCTCCTAGTTCCTCTTGTTCCAAAAGGTCCAGTATTGGAAGATTAGTTATCTAGAATTTTTTTTATTTTACTATCTTCTATTTTAATTTTAGATGTATATACGTTTTGGTAAAATTGAGCAAATCTATTATTAATATCTTTAGGTAGTATTAGTAATTCACCTTTCTCTGATTTAATTTTGGTTATAGCATTTTCCTTTTCTTGTTTTTTCAATTGGCGAGCTAAAAGCTTATGTGGTTTGTCACCAAACTCAAAATGTTCCTGTTTTGTAATTTGGAATAGACTTATTACTCTTGCCGATAAAATTCGATTAAGTTTAAATTTCAGTAATATTATCTTATTGTGTTTATCTGTCGTGGAATCTTTAGCATTATCTAACTCTAACTCCCTGATTTCTTGTTCTAACAACATTTGTTCTGTCTTATTCTTTTTATTTTGAAAACTTTGATATGGAATTATAATTCCTCTCATAAATTCCGTAAAAGTTTCCCATAATAAAGAAGGCAAAGTACCTGGTATATCATTTGTATCGAAAAAAAAGTTTCATTTGTTGTTTGAAATATTGATAGCCTTGCACGTCATTTAAAATATGAATATTAAACCTCCAAAAATTTTTTTTACCTGGCATTCCCTCAAATTTTACTGAAAACGTCAACGGAGAGTGATCTGAGATACTACTAATGTGGTATGTTGGGTTGTTTGTATATGGCATTAATTTCATATCCACTAAAAAATAATAAATTCTTGAATAAGTTTTATGTACCGAAGAGTAAAACGAGTATTCCCTTCCAACTGGATTAGCAGATCTCCATCCATCTATTATATTAGTATTTTTTATATATGTATTTAGAAGTTCGCTAGTCTTAGATTTTAAATTACTCTTCCTTTGTTTTGCTGATTTATCTAGATATGAATCTAAAACACAGTTAAAGTGTTAAAATTAAAACACAGTTAAAATTATCACATTTTGGTAATTAAACTGATATTATGTCTATAATTTTATCAAAAAATTGGGGGTTGTCAAAATTCGGAGCATAAATGTTTATCAAAGTTAGTGGGGTTGCATAAATTTCTACCGAAACTATAATATACCTTGCAGTTTACATGTCAAGTAACATCTTTGTAAGAGACTCAAAAAAAGGAAAATGTTGTTTCCATTCAAAAGACTAAGGAAATAACAGATTCAGTTTTCCAGTTTATATTATGTGGATCTCAAAAGTGGCCTCACATGTGAAGGGACAGACAGTTAATTCATCATAGCAAATGCAGTGTTGGGAAATAGCAGGAGCAAATCTGGCTTGACTAAAACACTTTCAGCAGAATTGCTTCTTTATGCCCAGTGCCTTAGGTCAAATACAATTATTCTTGCTAGACCACAAGACCACTAGCACTTCTATGAACATACATGCAAGGGGGATGGAGAAATTGGAGAGAAATTAAAAGTAAATAACATCATTTAGCTGCATGTTTTGAAACAATGATCCAATATTCAACAAAGCAGCGAGGGCTTAAACTTCAAATACATTACAATCTGTTTATGCCATTTTTAATAAATTAGATAATGATATCAGTAGGAAAATACACAATGTACTTCAAATAAAAAAAAACACTCACTCACACATTCTAACTTTTAGCACACAAAATGATATCCAGATAGAACCTGGAGTGTACCTTTGTTTACAAGAAATCCTTGATGTTTAGATCTGCTAGAGGATCCTTTGTTGCAGGTTTCTTGGGGCTCTGAGTAGCAGGCGTTGGACTTGGGGAAAGCTAACAAATCAGAGACCAAAGGAGGCAGAAAAAGCAGCAACACAGTGAGGCTGAGAGATTAGAAAGGGTATTATACTTCACATGCATAGACTGCTCAAACATAATATACTACATGCATTTTTGTTTTAAACACATATTCATGAAGACAAGAAATTTGAAAGAGCCAGCAGTATTAAGCACAGACTTTGCCAAGAAACAGCAGCCGCTATATATTTCTCACAAATAGTTCCCAGGTATACACTAGGAATTTTACCTATATTCAGATAATCAGATCTTGAGATAGTCTGTAATCTGGGATAAAATCATATCTCACACTTTCATGGTGTGCTTAAACAATTTATTAGCAAGGAGCTGTTTTATCCCAATTAATGCTAACCTCCAACTATTAGACACAAGGAACAGCAGATGCTTATTCACAAAATATTTGTGCTTTTTCCCCATCATATTGCCTTTTAGTACTAAATGTTGCAACATTTTTTGCAGATATTGAATAACTCTCCTTAATTGGCAAATAACAGGTTCTGAATGCAAATGACAATCTCAAAGTTATAAATAACATATTTTGCACTCTAGCCGACAGCCTTCCTTTGTTCCCACATCAGGTATTTAAAAATGAAAGTAGGAAAAAATATTTAGAGTCAGAGTGTCACAGTCATACAGCAAGGCAACAGGCCCTTCAGTCCAACTTGTTTATGGCAACCAAGACACCCCATCTACATTCGTCCCACCTGCCTGCGTTTGGCCCGTATCCCTCTAAACCTTTCCTATCCATGGATCTGTCCAAATGTCTTTTAAATGTTGTCATAGTGCCTGCCCCGACTGCCTTCTCTGGATCTGATCTGGATCTCTTGCATATTTCATCCCCTGCTCTTACAAATAGCTTTGGTGACCACACCCTGTTATAAAGCTATTCTGTATACTATTCTTGAAAACCATACAGAATAATTGAACTACACAAAACTCTTCAATAATTTAAGTGACTGCACAAAAGGATCCATTACAATTGTTACAGGAGATTATAGTGATAAGTGAGCTAAATAAGATATTTAAAAAATGTCTAATTGAACAATACAATTGCCTCTCTTCTGTTCAAAGTGAATTTAATAGAGTAAAACGATCTCTTTCGCTGATTTAGTGGATAGAAGCAAGCAAAATATCTCAAGGTGAATGTTGGTAGATTTTACGTTGAAATATTACCGTGCGCCTTGTAACAGATGAAACAGATCAGTAGTTGAGAAAATTAGATAAGCAACTTTAGGGTAGTGACAACAACATGATAACATTTAAGGTGGCAATGGAAACCACTAACCAAAGGCTCTTACAGAACTGCAAAGATTCAGCCTAATTGTGCACTTAAATGCCTGGAATGGAGCTTTAATTACTAATTCAATCCAAAATAAAAGCACAAAGATGGTTATTTCATGTTCTGAATCTTGGGCTACATGTGATCTGTTGAAAATTTAATGCACACCCAGTACCATCTTGGGATTGAAAAATAATCGGAAGTTCAACTTCCTTGAGTTTCTTGCATACAAATGGCCAAAATGTATTTTGCCTACAACCAAGTTTAGGGTAAATGCTTTACCTGTTTATTCAGTAACAAAATAGGCAGTTTGTCTTAACTCAGCAGGATTATCTTGCTCTGGGTTTAGGATGAAAACAATACCAACAGTGATCCGCTTAACTCTCTGGCAACACAACAAATCATATTTGTAATACCAAAATCTCTACTTTCTATGTTACCAAGCTAGCAGATATCCAAAAAAAACGTTTCTATCTTGGATAGAAACAATGCCTTTGTTGACCAACATATTGATAAAAGCTTACCGGTGGTCCAGCACCAAATGCTGGTCTCATCATGGGCTGAGGATACATCATTGGCTGCGGAGGCATCATGGGTACATTTGTACTTGCAGGTGGCTAAGATGGAAAGAATGTTACATATTTAATTTAGATAGGATTTAGCAAATAACTACATTGCTGTATTAATTTTTTTCCCCAGACAGTATTTGATAATACCAATATAAATTAAGTCAGAAAAATACATACTGAAATAAAGTAAATTTTAGATCACAAACAATTAAACAGATGCCATGAAGTTTCTTCTACTTACCGTCCCAAATCCCCCAGGTACTGGCTGAGCATTAGGTGCAGGTCCAACTGGTGGGGCAACTCCCTATGAACAATATATATGGAAGAGCAGATGTGAAAATACTGGTATCGGTACATTTGATTTAAGCAAAATTGTGTTGAAAAAAATGGTTATTTTATTTTATTTTACAAGTTATTGCAGATCTCTGGCATTGTCCCTTACTTTGAGATTTACATAAGATTACTATAGCACGGAACAAATGATTCCCTTGATGATCCAGTCAAAGCAAACAACTGTCAGCACATATCCATTGCCTTCCGTAAATGCCTTAGTGAATAACTAATGTTCTAACTTGCTTTCAATTTGGTTTCTAACTTAGTTTCTATTCCAGACATGACATTACAACTGAGTTGAAAAGGGAAAAGTGTGTTCCATTGATATGACGATGCACTTTTAAAGGATGGAATTTCTTACACCAACGAAAAGCCGAGAAATATAGTAATTCAAAAAAATGTGCTAACTTGGAGAGGACATGTCATTTTATTCTGATCCATCAAGGTACCTTGTCGAAGATATGAGCAGTTCAAAAGATATTAATTACAATGCTTTCATTTTCAGTGCAGGTAAGCAAGAGTATTTTTGGTGTCCAATGCATCACTGAAACCAACCAGTGCTAATTCATGCACCTTTTAAAAGGCAGGGTATTAGATCAACCATTGCTCAATGCCACAGGTTTAGATCCATTGAAAACAATTGTGACTGTACGAGCAAATCCTCTGTTTCATGAACAACGATACTGTCCACTTCCTCCTGGAAGTCCAAGCTAAAGATTAATGGTCAAGGGCCTGTCCCACTATACGAGTTTACCCAAGAGCTCTCCCGAGTTTAAAAAAAAATCAAACTCGTGGTAAGTATGTAGAATGTACGTAGCAGGTACGTCGGCGTTCGGGAAGTCTCTTAGCGGCTCGTATCGCTAACGGCAGGTACTCGGAAAATGCGGTAAGCTCGTGAAGTTTTTTCAACAGTGTGAAAATTGTCCACGAGAGCCCCGAGTACCTACGAACGGCTATTACCATAATTCTCCGAGTTCAAATCAGGGGAAACTCGGGAGAACTCTTGCATTACCTCGTACACTGGGACAGGCCCTTAAGAGTCAAAAACCCAGAACAGTTCAAAGAGCAACAAAACCCACTCTTACATTCACGCTGCCATGGCAGGGCCACCAGCATAATCATGCACGAGTCTCACTCCAGCACAGAAGTGTGAAAATGCACACCTCCAGATTCAGGGTAGTTTCTTCCCAGCTATTATCAGGCAACTGAATCATCCTATCAACAATTAGAGTTGTTCAGAGCTAATATCTACCTCATTGGAGACCCTCAAACTATCTTTAATCAGACTCTACTAGACTTTATCTTGCAATAAATATTATTTCCTTTATCATGCATCTGTACATTGTGGATGGCTCAATTGTAATCATGTATAGTCTTTCCACTGACGGGTTAGCACGCAACAAACGCTTTTCACAAGCAAATGTACCTCGGTGCACGTGATAATAAACAAAACTAACTATCAGGAATTGTAAAATTCAGGTATTGAACCATGACAACCTGACATCACCAACATTCTTTCTACTCAGGAAAAGGTCACACAACAGACTGGTAATGTTACTGTGCTGCCTACTGTACAGAGACATACATATGCAGGAAATATTGCTGGTAAATAATAGATAGGTCTCCTAAAATGTCTCTGATCAAAGAATAAGACATCATCTTCCATTGTATGCTTGCATCTACTCCTCATATTCCATTTCCCTCATCATACTTCTGCTTTGTAATTCACGCAATTTATATAAATTCTACACCTACTTTCAGGAAATTCATGTTTCTTCAACAGTATTTTTCAGTTTTAACACGGAAGAATCTAATTTAGATTTACATTAGTTGATTGTATTATACACTAGGGTGCAATGAATTCCAGTTCAAAGCTCCAGAGTAAACAGTAATTACAATAAGTATACTATTAAAATAACAGCAAATGCAAGAACAGGATGGTGCAAAGACTTTGGTGCACATAAATACTAAAGTGCAATAATGAAATAGCCATATGGTGCAAAGTTAAGATTAAGAATACGTAGTAGCAGTACAGGGAAGAGTATGATTAGTTCATTGGTCTGAATGCCGAGTCTACAAAGCTGTTCTCAAGTCTGGGCTTCAAGCTCCTGTATCTTTTCTCAGAAGTTGAAATAGAGAAAATTGAACAACCAGGATGACAGGCATCCTTGATAATACTTCAAGCCTTTTGGATGCAACATACCATGATGATGGACTGGATGAAAGTGACGAGCTTGTGATGGATTGGGCTGTGTTCACTCTCTGCATGTTCAGGTGATAAAGAGCAGATCAGTTGCCATACCAGGCTGAGATGCATACCACCAGAATACTTTTGGCAGAGCATCTGTGGAAGTTTAAGAGAATTCTGGTGGATTGCAAAGTATTTTGCTCTGCCTACGCTTTCTTTGTTAAATTACTTTGCTTGGTATCTGAAAAGATTTGCCATATCCAAGAGAATTCTCTCGAACTTCTCAGATGCCCCAGAGAAAGAATCCTCATGGGATGCATCTCAGCCTAGTATGACAACTGCTCTTTTCGTAATCATTGGAACCTGGAAAGAATGGTAAATGCAGTTCGGTCCATCACAGGCTCTTCACTTCCTTTCACCCAGTACATCTTCATGGTGCGATGAATTACAAAAGTTGAAAGTATCGTCAACGATATCTGCCATCCTGACCATTCCCTTTTCTCTCTTCCACCATCTGAGAGAAGATACAGGAGCTTGAAAACTTGGATACCAAACTTAAGAACAGCTTCTTCCACACTGTTATCCACAATCTTGCAAATTTATTTCACTACACCTTCGGGTGTATGTGACGCATAAAATTGACTTTGGCTTTGACTTTGTTATTAGACTCCAGAACCAATCTATTTTTTCACACAACCTTCCCAGAGATGCTGCCATGTAGTCCTACTCTAAACTTATCCTTAACTGTACATTAATCGATTATTACATTATTATACTTTAATTTTTTTGTGCACCATTTCAAATTGCACTACAATTTTGCACCATTCTGATAACTAAAGCCCCTGTCCCACTTAGGAAACCTGAACGGAAACCTCTGGAGACTTTGCGCCCCACCCAAGGTTTCCGTGCGGTTCCCGGAGGTTTTTGTCGGTCTCCCTAATGTCAAAAGTGGTTTCCGCTTCTTCTATGTTCCGGCAATTATTTCAAAAAATTCAAAACCGATGCTAGTTGAAGGTGGTTGCCGGAGGTTGCAGGTAGTGGAAGGTTTTACCTTCAACTAGCATCGCAACCGGCTTCGACTAAAAAAATTACCGATTTTTAAAACGGCAACCTATTTTTAGTCGCGGCCGGTTTTGAATTTTTTGAAATAATCGCCGGAACATAGAAGAAGCGGAAACCACTTTCGACCATTAGGGAGACTGACAAAAATCTCTGGGAACCGCACGGAAACCTTGGGTACTTATTGTTGTATTGCCATTCGTTTATTTTAGAGATACAGTGTAGAAACAGGCACTTCGGCGCACCAAGTCCACGCCGATCATCGATCACCCATAAACTAGTTTCATGTTATCCCACTTTTTCATCCTATACACTCTGGGCAATTTAAAGAAGCCAATTAACCTACAATTAACTTTTAAAAATGTATAAACCCTGCACAGACAGCATCTGTAGGCTGGATCAAACTCTGGTCTCTGGCGTTGCGAGGCAGCAGCTCTATCGCTGCGCCACTGTGCCACATATTAATGTATATTGTTTAATCTGTGAGTTACATGTAAACAATTAATGTCACTGCTCCCTTGGGTTTATAACAATAAAACAACCTGAATACGATACACATCCCATAACACCACTCGTAAACTATTTAAATAGCAGGCGTCTTCAAAACAATGAAGTTTTACATAAAGATGCACAATGTGAAACAATCTCCAAGTACAGCTAGCAAGCAGAGTGAGCTCATGCAACATTCTAAATATTTATCTTTTTTATGGATACAAGAAGTGGGTGCTGCTTTTATCTGCCAGTAGATCATTTTCAATAAAAAGTTTGGAAAAACAAAAGTATTAAAGTTTACTTCACCAGCATAACAGGTAAATCAATATTTCATTTAGCTAACCGAGTAAGGTTGAGGAAATAGAAAATGATCAGATGGGTGTTTAAAATCTTAGAAAGCTATCTAACTAATTAGATTTTTTTGAATTATCGAAGTGCCTTATTAAACGTACACAGCACTATTAGACTGGAAAGAAAATTTTCACTGCAGGGAAATGTGATCCCAGACTCGCATACTTGGTCTCCTTATATTTTCTGCTACTGTGTTTCCGCATTTTCTCTTTGTTGTAACATACCCGTGTAGGAATGGGATTCCCTTCAACTTTCAGGCTTTTATATGCAATTCATAATTCCACATTTGTAATTAATGCTGATCAAAAAGTGATGGGCAATATGCTCTAAAGATTGGTATAAGTTGAACTCAAGAAAAGCTAGTTAAATGCTTTTCAAGTATGTTTCTAATAACTAAAAGGCAATATAAATGTATCAAAGCTACACTTAGAAACATAGAAAATAGGTGCAGGAGGAGGCCATTCGGCCCTTCAAGCCAGCACCGCCATTCATCGTGATCACGGCTGATCACCCATAATCAGTAACCCGTGCCTGCCTTCTCCCCATACCCCTTGATTCCGTTAGATAAAGCTCTAGGAGCCAACTCTCTTTAAAATCCATCCAGTGAATTGGCCTCCACTTCCATGGCAGAGAATTCCACAAATTCACAACTCTCTGGCTGAAAAAGTCTTATCTCATCACAGTTTTAAATGGCCTCCCCATTATTCTTAAGACTGTGGCCCCTGGTTCTGGACTCCCCCAACACTGGGAAATTTTTTCCTGCATCTAGTTTGTCCAGTTCTTTCATAATTGTATTTGTTTCTTTAAGATACCCCCTCATCCTTCTAAATTCCAGTGAATACAAGCCCAGTCTTTCTAATCTTTCCTCATATGACACCCGCAATCCCGGGGATTAACCTCGTGAATTTACGCTGCACTTCCTTAAATTAGTAGACCATAAACTGCACACAATACTCCAGATGTGGTCTCACCAGGGCCCTGTACAACTGCAGAAGGACCTCTTTACTCCTATACTCAACTCCTCTGTAAACATGCCTGTTTACCTGCATGTTTACTTTCATTACTTGATTGATGAACAATACAATTCTTGTTAAATTGCAGAGTACTGCAACACCTCCTGGACAAGACAAGTAAACACTC
The DNA here is from genome assembly GCF_028641065.1 of Leucoraja erinaceus. Lineage (NCBI taxonomy): Eukaryota > Metazoa > Chordata > Chondrichthyes > Rajiformes > Rajidae > Leucoraja > Leucoraja erinaceus. The sequence goes on along the minus strand of NC_073381.1, from coordinate 71,337,623 downwards.
TACTAACAGAGAAGCTGCAAAACTCAAGCACAGTTATAAAAATAATAAGCCACAATTCTCTTCAATTAATGTAAAGCTTATTGTGTCTATTCGATTTGATTTGATTTGATTTGATTCATTGTCATTGCACAAATATGAGTACAGGTACAACAAAATACAGTTTAGCATCTGATCAGAATGCAAGATAGTAGAAATAAAAATACTGGTTAAACAATATGTGCAATGTGGATGAATTAAACTGGTACATAGGCAAATAAATGTATACAGATGGGAGAGTATAAAAGATAGCTAGCGTCGGGACTGTGAGTTCAGCAGTGTAATGGTGTTATTGAAAAAGCTGTTCCTCAGCCTGCTTGTGCGAGACCTGAGGCTCCAGCTCGGATTCCAACAATGTAGTGGCCTAAATTAAGAATTGTAATAAATTCTCTATTTTATGGAAAGATGTTAATTCCCATATCCCATTAAATTATATATTTTAGAAGGTTTCTATCAAGTTGATATGTTTGCTAGCTTGCCTCATAGTCACTTCAGACAGTTATGTAGAGCATTCCTTCCAGGAGAAAACAGTCAGCATGTGCATGCTGAACAATGTGTAAAAACGGCATCACTCACTCACTTCTGAAATCAGTATTTTCTACAACAGAATAACCACCTTCATTTACCATGCTCAAGAAAATAAACTAATTCTGAGAATGCAATCAGGGTGTGATGTTGCTGGTTGTGTAAGTTGTGCATTGTCTGGAAACTGGTTATTGAGGAGAGACAGAGAATTTTAGGCAAGTTTTAGGAAGTATACCAAGATATTAAAAAAGAGAATATACCATTTGATTGTTGGGTGGAGCACCTGCTGACCAAGCTGTTGTTGGAGCAACCTTTGGTTGCCAATTTGCTCCTCCTGTCAACTTCTTTTCTGAAGCATTCCATTGAAGATCACTCCTATAATTATAGTAGATTTACAATGAAAATGGGTTTGATGATATCTTAATCACATCCAATGATTTACATTTTGCTTTACGATCAGAGACCAATTTAGAACTATATATGGCAGATACAAAATGCTGGAGTAACTCAGCGGGACAGGCAGCATCTCTGAAGGGAAGGCATGGGTGATGTTTCGAGTTGAGACCCTTCTTCAGACTATCGAACTATATATGCATCCATGTGACAAAATATATATTAACATTCAATGCCAATTGTGATTAATTCCATCACTAAAACAAACTAAACTAAAACACTGCATTAGAAATACTCCAAATCATATTAAGTTGTACAAATGCAAAAGCCCACTTCATTGACTTAGATTTTCAATTTGGATGATCAGATCGGATCAGAATAGCTCCTCATCCCTTCACTGATAGCATATCTTTAAAAAAAAAAAAGCCTGGCCACTCACTGAAGTCTTTTCCCCCTTGAGAAATGGTATTTCGCAGGATACAAGTTGCTACCCAGCCAGTTCCAATGGTTCCATTTCTCTCAACACATCAAATAATTCATTTTTCACTTGTTTAGACAGTAAAGCCCCCCCCCACACCCCACATTTCATCATGCATTTGAGTACAATAACTAGAATGCACCATTACATCTAGAAACCCCTTAAAAAATATTTGGCTATTTCCCATTCTTTTTTCAGACTTTTGCTTTCCAGTACCATTTTAAGTTGAATCAGGTCAGACATACAGTAAAGATATCTCCTCTTGAACCCCAACCCACCTGTGTTGTCAGGAATCTTATACACCAAAATAATATTTCCTCCAGCTAGCCATTAGAATGACTAAAATTAAAATGATCATACTTTACTAGATCAAGGTCCTTGTTTGTTCTCAGTCTGCATGAGGGAACGTTTACTAAATTATTCCTAATTTCATAAGCATGATCCGAATGGGGTAATTTGATCATTTAAATATCATGGATATTTAGTGACATTTAAATACCCAGCAAAAGTGCAAAATAAAATTTGTCAAAATATGGAAAACATGCATTGCAAACAGTAAACGAGATCTGACAAATTCAATAATTACTTAATTTCTTCAATTTACATCCACTGTCTTACAACTCCTATTGAAATTAATGGATTTACAGATCCTCTATTAGCTCCATCCTGCCGCTGGATCCTTGTGTTATTTTACCAGTTCAAATGCCACGAAATATCAGCAAGACAAAGCTTTGCTGCGGGTTGTCATGTGAACATTTAGAACACAAGTTTGAACAATGAGAAAAACATGATCTATTCTGCAAACACTGCACCCAATCTGTAGATTTCATTAGTCAGTCTTCCTGCTATCATTGAGCAACCTTGTGAGCATTTTGAGCAGCATATCTGAGAAAGGGTGTGCTGGCTTTGGAGAGGGTCCAGAGGAGGTATATAAGAATGATCCCAGGAATGAGTAGGTTAACCTATGATGGGCCTGTACTCACTGGAGTTAAAGAATGAGGGGGGAACCTCATTGAAACATACAGAATAGTGAAAGGCTTGGATAGAGTGGATGTGGAGAGGATGTTTCCAGAATTAAGAATGTTCTTCTGCCTCAGAATTAAAGGATGTTCTTTTAGGAAAGAGTTGAGAAGAAATTTCTTTAGTCAGAGGGTGGTGAATCTGTGGAATTCTTTGCCACAGAAGGCTGTGGAGGCCAAGTCAGTGGATATTTTTAAGGCAGACAGATAGATTTTTGATTAGTACAGGTATCAGAGGTTATGGGGAGAAGCAGGAGAATGGGGTTAGGACGGAGAGATAGATCAGCCATGATCGAACAGCAGAGTAAACTTGATGGCCAGACTGGACTAATTCTACTCCTATTACTTATGATCCTATGACGATATGATCATCTTGGACTGAAGCTGTTAACTTATTTTTCCCTATACCTCCAAGACACTGCGAATGCCTCGATTGTAATCATGTATTGCCTTTCCGCTGACTAGTTAGCAAGCAACAAATGTTTTTCACTGTACCTCAGTACACATGACAATAAACTAAACTGAAACTGAACTGAAACCATCTTTTTCTGTACAAATCCCTTCATCTATACGTCTCCTTCTCTGTTACTCTGAGCGTTGTAACTCTCAGAACCTTTACAAGCTTGTTAAACGTCAAGGCATTTTTTTTCCAGAGCGTGCTATCTCTCTACATAAAAATAATGTTCTGAATAGATCTTTACTTACTTCTTTCCTGGAGTTGGAGAAATGCCAAGGTCTACAATCAGAAAGAAATGTCAATTTAAAAACAAATTAGACTATACACCACCTTCATTTTATGTAATGCAACTCAATACAAACATAAATTAATTGCCTTTGGATACAGTTATCTCCATATAGAATTAATTTATCAAGTGGAAGAATATGGTTATCACTTGTGGTTTCCCAAGTTACAGCACCCATCCCTTTGCTATCCCCACAAATTCCCAATTTAAAGATTCTTGGGATGAAAAATACATAGCACAGAAACAGATTAAACTGCCCATCAAATTTGTGTTAGCTGCTTCAAATAATTAATTCCCGATTAATGTTCATAACATTTAGTCTAATGTTTTCCTATCTCTTTAATTTTTCATCTACCGGTAGTTCCCTTTTCACGAGTACTGGTTTAGATTACCAACAGGTCGTGCTCGTAGGCCCCCCTCGGTCATGACTGACCATGGGTGATGCATCCTAGTTGTTGGCTGCTTGCTCCAAACCTCGGCTAGAGCAGCATCGCGTGGCTGAAGAGACCAATGCGGGAATGACAGTCTCTGTCGCAAATGTCACATTTGTGTGTGGTCTCTGGTTTGTTGAAGTTGCTGCGCTCCTTTCTGCGTGCCCGCTTGTCTGCCGCTGCGTTCAACAGCTTCTCTTCCCTCGTTTTGAGATGTTGGTTCAGGGTACCTTTCCACCTCGTGTGGTTAGCTGCAAGGCTCTCCCAGGACTCCATGCCTTCATATCCCTCATGCAGACATCCTTATAACGTAGCAGGGGGCGGCCGATGGTTCTCCTCCCAGATGTCAGCTCCCCATAGAGGATGTCTTTTGGAATACTGCCATCCTCCATGCGGTGGACATGGACCAGTCACCGCAGTCTGCGCTGCCTGAGTAGAGTGTACATACTGGGAAGGCCAGCACGAGACAGGATCTCGGATGCTTCTCAGGTGGAAGGTGTTGAGTCTTCTCTCCTGCCTGGCATATGTAGTCCATGTCTCACTGCCGTGCTGCAGCGTGCTGTTGACACAGGCATTGTAGACTGCTATCCTTGTCTTCACTGTCAGCTTTGGGTTGGTCCACACTCGAGTTGGGAGGCGAGCGAAAGTTGTAGATGCCTTCCCGATCCTCATATCAATCTCTGTGTCCAAGGAGAGGTTGTCGGTGATGGTGGAGCCGAGGTACATGAACTGATGGATGACATCAAGTTCGTAGCGTCGATGGTGATGACAGGCCGCGCCTCTGTATCCTGCCCCAAGATGTTCATCTTCTTCAGGCTGATGGTCAGCCCGAAGTCCTTGCATGCCCGATAAAAGGGGTCCATCAGTGACTGTAGTTCCTGCTGGGTGTAGGACACAACTGCAGCGTTGTCGGCATGATCGTGGCATCTCTCATTTCCTGCGGTACAGCTCCATCTTGCATGCGATTGCATGCGTTTGGCGTGACCAACCGGAAGTGGAGTTCACGCTAAGTTCGTGCATGACGTCATGCTTACCAATCAGCTGGGCAGGAGGCGGGCCGACAGAATTTGGGCGCCGCATGACGTCGGGCGGTGACGTCATCACGCAACGCCTCAACGGGCGGTGACGTCATCACGCAACCCAACGCTCTAGGTGTACGCCATCAAGACACTGCGTACACCATCAAGACGCTGCGTACAACGTCAAGAAGCTGCGTACGACCGCAATGCGCCTGCGTGCCGACAGGCCATTGGCGCGCAAAGATTTCTGCCACTACAAGAATTTCGGAGCCCCGAGCGATGTCGGGACCAGCCCCGCACAACTTTGGTATGCTTATCTACACCAATTGGAAATAAGCGAGTCCTGGTCTTTTAACCAACGTGCTTAAGTACGTCTTACAGAAGGTTTTGCATTGAGCTAATTAGCCATAATGATGTTACATTGTAATGTTTTAAGTCAAACTTCTGTCTGTAAGGTGGTTGTCATTATATGGTAACTTCAGACTTGACATTTGATCACTACTCAGCTAATGCACTGGAGTAACTGATCTGCTGCCAAATACCTCTACATCATTTGTCCTTGAACAAAAGTTTCCTCGATAGATTTAATTAAATAAATACTCAATTAAATTTATTTTTATTAAAAACATGCAATTCTACAGCATAAAGGCATGGCTCATGCTCGTTTGAGTCTTTGAAATTGTTAATTAATGAGACTTCTCTCCAATTGGATGGTTTGACTGATTTTTAATTTTTAAAACATTTAGATCATTATAACTGCAAAATTTTCCCCAATTCAAAAACATAATGTTCAAGGTAAAGAATTAGTCCATTCGGCCCATCAAGTCTACTCTGCCATTCAATCATGGCTGATCTATCTTTCCCTTTCCATTTTTCTGCTTTCCTGCCATTTCCACTGGAAATCAATTCTCTTGCTCGAGGAAATTTACGTTCTAAATAGACAATTTAAGCCATTCAATAACATTATCAAATCCTCCCTTTATTCAATCCGGAAAAGAGTTTCACTTTTCTTCATGGAACCCAAGGTCTTGATCCTAGGCATTCGTCTCCAAGGTCTTGATGTCCTTAGGAGGCATGGTGGAGTATATGCTCCAATCAGCAACAAAAGTGCCAAAGTGAAAATGGGTGAGCGCATCAAGTTCCTTGGCATAAATATCACTAACCATCTGTCATACACCAAACATATTGATGAGAAAGCCGGCACACCAATACCTTTACTTGCAGAGGAAACTGAAGAAATTCAGTATGTTTCCAATGACTCCTACAAACTTCTACAGATGTATCATAGATATTGCAGAGAGTTGTAGACTTAGCGCAATCCATGACACAGACCAGACTTCATATCATTAACTCCATCTACACTTCACACTGCCTCAGAAAAGCAGCCAACATAATCAAAGACTTGTCCCACCCCAGTCATTCCTTCTTCTCCCCGATTCTGTCCAGCAGAAGGTACAGAAGCTTGAAAGCAAGCTCCACCAAACTCAGGTACAGCTTCTTCCCTTCTTATCAGGTTTCTGAATGGTCCTTCCAAAAGTTAGGGTATTTTTGTCCAACTGGACAAAATATTCTAGCTCAGAATTTCTCAGATGATTTGTACAAGATTGAGCAAAACACTATTGGTTTTGTGTTCTACTTTTAAGCCTAGGAACCAAGATACTTTCTAAAAAGGGGCCTAATAAAAAATAAGCTAGAGCCTGCTTACATTCTGTATCTCTCGAAAATTCTACAAGGTTATCAATTTGCTCTGTGACCTTTTTATCTTAGTATTCATTAGTGCTAACATAAACAAATCATTTATGTATGGCATTCTGTACGGGTCCATGGTGCGAGGGAGGAAGGCGCAGATCTGGTTCTTGACCAGCCTCCTGAAGCATTTCATGTCTACCGAGGTGAGTGCCACTGGTTGCTAGTCATTCAAGCAAGCTGGAGAGGCATTCTTTAGCAGTGCTACAATGGTGGATCTTTTGAAGCAGGCAGAGACCATGGACTTGGCCAGGGAGAGGTTGAATATTGTGGTGAGCACTGGAGCAAGCCGAGTAGGACAAGACTTTAGTACTCGCCCAGATATACCATCTGGGCCTACAGCTTTCCTCATGTTCACACGCATCAGAGCCCTCCTCATGTCGTGCTCGGACACGGAGAATGTGTGCACATCCCCAGCGGTGGTCGTCCCTCCAGCCTCGCTAGCCGACGGTGTTGTTGTTAACCGGCGAGCTAGGGGTGATGTTGCACGTCTTGAATCGTGCGTAAAAAGAGTTCAGGTCATCAGCTAGGGAGGTGCCGGCACTCCCGGTTAGGAGGGGCTGCTCTGGTAGTTAGTTATAGTCTGTAGTCCCTGCCAAAGGCGTCTGGTGTCCCGCTGCTCCATCTGCGGCTCCATCCTGTCCCTGTACCTCCTTTTTGCGTCCTTCACCTCTCTTCGCAGTCTGTAGGACTCTGCCTTGTAGTCGTCCATATTGCCAGATGCCAGGCCGGAGATGTAAGCAGCAGTGCGAGCATTCAAGGCAACGCGAATGGACCTGTCCACCCTGGGTTTTTGATTAGGGATGCTAACCCTTACCGTGGGGACGATGTTATCGGCTATTGTTGCAATGAAGTCCATGACTGCTTCCGCAAACTTACTCATGTCTCTGGAACTTGCTTGGTACATATTCCAGTCGACATCACTCAGTGCATCTTCTCTGAATGGCCTCTGAATGGTCAGACCACTGCTTTAGTCCCTCGTCACTGCCGCTTCCCGTACTACCCGTTGTTTATACTCTGGCAGCAGGAAAATGGCATTGTGGTCAGATTTTCCAAAAGGAGGGAGAGAAGCGGTCTTGTAGCCTTTCCTGAACTACAGTGGTACAGTGGTACAAAGTTCTTTCCCCCATGGTGACACACGTGATATGTTGGCAGAAATTAGGCATGACCTTTTTGAGATTTGCCTTATTAAAATCTCCAGCCCCCACCATAGCCGCACCAGGGTTCTTGTTTTGGTGTCGACATAACACATCATGTAGGGCCAATAGTGCCACGTCAGTGTCCGCATGCGGTGGTAAGTAGACGGCTGTGATGATCACTGAACTGAACTCCCGAGGAAGGTAGAATGGATGGCATGAGATATTCAGATGCTCCAGGTCCGGCGAGCAGGAATGAGAAAGCGTCTTAATATTCTTAGGGTTGCACCAGTTATTGTTGGTCAAGAAGCAAACTCCACCACCCTTTGATTTCCCGGATTCTTCCGGTCTGTCCGCACGGAAAACAGTGAAGGACTCGGTTGGGCAGATTACTTGATCCAGCACCAGCGAAGTCAGCCATGTCTCGGTCAGACAGAAGATGTTGCAGTCTCTTATGTCCTGCTGGAATCTGATCCTCGCCCTGAGGTCATCCAACTTGTTCTCCAGTGACTGGACATTAGCCAGAAGAATGCTGGGCAGAGGTGAACGGAAGGCTTGGGCTCTCAGCCTATTCCGAATCCCCCCCTCGATTACCTCAATGTTTTCTCCGACTTTTTCCCGGAGCCGCGCTCCCATTGTTCTTGCCAGAGCTCTTGTGATCTCTGACGGCCACGCTGGATCGGTGAGTAACGTGTCCAAAAGGCTTTGGGTTATTCTAAAGTTTAGTTTTAACAGTGTTTTCCAATCGTACATTGTTAGTGCTAATGTGTCAGTGGTAAAAAATAATTAAACGCACGTAATTTTTCAAGTGCTTTCTCCATTTATCCTCGTCTATTTCAATTGGTCTGCTGCTATCCATCTTATTAACATATTTTCTTTTTGTGTCTTATACAAAGTAAGCCTTCTATATCCAAGATCAGGCCATCAATATAATTCAAACAAAATGTGGTACCTGCACTGACATCTGGGAGACGCTATTTTATTTCTTCCCAGTCAGAGGTAAGTGCTTGCCTAGTCTCTGCTTTTCATCCTGTTAGATTTACTATCCCTGTTATCACCTTTATCCCAATTATAAGAGTTCCAATATAGCCAAAATTAAATGGCACTTTGTCACATTTCTGATCGAGTTTTGAAAACTCAATTCTAACTCATCTGTCACAGTTTCACTGTTCTACCTAACAATCTAGCCAGAGTTTTTTCATACTCCACTTAATAAACTTACATTCAATTGGATAACGTCTGGTAAATCAATTTTTGCATTTTCTATCGTTTTCTGTCAGATCTCATCTTGGCTGCTTTTAGTCATCCAAAAGCAGTGTAATGAATATTTGTAAAACATTTAGCCATATGGAGGAGCTCAACCATATCCAGTTGCTTGAAATTTTGATACCACTGGTAGTAAAGTTACAGTTGGCTGTAGACAAAATCATACAACTTTGTACAATTTTAGATATTACGAGACCAAATGCAGACCCGTTGGGTCTGTTCCCCCAACGCGTGTTTGCCGGGGGGGGGGGGGGGCGGCATGCGGCGTCACACACACTAACCACCTCCACACACTAACTACCCCCCTTGATATTATATTAATATGTTTTTATTAATTTGCTCCTTTTACCCCATAACCGCCCTATCCACTGACGGATAGCCCCAGCTCGCAGGCACGTCAAGAGGGGGGGGGGGAGGGAGGGGGGGCAGAGAGTGAGGGCAGAGAGAGGAGGGCAAGAGACAGAGGGAGATGGAGAAGGGGAGAGATTGGAGAAAGAGGCAGAGACAGGAGGGCAAGAGACAGAGGGAGAGGGGGTGGAGAGGAAGAGGAGAGGGAGGATGGGCGAGGGGGGAGGGTGGGGGAGGAGGGGAGAGGGAGATGGGAGGAGAGAGAGGGGAGGAGAGAGGGGGGTGCTGAGAGGGGGAAGGGAGGAGGAGATGTGGGGGAAGGGAGGGGGTAGGGGAGGGTGTGGAGGGGGGGGGGGGGGGGGTTTTAGGGGAGGGGGAAAGGGGTTTTAGGGGAGGGGAAGGGGAGAGAGAGAGGCGAGAGAGGGAGGGCGGAGAGGGAAGAAGGTGAGGAGGATGGGGGGGGGGGGGGGAGAGGGGCTGGTAGGGGAGCCGGGCGAGTGAGTGGGCTGTGAAATGCGGAGAGAGACGGAACCGGCCTCTGACTCTCTGGAAACCCACAGCTGGAATGAGCGGGCGGGCGGGGGAGGGGTGGGGCTTCACGAGCTGCACGGGCAGTGTGGAGAAGCTTCAGCGCGTGAGGCGCCTCTGAGCTCGATATCTGCAGAACAAAGATCCTCTAGCGGAACTGAGCTGTAGAATCTTTGGTCTGCAGAACTTTCTCGATCTTTCTGCGGCTTTTGAAGAACGGGGGGGTGGGGGTGGGTGGGCTAGTCCCTCGTGGAAAACTGCGCATGCGTGTTGACAGCAGCTGCATTTATTCAGAGCGGGGGGGGGGGCACGAGGAAAGGCATTGTGAGGTCAGCAGCTGGGCAGTCTTTATATTTTTTTAAATATCAGTTTGATGATAATTTTTAGCAAATATCTCGGCAAATAATTGACCAAATGTATAGAGGATTGGATTTTTGAAATCATAAGGAAAATTTCTACCAGAAGATGTAAAAAATTCACTGTTATTGTAATGTCAGCTGCTGGGCAGCGGTCAGATTTTAAAAAAAAGGTCAGATTGGTCCGGAAAATTATGTACCAAATGTACAGAAGAGTGGATTTCTAAAATCACAAGGAAAATCTCTACTGAAATGTGTAAAAATGTCCCCGTTTTGGTGTCTAGTTTTCGAGGAGATACGTTTCAAAGGCAAAATGACACCCACACAGTTTTAAAAGTATATAGATTAATGTTTCTTATTTTAGAAATGATCCAAAACAAAAGCTCTAACAATTTTGCAATCACTTATTTAAAAAATTGCTAAACGTACTTCCTACAAGATTTGCAAGGGAAGAATCGAGGTCACTCCCCAGGCCTTTTGTCGGCTGCTGCGTTCCACTTGTTGTTGGCATTCCTGCAAGTGTTGCTTGATTTTGTGACGCCACTGTCGGCATTAGAAGATCACCTGGTCCATCAAAAACTGACAAAATGAAAATGATTAAAAACAGGAATGGTGATTGCAGCCCCCAACACATAAATATATTTGCTCTCTTGCCTCACCCTTTATCCATAAAAACATGCAATCTAATCTCATTTTAGATTTGTTAAAAATTAGACTCTGAAATATGTTTTCATTGCATACTACATCTAAACACAAGACTACATCTAAACACAAAACACAAACACATCAATCAAAGCATCTCCACTGAAAGACAAATTATGATGACTAATTAGAACTGTGGAAAAAAACCTTTCATGCCATTTGATAATAGTGCAATAATGTAGTCTGAGGTAAATGTAATTTAATTTTAAAAACATCTCAAGAATAGCATTTCTTATTTGTCAGTCAATTAGAAAAGATATGCACACAGCAACAAGCATATATAATTGTACAACTGAAGCCAAGTCGCAATTAAGGCTGAAACTCACCAATAATGCAATTGCATCAAACAAGGATCCAACGTTGATGGCATGAAATGGAAGAGAAATAAAATATGATAACACAGTTAAGAACTGAAAGCCTTGGCACAATATTCAACAGCAGTAGGAGCATTTCCATTTATTCACAGCAGAAGCTAGCCATGCAGAATTTAATGCTAGTTATACAACAGTGGTGCCTAACAAATACTGCATAATAAAACAAGCTTTCAATATGTAACTAATGCCAGTATAGGATCTGCAAGAGGCTACCCAAACATTCAGAGCTTTGCATTCAAAGACACGATTTCACGAGACAATTATCACATTAAACATAAAATTATATTAATTGCAAGGATCCAAAGTCGTCGTTATCTTTTAAATTATCATGGCTTTAAAAAGGTTGATTTAAAAATGATAGTGATAAAAAGATTAAATACAATGCAATAATGGCTAGTTTCACCAGGTCTATTTTTTTTCTGACCTTAATATTACATGTACAGTAATTGCAATCATTTTGAACTAATGCTGAAATTCTGCACTGTGGTGTAAAACACTCCCTTGTGCATTTGAGTTTACCCACTGCCAACTAAATTTGAAACAGAAATCTAGTAAACACTCAGCCAGTGTCTATGGCAAAATAAACTGTTGACATTCTAGATTGAAGACTGTCAGAACTGCAAAAAAATGGAAACAGACAAAATCAGCATTTCTATCCAGAGATGCTGCCTGTCCTGCTGAGTTACTCCAGCAACTCAGCAGGACAGGCAGCATCTCTGGATAGAAAGAATGGTCGAAGTGTCTGTTCGAGACCATTCTACAGACGCGTCAGGGGAGAGGGAGTTAGAGATAAGGAAGTGTAAGAGATCAAAAGAGATCCAGATCGAGGAAAATGTTGACCACTGTTAGTTAGAGGAATGTGACAACAAAGCAGACAGAGATATAATGTCTGCAGTGGGACAGTCAGACAGATCGGATAATTGGGAAGGGGGAGGGATGGAGAGAGTGGGAAAAGCAAGGGTTACTTGAAGTTAGAGGTCAAGTAACTCTTGCTTTCCTTTTCTCTCCATCCCTCCCCTTCCCAGTTCTCTGACCAGTCTGACTGTCCCTCTGATCACATTGTATATGTTTGCTTTGTTGTCACCCTCTCCTAGCTAACAATGGTTTATTCTACATTTTCCTGGATCTGCATATCTTTTGATCACTTTCACTTCCTTATCTCTGTAACTCCCTCTCTTGACGCTCAATCTGAAGAAGGGTCTCGACCCGAAACGTCACCCATTCTTTCTATCCAGAGATGCTGTCTGTCCTGTTGGGTTACTCCAGCACTTGGTATCTATCTTCGGTGAAAACCAGCATCTGCAGTCCCTTCCTACAAAGATTGGAAACAGCTTAGTTTGAAGTTGTAAATAATGTGGGGGAAGGATGCATGTGGCAACTGTTTTATTGCTGATACGGTGAGGCCAAGGTTGTTATGGGGATAAGCTGCAGAGTCATCCACTTAACCATATAACAATTACAGCACAGAAACAGGCCATCTAGGCCCTTCTAGTCCATGCCGAACACGTATTCTCCTCTAGTCCCATCTACCTGCACTCAGACCATAACTCTCCATTCCTTTCCCGTCCATATAACTATCTAATTTATTTTTAAATGATAAAATCGAACCTGCCTCCACCACCTTCACTGGAAGCTCATTCCACACAGCTACCAATCTCTGAGTAAAGAAGTTACCCCTCATGTTACCCCTAAACTTCTGTCCCTTAATTCTCAAGTCATGTCCTCTTGTTTGAATCTTCCCTACTCTCAGTGGAAAAAGCTTATCCACGTCAACTCTGTCTATCCCTCTCATCATTTTATAAAAGGCTTGATGGAGACAGATAAAATGCAAGATGGAGACAGAGAACCAAAGCAAATAATACAAAAGCTATGAATGAGGGAATTTACAAATAAAACACATTATTATACATTTCTTTGTATTCTCTCTAACCTCCCTGATTAATTTATCAATAAGAGTATTTCATCTACAGCTCCACCAATTTTAAGGCATCAGAGAAATACTTTAGATTTATTCATTCTTCATCTCTCTGCAACTTTAGTTGTTTATTGTCACGTGTACCGAGATACAGGGAAAAGCTTTTGTTGTGTCAGCGGAAAGACGATTCGTGATTACAATTGAGCCATCTACAGTGCATAAATTTGTGATAAAGGGAATAACGTGAATAATGTTTAGTGCAAAATAAGGTCCAATAAATTCCAATCAAAGATAGTCTGAGGGTCACCAATGAGGTAGATAGTAGCTCAGGACTGCTCTCTAGTTGCAGGTAGAATGGTTCAGTTGCCTGATAACAGCTGGGAATAAACTGTCCCTGAATCTAGACGTTGTTATCACACTTTTGTACCTTTTTCCCCGATGGGAGAGGGAGAAGGAGGAATGGCCAGGGTGCAACTCAACCTTATTATGCTGGTGGCCTTGCCCAGGCAGTACATGATGTTAATAGAGTTAATAGAAGGAAGGTTGGTTTGTGTGATGGTCTGGACTGCGTTAAAACTAATTTGTTTTCTTTCTCAGTTTTGACAAAGGATTTTTGGTCTCAAATGTTATCAGTTGTTTTCTAAAGATCCTCCCAGTGAGTGTTGGCTACTTGTGTAAGAATGAACTGCAGATGCTGGTTTAAATCGAAGGTAGACACAAAATGCTGGAGTAACTCAGCGGGTGAGGCAGCATCTCTGGAGAGAAGGAATAGGTGACATTTCGGGTTGAGACCCTTCTACATACCTTCTTATTGGATAGCCAGCATTTGCAATTTATTTAAAAAAAAATTAATTCACAGCCAACAAAGTCTTCACTAGAAAGCACAAGAAATGATTATTGAAGGTGCTGAGTGCACCCGGACATATTTAACTACCATTCAAATTCTGAAAGAAGGCAACAGATTTATTCCAGTGGTGAAAGCTCAAGCAATTTATTTTCCAATATTTTGAACACAATATATTTTACTATTTTTACCTGAAGAATCAAGTGCATTACTTGTAGTTGTCATACCAAAAGCTGCTTCAAAGTCAGGTTGTAAAATATTATTCGAAACCGGAGGCACTGTCGCAGCTGTTGTAGTCATAAATGCATTTCCAAATCCTTGAAAAAACAAAAAGTATATTTAAAAAAACAATGCCACAATGGTCACGTTTCTTTGGACCATGGATAAAGTCAAGGGGACTTTGCCTCTTCTTGGAAAACTCTTGAAAATGGTTAAGTAGATTGCAATTCCAGGTAATATTAAAAGCAGTGGCGTGGATATGGAATCATATTATATCAAAACAATTGCACATTGCACTCATTTCTCAACTGCAGAGAATCAATACATTTTAACAGTTTAGTTTAACAACAGCACGTCTGAGGTACAAAACAGATTACAAAATAATCTTTTGAAGAATAATGAATACAAATTTGTCAAACGTTATTACTTTGTATGAGCACCTCCTCTGCCCTCCCCACCACAATTAAAATCAGTTACCAGCTAGCAAGTCCGATGATGCAGATGAACTGGAAAGAGCCTGAGTGGCAGGATGAGACTCAGGAGCACTACTGACAAAGGCATCTGATATTGTAATCCAGAAGTGCAGCACAAAACAAAATGGAAACAAAAGCACCAAACTTAGTTTAACTGATTACTGCAACCATCAGAAACATTTACCCACTTAAGTACAAGGGAATAGAGTTCAAATTTCTAACTGTTTTGCAATGAATGTAACATGCTTAGAATCATGACAAACTTTCTTATCTCTCATGCTTCCTCGACACCAGATAAATTAGATGTATGTAAAGTTACAGGTTAAAATATTGATGTTGAATAACATTTGTTAAAATGCTGTACTATTTGCAAAAATGTAGGAAGATTTTGTTCTGTTTAATGAGTATTCTAAGCAACACTGCTACACTTCACATTTCTTCGTAATGCTGTCACTTCAGTTTTTAAACATCAGTGCGAAGGAGAATACTTAACAATTCCTCAACATGGGAAGAAATCTGAAAAGTATACCCACCACCAAACAGATCAAGTACTGCTGAAGGCTCAGATTTAGCAGGAGAGGCACTGATTGTGGGTGGTGGTGCTACAAATGCATCGACTGTTGCAGTAAATAAAGGAAAATAATATAATTAACAATAGAAGAATGATACATTTCTTAAAAATCTATAGTTGTTCACACACCATAACTCAAAAGATGTCAGATCATTTCAAAATAATTGCAACAACAAGAACAATTTTCAATACAAATTCTCAGTCTCAACATTCTGGTAATTCCAGAGGAATAACAGCACCAACAAGTCTGTACAATTTAATGTGAGAGCACAGAAACAAGCCCTACGTTCATGCCAACCAAGACGCCCCATGTAAGCTAGTACCATTTGTCTGCGTTTGACCCATCGCCCTCTAAACATTACTTATCCATGTATCTTTACAAATATCGTTTAAATGTTATTGTACCTTCCTTAACTATTTCCTCCAACAGCTCATTACATATACCACCACCCTCTGTGTGAAAAAATTCCCCCCAAGTTCCAATCTTTCCCATCTCACCTTAAATCCATGCCCTCCAATTGCTGATTCCCAGGCCCTGGGAAAAAGACTGTGCATCACCTTATCCCTCTCATGATTTTATATACTAACAGATCAACCCTCAGTTTCCAGTGCTCCCAGGAATAAGGTCCTAGCTTGCCCAACCTCTCGTTCAGCTCAAGCCCTCAAATCTTATATCATATTTGTAAATCTTCTCTGCATGCTTTTAAGCTTAATGGGATATTTTATGTGGCAGGCTAACCAAAACTGATCTACAAATGAGACTTTATGCAACTGCAATATTATATCCTAACTTCAATATCTACTTCCCTGACTGATAAAGGCCAGTGTGCCAAAAGCCACCTTCACTACCTTATCTACCTGTGACACTACTTTTAAAGAACTACAACTTTATTCCTAGATTCCACTGCTCTGCAGAACTCCCCAGCACCCGACTGATCACTGTGAGAGTCCTGCTTAGGTTTGACTTCCCAAAATGCAACACCTCATACTTATCTGAATGAAACTCCATCTGCCAATTCTTGGTCCACTTGCCCAGCTGATAAAGAACCCACTGTAATTCTTGATAACCATCTTCAGTCAACTATGCCACCTATTTTAGTGTCACCTGCACAAAAGGCCTTGCTAAAGTCAATATAGACCCTGACCGTGTCAACCTTTTTGGTTACTTCTGAAAAAAACTCAGTTCAATTTGAGAGACGGGATTTTCATATACAAAACAATATTCACTAGTCCTAATTAACCCTGTCTTTCCAAATATACAGTGCATTCAGAAAGTATTCAGACCCCTTCACTTTTTTCACATTTTGTTGCGTTACAGCCTTAATCTAAAATAGATTAAATTCATTTTTTAAATGATCAATCTACACACAATACCCCATAATATAAAAGTGAAAATAGGTGTTTAGAAATTTTTGCAAAGTAATTGAAAAGAAATAACTGAAATATCACATTTACATAAGTATTCAGACCCTTCACTCAGTACTTTGTTGAGGCACCTTTGGCAGCGATTACAGCCTCAAGTCTTCTTGGGTATGATGCTACAAGCTTGGCTCACCTGCATTTGGATAATTTCTCCCATTCTTCTCTGCAGATCCTCTCAAGTTCCGTCAGGTTGGGAGGAGAGCGTCGATGCACAGCTATTTTCAGGTCCCTCCAGAGAAGTTCGATCGGCTTCAAGTCCGGGCTCTGGCTGGGCCACTCAAGGACATTAACAGACTTGTCACAAAGCCACTCCTGCGTTGGCTTGGCTGTGTGCTTAGGGTCGTTGTCCTGTTGGAAGGTGAACCTCTGCCCCAGTCTGAGGTCCTGAACGCTCTGTAGCAGGTTTTCATCAAGGATCTCTCTGTACTTTGCTCCATTCATCTTTCTCTCGATCCTGACTAGTCTCCCAGTTCCTGCCGCTGAAAAACATCCACACAGCATGATGCTGCCACCACCATGCTTCACCGTAGCTATGGTATTGGCCAGTTGATGAGCCGTTCCTGGTTTCCTCCAGACGTGACACTTGCCATTCAGGCCAAAGAGTTCAATCTTGGTTTCATCAGACCAGAGAATTTTGTTTAGGTGCCTTTTGGCAAACTCCAAGCGGGCTGTCATGTGCCTTTTACTGAGGAGTGGCTTCCATCTGGTCACTCTACCATTAAGGCCTGATTGATGGAGTGCTGCAGATATAGTTGTCCTTCTGGAAGGTTCTCCCACCTCCACAGAGGAACTCTGGAGCTCTGTCAGAGTGACCATCGGGTTCTTGGTCACCTCCCTGACCAAGGCCCTTTTCCCCCAATTGCTCAGTTTGGCCGGGCGGCCTGTTCTATGAAGAGTCCTGGTGGTTTCAAAGTTTTTCCATTTAAGAACGACGGAGGCCACTGTGCTCTTCAGGACCTGCAATGCTGCAGAAATTGTTTTATACCCTTCCCCAAATCTGTGTCTCAACACAATCCTGTATCGGAGGTCTACTGACAATTTCTTTGTCTTCATGTCTTGGTTTTTGCTCTGACATGCACTGTCAACTGTGGGACCTTATATAGACAGTGTGTGCCTTTCCAAATCATGTCCAATCAATTTAATTTACCACTGGTGGACTCCAATCAAGTTGTAGAAACATCTCAAGGATAATCAATGGTACAGGATGAACCCAAGGTCAATTTTGAGTGTCATAGCAATGGGTCTGAATACTTATGTAAATGTGATATTTCTGTTATTTCTTTTTAATTACTTTGCAAACATTTGTAAACACCTGTTTTCACTTCTTCATTCTGGTGTATTGTGTGTAGATTGATGATACAAAAAAGAATTTTATCCATTTTAAAATAAGGCTGTAACGTAACAAAATGTAGAAAAAGTGAAGGGGTCTGAATACTTTCTGAATGCACTTTATGTACATCTTATCTCTAAATGTCCTCTCAGGTAACTTGCCTACATCGATGTTAGACAGTGAATTATAGTATCCATGTTTTTTCAGCCCTTCTCAAATAGGGGCACAACATTAGCCACCATCCAGTCTTCTGGCACCTCACATCTTTAATGATGTTTCGTATCTCAGCCAGGGCTTCTGCAATTTCTTTTTCTGCTTCCAGGTGCCTTTGGATACATCTGATCAGGACCCAGAGATTTCTCTATCTTCATTCATTTTATAACATCCAGTACCTCCTCTGCTTTAATACATACAGTCCATTAACTTTCCCAAATTCTCAGGTCTTGAAGCTTTTCTCCACAGTAAAAACAGAGGAGAAATATTTATTAAGGACCTCACCATCTCCTGCGATTCCACACATAGATGACCACTTTGGTTTCTGAGGGTCCTTATTCTCTTTTTAGTTATCTTTTATCCATTAATCTCTGGATTCTCTTTAATCTTTTCTGCCACTGTGGGAGGGGGGAAGAACAAAAGGAGGAGCCAGCGGGCTGTGGAACTTTGTCAGTGCCGTAGGTGGCTGCTATTTGTATACATTGAGTATGCAAGCAAAGAATTTCACTGTGCCTAGTCACATGTGGCAATAAAGTATTCCATTCCATTCAAAGCTCTCATGCCCCTTTTTTTGTCCTTTGGAATTCCTTCAGAATGCTCCTCAATCCCCATAGTTATCCAGGGATACACTTGATCTGAGCTGCCTGTACCTGCAACATAGTCTCCACTTCTTTTACTGATTGGCTGGTACACTGCTTAAATTGCATGAGCCTCGAAGTTTAAAAGAAAGATATTTCTTGTTATTGGCCGATTTGTAGAGAAATCCCAATAGCAGAATATCAAGCTCTGTTAGATTTTGCATCTTGATTTACTCTTCCCATTAATATATCTATGCAGGGTTTATGATTTTCAACCAATGTGCAATGCTTGAATATTGCATCATTCCTTTAGCTTTTAAAATTTAAGACTTTTTATAAAACAGGATAGTTAAGAATATGAATAAGTTTAAAGATGGCCTTTTAATCTCCATTTTAGATTCTCCACTTAAATGTAAATCTGAAGTTTATTGTACAGATATTCTAAAATGTTGTAATAAAATTAATTATGTATGGAAGTTAAAATTAAATCAAAAGATTGGAAACTGCTCAAAAAGATTTAACATCTGAGTATATGATAAATTTTGTGCATTTCAACTTTAAGCCAAAATGGAAAACAGCAGCATAAGGTTGCCACTTTTAAAGATATTTTTAAAAAATGGCCGAGGTGGGAAATGGAAGGTAGTCTGATGCAAAAAACATGTTCAATTTCATGAGTACCCCCAGCAGTCAGAGCAGAATGTCCAACCAGGGCCCCAGTTAATTGGAAAGGAAATATCTAGACCATTATAATTAAAGATCCCATTACAGCATGTAATGGGCAATAAAAGAAACAGCTTGAAAATTATGTGGCATGATAAAGATAGAGAAATAGTTATTTTTCAAATGTATCCAAATGTAACTGGTCCAACATAGACCCACTACACCCAATTTTTCAATCACATTTTCTAAGTACAGCTGCTACCCAAATTTTGTTAAAGATGATAGTTTGTAATAGTCAAAGTAAACACATGCAAGATGTGGAAGCTCAAGTGAAAATACCAAAGAGATGTGAAGGATCTGAAAGCATTAGATAGAATAGAAAGGGAATAGAATAGCAGGGGGTTTAATAGTGTTTTCCCAAATGCACTCCCAGGTGACCAGCCACTTATTTTCCAAGTTCTATTCACTACTTTCAAGTTCTTGAAAGCCCAGCTATCACCTTGACCCATTTCACCTTGTGTTTCCCTGCCATTTCCATTTTGGCTGCTCACAAACTCTGCCCTCAACTACCAATTCCAATGCTCTGCCTGCCACTGAAAATGAACCAGATTATTCACATTTTTTTTTACCAAACTACCACTGCACACATATCCATGCATCTTCCTGGCAATCGTCAAAACCTTCTGGCACTACCTTCATGATATTGGCCAAAGCTATCCTTGATAGCTGTTGCTGCAACACTCATTTATCATGTTATCAATATGATTGTTAATTCCAGTATAGTCCATTAAGGCTTCCCTCTCCTATGCTACCCTCAATTCAACCTCAATGTCTTAAACTACACAAAATCCAGTTAAATGTAGCTTGTGAATTCTTGATCCTCATTGGTTAAAAGCATCATCATGGCCCGCCATGTCCTTGCCCCCTTTTCATATTTAACGCCCACCATTTCATTCAGATGCACTGGGATTCCTGCTAGATCACACCACCATTTATTGAGCCCCCACATAGTTATCCAGGTCTCTAACCCATTTTCCAACTTGAAAGTTGCATTTCAAGACGTGGTTGTCCCTCCTAATAACGATTAGTGCCAAATGATGGCCGATTACACTCTTGCAACCAACCTTGGAGATCGAGCTTCATTATAGGTTTTTGTCTTTCTGATCCTGGAACCATAAGTTCTACTTTTGCCTTTCTTTCTTTAGCCACGCCACCAGTTGACGAGACTTACAATTACTCTAATCTTTGCCCCATTTCCTTTCACTGATAATTTTGGGCCCATAATTTCCACTGTCTTGATGTCACGCCAGACTTGTTTATGTCCAAGGCTACAACTTTCCTCCATGACAGCCAGAATCTTTTGAGGTACTCTCAACATCTCTTCACAAGCAGAAACACCAGTTCTCAGACCACCATATCAATTCCGCAGGGCTAGATGATAAATTACTACTAAACTTGCCCTGTAATAATGATACTGGTTTTCTATGCTTTGTTTGGAATTAAGTCTGAATAGTCCATCTGGTTCATTGAATTAACATTTGATCATCTCTTGGCAGAACTCCATCTGTCGTGCAAGATTTAAAAATGAACTGCATTGTTCATACAAATGTCACAATCCAATTTAGCTTTCACAGTTGCCATTTTTATGCTTAGAGAGAATAGGAAGACTCACCAGATAACAGATCAGCAGTAAGATTACTTTCTGGCAAAGGGGAAGCCCCACGTGAAGGGGTTGAAAAAGCATCTTTAAAAAGGGAAAGTGAAAGCAAGTAAACAATTAAACAACAAACTATTCCCTCGTCCAAAATACATAACTTGTAAATTTAATAGGCTCCAAAAGATTACAAAATATCTTTTTTTTTTTTAGCTTGGAAATTTCAGGTGGGAAATGGATATTCTCCTGTTTTGTACCTGATGCAAATAGGTCTATACTAGGACCTGCTTCTGGTTTAGTTGTGGATGCATTTAGTTCAGGACCAGAATCAAAAAAATCTAAGAATAAAGACAAGATACATTAATGCCCTCTCCCCCAATGTAAAGTTGATGTAGTTAAATTGTTTCTTGAAAAAATATCAAACAAAACAATTACTAAAGCTAACCACTGACAACAAGTTAAACTATTTAAAAAAAAAGTTAGTTACTCAATATTAAAATTTATTTAGCTCAATTATCACAGACATAGTTCACAAATCCCAAGATAAAGAATAAAGTTACCACCAAAAATATCAAGGACAGGTGCAGTGGTGGTGGTGACAGGAGTATCTGTAGTTGTGGTAGTAGCAGTAGTAGCAGTCGCAGTAACAGTAGCAGTCGCAGTAACAGTAACAGTCTCAGTCGTAGTCACACTAGCAGTTGTGCTGGTAATGGCACTGGTAGTTGTACTGGCAGTTGCACTGGTAGTGGTGGGGGTAGTTGTTGGAACGCTGGCCTCAGACGGCTTCATAGCAAAAAGGTCCAGTTCAGCAGCAGCCTCTGCACTACCTTCAGATGGTGCAAAAGGGTCTTTGGAAATGGACAGAGGTGGGAAGAAAGAGGGTCAGAGGATGGAAAATTAGGGCTTACAATCAAGATGCTAGGGTTAACATCTACACATCAGTAGATTGGTTTATTTCTCCATAAAACCATTTCTTTTTACATTTTCATTAACCCTGGTCACATACTTTTGTATCATTCCAAAAGTTGCATTTATGGAAGGGTTAGTTGACAGAAAGAAAAATTTGTTTACATTCTCCTAACAGCCAACTAGATGATCCCATTACAAATGCTACCACCATTGCAAATTAGAAAAGTGCACAACAAACTACTGATTAAATAGCTTTGAACACAATTTTTTATAATTTACAAAGGTTCAAAGCAATTTCTCATTTTATAAAAGAAATTACATTTTCAGTTTTAAAATATAAATTTGCAAATGTCTGAAAGATGATTGACGGCAACAGGTTCAGCGGTTATGAGCTTATCAATGTAATAGATGAAAGGATAATTTTAGCAAGATACTGTTAAAGGAAAGATTGTATGAATTGCGAGTAGGTCTCCTGTTTACTAACATTTAAACTTTAGACTTCACTTGCATGCAGAAGTAATGGTGTAGTGGTGAGGAATTTGACTGCTCAAAGTTTACCAGTCTAAAATGTGGCATTTGCACATCATGGATGGAAACCTTTACACATGGGCCTCATCTGATTTCTATCATCCAAATTTCAAGTGCCAAATAGGTACTCTTTCAGTTCAGAAATATGTAACAAAAGAAGCTGGCTTATATGCAAACTTAAGGTGTTGTAGCAGTAAGTGACACAGTTGGCATCCTGGTGCCATTGCAACAACCTGGAGCTCAATGCCCTTAAAACAGTGGAATTGATTGTAGACTTTAGGAGAGCCGCCCCCCACCCCTCCCCCCATTCACCATCAACGACACCACTGTCACATCTGCGGAGTCATTTAAGTTCCTTGGAACCATCATCAGGAACCTTAAATGAGAGGCTACCATTTAGATAGATAGATATGCCATTTATTGTCACTATACATGTACAGTGAAACTGAAAGCTGCTCGTACTATACGTACTGAAAGCTGCTCGTACGTTTAAGGTCTATAGGGACTCCACCGCTAAAAAGGCCCAACAGAGGATGTACTTCCTGCAGCAGCTTAAAAAACACAATCTGCCACAGGCAATGATGATCCAGTTTTATACTGCCATCATAGAGTCTGGCCTCACCTTCTCCATCATGGTCTGGTTTGGCTCAGCCACCAAGCATGACATCCGAAGGCTGCAGCACATCGTTCGATCAGCAGAGAAGGTTGTTGGCTGCAACCTTCCCCCCATCGACAAACTGTACACTGCTAGGGCCAGGAAGCGAGCAGGTAAGATCATCTCTGACCCCTCTCATGCAGGCCACAATTCTTTGAAGCACTTCCCTCTGGAAGGCGACCTCGGACTGTCAAAGCCGCCACAGACATAAAAACAGCTATTTTCCACGAGCAATAGCTGTCCTCAACAGCCAAAAGTCTGTAGCCTCCTTTTGCTCTGCTATTTCAGTTAATTCTTCACATGTTTACATTATATTACTTTTTTAATTGTCTACTGTATATCAGAAAATCCTCAAGGGCGAAGGAAGTGGTAGTGCATATCGGCACAAATGATGTCAGAAAGAAGGGGATGAATATTCTGCAGCGTGACTTTAGAGAGCTCGGAAAAATGCTGAAAAGCAGGACCTCCAAGGTTGTTATCTCCGGTTTGCTTCCAGTTCCTCGTGCTGGCGAGAGCATGAACAGGGAGATACGGGAACAATGTGTGGCCGAGGAACTGGTGCACGGGGCAGGGATTTAGATTCTATTAGCCAATTAGGAAAAGGGGAGATGCAACGAGACCTGGGTGTCATGGTACACCAGTCATTGAAAGTAGGCATGCAGGTGCAGCAGGCAGTGAAGAAAGTGAATAGTATGTTAGCATTCATAGCAAAAGGATTTGAGTATAGGAGCAGGGAGGTTCTACTGCAGTTGTACAGGGTATTGGTGAGACCACACCTGGAGTATTGTGTACAGTTTTGGTCTCCAAATCTGAAGAAAGACATTCTTGCCATAGAGGAAGTACAGAGAAGGTTCACAAGACTGATTCCTGGGATGTCAGGACTATCATATGAAGAAAGACTGGATAGACTTGGCTTGTACTCATTAGAATTTAGAAGATTGAGGGGGGATCTTATAGAAACTTACAAAATTCTTAAGGGGTTGGACAGGCTAGATGCAGGAAGATTGTTCTCGATGTTGGGGAAGTCCAGGACAAGGGGTCACAGTTTAAGCATAAAGGGGAAATCCTTTAGGACCGAGATGAGAAAAACATTTTTCACACAGAGAGTGGTGAATCTCTGGAACTCTCTGCCACAGAAGGTAGTTGAGGCCAGTTCATTGGTTATATTTAAGAGGGAGTTAGATGTGAAACTTGTGGCTAAAGGGATCAGAGGTTATGGAGAGAAGGAAGGTACAGGATGCTGAGTTGGATGATCAGCCATGATCATATTGAATGGCGGTGCAGGCTCGAAGGGCCGAATGGCCTGCACCTATTTTCTATGTTTCTATGTCTATGTTTCTATGTGTTGTTACTTGCAAGCACAGCACCAAGGCAAATTCCTTGTATGCATACATACTTGGCTAATCAAATGTATTTAATTATGGGCCAATTCAATTCAATTTGGGACAATAACAGAAATGCTGATGGACAAGTTGAACACCATTAAGCTGAAATAATGCATTTTGAACGAGTAGGTTTCAGTGTAAAGGGAAAAAGGGGGAGGCCAGCGGCAAACTGTAAAAAGTGGGTTAGAATGTACAATGATAGCAGTTGGTTAGAGAATTTTATGGGGGGGGGGGGGGGGAATCCACCTGGGGTGGGTGTTCATGAAAACATTAAGTATTTTAGGATTATAAATTATAAGTGCACGTTACAATCACTTGCATATTAATGTGAACATAGGACATTTGCTTGCATTGGATGGAAATTAAATAGATTGAATTCAACCATTTTAGGCACGATTTCTGAGGGGGGAAAAACCTACCCTAAAGAAGAGCAAGCTGGATACATGACAAAGGTATCTGCCAAATATTCCTTCATTGATTACATCTTTTTCAAATAGGAAACAGTTTGCCAACAGTGAATAACAAGTATCTTCTTATCACAAAGGCCATTAACAATTTAAACATAGTTTCTTTACATCCACCTGAGTTTCCGCTATCCAAAAGGCCATCATCTTCAGACATGATTATTCTAAGGTGTTTCCCAGTACCCTGCCATTTCCCAAAAACTTAAATTTAGTCAAAATGATCGCATTAATCCTGAACTTGCTTGTCACATGCATTCCAACCGACTCAATGTGACACCTTCCAATTACTTTCTGGCCACACTCCTAGCCCCTGTATATCCCATTAACTAACCCCTTCTTGTGTAACCTTGGAATTACATGTTTTTTTTAAATCACATAAATTACCTTTGTAAAAAATACTATGTCATCACTGATGTCAGACTTTTTACCGTCTGTAACCTTTGCAAAGTTGACCTAAAACCCTGCATATTAAAACGGTTTGTTGCTTTCATGACCATGTCATTTGTGTTTTGCAGCCAATTTGTAAGTACAGTTATTGATTTAAAATTGGAAATTATGTCATAAATAGCCTGTAAATTACAGCAACCAAAACCTTGTGATATCTTGGTTACCAAGTATGAATTATGATCCTATTAATTAACTCCCTCTAGTGTTGGATGACAAAATAAAGCATAATTTAAAACAAATGGTAAAAAGTTGCTGAACTGCAAGTCTTTGCACACAATTAACACACAAAGTAACACACAATTCAATATGTAAATTCCAAGTTATGAGTGATTAAGTAGCGATTAATTTTCCTTTTCCAAAGAGAAGGCCATTGTTTGCAGCTTTTTTTTAAATGGTAAAAGGAAATGAATTGTTTTAAATTCACACCCATTTTGTTACTGCAAAAATCTAAAAAAATTTATAATTGTTGCACAAATTGCAAGACTTTGTGTTGAAGACATAATTACTACTCGGGTAATTCCTGGTGTTAAAATTCAAGTATAATTCCTTGATAAATATTATATGGAAATAAAGGGACTGTAAATATGCACACCAATATTCAGCACTGCATAATATTACTTAAATATTTATATGGCAGCAAATTTTAACATTACTGGCTGCTCAATCAGCTGATGAAACCTCAGCTACCTGATGCTAACAATTTCTTTTGAACCAGATTTTACACCAGCAAGTTCTCACTAACAATGGCTAAATCAGAATGGAGAGCTTCAAGATCATCAGGAATCTCCTATGCTATAACACCAAATGCAAATTCAATGCCAATGTAAACTATGCTTTATAAATGTAAATTAATCTCAGAGGACATTTCTTTAACTGGTTGGGCAAATTGCCAATGAACTTTGCATCCAATAATAGCCTACCCCAGATCACTATTCCGGTGTTTAAATACCTAAGATGGTGAGAAGTTTATCTGAGCAATGACTCAACACTGGGACCTGGAAGTAAAATATCACTTCTTAATTCATGCAACATGAGTAATGGAACTGAAATGTTGTTGAATATATTCAATAAACATATAAGGAAATGCTAGGTAACTGTCTAGGTTTAATTGACTATCAAGTCAAGTTAACCGAAGTAGGGACCCGACCCAAAATGTCACCTATGTTCTCCCGAGATGTTACCTGACCCACTGAGTTACTCCAGCACTTTGTGTCTTTTTAAATCAAATTAATTGTCATTACAATTAGATTTAAGTTTGAATGAGAGAAAGAAAACCTGGGAACATTTCCATCTCTAATAATTCAGCAACCTCACAGAAAAGAGCAAGTAGTTATATTGTGCAAGGTATCCTAACTAGATATAGAGAGATTCATAATCCTAATCTGCAGTCTTGTTAAAACTCATGGGATGGCATGGGTAGTGTGGGAAAGAGGGGATGAAAGCAAGGTGCCTTAATTTATACCGGTTCTCTTAAACTTGAGAACAAGGAACTTCTTGCAGAGATGGCATAAATGACCATTTATGGTGTTGTGTTGTTATGTTGTTATGACCAAAAAAAAGAACATTTATGCCATTCCTGTTTTGTCAACATCATGTCAAAGTGATGCAAACTAGAAGCTCGAAAATTCAGGGCTACATGCATAACTTAATATACTTTTAGCTTTTTACTAAATATGGTGGCATGCCCAAAGATTGTGTTCATTGATAGAAATGTGCACTTCAAATTTGAAAGGAGTTGCTTTCACCAGTTAGAACAAGTTAGTGGATCACTTGCCAAATTGTATGTATTCAAACTGTACTAAGTTCCCAGTTAGCTGTAAGAGGATGCATGACAGGAAACAAGTGAATGGAGTTTTAGAGATGTGGGGGGGGGATATTGATGTATTGGGAGGAAAGAGGAGAAATTGGGGGGAAAAAAGCAGTCCAGGAAATAATAGCGTCTTGAATATAAAAACATTTCATATTATTCTTAAACCTGTGAAGTGAAATAGTTTTATGAATTTATGTGATAAAATAACATCGTAAGAACTTCTGAAAACAGTTCAGGGAAGCATCTTTAGATCTAAAGACTAAAGAAAATGTTTTAAGGAAGTGCACAACACAACATAGCTTTTACTAATTGAAAAAGAAGTAACTAAAATTTTGACAAGTCTTAGAACTTTGCCGTTTAAAAAAAGTCCTACACAAGTTCACTGACAACCGCAAGTAAACTAATGAGACCCACCAGTTCCAGCACATGCATCAAGCGCTGCTGCTGCTGCTGCTGCTGTTGTTACAGGGGCTGCTGCTGCTCCTGCCCCTTCAGATGTTGTTGACTCTTCAGTAGGAGAAGCTGCAAATGCATCTAAGATGCATTACCAACACCATTCACAACAGAAAAAGAAAGGAAAAGCAAAAAAAAGACAGGGATATGTAGAGCAAGAAACAAGTCACAAGTCTGTAAGCTAAAGGCATATCAAAGATCCCCATTACAGTACATACACATTAAAAACTAGAGATCCTTTTTTAGAAATCACACAAGAAATCACCTGGAAAGGTTTGGCATTATCTTTAAGACAATTAGGATAAACAGAAAAAAATACCCCATTATGCGTATTTTATGTAATGGATCCTTATGCTTGCTTGTGACTTAGATCCGTAGATCGATATAACATTACATCAAAATAACTAACAGGGAATGGAGCTATCCTTTAGATGGTGCTTATACAATTAAGATCCTTGATTAAGAGCCTTGAAATCCAGTAACTTCAAGTAGGTTAGTTGATGGAACTAGTAATAATAATCCAAACATTCCACTTTATATTCGTGCTTACTTAAAAAAGGATGACAATTATGTGCAACTATGCAGTTGTAGACATTCAAAAGGTGATAACCAAAAGTGCCATATTGCTCTAGAAAATGTCCTAACTCTCAAATAAAAAAACCAATGAGAATGGACACCAAATTACTCAAGTTAATTTCCAACATGGAAGTTTCAGTGCAGTAATGTCCCAAGTACTGAAAGAATCCTAAGCAAATGGCATCCTACATACTATGATCATTAATTCCAACATTTGACCACACTACCCACATCAGCTGCACATCTGGCGAGTCATAGCGACAACAGCTTAGTAGCTTCTCATCCTGCTCATGCATTATTGTCCCCAAAGTTCTTCAAGGTTTTTTCCCTGACTCAATCTCTATTTCACCATGACATACTGGCCCTCTGAGACATAATTCAAATTACCAGGATCAATGGGAACGTGAGAAGATTTAAGCTCCACCATACCACCAACTATTTTGACCATTTTACTCACCAGTTTATTTCACTGATCAAATAAGCAAAATGGTTTTTCACTTAAACATAGGGTAAATCAAATCTATCAACTTCACTATTTGCTATCAGCTCCATTTTTAGCAGCTGATTTCGATTGCAATTGATGTTATGACCCCGTGTTGAGTTTTCCACCCAGTACTCTCCATCGCATCTTTCTCCTCATTCTTCAAATAATTCAGTGGTTCATTTGCAGTTGGAATCCTCAATCATACCATTGTTATCTTTAGGTTTAACTATTTCAATGTTCTCTTGGCTGTTCTGTGCCTATTAGCCTAGACTCACTTCAATCTACGCAGTTCATATTCCAATGTGCAACAGGTTGCACTAACCCACTGCCAACAGATTCACTGACACATATTGGCACTCAATCTAGTATCACCTCCAGTGTTCTCATCTATTGTTACAAATCTCTAAGGTATTTCCTCTCCAGCTCTTAGCTCCCCAAGGTCTACAATAAACCCCAATCACCTCCATAAATTTTTTTTTTTTAGTTTCCTAAGCATCCAAAATTTAGGACAATTCCAGTGGTTGTAACAATTTAAGGTTACATTCCAGAATGGTGTCTAATTTTGGCCAATGTTTAGTGCTGCAATCTAGACATTGGCAAAGGACAAAACACAACTTAAAGCACGCTATGCATTGGATGGTATACTATTGTCATGGAACCCAGTGACTTCAGTTTTTAAGATTAAGGTTCCCTGCTCTGCTGTCAAGGCCAAAGCAGATCCATAGCTCAGCAAACCAACATTTCCCACCTCCAAGTCATAAACTCTGATGTTTCTCTTTTCCACACATATCCAAAGTCCACCAGTAGGAAAGAACTGCAGATGCTGGTTTAAATCGAAGGTAGACACAAAATGCTTGACCATGCTTGTTCTCAACCATTGTCTCACTAATTTACAGATGAACCAACTCTGTCCACCTGGCCAACTCTGGCCTTTGTCGACCCATCTGCCAATCAAAACCCCCCACTCACCTGTATACAACTATGTAGAGCAACTGACACATACTCAAAGTAAAGATCCAACAGGTTTATTGGCATATAATAAAGTTAGACAGCATGTTGGCATCACTGTGTCTGCATTACGACTGGCAGCTTGTGTCAGGAGCCGTTAGTATCCATGGTATGTAAATCACGGAATGGTTTATAGATAATAGTGGTGTGTAGCATTTGTGTGCTAGTATTGATTAACATATAAGGAGAGCAGATCTACATCTTTCCTCAAGAAAATAACGTAACTATGAATATATATGCAAGTACAACTAATCAAGTTTAACTGGCGTGTGTAAAAAAAAGTTACTTCAGCGCTGGAGCAGGTTAAACATAGACCCCGTATCTAGGGGTAGGTTTACAAATACGACCTGCACATGTACAGTATAAACTCGCATCTCCATCCTTCACCGGCGAAAACTGAGAGACTGGGGGCTGTTGGAACACCGGAGATCCGTGAGACGGGCGAGGTGGAGCTGGGCATCGAACGTGGTGACGAGAAGGCAGGATACATGATGGGCGCAGACTCCATGGACGGACGTCGGGCCGGGAAGAAAGTGTATCAGTCATTCGGTGAAACAGTCCTGGAACATCTGGATATGGGATCATGGGTTGTGGTTCCTTCACTTGTAGAAGGTGCTGACGGTTTTGCAAGTGGGTCCCTCCATTTGAATCGACCATGTACGAAAGTGGTTCCGGTGCAGCGCTGCGGACTAAACCGAGGCAACCGTGGCCCTGAAGTCGTATAACCTGACCACTCGCCAGAGGCTTGAGTGGCCTGCATGTTTTGTCATAAGATTGTTTCTGGATCTCAAGTTCAAGTTTACATTTATTGTCATTGTACCAATTGGTACAGTGAGATTTGGGTTGCCATACAGCCATACAAATAAAAAAGAACACAACACACGATAGAATTTAACATGAACATCCCCACATGGCAGAATCAACGTTTCCCACTGTGAGGGAAGGCAATGAAATTTCAGTCATCTTATTTGTTCACTCGTGGTCAGAGCCTATTGAGGTCTCAGCAGTCGCTGTTACTGTGGCCCGATGTTCAGGCCCTCTCGCCCGGATGATGGAACTCCGGTGTTGGAAGAACACTCTCAGCGGTTTGGTTCCGAATCGGCCGCTTCCTACCGGAGACCGCAGCTCCTGAAGTCCACAGGCCGAGCTGGGTGGAGCTCTACCCGTAAATCCGCGACGAAAGATCCCAGGCTCCGCGGTGTTAAAGTCAGCGCCGCCCGCGGGTGGAAGCTCCGCAAACCACAGCTCCACAATGTTAGAGTCGGCAGTCCCAGCACTCCGGAGCTCCAACACGGCGACCTTAGTAAGGCATCGCCCGCTCCGCAATGGTACTTCAGTGCTGCGCCGCTGCTGAAGCTGAAGCTCTGGCCGGTCTCCAGCAGGAAAGGCTGCGCCAATCCAGATGGTAGGACGCGAGGATACAGCTTGGAGGACAGAGGCATCCTCGACCAGGTAGTGACTGGGAAAAACTGTTTCCCCCTTTCCCCCACATTAAATGTCTAAAAGATCTCCACAACAAAACTTTGACAGACTAAAAAATTTAAAAAAGAATGAAAGGACGAACAGCTGCAGGCAAGGCTGCCATACTCAATGGCACCCCCTTCTCGTGCTTGTGCTGAAGCTATGCGTTAATTACCGATGGCTTGTGAACTTGTGGCTGCAGTTGTTGCTTGGGTACGGGCAGCGTAGTACAGGTCTACCTTGACATGTGACGTTGGGCAGAAGACCCAAGCACTGGGTCGCGGGCAATGTTTCTTAAGTTGAGCAAGTCCAAGAAAACATCAGATTTTGTCAAATGTGACCTTGCCATCACCTGTTTGGCGCTCCAGACCGCCCGCTCGGCCAGCCCGTTTGATTGAGGGAACTCGGGACTGCTGGTAATGTGACGAAAATCCCATCGTTGGGCAAAATTCTTGAAACACTGGCTGGTGGACTGGCTTCCGTTGTCAGGCAGGAGTTTCGAGGGTGCCCCGTGAACCGAAAAGTGGCGCGCTAGCTTTTGAACCACTATCGCTGAAGTGGAGCTGGGAAGCAGGTCAATCTCAAACCAGCCCGAGTACGAGCCAACAAGAACCAGGTATTGCTTACCAGGCCATTCGAAAATGTCAGTTGCCAATGTGGACCATGGCAAGGCAGGAACTGGGTGGGAAAGATGCGGCTGCTTGGGTTGATGGGGCACCAGGTTGTTGCAAATCGCGCAAGTTTCCACCTTCTCCTGTACGAACTTGATCATTCCGGGCCAGAAAAACAAGCTCTTAACTCGAAGAATGGTTGCCTCGATACCGGGATGTCCCCCGTGGACAGACTCAAAGTATTTGTCCCGTAAGGCAGTTGGAATGACGGGCTTGTGTCCCTTGACAATCACACCGTCCTGGAGCACAAGCTCATCGCGGAGCAGGAAGAGCGGGCGAATAGCAACTGGTACCCTGTGTTGCTTATCCGGCCAGCCATGCCGGATGATCGAGGACAGGGACTGTAGGGTGTTATCGACTGCTGTCTGCGCAGCCAAGTCGTCCAGCCATTCAGTGGGAAGGTAGGACACCAACATCACAATGTACGTGTCGTTGTCTGACAGTTGTTGCTCGCAGGTCTTGCGTGGGGCTCTGGATAAAGTGTTGGCTAGGTGCATGTCTTTGCCTGGTTTGTAAACAAGTTTAACATCGTACCTTTGAAGCTGCATCATCATCCGCTGCAGTTGGGCAGAAGCAGCATGGATCGGCTTGTTCTATATGCCGATTAGGGGCTGGTGGTCCGTTTCAACATTCACAGTCTTTCCAAAAATAAAGTCTTTGAATTTCTCACAGGCGAAAACCACTGCCTGTAGTTGACACGATCCAGTACTTTCTTTAAATTGGCGTCGTGCTCGGACATATCACGGCCAGTAACGAGGATATCATCGACAATAATAGTACAAGGGTAACCTGCAAACAGCTGTTCCATCGTGCGCTGGAAAACTTCACTAGCAGAGTTGATGACGAAGGGCATTCACCTAAACTTGTAGCGGCCAAAAGGTGTGCCAAATGTGATCAGTTCAGACGATTTGTGATCTAACAGGATTTGCCAGAATGAGCTTTTGGCATCTAAAATGGAGAACACAGTCGCTTTGCCCAAGTGTGCTGCAACCTCTTCCACTGTGCGCATCGGTCAATACGGACGCTTGATTGCAGTATTCAAATCTCTGGGGTTAATACAGATTTGTATTTTGTCTATGTTTTTCTTGGAAGCCACTACCATGGTTGAGACCCAGTCCGACGGGTCGGTAACTGCAGCGATGATGCCCAGCGATTCCATTCTTTGAAGTTCGTTCTGTATGCCTTCGCTCATGGCAGGCGGAATTCTATGAGGGGCTCGAACAACGGGCAGTACGTTGGGGCCAGTTACAATAGAATACTTGTGGGGTAGTTTGCTGTCAAAATGTTCCTTGTACTGAGCGAGAAACTGTTCGGTAGTATCTTGGGCAGGGGAAAGTTGGTGCACCTCTTCTCCAAAGCTTACCAAGTCCTGGCAGGCATTGATGCCAAGTAAAGTTGTCACTTTTCCTGGGACAATGAACAAATTCAGCTTGTGCACATGTGTTGCTAGGTGGCACTGCAGGTCAACCCTTCCAACTGGGTGAACCTCTCCCCCTCCGAAGGGAATTAACAAAGCTTTGGTGTTTACAATAGCTTCTGCATCCCTGGCCTTGGAGAACTCAGATAAGGACATGACATTACAACGAGCTCCAGTGTCAATTTTTGCCACAGCAGTAGTGCTGTTGATCCGAAAGATGAACTCGGGATCGTGAAGTTTACATGAAGTTTCAGACAGAGAATGTATGTTTAGACTGGAAATGTCAGGTTCAGAAGCTTTCCCACAGGGAGACGACACAGCTTGGTCTCGATCGATTATGCTGTGGGAACCATCTTGCTGGGGCACTGACTGCTGCTTGGGTTCTGTACGATCTCTGCGGGCACGACAGCATCAAATAAAGTGATTTTTTCGTTTACAGTAGTGGCAAACTTCCCCGTAGGCAGGGCACTGCTCACGGACAATGGAGTGTGAACACCACAATTATTACATTTATCGAGAAAACTGCCAGGCTGCTTCATTTCTGGTGGCAGGCGTTGAGCATGGTAGAACGGGTTGGCAACATTCACATGGTACGAGGAATATGGACCCGGCCCTGCAATAGTAATAGTAGTCAGTAACTTCAGCAATACGGCAGACATTCTCTCCCCCGATGAGAGTTAGATCAGCATCCCGTACAGTTCACTCTCACTTTATCGTTCTGGATGCCACTCAAGAATCTGTCGCGGACAAGCTCGTCGTGCAGATCCCCGAAACGGCACCGACTGACAATGTGCTTTATGGTACTTATGTAAGCCTCGACTGGCTCACCAGGGAGCTGGTTTCTTTGAAAACACTTGTTGCGTTCCATCACCATATTAGTCCGAAGTTCACACAGTTGTCTGAACTTGTTGATTAAACAAACCGGATCGTCCATAGACTCTGCAGGGGTGATCTCCACAGTGTTGTCATCCAATACAGCCGGGGCATAGTTGAACCGTTCAGCTCGTTGAATAGCTTCTGAGCCCGCGACATTGAGAAACACAGCAGCTATATGATCGTGAGGCGCTCCACGATGGGCAGCCCGAATATAGACGTTAAAACCTCTTTCAAAAATTCGCCAACGTTCACTAAGGTCGGCATCGAAAACCAGGGAGTCGGGCTTCTTAAACGTGTGAGCCATAATGAAAGTGGGAGAAAAAATTACTGGGGAAATAAAACAAAATAAAACCCGATAAACTAGGCATGGAATGGGTCCGGAAACTCTGACACCATGTAGAGCAACTGACACATACTCAAAGTAAAGATCCAACAGGTTTATTGGCATATAATAAAGTTACACAGCATGTTGGCATCACTGTGTCTGCATCACGACTGGCAGCTTGTCAGGAGCCGTTATTGTGAATGGTGCCGGTATGATAAAAACCCGGACTAGATTATAGATAATAGTGGTGTGTACCATTTGTGTGTTAGTATTGGTTAATATATAAGTAGAGCAGATCTACAAACTATCACTTGCTAAGCATCGTCTCCACCCCTCCCCCTTCTCTTTTCCAGCTTTCTGTCACCACTACAACAGTTGGAAGGGTCTCATCCCGAAACAGCACCTATCCACGTCCTTCAGAGATGCTCCCTGACCCGCTGAGTTATCCAGCACCGTGTTTATGCATGATTCCAGCATCTGCAGTTCTTATGGCCATGTGATTGCAAATTACCAAACAAAATCCAATTATCCTCTCTCCAAAGGTGTCAAGCAGCAGCTTTTAAATCCTTACCCGTTTCCTCCACAACTATCTGCTTGAACCTCACCAAATCAATCCCACCACGACTACCATTTAAACTAATATCAACATCAAATATCAACTTTAGTTCATCATTATACGACATCTATTGAAAAGTCATGTTGTACTGAACTAAGTGATCCCAACACCACATCAAATCAAAGCTCTGTAGACTTAGCATATCCATTTGTAAGGTGTGAACGATTTAACCATAAAAATCAATAAATTTCCCACCATGAACAATGGCAAAGTGGCAGTTGCAAACAATGATCAAAATAAAATCTGAACACTTATTTGGTCGCAAGTGCACGTGGACGCAAGTGCAAGTACCAACATCAACAACAATCTTCAGCCAATTTTGTGATATTAAAAAATAACAGGTGAAAATGTACGCAATTAAAGTTTCAGACCACATTGCAACAAGAGCCAAATTCCACGAGGCAAGGCAGGCTAAGTATCCTAGAGATCAAGGAAACACTTGATCCAATGTGGCAGCAAGGAGCTTTGGTAAAACTGGTCACTGGGAATAGAGGGGAAAATCTTTCCATAGCCTGGAGTTGTCTTGGTAGTGGTTAATTGAATCAAATCTCGTCAGCCCCAGAATATAACTGCATTTATAGATCGGGTAGCATTCAAGGCTCAAACATCTTCCTTCCGGGATTGTTTCATTCATAACTTCTCAATTAAGGAATTGGTAGCTAAATTAAACACCACAACAATAAAGACACAATTAAACAAGTGGTACACATTTGTGCCACACAGGTTCCATATAATAAACATTGAGGAGTGTTTAACAACCATTTATTGATAACTAATATTAATACTATTGTAAAATCTTACACCATCAATATTCAGTGCGTGTCACCACTGTGTTGAACTACAAATACTAGTTACGGATATAAAATAAAATCTGGGTCTCCTGCATAGAATAACTCATGTTCTGATTCCCCCAACTCTTTCTCCTACACTGTCCTCCATAATGTTTGGGGCAAAGACCCATCATTTATTTATTTGCCTCTGTATTCCACAATTTGAGATTTGTAATAGAAAAAAAAACATGTAGTTAAAGTGCACATTGTCATTTTTATACATTTTATACACGTAAAAATGTCAGTGTGTTTATAGATAGTCCCCCCATTTCAGGGCACCAGAATGTTTGGGACACATGGCTTCACAGCCTCCTTAATGCAGGTACAAGAGAGCTCTCAGCATCTATTCTTTCCTCCAGTCTCTCCATCACCTTTGGAAACTTTTATTGCTGTTTATCAACATGAGGACCAAAGTCGTGCCAATGAGTCAAAGAAGCCATTATGAGGCTGAGAAAGAAGAATAAAACTGTTAGAGACATCAGCCAAACTTTAGGCTTACCAAAATCAACTGTTTGAAACGTCATTAAGAAGAAAGAGAGCACTGGTGAGCTTACTAATCACAAAGGGACTGACAGGCCAAGGAAGACATCCACAGCTGATGACAGAAGTATTCTCTCTATAATAAAGAAAAACCCCTAAACACTTGTCTCACAGATCAAAAACACTCTTCAGGAGTCAGGTGTGGATTTGTCAATGACCACTGTCCGCAGAAGATTTCATGAACAGAAATACAGAGGCTACAGTGCAAGATACAAACCACTGGTTAGCCGCAAAAATAGGATGGCCAGGTTACAGTTTGCTAAGATGTACTTAAAAGAGCAACCACAGTTCTGGAAAAAGTTCTTGTGGACAGATAAGACAAAGATTAACTTATATCAGCGTGATGGCAAGAGCAAAGTATGGAGGAGAGAAGGAACTGGCCAAGATCCAAAGCATACCACCTCATCTGTGAAACACGGTGGTGGGGGTGTTACGGCCTGGGCATGTATGGCTGCTGAAGGTACTGGCTCACTTATCTTCATTGATGATACAACTGCTGATGGTAGTAGCATAATGAATTCTGAAGTGTATAGACACATCCTGTCTGCACAAGCCCAAACAAATGCCTCAAAACTCATTGAACGGCGGTTCATTCCATAGCAAGACAACGATCGCAAACATACTGCTAAAGCAACAAAGGAGTTTTTCAAAGCTAAAAAATGGTTAAATCTTGAGTGGCCGTCAATCATCCGATCTGAACCCAATTGAGCATGCCTTTTATGTGCAGAAGAAAAAACTGAAGGGGACTCTCCCCCCAAAAAAGCATAAGCTAAAGATGGCTGCAATACAGGCCTGGCAGAGCATCACCGAAGACATCCAGCAATTTGTGATGTCCATGAATCGCAGACTTCAAGCAGTCATTGCATGCAAAGGATATGCAACAAAATACTAAATATGACTACTTTCATTTACATGGCATTGCTGTGTCCCAAACATTATGGTGCCCTGAAATGGGGACGACGACATGCTGTAATTTCTCCATGGTGAAACCAAATGTATAAAATTGGCCTTTATTAAAATCTGACAATGTGCACTTTAACCACATATAATTTTTTTCTATTACAAATCTCAATTTGTGGAGTACAGAAGCAAATAAATAAATGATGGGTCTTTTTCCTAAACATTATGGAGGGCACTGTATTTGCAACATAAACTGCAGCAACTTGCTGTTTCTTTGAAAGTACCCCTGAGACTCATGACATCTACCATATATTCCTCGTATTCATTTCGGGCTTATCGCCGCACCACATTGGTGCCCCTGACGCTCCGTTGGTGTCATAATGGAGTCAAAAGCCAGAGGGGACACGGCCGGAGAAGTCACTCAGTTCCTCGAAGACTCCCCGGACGCCAAGAAATACCTCGGCCTTAAGGAGCTCCTGCTCCAGGTTTATGGGCTCAGCCGGATGGAATGGGCTGCCAGGCTCCTTCATATAGAAGGCCTTGGCGACCGGCGGCCATCAAGCCACCTTAATAAGATGGTCGTGCTCCTGGATGGGCACATGCCATGCCTCATGTTTGAGTATATTTACCTGCATCTGCTGCCGGCTGACATCCGCCTGCAGCTCACCGACGCCTCGTTTGCCGACCCCCGGGCACTCGGCAGGCTCGCTGTGAATGGCGCTGTGGATGACTTCCGCGCGCTGGCCATCACTCGGGCAGCGCCCGATTTCCTCCGGTTGGGCAGGGCAGCTGTGGAGGGAGTGACAGCTGCGCCCTGGAGGCCGTGTCGATTGACCGGTTAACGTCGGCTCATTTAGACATTGACCAGCTGGTGCGGTCGGATTGTACGCCCACTGATGTTTTTTGTGCCTCCTGTTCTGGGGGGGGGGGGGGTGTCCTGTGGCGGCTCCCAAGGGTCGGGCCATTCCATCGAACCCCTTGGCATGGGAATGGACTAATCTGGGGGCAGCCCTTAGCTACAAATATAAAGGGCAAGGGTTTAGGTGCAATCGCTCTCTTGCAGACCCGACTGGACAAGAGAACAACTAATAAAATTCCTCCCGAAATACCCGGCTCCTCACCTTCATATCAGGCTTATCGCCACGTCACACCATTACCTAAACTTGTACCAAGCCTTCAACCATGACTAGATTGGCTCCGAACCCACCAATGGCTTTATCTTAAGGCAGTGAACACATTCAAATCCCTCCACGTCCTTGGTGTTCCTCATCTTTGTAATCCGTTCAAATGTTACAACCATACCCACACACTGACAACTGCATAATTCCATTTCTGGCCAATTGGTTTCCTAAACTCACTGCATTCCATTACTGACAATCATGGTATCAGCTAGCTCTAAGTTTCTGGTTTGATACTGTGGTCTCTTATCAAGCAAAGATGCATATAAGAAATCTCAAGAATCATGCTTTCATCACCTTTGGCCCTGTGTCAATTTTGATCTCAAGATTCAGATTCAGATTCAGATTCAATTTTAATTGTCATTGTCAGTGTACAGTACAGAGACAACAAAATGCATTTAGCATCTCCCTTGAAGAGCGACATAGCAAACGATTTGAATAAAAAAAATAATAAGTGTCCGGGGGGGGTGGTGATTGGCAGTCACCGAGGTACGTTGTTTAGTAGAGTGACAGCCGCCGGAAAGAAGCTGTTCCTCAAGAGTTCCATTCAGCATGTTGGGATGTAGAACCTGACCGCACCAGCTGATCAAGAGTGTTAATTGAATGGATAGAGCCAAATTATGATTAGCGTGTGCTCAAACTGTAGCACATAATCCCATGCACATGCATATTCAGTAAAGCACAGAGTAAGTTTCATTTGCCACGTACTTGTATGGCAATAATTGGTATGCTATGTATTAAGAGTAATATTATTGCAACACCATTGACAGAACACGAGAATTTCTTACTTTTTCAGCTTACAATTCAATTTGAGCCATGGTTTTATTTTTGATGTAGTGATAGCTTTGCAGATTTAAGAATAAAACTGCAAATACGTTGGTTTTAACCTAGGTCAGGACTGCTGTAAAGATTGACAATCCATTTTTATAGTATGTATTTCACTGCATGTATTTTTTCCACAAAAAGCACTTAATTAAGCCATCATAAAATGTGGCATGATATTGACATGTTGAGAAAAATTTGGTCCCACTTGCATTGGTTATCATTGGATGACATTTCCAGATATTTAGTCTGTACAAGAATGGAATGAAATGTCATTAAGCACAAATATAATCATTCTTTTGGGCAAGCTATTGAACTCAATAGGAATCTGGACTTACTTGGGAAAGAATCAACTGCAATTATCAAACTACAACAGAGTTCTAGTTTTATAAATGTACTAATGTTAATCAAAAGATCATAAGTGAGAAGAGTAGAATTAGACCATTCGGCTTATCAAGTCTACTTCGCCATTCAATCATGGCTGATCTATCTCTCCTAACCCCATTAAAAACATAGAAACACAGGAAATAGGTGCAGGAGGAGGCCATTCGGTCCTTCGAGCCAGCACCACCTTTCAGTGTGATCATGGTTGATCATCCACAATCAGTAACCCGTGCCTGCCTTCTCCCCATACCCCTTGATTCCGCTAGCCCCAATAGCTCTCTGTCACAGAAGGCTCTCTTTTAAATCCATCCAGTGAATTGGCCTCCACTGCCTTCTGTGGCAGAGAACTCCATAAATTCACAATTATCTGGGTGAAGAAGTTTTCTCTCATCTCAATTTTAAATGGCCTCCCCTTTATTCTTAGACTGTGGCCCCTGGTTCTGGACTCCCCCAACATTGTGAACATTTTTCCTGCATCTAGTTTGTCCAGTCCTTTTATAATTTTACATGTTTCTATAAGATCCCTTCCTGTATACTCTGGAATCTAGAAGGATAAGCCCAATCTTTCCAAATCCACCTGCCTTCTCCCCCATAACCTCTGACATCCATACTAATCAAGAAACAACAGTATCCATCTTTGCCTTAAATATATCCACTGACTTTGCCTCCACAGCCAACAGCGATAAGACAGAATTCCTCCTCATAGGCTCCAAAGCCACACTCAGCAAAATCAATAACCCCACTCTCACCATCGACTGCACCACCGTCTCCTCATCTCCGCAACCTTGGCGTGATCATACCGGTGGGGGCGCTGCACTGGCAGCAGCCCTGTCAGCAGCGTGTTAGTCTTTTTCAACTTTTTTTATTTTTTTAGTATGTCTTAAAGTCTGTTTTTAGTGTTTCTTAGTGTGTTTTGTGTGGGGGGGGGGGGGGGTGGTGTGGGGGGGTAAGGGGGAAACCGTTTCGGCCGCCTCCTCCATGGAGAGGCAACTTTTTCCAGGTCGCCTCCCCCGTGGCCTAACAGCGAGGATCGGCGCGGCCTTTCCCAGAGACGCGCCCGGGGCTCGGGGCTCCGGCGGCGGGTGCAGCGTGGACTGTCAGCACGGAGCTGGGGCTCGCTGGAGGGGAGCGCTCCGTTCCGTTGGCCCGCAGCAGACGGCAGCCTGAAGCCGCGGTCTGCACAGCTCCAGCTGGCGCGGCGTCTACAGCCCGGGATCCCTCGTGGGGGACCCGGGGGGAAGAAGAAGCTTCCACCGCCGGCCCGCGGCCATCTTCTACCGCGGGTCCGGTATGGACTTAACATCACCCCGGAGGGGAGCTTCGACCGCCGGCCCTGCAGACTGCGGTGCTTACGGCTGCGACGTGGAGGGAACTTTAAATCTTCGGCCGCCGGCCTGCGGCCTACACCAACTAAAAGCCGTGGTCTCCGGTGGGGAGGAGCCGACTCTGGACTTACCTGGACTTGTACCTTGTCCTTTTACCATCTGGACGCCCGCAGCAACGGCTGCGGAGGGTTGAGGTCCCGACCACGGGGGGAAATGGAGGAGGACTGGCCAAATTGTGTGCCTTCCACCACAGTGATGAATGCTGTGGTGGATGTTTATGTTAAAAATGTATTGTGTTTTTGTGTGTGCCCTTTATCATTGTATCGCTGCTGACGTATCATTTCACTTGCACTTTTTGTGCAATGTGACAAATAAACCGTTGTATTGTATTGTATCTTTGATTCCACCCTCTCCCTTGAGCCTCACATCCGCCATGTCATTAAAACCTCCTTCTTTCATCTCCGCAACATCGCCAAACTCAGACCCTCTCTCACACCTCCCGCTGCTGAAAGACTCATCCATGCCTTCATCTCCTCCCGACTGGACTACTGCAACTCACTTCTCCTTGGCATCAGCTCCACCTACATCAACCGATTCCAACTGGTCCAGAACGCAGCCGACCGACTCATTACACACACCAAATCCTGGCATCACATCACTCCAGTCCTCAAACAACTTCACTGGCTTCCCATCTCCCACCGGATCAACTACAAAAACCTGATCCTCACCTACAAAGCCCTCCACCATCTGGCCCCCCCATATCTCACTGACCTCCTCTCCCCCTACCAACCCTCACGGTCCCTCAGATCCACATCAGCTGGTCTCCTCTCCATCCACAAGTCCAATCTCCGCAGTTTTGGGGACAGAGCCTTCTCCAGGGCAGCTCCCAGGCTCTGGAACTCCCTCCCCCAACTGATCCGCAATTCTGTGTCCCTCACCATCTTCCAGTCCCGCCTCAAGACCCATCTCTTCACCTCTGCGTATCCTTAGCCCACGTCCCACTCTATTTTCATCTGTGCATTAATTGCCTCATATTGTGTTTTGTATTGAATTCTATCTTTACTTTGTGTACTATTCATGTTTCTACTATTTATTTCATTCCCCTTACATGTTTTTCCTCTACCTGCTAAATTTTTGTAAGGTGTCCTTGAGACTCTTGAAAGGCGCCCATAAATAAAATGTATTATTATTATTATTATTATTTGGATGATATTTTAATTGTGGGTGAAACTCGAGCTACAACAGAAGCATCAGTGTCAGAAGTCAAGCTCACATTTGAGAGGCTGGGTTTTGTAATACATCCAGATAAATCTATGTTGTCTCCAAATAAAACAATTGATTACTTGGGGTTCACTATTAATTCAGAACACATGATAGTGACTTTACCCAAGGATAAAAAGCTGCAGTTAATTGAGGGTTGTAGCAAACTCATTACAGAGCATCAACCATCAATTAGGCAAGTGGCGAGCTTACTTGGCAAACTAATCGCTTCATTTCCAGCTGTGCAGTTCGGTCCACTGCATTATCAGCAACTGCAGCGAGCAAAGGTACAGGCATTGAAGAGACATTCGGGGCATTTTGATAGGCCCATGCAATTACCAGTAGCAACAATTGCGGATATACAATGGTAGATTAAGAGTGTCTCATATGCTTCCAGGAAAATTCTGGTTGAAACACCTGCTATCATTCTACAGACTGATGCAAGTACGCTAGGTTGGGGCGCTACTGATACCATTACCAGCTGTGGAGGTAGATGGAATGTGGAAGAGGTACCTTTGCTCGAAGCACATGGAATCAATTACCTAGAATTGTTAGGTACATTTTATGGTCTTAAAGCTTATTGCTCTAATGTGCAAAATCTGCATGTGCAGATTCAGATTGACAACACTACGGCTGTAGCATATGTCAATCACATGGGTGGAATCAAGTCCGAATCTTGTGATAGATTGGCAAACGTTATCTGGCAATGGTGTATTATTCGAAACATTTGGCTTTCGGCAACCCACCTACCAGGTAGATTCAATATAATTGCAGATACCAGGTCACGAAAATTTAATGACAATACGGAATGGATGTTAAATCGTGACATTTTTAATAAAATGGTTGCAAAATTTGGAATGCCAGAAATTGACTTGTTTGCATCTAGACTGAACCACCAATTGCCTAAATATGTTTCATGGCAGCCAGATCCAGGTGCAACAGCGGTGGATGCATTCTCGCTAAATTGGGGTGGAATGTTTTTATATGCATTTCCTCCCTTTTGTCTCATTAGTAGGTGTCTACAAAAGATCAA
Source organism: Leucoraja erinaceus (assembly GCF_028641065.1). Lineage (NCBI taxonomy): Eukaryota > Metazoa > Chordata > Chondrichthyes > Rajiformes > Rajidae > Leucoraja > Leucoraja erinaceus. The sequence continues at coordinate 71,294,287 of NC_073381.1, read as the reverse complement.
GCAGGATTCTGCTTCAGGAGTGTTGGTGGTCCCAGATTGGCCTACACAACCATGGTACCCACTAGTGCTAAAAATGGTCACAAAACCTCTTATGGGTATTCCAAGACAAGAAAACCTACTTGTGCACCCTGTATCTGGTGATTTTCATCCTTTACATGATCGTATTGATTTATTGATTTGCAGATTCTAAAAAGGCTCTATCTCAGAAGAGGACTATCAGATCGCACTATGGATGTAATTGCAGCAGCCGGGAGGGATAGTACCCAGAAGCAGTACATTTCTTACATAAAGAAATGGGAGGTGTTTTGCTCAAGGCAGAATATTTCATACCACACTGCAGGCATCTCAGATGTTTTAGAGTTTCTGTCAACACTCTATTTTGATTTCAATTTAAGTTATAGTGCGATCAATACTGCAAGGAGTGCCCTCTCTGCATACTTATGGAGAGCATCAGAACAACAGATTCTAGGATCACACCCTTTGGTCTGTAGGTACATGAAGGGAATTTTCAATTCCAAGCCTCCTAGACCCAGATATACAGAAATCTGGAATGTGAGGGATGTGCTGATGTTACTTTGGGAATGGAGTCCCGTTTCAGCTTTGTCTTTAGACAAAATTACCATGAAGGTAGTCATGCTAATGGCATTAGTTTCAGCACAAAGAGTACAGACATTACATAAATTACGTATAGATAGAATGGTAATGACAGCAGATGCAATTACATTCTATGTCTATGATTTACTCAAACAGAGCAGACCAGGAGTCACGGGGTGTAAATTGGTCTTTGCAGCATATCCTACGGATCCAAGACATAGTGGCACATTTAAGATGTTACATTGAGACCACTTAAGAGGTGCAGAATCAGCATTGTTTATCAGCCATAAAAATCCACATTAGAAAGTGTCAGTACAGACTATCTTGAGGTGGCTGAAGCAGGTGCTGGTTAATGCAGGGATTGATACTGACAAATTTAAATCTCATTCCACCAGGGCAGCAGCAACATCGGCGGCCAAGGATTTGGACGTTCCAATAGACCATATCCTCGTGGCCGCAGGATGGCCAAGTATCACAAGTATTAACATAAAGAAATAGCAGACCCTGGGGCATTTGGTGGTGCTGTTTTGGATTCAGTATTAAATGTTCCTCTGCGATATAAAGGGGACAGAAATTTTTGTTATGATAAATAAAAAATTATTTTTGTTATGATAAATAAAAAATTAACTGATTACATTAATGTTATGGTTGTATATTATTGATTGTTTTCACTCATTTAGAGTCAATCAATGCAGTGAGACGCCTGGATTTGAATCTACGGCATGAAATCACAGAGCTTTGAAATCTTCACGTAGTCACTCACGTGACTCCGAAGTAAAATAGTAAGATTAAACGAGAACTTACCAGTTTGAAGTTTGATCTTTATTTTATGAGGAGTTACGATGAGGGACTACGTGCCCTCCGCTCCCACCCTCATAAAGATCAGCTGCAAGTTATGTTTGTCTCACATAGCTTACTATTATGCTTTGGTAAATTATCATCTGTGATTTCACACCGCTTCTTTGAAGATTGACGCACGTGCGCCTGGACGGGGTCTTCTTCACGTAATCCCTCATAACTGCTCATAAAATACAGATCAAACTTCAAACTGGTAAGTTCTCATTTAATCTTACTATTATAAATAACTGAGATCCCAGCACCGTGCCTTGCGGCACCCCACTAGTCACTGCCTGCCATTCTAAGGACCCGTTAATTGCTACTCTTTGCTTCCTGTCTGCCATCTAGTTCTCTATCCATGTCAATACCCTACCCACAACAGCATGTGCTCTAATTTTGCCCACTAATCTCCCATGTAGAACCTTGTCAAAGGTTTTTTGAATGTCTAGATACACCACATCCACTGGCTCTCCCTTATCCATTCTACTTGTTACATCCACAATAAATTCCAGTAGATTAATCAAGCATAATTTCCCCTTCATAAATCCATGCTGACTTTGACTGATCCTGTCACTGCTTTTCAAATACGCTGTCATTTCATCTTTAATAAGCGACTCAAGCATCTTCCCCCAATATCGATGTAAGGCTAACTGGTCTATAATTCCCCCTTTTCTCTCTCGCTCCTTTCTTAAAAAGTGGAGTTACGTTCTCTACCCTCCAGGCCACTGGAACTGATCCAGAGTCTATAGAACATTGGAAAATGATCACCAATGCATCCACAATTTCTAGGGCCACCTCCTGGAGTACTCTTGGATGCAGACCATCTGGCTCTGGGGATTTATCTGCCTTCAGTTCCAACAGTTTACCTAACACTATTTCCTGACCTATGTGGATTCCCTTCAGTTTCTCCCTCCCATTCTAAACTCCAGCAAATATAGGCCCAGTGCCATTAAACACTCATCATATGTTAACCTACTCATTCCTGGAATCATTCTTGTAAACCTCCTCTGGACCCTCTTCAGAGCCAGCACATCCTTCCTCAGATATGGTGCTCAAAATTGCTCACACTATTCAAAATGTAGCCTGATCTACATATATACTAATAATTCTAGCATGATACAAGTTAGAAAATTCAGTCAACAAAAATGAATTGGCTATTCACTTCATTGTCCATTCAATATGATACAGCCGATTAAAAACTGCCAATATGTTCAGAATACAATCATTGACAGCTCTATGAAAAGGGAATTTTAAAGTTTCAGAAAGTCTACATGAAGATATTTCTCAGACTTATTTCTCAGTCATTTTAGATTACATTGCTATGCTCTTGAGGAAATACTGTTCATATATGTACTTTGTTACAGTCCTTAATATTTTACTCATCATTATTCTTTAAAAGTCTAGACAACAAGGTTGGTCTACCCAATTTCTTCTAGTGCAACAAGTCCTTTTTCACTAGAATCATTTTAGTGAAGTTTCATACCACTCTCTCCATGGTAAATGTATTCTGTCTTAGAAAACAAGACCAAAAACCAAACTAAGCTCCGATATCAACTTGCCAACACCAATATAATTACAGTAAGAGTAAGATTGCCAGAGTGAGCAACAGCGGAAATTGGAGGAACAGCACCTCATATTCCGCCTGGGGACCTTGCGTCCGGATGGCATTAACATTGAATTCTCCCAATTTTACTAGCCCTTGCTGTCTCCTCCCCTTCCTTTACCCTCTAGCTGTCTCCTCCCACCCTCCCTCGAGCTCCTCCCCCTCCCCTTTTCCATTCCTTCTCCCCCCCATCCCCCATCAGTCTGAAGAAGGGTTTCGGCCCAAAACGTCGCCTATTTCCTTCGCTCCATAGATGCTGCTGCACCCGCTGAGTTTCTCCAGCAATTTTGTGTACCTTTAATTACAGTAAGATCTCTTTACACTCTTATAATCCAGTCTATTAAAATGACACCTTACATATTGGCAAGCTTATAGGAAGACTCTTTAATGTGCCAATTGGAATTAACTTGCATTATAAGCTTACACAAGCTTGGAAATTCAGAAGAATCTGTGATTAGGGCTGTATGACCTCAAAGTACCTGTGTAAGGGAACAAGAACCAACGTCACTTATTTCTTTGAAATTTTTACAGGAAGTGTACATGTGAAAATACCTGAGACGTCTAGGCTTGGTTGTGCTACCTCACACAATAACCAACAAGATGTGTGTTTACTCCCAGTGAACACGAAGCATCAACTCAGTTTTCATCTTCACTTGTGCTGCGAGATTAGTTCAGTGCTCTTATTTCACTATTTGGATATTGTATTATGTACTAAAATGATTAGGCTGTCACTCTGCCAATTAGATTTCCCTCAATGCTCTTTCAGTGCATGTATCAAGATCAAGCTGTAAACCCATTCCTTCTCTCCAGAGATGCTGCCTGACCCCGAGTTACTCCAGCATTTTGTGTCTACAAGTCATAAACTATAATCTTTTGAAATACATCTTCCATTTGGCAACCAATATATGGATCAAAATGCTGACTGGTATCAAAAATCTATAGTCATTACATTGATTTAATATATTATCACTTTGCATCAAGTAAATGTTAACAAATACCAAGATCAACGCAACCCAATTCTCCAGTTTCCTTGGCCTATCTGTATAAAGGAAGATAATATCCCTGCACGCCCACCACCCACCTCTCAGCTATAGTCAAGCATAGACAAAATGGTGAAAATATTATCTATCCGTTCTTGCAGGCACCAGTTTTGGTGCCGATAGGTGCTAGAACACCTAAACTAACCTCCAAAAAGATCCATATCAGTGGTTGTTGCTGAGGCAGCAGCAGTAGGGGTGGCAGCATCTACTGTTGTAGGAGAAGAAGTTTTCAAGGAAGTCTCTGCTGCAAATGGGTCAGGTGGTTGTGCCTCAGGGGCATTTGGAAGGGCTGGAGAAGCCAAAGAATCTGCATTGCAAGCATCAAGGAAAGGTGATGGAAGGGGAAGAAAAATATGTAAAACCCTCTCGAAGCCATTGTTGAGAATAATGTGCAATGACATTTTGAGATAAATGTTTTACATTTTTAGATGAGTTCTAAAACTACTCACCTTCACCTAAAAGATCTGTTTTATCCATTGCAAAGATGCAGTGTTTAAAGACAAAAATAAACAATTCAATAGAGAGTATGTTATAACAAACTAATCTAATTGCACACTGAATATCTGGAAGTTCTCATTTAAAAATGAAATATGCAACCTTTAGAACTACATTGTTTTTTCCCTTAAACGATTCTGCTTCTCTGGCAGTTTATGAAGAACAGCTCAATATAAAAATTCCACTTGTGCCATTTCAAATTGTAAAAATGGAAAACCTCAATAAATCATCTATTTGAAAGTCTGATTGCAATGGCAATATATAGCAAAAATGGCAATACAGTATTTCTGCAAGGCAGGGCAAGTTGCAACATTTCAGAAATCAATTCAAACACGGGTTTTCACCAAAATGATGTTCCACATTACTTACCAAAGAAATGTCTGCTTTTTCATGAATTTCAAATATTTTCACATTATAAATTGGAAAAAATAGCTTGAAGTAGTGCAAACCATACAACACATTTACTTGATAAAACATTAATTGGCATTCCATCTTTTAGCCTAATTCGAAGCCAACATATTAACAATTCATATCCTTCCTTAGGAAACATCAACAAATATTGCCAAAACCATCGTGCTTAAGTCACGTGAAAGTCAAAATAAACAGCTTTCCCTTGATCATGGTATGAAGTACTATCCAAGAGATTAAACGTGCTGTTGGTGAGGATCAGTACGCCAGTTATGAAATGGCAAAGAATGAACCCGGTAGTGTAGCTGGTATGAAATGAGCCTGGTAATTTGAGCTGGTGTTTGATTCCTCAAAATACAGTTCTTTGCCACCAGAATATTTTTATGTCTTCTCTTGCTACATCAAATGAAACACTCAATATAGGTGATTGCAATATGGAGTAAGATAACTCAAGACAAAATAATACAGTAAACCCCCTCATTATAACAAACCTCATAGGAGGAGAGGGAGGAGAGAAACGTGTCCGTTATTGCTGATTGTCTGCGACAACAGAGTAAGGGATTTCCAATAGTAGAATATCATTGCACAAGTAGTAGAAATAAGAATTGCAGATGCTGGTTAATACATAAAAGGCCACAATGTGCTTCAGTGACTCAACAGGTCAGGCAGCATCACTGAAAAACATGGAAATGTGATGTTTTGGTCGCAAACCTTCTTCATTCTCTCGGTCTGGAACCAGGCCTGGAATCCAGATGAGATGACAGCCCCGGTCAGGAGAGGATCAGCAGAGTCACTGGGATGGGAGATTGTAACCTTCACGTGGTCCACCCCGTTTCAACGAATGCAATCAACCTGGCGTGCACAATCAAATAAGATCAAATAGAACAAGTTGTCCTACAACTATAGGCTGTGCACGCCATACGCAAGAAGAAGAGCAAAGTCACTGGTCATGGCCTGCGGGCAGTCAGAATGCAGGTAAAGGTCAGCGGTGGTGGTGGCAGGCCCGGCCTGGAAGCCGCAGAGAAAGCTGTGTGGGCTGGCAGTTGATCCAGCCTGGAAGCTGATCTGGCCTGAAAGTAGCCGGTGAGACAGTGCAGGCCATGGGGTGGTGTCAGCCGCCTGGGTTGGCATGACGCCTGGAAGGCGTTAGCAGCCCAGCTTGGCCTGGCAGTGAAAGTTGGCAGGACTGGTCTGGAAGCGACTGGCGTGGTGGAGTGGGTTGGCGGCGGCCTCAGAGGCGGTGAACATTGGTGCTGCATCTCCCGGCACAGCTGCAGGTTTCAGCCTCATGGCGGTCGGGTGGGCGGCACGATCTAATGGTGGGTCTCGACTCGAAACGTCACCTATCTCCAGAATTGCTGCCTGACTTGTTGAGTTACTACAGCACTTTGTCCTTTATTATTGCACAAGTGGTGACTGAGTTAATTTCCATGGCCAGTGCAGTGTTCTGTTCATAAAGAGACAGTGGTGTCCTATTATTGTTGCGCCACACTGTCCGCTATAACAGAAATCCAGTATAAAGAGGTCCGTTATAATGAGGATTTACTGTTGTTCCAAAACTCATTTGCTGCTTCTAAATCAAAATGCTCCCGAAGTTGACAAAATGGTCTTGATGCATTGAGAGCCATAAAGAATTTGTTTTCTTATTCCCTCCCTCATCCAACAGTTAAATTGCCAAATGAATTAATTAAAAACCTTGATTCATCATGTTTTCTACTTCATTTCACACAACCTGAAGGTACTCAAATTTGATCCCTAGCAACTATTGAAATAAATACATGGATCAGAAGAAAACATTCATGCAAATGTTTTTTCTGATGGTCAATTTTATCATGACAAAATGAAAATTCTACTCCCTCAGTTTGCAATAGATTTTTTAACTGTATCAAGAGCATTTTTAAAAGGTTTGCCCAATAATCCAATGTAAAATAATTCTCCAAACATCAACTACATAACATCAAAAGGAAAGCAAAAACCACAGCATTCGGTATCATCCATGGATTTGACCTTGAATTCCATGCAGAATTGGCTCAATTTCATCTTTGGTCAAGCGTTTGATATGCTCATTGTACTTTGGTAATAAAATTCTATTCCATTTCACAATGCTGCAGAAACCATAGAAGATGCATTGCAGGATATTTTAATCTGTGGACTATGAATATTTTTATAACAAAATATTCTCACCTCCCCAGGCACTGGCTGGTGGGTTCGCTGCTGCTGTTGACTGAACTGCAGATGTATAATCTGGCTGTAGATCAAGGAGATCATTGGACAATTTGGATGCACTGTAATTAAAGTTTGTAATTTAGATTTGCAGCCATAGAAAACCAACATATACATTGAAGAATAAAAATGTTTGTACCCAGAATTTGCAGTACAAGCTACTAATGTTAATTCTGGCCAAATTGGAGCTGCCAGGACACTAAAATTGAGTAAAGGCTTCTGTGCTGCTAGGCCATTTGGTCAATTTAAATGTGTCTTCTGCAGAACTAGGCCAAGCTGCTGAATGGTGCCAGTTTGTCTGTGGCCGAGATAAGAGTTGCAGAGAAAGAATGGGACATCTGCAGATTCTTACAATTAGATATCCACATTGCTCTTAGGAACTTGAAGCTTTCAACCATCTCCACTTCAGTGCTGTCAATGGGTATGTGCCCTGCTTCGCTTCCTGAAGTTGATCACTATCTCCTTTGTCTTGCTGACATTGAGAGAGAGGTTGTTGTCTTGACTGCAGGACACGAGTTTCTGAATCTCCTTCCTGTACTTTGTCTCGTCATTATTTAATATCAGGCTGCACCAAGTACAATCCTTGATCTTATTGAGGTGTATAAAATCATGAGGGGAATAGGTAGGGTGAATGCATAGAATTAATCGGAACTTGAGGGGCAACCTTTTCCACAGAGGGTACTGGGTTTATAGAACGAGCTGCCAGAGAATAGTTGAGGCAGGTACTATAATAACATTTAAAAGGCATTTGGACAGGTACATGGATAGGAAACATTTGGCGGGAATGCAGGCAGGTGGGACTGGCATAGATGGTATATCTTGGTTGGCATGGGCATGTTGGGCCTTAGGGCCTGTTTCCAAGCTATACATACAGATTCCCATGAATTTAATACAATGAAAATTGATTCCATTTGTAAACTGTACCCAATGGCTTGGTATAGGAATCAGGAGAATGTGTGATTATAAGTTGGGCAAACAGCACTAGTGGTCTAAAGTATGGGAAATGAGTTTTAAAAAAGTATAAACGTAAAGCATTATAAAGAGAAGAATGGCTGTTAAAATCAAGGATGATGTGAGAAAGTAGATTGTAATCTCTTTTGGCTGCAATATCAAAACACCATTTTGATACTTTTTACATCCAGGTAATTGTTATGACATTTTTTGAAGAACTATTCAAATTACAACCACTAGAGTGATCTGATCTCCTGACCTATGGGTCATCTACTCAAATCGTCCAATGACAAAGGCATGCATTTAGAATGAACTGCAAATAAAGTGGACCTATTATTTAAACTTACTCTTTTCATAATCTTCCTTTCCACCATTTAAGATAAATTTTAACCTTTACCCAGATCTTCAAAAACATTTCAATTCGCCTACCAATAAATATCACTTGGGTGGAAAATGAGGAAAAGCTTCAGAATGAGTACGTTTGTTTATGCATATAAAGATTAGACGCATATCTGTATGCTTTATATGATAAACAATTTTACATTAAATAAAATGTCAGGTGGCACAGTTGCTGCCCAGTGCAAGTGACCCGGGTTTGATCCTGACTACGGGTGCCGTCTGTATGGAGTTTGTTCATTCTCCCCGTGACCTGCGTGGGGGTTTCCCCGGGATCTCGTTTCCTCCCTCACTCCAAAGACGTACAGGTTTGTAGGCTAATCGGCTTGGTATAATTATAAATTGTCCCTAGTGTGTGTAGGATAGTGTAAGTGCGCGGGGATCGCTGGTCGGCTCGGGCTTGGTGGGTCGAATGGCCTGTTTCCATGCTGTATCTCTAACCAAAACTAAAACTAAATTAAAAAATCCACAGCGAAGGTAACTTTGTGCTTAAAAATACCTAATAATCTTCTACCAAAATCTTTCAAGCTCAAGAACGACTTACTTTGTTGGAGCTGCAACACAGGGTGGAGAAGAGAAGAGATCAACTACTGCAGCAGTATCAGCCATCTTCGCGGGACTGGAGGTGGGGGATGATCCTGCGTGTTCTGGAGAGCCCTGGAAAGATTTAAACAAATGGTTTAAAACAATTTAGTGCAATTTATTTGCACTTAGAATATTCTGTTCTATGCTAAACACTGAAACCAGCCTTATTTGAACTTTCTCAATTTCCTCGTAACATAATTTTAACAGAAGCAATTCCTGAAAAATAAATTAAGAGTGATGATATCTGAAATAACCTACCAAACATTAAAAAAACGACAAATATTAGAAGCACTCAGAAAAATGAAATCAAAATTGTTTGGGATACTCAAGGGAGATTTTCAGCACCTTTTTTAAAAAAAAAATTATATTTCTTGTTCTAATAAAATTCAGTTAGACCATTATACAGTTAGACCATTTGGGCAATTACAAATTAAAAATTGCAAACAGTGAAGTCTAAAGTAGACTTTTATTTCATTCATTTATAGGATGTAGACATTGCTGGCAAGGCAAGCATTTATAACCAATTTTAAGCCATCTTGATCCTCTGGAATCCCTAGCTTGCACTTTACAAGGCAATTTAAAAGGCATTTAAAGTCAACCATGTTTCTGCCCATCACAGATGCTAGCATAATTCTTTCACTTCAGAATTGTTGTTTTCGAAACAAAATATCTGATAATTTAATGTTCTCGATTTGTGATAAAAAATTGTTAAATCTGGAATAAAAAGTAAATTATTTCATCATTCATGTTGGAATCTAACCTCATTCCCAATCAGAGGAGCAGATTCAGCCCATAACTGCCTCAAGTTACACCTTTTGGAAAATTTACTGAAACTGTCAATTTGTATCGAAGGGCAATGGGTATGATTTAAGTATATAAAAATTTCCAAGTTCCTTCCATCCAAGCTCATCCAATTAATGATTACATACCATCACTTTAGAAGGCCTAGGCCCTTTATAGATGTGCTGGGTTTCTTCAAAACTTTAGCAGCATCTCTATAACATCTCTTATTCAGGTGGTGTTTGTCTCAACCGATTGGTGCTTTTTTGGACACTAATATTAAATTTCCAGGAATTCATCCTCTTTTCACTTATTTCACTTGGTACATGGATAGGACAGGCTTGGAAGGATATGGGCCAAGCGCAGGCAGGTGGGACTCGTGTGGCTGGGACATGTTGGCCGGTGTGGGCAAGTTGGGCTGAAGGGCCTGTTTCCACATTGTATCACTCTATCAATTTCAGTGGCACCCTTGTCTAACAACAGACCATTCATTCTGGCTATTGACCAGTGATGTGCGATTTTGCTAATAAAATATTCTAAAATGGTCAGTAATAAAGTGTTGGTATTTAAAAAAAGTTTTTCGAAATAAAGATAGCTTTTACAAGAGACCCAAACAAAACAATGGATTTTAACAAATGGAAAAAAGCTAAATTTTCCTAAAATAAACTTGGGTATACAATGCTGTCAAGTGTCAAATAGTTAACAGGGAAACACTAGGGATAATGAGGTGGGAAATATTATTTTCATGCTCGATGTAAGATTATCCACTTTTCAATTTTCATGGATACAAATTGGCTTTTGCATTATGTATCAAATAGGTTTCTTGCAAACACAGACATAATAAGGCAGCAAAAAATAATTATACTCAAGGCATACATAGAGAATCTTATTCTGTACTTTAGTGGAGGGTATGGTTGCGAGAAAAATTAACAAATAATTACCGTATTCCCCTGTAAAGGTGCTCCAGCGGTCCTAAAAGAAAATAAGGTGCAAATGAAAATAAATCTCCAACACACAGCTCATAACGGTTATTAACCAATTAAACCCTGAAAGCATATTTGCCTGTGAGCAAAAGCTCAAGAGTATGGTACATAATTCTCTGAAGAAATAAGATTTGTAAAGCAAATTTATAACACAACCCACTTAAGCAGCAAAATGTCACAATGCAAAATTAGGCATGTACTTATGACCCAGAAACATTCATGAATTCAAAGTAGCTACAAAAAGTAATGACAATCATTGTTTCATTGGTTTGTTTTCCAAGATTACTCAAAGTAGACACATGGTAAGGAAAGGCTAATACAGATAATTCTGAAATATTGCAATAAAATTGCTTAAACTAATAAAATGTTCTTATTTCTAAGTAAACTAGCACAATATTTAAGCTAGTATACTGTAACTGCCTTAGATTTTAAATGCTGCTTTTTATGAAAATCATTAAATGCATCAAATATATGACATTTAATTACCTGAGCACATGGGCAGTGACCACACACACCCACACACACACACACACACACACTTATGCTCACATCATATAATTTGCAACATTTATTTTCAAATTGAGTCATTTTGTTCTTCAGATCATCTTTTCTACATTAAGTGTATCAATACATAGACCAGATAACATTTAAATCACATCCTGTTAAAGCACAGGGAATACACCAAGCGCGAGTTATCACTGTACAAATGTTTCGGTTTGCTGATACCAGTATGGTGTAAAGAACTTTAAGTGGGATCATAGTTTTAAAACCTCTGACTGATTAACTATTGGTTAAGTGGAACAACTTTGCACTTTTCTGCATTAAATGCCATTTGCTCCCACGTAACTAAGCATTTATATCCTGTTGCAGCCAAGAATCATCTTCATCACAATCAGCCACATTAGCAATTTTAGCATAGACACTTGTTAATTATTTAAATCCAAGTCATTAAGACACATTTGGGAGGGATCCCATTACACGCAACCTTCCAGTCACCTTGTTTATCACTCTACATTTCCCAGAAAAATTATTTAAGGACCACAGCATGGATCACAAGGAATTTTACTTTTTGCTTAATCTGCCTTGTGAAATTTTGTCAGAAATCTTACCATCTGTGTGTAGGACATTAAACATACTACTGTAATTAACACTTATTTCATCAAAAAATCAGCTGTTATTTGGATATTTTTTGTCAACAGATCCATTCGAACAATCCTTTATTAATTGTGCCTCCCTGAAAACTGAGACATGCTGTCCCTCAGATTTTAAATAATTTTGCTATCACTGAAAAGGCCACAGAGAATGACAAAGTAGAATGTTGCAGGAAACGGGTCTTGGAATGCATGTCTGCAAATTCCTAATGTCTGTCTGGATATTTGCCTTTAAATTGTCCGAAAGAATGGGATGCTCACGCTATGTTTACGAAACATTAGTTAGGCCAAAATTCGGATACTGCATGGATTTCTGGTTGCCAAGCTGCAGCAAGAACCTGGCAGTACACGGGAAGGTGCAGTGAGCTATTGAGAGAAATAACTGAGACGACCCAGCCTGGGAGAAGCTGATATTTTAACTGACACCTGCAAACGGGGAAGAGTAGGACTTAAGAAATAGGAGTCATACTTAAATAAGTACATATTCACTTGGGCAACTTGGAATATTCCCCATGTCAGAGAAAGCAAATTTCAGGTTTCAAGCAATCTGAAAGTTTACGCTTTACTTTATAATTTTAATTGCTAGACAAAAAGCTTGACAATTCTAGCTTTTGTTCGATTTACATGGAGTAAACAAGCCAAATTAGGATTTGCCTGCAATGATGCATCTGCATTGTCAGTTACCTGCCTCCAAACTCAGCAAATAGAGCACATTATAATTAAGGATAGTAACCAATCCTGAAAGGCAATCAACATTTGGGGTCAATCAAAAGTTAGAAATTAAATCTTAAATTTTGCATATTGTTTGAATCTATGGTTTACATTACACATTTTTATAGTTTTGCATCAGCTCTTTTACAACTAGACCCTTCATTTTTGTTCAGTATCAATTAAACTGTGACGTTTTCAATTTTATCAAGAGAATTAAATAGTCATTGATGCTTTTCAATAGTTTAGACCTCAGTGTACTATGTTCCTGGGTACAATACTTACAAAGTGTGTGAACTATGGAGAAATCAGGTCACTAAAAATAGATGCACAGTCCTCTGCTGTCTTCAATCTCTGGTGTGCCCTTCTCAATGATAATAGTCAACCATCATATTGCAAGCTCCAATTATTCCTTCACTGAATTATCTTGGCTCACTGAGCAAAATTATTTTATTCAGATGTTTAATATTTCCCCCTTTCAAAATTGCTGCATTTTTAAAAAAAAACTAACAGGCTAGAGTAAATTTAAACAATTATTCCTTCTGCTTTTTTGCTGTGGAAAAATAGAGTACATTCAAAAACTGTTATATTATGTATATTGCCCATTGGTTTAATGACCACCTTGTCCTCATTAGTGTCAATATCCAAAGTAATTACTTTTGAAGCTCTGCTTTTGACATCAATGCAATTGTTAAAACTTACCCATCGCTAATATTCCGAGACAGCAGAAAAAGAAACAAAGTTTTAAAATTCACTTTCAAAAAAGAAAAGCACATTTTCAAATTTAAGAGCAAATAATCATTTCCTGGTGGCATTAATTTAAAGTTGTTCTTTTAGAGTGATAGAGCTGTACAGCACGAAAACAAGCCCTTCTCTTCAGCCCACCTTGTCCATGACGACCAAGTTGACATATGGGACTCGTCCAATTTAGTCTATATCCCTCTTCCTATCCATATATCTGTCCAAATGTCTTTTAAAAGTTGTATTCTTCCAACAGTTACTGTATAGTTTGTTCAATTACTGAAATTTAGTTAATTATACATTCTAAACTATAACAGCTCTTGGCTCACCATTTTAAAATCAATTCGATATCTTTTTTAAATTTTTATTAAAAGCATATGTACAAATGATAATAAAAGACAAACTGGTTATAGAGTTCTTACATAGCTTCAATTTTTAATGGTTTTTTTTAAAAGAAAATAGAGAAAGAGAGAGATAAGAGAAATCGTAAACTAATAGAAAGAAAAGAAATCAAGAAAGAAAGGAGATAGATCCGGGAGATGTTGAGTATAGTTGTTCATCCAACCCTAAACTCAAGTTGTGACTTTAATTTGGTGTTAAACCAGTTTACTTTATTAAAAATTCAATAATTGACGACCATATTTTAAAAAATAGTTCTGGTTTGTCAATTAAGACAAACCTTATTTTTTTCAAATGCAAGGTCTCGGTCATTTCCGTAATCCACATTTTAATTGTGGGGGTTGCTGATTTTTTCTAAAATGTAAGTATTAATTTTTTTGCAGTTATTAAACTGTAATCAAGAAAGTGTCTCTGGCTTATCGTAAAGTTTGTGGTATGTTCCGATAATCCTAATATTATTAATTTTGGATCTGGGTCCAGTTGATTTTTGATAACTTTAGAGATAATTTTTAAAATGCCCGTCCAAAAATTTTACATTTTTATACGTTACAAGAGTGTAAGTTAAATTGGCTTCTTGAAATTGACATTTATCACAGAGAGGGGAAGTACTTGGGAAGATCCTATTTAATTTTGTCTTCGAATAGTGTAATCTATGTAATATTTTAAACTGTATTAAGGAATGTCTAGTGTTTAACGAGCAATGATGTATATATTGTAAACTTTCATCCCATATATCTTTCATTATGGGTTGAGCCAATTCATCCTCCCATACTCGTCTATATGACTGATGACGGAATGTCAGTATCTAAAAGGGTATTATAAATATAAGATATTAGTTTATTTGGATTGGGATGTCGGTTCAGACATTCAAGGATTTCTGGGCCCCTAAATCTTTAATCTTGCGTATGTAATTTCACATATCGATTTGATATCTTAAATTCAAATATATTTTGGCTTTGTGACTAATACCATTTGTCAACAATGTACTGCTTTCCCTGTATATCTGGCAAATCAAGAAAAGCAGAGCTCCTTGTATTTAATTAGACATCTATATCTTTAAAATTCAGCTTTATTGTAAATCTAAAATCTGTTCTCATTCAAAACCCAAGTTGTGCGGCTTTGACCCAAGCAAGATAAACACCCCTATTTTCCATGTCCTCTCCAGCTGAGCGCTAACCTAATGCATTAGATGGGGAAACTATGTAAAACGGGTAAATTGACCCATGCTTTCAATTTTTAACATTACAATTTGACACTTTAACTAAAATACATTGTCTTCACAAGACATTATCAAAATTCTGACCAACTCTGAAAAACGAAAGTGCTTTTATGTTTTGTTACCCCAACCCACACTACAATTGTTTCAAAGTGGTCATATTTGCTATTTCCCGTCAAGAATCAAGAGTGTTTAAATGTCATATGTACCAAATTGGAACAATGGAATTCTTACTTGTATACAAGTGTCATATAGCTATCATTTAGCCTGCCATGACTGTGAGATTCTTTGATGTAGTTCTCCCTTTCAAACTAAATAGTGGTGGGGAGGGGTTGACAAATTGGGAGTATAAAGATGGAGTTAAGGGGGAAGTGAGTAAAGGAAAAGTTACAAAAGACTCCCAAATTAATGGGAAGGAAAGTTCGAGAGGAGATAAGAGAGCAAGGTCAGGTCCAATAGTGACCAGTGAGAGAGGGGAGGTGAATACCAAAGTTAAAGTGTTGTTTATGAATGCACGAAGTTAAGAAATAAAGTAGATGAGCTTGAGGCTCAGTTAGAAATTGGTAAGTGTGATGTTGTGGGAATTAGAGGGAGGAGCTGGCCATAGTTGACTGGAAAGAGACCCTGGTGACAGTGGAACAACAATGGAAGGTATTACGGGGCAGGATCAGTTAATTCCAAAGAGGAAGAAAGATTCTAAGAGGAGTAAGAGGCGACCGTGGCTGACAAGGGAAGTCAAAGACAGTATAAAAATAAAAGAGAAGTATAACATAGCAAAGATGAGTGGGAAGCCAGAGGATTGGAAAACCTTTAAAGAGCAACAGAAGATAACTAAAAAGGCAATAAAGGGAGAAAAGATGAGGTACGAAGGTAAGCTAGCCAAGAATATAAAGGAGGGTAGTAAAAGCTTCTTTAGGGATGTGAAGAGGAAAAAAATATTTAAGATAAATGTGGGTCCCTTGAAGACAGAACCAGGTGAATTTACAGGGGAACAAGGAAATGGCAGACGAGTTCAACAGGTAGACAATAGGTGCAGGAGTAGGAGTAGGGCATTCGGCCCTTCGAGCCAGCACCGCCATTCAATGTGATCATGGATTATCATCCCTAATCAGTACCCCGTTTCTGCCTTCTCCCCAGATCCCCAGACTCCGCTATTTTTAAGAGCCCTATCTAGCTCTCTCTTGAAAGCATATAGAGAACCTGCCACCACTGCCCTCTGAGGCAAAGAATTCCACAGACTTACCACTCTGTGAGAAAAAGCGTTTCCTCGTCTCCGTTCTAAATGGCTTACTCCTTTTTCTTAAACTGTGGCCCCTGGTTCTGGACTCCCCCAACTGGATCTGTCTTCACTAAGAAAGACACAAACAATCTCCCAGATGTACTAGTGGCCAGACGACCTCGGGTGACGGAGGAAGTGAAGGAAATTCACATTAGGCAGGAAATGTTGTTGGGTAGACTGATGGGACTGAAGTGATAAATCCCCAGGGCCTGATGGTCTGCATCCCAGGGTACTTATGAAAGTGACTCCAGAAATCATGGTTGCATTGGTGATCATTTTCCAATGTTCTATAGATTCAGGATCAGTTCCTATGGATTGGGGGGTAGCTAATGTTATCCCACTTTTTAAAAAAGGAGGTAGAGAAAAAAAACAGGGTATTATAGACCAGTTAACCTCACATCGGTGGTGGGGAAGATGCTGGAGCTATTTTCTAAAAGAGGAAATAGCGGCACATTTGGATAGCAGTAACAGGATCAGTCCAAGTCGGCATGGATTTACGAAAGGGAAATCATGCTTGACTAATCTTTTGGAATGTTTTGACACGGTACTGACACGGATATAAAATTGGTTGGCAGACAGGAAACAAAGAGTAGGGATTAACGGGTCCTTTTCAGAATGGCAGGCAGTGGGGTACCGCAAGGCTCGGTGCTGAGACCGCAGCTATAGACAATATACATTCATGATTTAGATGAAGGGATTAAGAGTAACATTAGCAAATTTGCAGATGACACAAAGCTGGGTGGCAGTGTGAACTGTGAGGAGGATACTATGAGGATGCAGGGTGACTTGGACAGCTTGAGTGAGTGGGCAGATGCATGGCAGATGCAGTTTAATGTGGATAAATGTGAGGTTATCCACTTTGGTGGCAAGAACAGGAAGGCAGATTATTATCCAAATGGTGTCATGTTAGGAAAAGGGGAAATACAATGTGATCTGGGTGTCCTTGTTCATCAGTCACTGAAAGTAAGCATGCAGGTACAGCAGGTAGTGAAGACAGCTAATGGCATGTTGGCCATCATAACAAGAGGAGATGAGTGTAGGAGCAAAGAGGTCCTTCTACAGTTGTACAGGACCCTAGTGAGACCACACCTGGAGTATTGTGTGCAGTTTTGGTCTCCAAATTTGAGGATGGACATTCTTGCTATTGAGGGAGTGCAGCGTAGGTTAACAAGGGATGGCGGGACTGTCATATGTTGAAAGAATGGAGCAACTGGGCTCGTGTACACTGGAATTTAGAAGGATGAGAGGAGATCATTGAACATATAAGATTTTTAAGGGATAGGACACGCTGGAGGTAGGAAACGTGTTCCCAATGTTGGGGGAGTCCAGAACCAGGGGCCACAGTTTAAGAATAAGGGGTAGGCCATTTAGAACGGATTTGAGGAAAAACGTTTTCTCCCAGAGAGTTGGCAATCTGTGGAATTCTTTGCCTCAGAAGGCAGTGGAGGCCAATTCTCTGGATGCTTTCAAGAGAGAGTTAGATAGAGCTCTTAAAGATAGTGGAGTCCAGGGATATGGGGAGAAGGCAGGAACGGGGTACAGATTGTGGATGATCAGCCATGATCACAGTGAATGGTGGTGCTGGCTTGAAAGGCCGAATGGCCCACTGCACCTATTGTCTATTGTCTATTTACTTAATTATTTTCCGAATCTTACTGTTTAATCAGCTTCCATTATTCTTTCAAACAATGTCATGTGACATATGTGTTTTTAATTATTTGTTCTTTTAGCAGCTGTTTAAAATTGTTCCATCTGGTTACTGGTCTCATAATTGGAAGCAGTTTCTTTTTTGCTCTCTAAACCTCCATTAAATCTCCTCTTAGGCTTCTCCGTTCTAAGAACAGTGCTAGCTTTGCCCTTTCCTCCATCTAATGGAAGTAATCCTTCCAAATAATCTCTTCTGCACCTTCAAAATAATACTAAAAAATGTGCATAAACCTTGTAAAATACATTTGCCTGGTTTGTTCTTGCAAATTAACTATATGGAGCAAATGTCAAGGTGCTGCAATGCACAATATCTTAGCTCAACAATGCCACAAAACCACAGGGAAACCAAAATAAATCTGCCCAATATACCAATCTATTATTAAGAGTAGATACGCAATCTGAATGGATATTAGCCGATTTTTGAGCTTAGGACAGCCATAATATTCAACTGGTTTTATCGTCCTGCACAAAATATTTGCCTAACCCTTGTACACAATGATGTCCATTTTTTCTACAAGAACTCTTTAAAATGCCACCAAATCTTTCTGGATACAAAATCACCCCCAAAATGAACACAATTGAAAAGTTAAATATCCGAGTAAGCACATTCCCTTGAAAAATCTATGATGAGACTTTCACAGAAACATATTGGAGATTTAGGGCAAGTCTCCGATTCCAGCTAACAAAGACCTTACGAAATCAAGAAGCCTGCTTTGAAGCAATAATTTGCAGATGAGCACGTGATGCTCAATTATGGTACCACATTGACACTTTAAGTGGACTTATTTCCCTGTTGCTATACATTTGTGAAGTTTGTAAAGTTTTGTGACAACATAGTGCTAGAGCAGTACTTGATTATATTTGATGTAACTTCGCCAGTTAATTGTGCAATGTTAAACCACTATAAGGAGCATTTCATAAATACATGAGTTTTCCCTTTCAATACTGTTTGAATATTAAAGTGATTTTAGCATAGTGTTGTCATAAAATTTTACAAACTTCAATTTATAGCAACAGGACATTGCACTTAAAGTGTCAATGTGGTACCATAATTGAGCATCACGTGCACATCTGCAAATTATTGCTTCAAAGCTTCATGATTTCATAATGTTCATGTTAGCTGGAAGCATCACAAGTATAAATTGACAAGTTCAATAAGCCTTTTTATTTCATAAAAATGTGACCCAAATAGTTTCAACCTTACCTACTACCTCCAGTTGCATTTTTCTTCCCTTCCAGTGTATTCAAATGCTGCTCAAGTGCTTCCAGAAGACTGCTCGGAGCCTAAAAATGTGACAATACAATACAGCTGTATGTTTGTTGGTAATTCACCAGCCAACTTTAAAAAGCATTCAATTAAACACACAAATTTCCTTCCACAAACACTTGCAAGGAAAACAACAACATGCTACAATTGTGCTTTTATAGTCCTTATAAAAGCAACAAGACAACTTTCACATTATCTAGTCATGGACATTTTTCAGCAGAACACAGAGGTGTTGATTAGTTCTCTCAAAATATCCTAGAATTAAAAAAAGGTAAAAATTCACATTTTACAGAGCATCTCATTTAAGTTCTTGTTTTCTTTAAAAATGAAAAAAACAAGTTAACATACTCAAGCATAAACACCATGCACAACATTCTTCTGGAACCAATTTCTCATGAATTTGTTTTTGTCAGCATACTTTCAATGAACCAAACATTAAATAGATTTATAGCAACAGCATTTGACAAATGTGCGAGCATTCTATTCACAAGGCATTAATTATGAGTGCATTTTCTAGGCTGGAAAAAATGATTTTGATTTTGATATCGTAAATAGGCCAAATGGTTTTTTGATTCTGCTCTAAAATTAAGATCAACATTAATCCTCAACCTTAATTCTACTTAACAGCCAAATCATACTTCTTTCCATATTTAAAATTCCTTGCACATCCAATAACCTTTTGATTTTGATCCAAGCTTAAAATCCTATGAGGTATAATTCATAAGATTCAAAGCAGAATTAGGAAATTTCATCTTACTAAAAGGTGGTCAACTTCTTGTGTCCCTAAATAACTTGGTAACACATGGCATCAGGACAATAACATCTCCCTCAATGTCAGCAAGATAAATGAGCAAGTTATCAACTTCAGGAAACATGATGAAGTATATGCCCCAATCAGCATCAATGATGCCAAAGTAAAAATGGTAGAGCGCTTCAAGTTCCGTAATGTTAATATTTAGTGATGGTCTGTAATGGACAAGCCACATTGATGGGACAGCCAAGGTGGCACAATGCCTCTACTTCCTGAGGAGACTCAAAAAATGTGGCACGTCTCAAATGACTCTTTCAAACTTCTGCTGATGCACCATAGAAAGCATAGCATGAGGGTTGCATAACAACTTGGTTTGAGAACAGCTCTGCCAAGACTTCAAGAAATTGCAGAGAGTAATAGATGTAGAGCAGACCTCCCAGCATTGACTCAATTGATACTTCAGGCTGCCTCTGAAAAGCAGCCAGTAAAATCAAAGATATGTCCCCCTCCCAGTCATTCCTTCTCCTCCCTGACCCCGCCCAGCAGAAGGCACAGAAGCTTGGGTCGATTCCTGGGAAAAGACCCACAGACCCTTCAGGTCGATTCCTGGGAAAAGGGTCCCGACCCAAAATGTTATCAATCCGTGCTGAGATTACTGAGTTACTCCAGCATTGTCTTTTTTTGTAAACTGCCATATGCTGTTCCTTGTTTCTACATCTCTCTCTTGACATAATACTGCCTTACCTACTAGGTATTTTCAACACTAATTAGTCACAGACTAAATGTTTTAATGAGGCCTTCTCTCATTATCATATTACGTGTACTTTCCATACACAAGAATCACCTCATCCCAATAACCTATTTTATACAACTATTCTGTTCTGCCTCTGGGGCAAATATGTCCTTCTGCACATATGGAGCACAAGTATTCCAAATCTGTATTCAAAACTCTGTTCAACCGCAACAATATTTCCGTCTCCAATTGTAATCCCCTTGTAAAAAAAATAAGACAACATACTATTTATGGGCCAATCGCAAATTTTCTTTTCAAAAGGCAGTGAACCTGACATGCTTTTAGAGCATCTTCTGCTTCATTGATCCTTTGACCCTTTGCAGTCACATCCTAACTGCAAATCAAATGAGAATTTACAAGCCATTAATATTTTTAGGACTCCTGAGCATTTTAAAATAAGATTGTTGATGTTACACTGGCTATTTAAAGAACAAAAGGACAGAAACAGCCATTTAAAGAGAGAAATTAAATCCAGAAATTATGCTTGGCAAACTGAAGATGGAGAAGCAGAAAAGGTTGATACTATGGGCTATTTCTTTTTTTGCTATCCTTTTTCACAGCAGTGGTCAATGGAGTGAGAAAATTGTTGGCAGAACTTCAATCTTCTTCCTAATACTCATATGCTTCAGATCAAGATGAAAACACTGCCGGACATCATGCTTTTGTTTGAAATCAGTATCAAATCTCAATTATTGAGCCTACGGCAACCCACATGGAAAAATAATTCCAACGATTTACTGTTATAACAATGAACTGCAGATGCTGGTTTATACCAAAGACAGATACAAAATGCTGGAGTAACTCAGCGAGTCAGGAAGAAGGGTCCTGAACCAAAAAGTCACTTATCCATGTTCTCCAGAGATGTTGCCCGACTTGCTGAGTTACTCCAGCATTTTGCATCTTTCGACAGATTAACTACTCCCTTGAATGAAAAAACTCAATTTAGACTTAAATGATTTAAGATTTATTCTGAGCTGCATCATTAGTTTTACACTCCAGCAAAGGGATACATCCTTGCTGTGTTTACTCTGTAAAGTCTTGATAATTTTGTACATTTCAAGGTCATCTTGCATTTGTCCAGACTGTAGTAAAAAAAGAGCCGGCTGACTCAGTCTCACATGGTAGTCTATCCTCCCATGATCTAGACTGCTGAATCATTGCTACACACCCATAATTGCAAGTGCATCTTTTTTTAAAGGACACCAGAATTATATGCAATACTCCTCTATCAATATCCTACATCATTGATCCCTGACCAATTTGATGTAGAAAAATGTTGGTTTTCAGGAATTCCATATCCAGCTAAGGTCATCTTTAACTAAATATACATTCTAATCATTATCTTTTTTGATGTGATTAGAGCAGCAGGCAGGATTCCTTAAGTTATACTGCTCAACGATAATTCATTATTAAATGGTAAAAATGTACTTCATCACCTCGCAGTTTCACAAAACTTACTAGTCCCAAGTTTAATCACAGATGCTTCAAGCAAAAAAAATGACTGTGGTTAGGCATATCAGCTGTCATATTGGGTTTTAAAAAAATGAAAACACATTTTTTAACATTATTCAGATGCCGATCTGAATAAGGCCAGCATTTATTGCCTATCCCCAACTGCCCTTGAACCTAAAGGTTTGTCAGCCATCGCAGTCAACTACTGATATGGTTGAAGTTATTTATAGGTCAGACCAAGTGAGAATGGCAATTTCCTGGACATCACTGAACCATTTGGCTTTTACAATCATCCAGTAGTTTGGGGGTAATTATTCCTAACAATTTGTTCATATTTCCATTCAGCTTTCAGATTAACATCCAAATGTAACATTTTGTAGCTGCCAGGATTGTTCATCCATATTTCTTTATATTATTAGTCAAGTAATGTAGCAGAATACAGGAACAGGCGTTTCGGCCCACGATGTCCACATGAATAGTGAAGCCAAGCTAAAATAATCCCATCTGCTGGCAAATGGTCTGCATTCGTTGCCTGTTCCTGTGTCTGTCAAAAAGCCTTTTAAATGTTGCTCTTGTATCCTCTTCTACCACATATCCTGGCAGCATATTCCAGGCATCTACCATTCTATTAAAAAACACCAAGACTTTCCCTCTCTCACCTTAAACCTAGGATCTCCAGTATTTGACATTTCCACTCTGGGAAAATAAAGCTGCCTATCTACCTAACTGTACCGACACACCATTTTATGTACATCTATCTATCTATCTATCAATCACATCACCCATCGGTTTCTGACGAACCAGACAAAACAATCCGTTTGTCAAACCTCTCCTTATACGCAATATTCTCTAATCTAGGCCACATCCTGGTGACCCTATTTTGCACTCACCAAAACCTCTACATCCTTTCTGAAGTGGCGACCAGAACTACACACACTACTCCTAATGTAGCCTGACCAAATTTTTTTATGCAGTTGCAACACAACTTACCATTTGTAATGCCCAATGACTTGACCAATGAAAGCAAGCGTCCTGTATGCCTTCCTTGTAGTCTTTCTACTCGTGCTGACATTTTCAAGGAGTATGGGCTTGTGTCCCATGCTCATTCTGTGCATAAATGCTCCCAAGGTTCCTGCTATTTACTGCCTTGCCACATAAACAATATGTACAGCCCAGCCCTTAAGCCTTTTGGTCACTTCATCAAAATTAAATTTACATGTGATTTCCCATGCAGAAAGTCTCTGTAAATGCAGATGGATCTTGGCTCAGAAACGTCTCCAATAATTTTTCCACCACTCCGGGCTTGTCCTTGTAGCCCTTCTTAAATAAAGGTGCAGTATTAGCTACCCTCCTGTCTTCCAGTCCCTCTGCAAAACCCAAGCAATTTCTTCCCTTGCTTACCACAACTTCCTTGAATACACTTGGTCAAGCCCCATGGATTTATCCACCTTTATGCACCTCTAGATAGTCAACACCTCCTTTGTCATAATATCGATAGCAGAACTCTTTTGGGCTAAGCTGCCAGCAGACTTCGGAAATAAATAAACTGCTTTTACACAAAAAACAAAAAATATATAGCAGCCAAAACAGATTAAGCAGAATTTGTAGATAAAATTGTTTTATCTGGAGTGCAGAGGCTGAGGAGAGACCGGATAGAAGTATTATAAAATTATGAGGTATAGATAGTTTGGACAGTGAGAATCTTTTTTGCTAGGCCGAAATGTCAAAGACCAGAGGATATAGATGTATGGTGATGGGCAAAATGTGAAGAAAATATACAGGCAAGTACTTTTTTTTCAAAAACACACAGGATGGCAAGTAAAACCCCAGCATTCTGCCTTTCATCCCATCATCATAGATCTAAAATAAATAAAATGTAGAATTACTTAAATCAGGTAGTATCTTTGGACGACATTTAGGTTCATGGCCTTTAAAATTATCTTCAAACACTTTCATACCCAATCTGCTGAGTCACACATGCCAACAAATTGAAGTGTTAGCCGATTTGTCTCTCCACAGATCCTACCCAAGCTAAACATTTACAGCATTTACAGATTTCTCTCAAGATTTTCAGCAATTGCTGCAGTTTGCTTTACCAAACATCTCCCGTCATATAATGGTCATATTCCCCTTACTTTTGTACTTGGCTCAAATATCAGCAACATTTCCCAGTTCTGTTGGAAGTTTACTGGTATGAAGCATTCCTCATTGCTTAACTTAAACCTCTAACAACGTCTGTTAAAATCAATATTAATGCATTTAACCGTTGGTTTTGAATTATCCACTCTAAATGAAATTGGTATCTATACCATGATAAATAAAGATCCAGGTGTAGACCATATACTTTTAATTGCAAATTGGATACCTCATTTTAGAATTCTCGGTTGAATGTTTCTCACAGAAAAACCTAGATTGTGAAGAGACCAATTCCCCCCTCCCCCCCTCACACTTTTGGAAAGGTACAATTTAAATGATTTGCAGTGACTAGTAAACTGAAACACCAGTATCAGTTATTTACCAGATGCTCCTAACATAATCAACTTGAATTTTGAAAGGAATATCTGCACAAGATTGGCTACCGATTCTAAATATTCTTGGTATTGAAGTAAACAATTCACCAGTTTAATCCTGTAAACTTAGATAATATTAATAGAAAGGCCAGCACACCAGAGGTATAGTAGATAACATATGGAGGGTTACCGGATTATCAATGGTACAATCTTTTAATGGTGCATTTTCAGTGTCAGAATTTTTAAGGTCAGCAAGAATTCTCCGATGTATTACCTGCATTTTCAAAGAGTTTATTATTATAAAAAATGTACAATCTTACACATTTATCTCAATTACCACTGTTGATAGTCAGGCTGCGGTCAAGATTAATCACGTTTAAAAACAAACAAACAAATATTTCATAATAATGGGAAATCCAAGAAACTGTCAGTCTTCAATTAATATTACCATCAAGTTAACATAGCAGCATTGAGCCTTTCTATAAAAATGTAAATATATTTATCCAATGCATTTCAAGTTCAACTGTACTTAAATTATTTGTTTATACACAAAAACTACAGAAATACTATTTCAGTCAAAACAAAGTCATCAATTAAATTTTATGAATACAATGAAATTTACCATGGCAAACCAAATAAATGCCCCTCCTGCAATGCCTTTGAGGTGAAATTTATACTGATTTAACATCCACAGCAGTAATATTTAGCTGGATAGGAACTCAAAAACGAACCATGTAACATATGCCAATTGGACCAACATAGTTGATTGTTGGCATTTATAAAAAAAGTCCAAGTCTTGAGGGGTCACTGAATACTGAGAGCAAGTGATAGTGTTTATTTACTTAACAAAACCAAATTTAAAATTGGTTGATGCATCAATGAGACTGGCAATTTTAAGCTCTAGCCCAAATGGCTCAATATTACACCAAATGGTATATTTAGTTCAGTAATCCATTTCTAAACATTTTAATCTCAAAACCGTCCCGTTCATTTGGCACATCATTCCATAATCATGCAATAAATTACAAAACTCGCGGTTACAGTTAACAAGGACAAATCTAAACCAAGCAAATGTGCTATCAAAGTTAATAAGCATTCTACATTTCTTTATGTATCAAAACAATTAACATTTGATATTGGTTTAACACGATTTATTGCCCATTTCAATCGGATCGTGGGAATTGTATGCAGTTCATAAGCATAAACACATTAGTTGTAGAACTCGAAGTCTTAAAATCAGTACAATTATTGAAGATTTACTTGATTACAATCATACTTTCTCAAATACCAAGAGCAAGATTCAAGGAGACTTTAATATTATTGGAAGTTTCTAAAATTAAGCAGCAATTTTGATCCAGAATCAATTTATATAGATGTCAATTTTGCAAGATTACCCACAATATGCATGAAGAACTGAAACATGGAATACAATTTCTGAAATTGTAAAGACATTCAATTTCATTTCTTGAAGTTTTCAGACACTTGCTTTGGGATTTTATAATACAAACTGATTTATAGTTGATGCACAATTCATTAAAGAACTGTCACGCTGCAGGGAAAACATTTCTGAATGAGGGTATCTCCAAGCCTGCCACATTTCTGTAATTTCCTGACTAAAACATATTGTCTACATTGCAGCTTATGCGCATGAAGAAGTAGACATATTTAATGCGCTGGTTGTCCTATTTTTCCACAGTTGTATTATTGCTGCAAAATACTGTGTTGATTCTACAAGAAACGGAAATGTTATATACAACAGAAGTCACATTTTAAGGACCTTTTTCTTAATGTGCAATTAACAGCAAATCCTGAAAAAAATATTTGTATTGGGATTTATGTTGTTCCTTTGATGCCAATAAAACCCTTGAAACCACAAAGCATTTTTGTGTTCTCCATCTTGGAAAACATTAGTATCTTAAAATCAGATGCAAGAGAAGGAGAGTGTCTACTATAACCGCTTGTAAATTCCAGTTCTATTCTTCAAGGTTAAAGTACAAAGCCTCTTTGGGTGATCGGAAGTCTGCACGTCATCCCACATCACAAGAAACACTGGTAAATGGTTAAAAAAAAAACTTCCCCCACCCCCATAATAAACATTTGTTCACAGGATGTGGCATGTATGATTCATTCCTACCTCCAATAGTTTGCCTAGCTACTTCACAGGAGAACTAATCAGCCAAATGGGTGTATCTGGAGGCATACACTAATCACACCTGGTACGGAAAGCAGAACTTCCTCCATGAAGGACAGTAATGAGCCAGATGAGTTCTAAGGTCACCATTAGCGATAGTAGTAGTCATTCATTCCAAAATTATTTGCTTAAATTTTCCTGATACCATGGTGGGATTGAAATTCACATCTCCAGGTAAAATTGACACATACATTATGCCATTTTAAGACATCATGAGTTCCCAGCAGAGCCAGACAATGAACAGATGTTCAATTAAGGTATGAAGCCAATCTTGCTAGATTAGTATATATTTATGTTAGGATTTATGAAAATTGTTCTATCTAGAATGAAAAGGAAAATAACCTACCTGAGAAAGATCAGGAATGTCACCTTTATCAATACCTACTTGCTGTAAAGGAAACAAAAATAGATTAGTGTGTCATGACTTCAATGAATAACACTGCAAAATTTCTAAGCACAATTTTTATTCAGAACATATAGCAGTAGAGCACAGGAACAGGTCCTACAGCCCACAACATCTGTGTCGAACAGGCACAAGGCAAACTCTTATCTGCCTGCACACAATCCATATCCCACCATTCCCTGCATAAATGAAAAAATGAAATGCAACTGTCTTATTTGCCTCTACCATCACCCCAGCATGGCAGTTCCAAGCAACTACCGCACTCTTTTAAAAATTACTTGCCCAGAACATCCCCTTTAATCTTTGACTCTCTCACATAAAGCTATTCTTTCTGGTATTTGATATTTCATTCCTGGGATAAAGATTTTTACTGTCTACCCTATCTACATCTCTCATAATTGTATTTCCATCAATCAGATCTCCCCTCAACCTCCAACATTCAAGAGTTTGTCCAACCTCTCCCTGCAGCCAATACACCCTAATCCAGGCATTATTTAGATAAGCCTCTTCTGTACCCTTTCCAAAGCCTCCACATCCTTCTGTATTGGGCCAACCAAAATTGCACTCAAA
This sequence comes from Leucoraja erinaceus, assembly GCF_028641065.1. Taxonomy (NCBI): domain Eukaryota; kingdom Metazoa; phylum Chordata; class Chondrichthyes; order Rajiformes; family Rajidae; genus Leucoraja; species Leucoraja erinaceus. The sequence goes on along the minus strand of NC_073381.1, from coordinate 71,266,254 downwards.
ATTCCAAATGCAGCCTAACCAAAGTCCTATAAAGCTGCAACATGACTTCTTGTGTCGTACTCAATACCCTGACCAATGAAGACAAGCATATCATATGCCTTCTTTACCACCATTTACTTGTATTGCTACTTTCAGGGAGTTTTTGATTTCGACGTCAAGATCCCTTTGTACATCAATGTTGTTAAAGGTCTCGCCATTAATTGTATATTTTCCTCTACATATGACCTCCCAAAGGTCAACACCTCACACTTGCTGAGATTGAACTTCATTTGTAATTTCTCCGTCCCTTTCGGCAGCCAATCTATATGCAGCTGTACACTTTAACAGCTCTACTCACAGACTGCGACTCCTGCAATCTTGGTGTCATCTGCAAACTTAGTAACCAACCCATCAACATTTAAGTCCAGGTCAATTATATAAATCGCACAAACCGAAGACCCAGCACGGATCCCAGTGGAACTTCACTGGTCACAGACCTCCAATCTGAATATTATCCTTCCACTACAACCCTCTCTCGTCTTTGCCAGTTATGAATCCATACTGAATCCCATGCATTTTCGTCTTTTTGATCAGTATTTTTAATCAAATGCATTACTAAAATCCACAGACAAAATCCGCCGTCCTACCCTTATCGATCACCTTCGTCACCTCCAAAAAAACTCAATCAAGTTAGTAAGACATGACCTGCCATATACAAAGCCATGCTGACTATCCCTAATTATCCATTATTTTCCAAATGGAAGGAAATACAATCCCAAAGAATCCTCTTCATCCTTTGTGATGTATTGAAAATAAAATAATCACAGTTGTTCATTGTTTCCTTCGGAATTAGAGTAGCTGTGGGTCTTGCACGGGTCACCTTTACAATTAGTGAAGCACAGTGAGGGGTTAGAAGCACATGGTAAATGAACAAAGGGGGAAAGTAATTCAGATTACAGAATTTGAAAGGATTCAAATTCCAAGAAATATAGACAGGTTTTCCTATGTTCTAAATATAAGCAGTGCCATCATAACAGTTCCCACAATATACATCCTCTGCAATGGAGAAACCAAGCATAGATTGGTTGATCATTTTAACACCTCTTGGTCCACAAGGATCAGTTGCGACTGTCCAATTGCACTAGAATCTGCTTGTTCTAATGGTTCAAAGTTTGAGGAATGGCATCTCATCTTCAATTTAGGCACATTGTTAACTTTTAAGACTCAATATCAATTGAATTAATTACGATTGCACGCACACCACCTTTGGAACTGATGTGCTACAATGGTGAGAACTATATTCTGAACTGTATTTTTCCCTTTGCTCTATGTATTCTACTCGAGTTTGACTTTATTGTATTTATGCATGATATATCTGATCTGTTTGGAGAGTACGTAAATCAAAGCTTTTCACTGTATGTTAGTCCACAAAACAATAATATACCTAAACCTTTGTCACTGGGAGACTGGAGTTGGAAGCATAGCTGAACACAATAGTTTGCAGTGGAATAGAATAAAGGACAATACTTTAGAGTACATGGGCTCAATTACATGCCCTGCTGCCAACCACCACAAGCTCTGCAAGTTCATCTCCACCCTCGACTTTATAGGATGCTTCCATGATTATTTGTGCCATAGCTGTCGAAAATCCCACAAATATCATGATCAGAGTAACTTCACCACCTACTCTTTTGAACTACAAGTCGTAGGTTTTTGGATCTAAACTTTCAAGTATCTGTTCACCCGTTTCTCTTCCCAATATCAAACTACAACAGAAGTCGTGCACAATATATCCAGTCATAAAATTGTAACCACAAGGTGTTGATTCAAAGTATTAAACTTGCTCTGCAATGGTCTAAACAAGACATGGTACAAGCACAGAATTGGAATTGAGAACTGAAGCTAGCACTTTAAGTGCACATAGCACAACACCCAGCATTTGTTGCAAAACAGACATGGCTAATAAAGTACTTTTATGATTATGATTTGACGCCATGGGATTATGAACATAGTTCATGCTTGTGCTGTAACATAGAAAGAAATTAAGGTCAGAATAGAAAAACCTCACAGATATTAGGACAGGTAAAAGTTATGTTGTTTCTCGTATGCCGACCAATTTAAAAAGAAAATCAGTAGTCAGAAAACTTTATAGAAAGTTAAAGATGCTCCAAAAGTCTATGACTGTCATTAATGTTAATTACTTACTTCAGCAACTTTAAGAAATTCTGAAACTCTTGTCATTCTAGTGAGGAATTTTTTGTAAATGTCTAGTGCTTCTTTACAGTGTCCTTTCTTCATTTCAAAGTATTTTTCTAAAAATCAAGAACAAATCACAAAAATATTAAATACTATAAAGTATGACATCATCTCATAAATAGCATCCAAAGATTCAGTCACACAATGCTGCACAAATAGACAGCAAGAATTTGGTGTCATCTTGAATGCTAAATTGTAATTTTATGTGAATTTGGTTCTTAGGTTCCAACTATTCGTGTCATTTTGGGAAAAGACTATGGAATCTTTTTGGCCAAAATCAGCCAAAGTGTGGGGCAAGAACATTGAGATCCTGCAATTTCTCCTGCCTTCATAATTTAGAAGAATACTTAGAAAATTCATGATTGTATATCTGGAATTATATTTGAACTTGAAATCCTTCACCTTAGAAACAATTACTTCAGCATATTAATTACAGTATCTGTTGACAAAGAAATACTGATCATTGCAAGATTAAACGTAAGAATGGACCTATTTTACAGAATCTTAATTCTCGGGAACATTAAGGCTTTGGACACAAAATTAAACTCTAGAATAAAAAAAGACTTTTTGCATATCTGCTTGTTCAAAACTTCAAACAGAATATCTTGTTCCCAGGTGATACAGTAGATTACTTTTTGAAAATTCATGAGAATACACAAGGAAGAGTGATCAAACTGAAGCAACTATGCTGTAGGTCATCACAAGGATAATTAACACTGCAGTAAGATGGTTTATGATAACGTCTACTCACCTAACAAATTAATGATTCCATCATTGTAACATGCAAATAATTTGATTAGATCTTTGAAAAGTAGTAAGAAACCAGCATTTATTACTCCATTTGACAATTCACCAGGGCTCACCTGTAATATAATATTAAAACATTTAACAGTGTGGTTGAAGAGTTTTTAATGTGTGTTTGGTCAGTTCCTAGCAAATTCAAACACAGAATATGATGTATGCACTGTCTCCATGCAGATTACAGAAAGGTCATGACAAAACCCAAAGTTACCAATTAGAGAATATAGTGTATTTCACATGCATTATCAAAGTATCTATGTTACATAAAGGCAACATTTATTAATCACCGACTATTCAAAACTATGTCCACAGATAAGAAATCCAGGAGGTGGAAATATATAGTGCTGGAATTGTTCAACAGTTCAGGTAGCACTTGGAGAGGAACAGACTTCACGCTATAAATCGTTGAAACATAAGAACTTCTTTCTCCACAGTTACTGTGTGTTTCTAATATTTTAATTTATTTCAAATTTCAAACATCTTTTCATGTTTTGCTGGTGGAAATTTTAAATAAAATAGATTTCAATTTGTGCATTTGTCTCTTTATGATGTGAATCTTTCCTTTCACATCTGAACAAACAGGATCAATTTCCAAGATTTTCCAAGTCCTGACAATACCCTTGTAATTCAACTGGAGAAGGTGCAGAAGAAATTTGCATCCTTCTATAAAATGATGACCATAAATTTAATTGGTAGTCAAGTTGTGGTCTAAATAATGTTCCACTGGCATAACCTGCCTGTTTTCATCTTCTATGTCTTGGCTAATATTGCCAATCATCCTGTATGCCTTGAATCATCTTACTCCCTGTCTTACTTTAAGAATCTGTGAACATCCTCTATATCACTTTATATTCTCCTATTTGTTCAGGTATTTCTTTGCCTCATTTCCCCAACACAAATGCAATATCTTATTCCTCCAGATTGAATTCCATTTGCCACTTACTGCTCATGTAATCACACTATCGTGCAGTCTAAACCTTCCTCATCTCTATAAATTACACTACCAATGTTCACATTTTTAACTGTCTAATCCATTAATATAGAGGTTGTTCCCAGGTGAACTGTTCATAACCCAAACAATTTGCAAGTTGGAAATGCAGCCACAAATCAAGTTCCCATATGGCAATTAAAATGAGGAAACAAGGAACTGCAGATGCTGGTTTACAAATAAAGATAACGTGCTGAGCATGCGAGACAGGATCTCTGGAGAACATGGATAAGTAACGTTCCGAGTGGGACATTTCTTTAGACTGATTGGAAAAGGGGAGGAAAGAAAGCTGGAAGAGAGGAGGGGCAGGGCAAAGCCTGGCAGGTAATGGGTGGACACCGTTGACTGGGGGATAGGGGGTTGATAGGCAGATGGTTGGACAAAGACCAGAGGGGGAGGAGGGTGGGTTGTTGTTATCTAAAATTGGATAATTCAAAGCTCATACTGTTGGGTTGCAAGCTACCCAAGCAGAATATAAGGTGTTGATCCATTAGTTTGCATGTGACCTCACTGGCAATGGAGGCAGCCTTGGACAGAAAGTACCCAAAATTGGAGAATTCAATGTTCATAGCATTGGGTTGCATAACTGAGCCAACTTCATTGCCAGAGTGAAACTTCACCTATCCATGTTCTCCAGAGATACTGCCTGACCTGCTGAGTTACTCCAGCACTTTGTCTTTTTTCACCATACAGCAATTGATGTCTGCAGACCTGCACCAACTGGAACATCTATCTAGGCCAGTTCCCAAATACTAATTTGATTGTACGTACAGAACATAGGCTAGGCTTTCATAAACTGGCGAAAATCTATGCACTGCATCTGCATGGGACCGAACATGAAGCCCTTTGGAAACTCAACTGGCAACAATCATCTAAATCTCAAAAACATCATTACTTTGTGCCGTGAAACAAATTTGCCACTTTTGGATCCCATGGGCCATATTACAAAATAGGTATGAGTTTTGTCTTAAATATTTTGCCATCTGCAACCTTGTCCGAAGCTGTGCTAAAATGCAATGAAGATGGTCGGGTTTTCTTGAGATCATCATTGCTTCCATGCGCAAAATGAATGGCACTTACCACTTATCAGTACAATTGTCAAGCTCATTCTGCATGCAAGCTTTTCACTCTTCATTCACTGAGAAATGGCAAATGGACCCAAACATTATAATCATTAAACAGCTTCAATTTCTAACCTGATAAAAGATGGGTCATTTCCTGAAGCAAGGTGGACAGCACACTTTGAAACTGTGTAGCACGTGTATTGCAAATAAACCAGCCAGCTGGGAGAGTGCAAATGTGTTCATACAAGGTTTGCACATCCACTGCTCCCATATCAAGTGCTTTCAAAATAAAGTTTTACTTTAAAAATTGAAACATTAAAGTCAACAATGAAATTGCCGTATATTGGGGACAATATTAAACTCCATTCTTTCAAGGAGAGCAATGTGGCTTGCATGATGATATAGCGTTGTACCACAAAGATGCAAAATGTAAATGTATGGGAAGACAGAAATGATAGGTATTGTGAACAAACATGCAAGTATACAGAATGGAAAGACCATGGATTTCTACAAACACAAAATGCCCATGCATCAGCAAAATGTTTAATGTATACAATCACATGCATAATAATTTTTAAATGTGCAGACAGATATAAGTCGATGCTCATTCATCACAGCAATTAATTGGTCAGTTCCAGCAATGACTCACAAAATATGCCGTCATGCTGTCGAACTACTCACATCGAACTCCAGCAATGCATCCAACTGCCCTTGCAGTATTGGCATGCCTTTCAACAATTTTTCTGGAGCCATAGTTCGCATTGCACCATCAGCCCTGTTTAAAGAAACAACACGAGAGCTAAATACATTTATTTTCCTTGCATTTAGCTACTTACATCAAATTCCAACAAAGCATCCAGATGTCCTTGAAATATCTGCATGCTTTTCAACAATTTATCTGATGGCATAGTTCTCATGACACCATCGGCCCTGAAACAGAAATCACAGTTTTGGACACTACTTCTGACTGCTGCAGTTGTCCAATTTGACCTTGTATCATCTGTACATAAAGTACAAGGTAAGATATGTATGATAAGATGTTTTACCAAATTTTTCTTGGGGCTGTTCAAATTAGAGATGAAAGATAAACCCAAGGAAACACTACTGGGGCAAATGGCACCCACGATATAATTTTGATTATTTTTCACCTGGTCACATGTTGTTAAGAGAGTTTAAAATTAAAGCAACACAAACAACATTTGGAGGAATATTTATGACAGGTTTTTTGGATATTGATGACCCTTTTAGATATCCTTTGGGTGAAAAATCTAACATCTTAAAAGAAAAGAAGACAGAGCTACCACAAGCAATTATCAAAATGATTTATGACTTTGCTATTGAATTATGTGAATCCATAAACCTAACTTAAGTAAAGGAAATAAAAAAAAAATCAATTCATCCTTTCATTAATGGAGTTGTTCAGGAACAATTCATTGTTTTTTTCAGTTGAGTTTATTGTCACATGTACCGATGTACAGAGAAAAGCTTTTTATGGCATGCTAACCAGTCAGCAAAAAGACAATACATGATTACAATCAATCCATTTACAATGTATAAATACATGATAAGGGGATAACATTTAGCACAAGGTTTTAAATATGGAGATTTGAGGGCTCAAATTGAGTATAGCATAGAATAGTACAGTACACGAACAGGCACTTCGTTCACTATGTCTTTGCCAAACATGATGCCAGGCTAACTAACCTCGCCTGCAAAATGGTCTAACCCTGCTATGTCTGTTGTTAAGGAAATAATTTGCTTCCATTTACCATTTCCTCCTTCAATAATTTCAAATACATCAGTCACAGTGCTCTATAATTTGAGTTGTGGAGCCCCAAAATTCTGTCACCTATTACATTTTGTCTTGTATCAATCTTATTTAAACATGTGCTATACAGAAATAAAAAGTTTAAAAACAGTAAGGTTACAACACGAGTAAACACATTCTAAGAACAGTGCTTTATCTGTTATCTAGGTAAATTTTTAGTCAACAAGTAATCTTTTTTCTTCCATCATATCCCATATTTATGGATGTGGCTACATTCAATTAAATTTGTTTCATTTCTCATATTCATCTCCAACCACATTTTTAAAGTAACTTTTACCTTGACGACATTAATCTGCATCCTGTCACAGACATTCGCTCAGTCTCAACAATTTAAAAACAGCTCGCCTTCTCACTTTTCCAGTTTTGACCAAGGGTCTTTGAACTGAAAGCAAAACTGTTTTTCTCCCCATCGATGCGGCCCAACTTGTCCAGCATTTTGAGCATTTTGTCATCCAGTGCCTATAGTTTTGTCATCCAGTACCTATAGTTCTCCAGTACCTTGGATGGCACAGAGGAGCAATGGTCTGAGGACTGTCTGCATCTGGCCCAGTTTTGACAGACCATCAAAATTCAATGGTGTTTCTCATCAACTCCTGCGGACTTTGATGGAAAATACTACCCGTTTATGTTCGGATGTACAGCTCTCAGGCCCAGAGATTTCTCTACTATAACTAGTTCAATAGCCAATGATAAAAACCTCCTCTAAACAGAAGCTAATTCATAACTAACCATTCAAGTATATATCAGGCTCACTCTATTTTGCTCTTATCAATCATTTCAAAAATATTTTAGGATATGGCTTTAAATTAAACCAAAAATTACTCAAATTATTAAATCTGTGAGTACACAGTATAATGTTTCAATCAAGTACTGAATTGCTGCAAATTTTTCACAAAAATCTAAGAAAATAACTGAAAAATTGAGAAGACGTTTGTTGGATACATATGGTGTAATTGACATTAAAAAATTCAAACTTACCCTTTCTTCACTCTTGCAAAGTCAAATGCCATCTGTCTATAGGAATATGCCTTTTCATTTAAATATCTGCTGTATCGCCTAATAAATGTAGACATATCATAACCTGCAAGAATTAAAGAATATTTTTGAACAATATATACAAAATTCCAGTACTTTCTGCTTCGTTAATTACATCCACGTTGAATTTACAGATAAATATATCCAAATCTGAAAACTTATCCTGCAGAATACGTTGTTTAAATAACTGGTAGTAGTTCTGTTTTAATCCATATTTCCATATTGGCGCATTTATTCTGCAGTTTCATGAGCTTCATTCTTAGCTTCAAAGCCAAGAGGCCATGCAAAAACATGCTTGCCTGTTAGTGCTTCAAATAACCACGTGTACATTAGAAATCTTGCAGACAATGATCAGTAGATCACATTTTCCATCCCCCAAGTAACAGTGCCATGGTTTTTGACAAATGTCAGCACCTTCTGACATTTCCATCTCTAGCATGTACCAATTACCACTGCTATCTCCTTGAAATATTTCCAATTAATCCCAGTGGACATATTCAAGTTTAACATTCATCAACTCATACAAAAAGGAACATCAAATATATTTAATTTCAAACTCAAATATGGTCTGGTACAAAATGTTTAATGAATCCAAAGAGAATTTGAGGCAATTCTGGTGATATGGGGATAGCATCCATGCATCTTTCTTCCAACATGTTAATTTTAAGAGCCCAAACATTACAACGGCTCTCCCTCACCTTGCAATCCAAATTGCTCAAATTAGGCAAGAAGTAAATATAGCTCTACAAGCACATCCCGATAACTTGCATGTTCAAGGCAAAATATTGCTTTTTATTTATTCTCCCCCAACACGCACAACCAAAGCATTAAACATTAACTACGTAGAGCAAGTACATTTCAACTTTACTCTTAAAACTTAAGGTGGTGCTATGTATAGATCAACTGTATAAATTTGATATTGCGTACACCATGTCAGAACTATGTCTGCAGCTCTTTTTTAATTACATCATATTTAGGAAAGAGTATTTTATGGTGCTTAATTAGATAAAACATACCAAGTAAGTAAACTCAAGTGGTATGCTCAAGTTTCAAGTCTGGATCGAAACAGGATGAATAGACCTGCATTAAAGTACTAAAGATATGATGTTTGAACTGATAAAATATATACAAGAACAAAGATCTTGTAAAGAGGCAGACAACACTGACCTACAAGAACAGATCTGAAGGTCTCACTTAAAAGTTAGCTATAATAGTCTCAAAATAACTCATAGGCAACATTTTTTTTGCATCACTTTGAATTTTCTTTTGTTTATTAGTCATTTGCTGCTTTAACATTCAGTGTTCTTTCATCCGCACAGTTTACCAGTTCGAGCCAACCATTTAATTGAGGTGTTTGAATATTTATCTACACAAATTCCAGAAACCTACAGCCACCAAGACCTAGCTTTGGCTCTAAATCCATGAGACACGCATGTTATTTCAATTTGACATTGATTTTGACCATTAAGTAACTTGCAAAATGACCATTTTTGTGGTAGGCAAGTTGTGGATACAGACAGGAACCAAATATTAAATAGTTACTGTGACTATACAAAGTTGCAGTTAAGTAATCTATGTATTCCACATCAGCAAAATAGTAAATATCACCACCATGCTGACGAAAACAGCGACAGCAGATTTGTTGAAATATTCAGTATCAACCAAACTCGACATCTGTCACTGATATTCTGGGCCTCAAGTCAACAAGCATCATAAAATACCTGATATACACAAATGTCTAGCTCGTCAATTCAGTACTGACGAGTCAATTTCCTGAGGAAGTAAAAGATCAGAATATTTGATACCAGGATGTGTCGAGATTTTTTTGATAACTCTAAATTGTCCACCTTATAGACTGGCCAGAGATGCAGGACACAATTAAAAGCACTTTTTGGAGAGTATTGTTTTACTCTTCCAAAAATCATTTCATAAATTTCTTGCAAAAAGCTATCTTTCACTTTCTCCACAGATGTTAACTGACCTGCTAGTTCCAGTATTTTGTTTTCATTTCAGATTTCCAGGTTAGAGTTTTTAGCCTTTAATTACACATGCTTGAGATAACGGGGACAAGTGAAAACCCATAGGTCATTAAAACAAACAGATGGCTAAACAATTGTCTGTTTGAGAAGCAATGGAGTGGGTGGAAAGTCAAGTGGCAACTAAGCTAAATAGTTCCTGTTTTGAAGTGCGACAAGTGCATCTGCAGCATAAATACACATTTATGAACCATTTTGTACTGAATACGTGGCAAGAACATTAGTGAACCCACATCTCATACCCAAATAAGATATATCATAGACAATAGACAATAGGTGCAGGAGTAGGCCATTTGGCCCTTAGAGCGAGCACCGCCATTCAATGTGATCATGGCTGATCATCCACGATCAGTACCCCATTCCTGCCTTCTCCCCATATCCCCCCGACTCTGCTATTTTTAAGAGCCTTATCTAGCTCTCTTTTGAAAGTATACAAAGAACCAGCCTCCTTTGCCCTCTGAGGCAGAGAATTCCACAGACTCACAACTCTGTGTGAAAAAGTGTTTCCACATCTCCGTTCCAAATGGCTTACCCCTTATTCTTAAACTGTAACCCCGGGTTCTGGACTCCCCTAACATCGGTAACATGTTTCCTGCCTCTAGCTTGTCCAAACCTTTAATAATCTTATATGTTTCAATAAGATCCACTTTCATCCTTCTAAATTCTAGAGTATACAAGCCCAGCTGCTCCATTCTCTCAGCATATGACAGTCCCGCCATTCCGGGAATTAACTTTGTGAACCTACGCTACACTCCCTCAATAGCAATAAAGTCCTTCCTCAAATTTGGAGACCAAGGAGATCTTTACGAGATGTGAACTCTTCTCTCATTTCAGGAATTACAGTCGAAATACCACCTGAAAGGTAATCAATATTTTAGATATCTTCAAATTCGAGACTATCTGAAAACATATACCCAAGACTATCAAACTTTGCTACCAGATATAATAGACGAATGTATGAATAGAAATTCAGAGTCAAACAACTTAACATCATATTTGTATAATACCTTTCTAAATATAGAAATCCCATCATCAGAAGCAATTGGAAGAGACTGGGAAGAGGAACTAGGCCTAAAAATTCTAAGACATATGGGAAGAAAACCTTTTATATATACACTATTGTTCGATTAACGTTAGACATACGTTAATTTAATTAAAAATACTGCATAGACTCTACTATTCAAAGTCTAAACTGAATAAAATCTTTCCAAACGTATCTCCTATTTGTGACAAATGTCTCCTTCAAGAAGCAACTATAACACATTCCTTCGCCTCTTGCATAAAATTACATAACTTTTGGAGAGAAATTTTTGAAATTCTCTCAAAAACATTAAAAACAAAATTGGGCCTCGATACGGAATTGATTATTCTAGGAACGTAAGAAGCCTGCTCCAAGCTATCAATATTTAAAAGACGTTTCCTCAATTATGGTCTGAAACGGCGATAAAACTAATACTCAAATTTTGGAAACATACATCTGTCCCTATTCTTAAAATGTGGATTACAAACATGTCTGAGACGCTACATCTTGAAAATATTAGACTTGTCTTAGCAGAAAAACCAGAGCATTTTTCGAAGACATGGACACCATTCATTGATTTATTACAAGGATAGTATGGTGCAACACAATTTAGGAGTTAAATCTAATTACGGGTTGGGTGATCGGCGGGGAGGGACGCGAGGCAGGTATATCATCATCTTTTGTTTTTCTTTCTGTTTTTGTCTTTTTATTTCTCTACGTCTTCCTTATTTCTTTTACTTACTTGGCTACTCCAATTTGGTAGTCTAGGGATTCTATCCTTGCACATCCACATTTTCTCTCTTGCTTTTTCTCTCTTCGTTTCTCTTAACTATCGCTAAAAATTAAAATTGAAGCTGTACAATAACTCTATTATGTCATATGCCGCTGGTTATATTTTTGTACACTGCTTCTAATAAATTAAATTAAAAAAATTAAAAAAATTGGAGGACAAAACTGCACACAATACTCCAGGCGTTGTCTCACTAGGGCCCTGTACAACTGCAGAAGGACCTTTTTGCTCCTATACTCAACTCCTCTTGTTATGAAGACCAACATGCCATTCACTTTCTTCACTGCCTGCTGTACCTGCATGCTTACTTTCATTGATAGACAAAAGTGCTGGAGAAACTCAGCAGGCGCAGCAGCATCCATGGAGCGAAGGAAATAGACAACGTTTCGGGCCGAGAACCCTTCCTCAGACTGATGGAGGGTGGGGGGGGGTGGGCGGGTAGAAAAAAAGGAAAAAGGAGGAGGAGCCCGAGGGCTGAGGGAGAGCTGGGAAGGGGAGGACACAGCAAGGGCTAACGGAATTGGGAGAATTCAATGTTTATACCACCAGGGTGCAGACTGCCCAAGCGGAATATGAGGTGCTGTTCCTCCAATTTACGGTGGTGCTCACTCTGGTCATGGAGGAGACCCAGGACAGAGTGGTAGGATACGGAATGGGAAGGGGAGTTGAAGTGCTGAGTCACTGGGAGGTCAGGTTGGTTAATACGGACCGAGCGGAGGTGTTCGGCGAAACGATTGCCAAGCTTACTTTCATTGACTGATGAACAAGGACCCCCAGATCCTGTTGTACTTCCCCTTTTCCCAAATTGACACCATTTAAATAATCTGCCTTCCTGTTTTTGCTACCAAAGTAGCACACATAACCTCACACTTATCCACATTAAACTGCATCTACCACGCATCTGCCCACTCACCCAACCTGTACAAGTCACCCTGCATTCTCATAGCATCCTCTTCACAGTTCACACTGCCACCCAGCTTTGTGTCATCTGCAAATTTGCTAATGTTACTTGTCATCCCTTCATCTAAATCATTAATATATATTGTAAATAGCTGCGGTCCCAGCACCGAGCCTTGAGGTACCCCACTCGACACTGCCTGCCATTCTGAAAGGGACCCGTTAATCCCTACTCTTTGTTTCCTGTCTGCCAACCAATTTTCTATCCACGTCAGCATTCTACTCCCAATACCATGTGCCCTAATTTTGCCCACTAATCTTCTATGTGGGACATTATCAAATGCTTTCTGAAAGTTCAGGTACACTACATCCACTGGCTCTCCCTTGTCCATTTTCCCAGTTACATCCTCATAAAATTCCAGAAGATTAGTCAAGCATGATTTCCCCTTCATAAATCCATGCTGACTCGGACCGATCCTGTTACTGCTATCCAAATGTGCTGCTATTTCATCGTTTATGATTGACTCCAGCATCTTCCCCACCACCGATGTCAAGCTAACTGGTCTATAATTCTCCGTTTTCTCTCTCCCACCTTTCCTAAAAAGTGGGATAACATTTTCTACTTTCCAATCCCCAGGAACTGATCCTGAATCTATACAACATTGTAAAATGATCACTAATGCGTCCACGATTACTAGAGCCACTTCCTTACGGACCCCGAGATGCAGACTATCAGGCCATGGGGATTTAACAGCCTTCAATCCCATCAGTCTGCCCAACACCATTTCCTGCCTAATGTGGATTTCCTTCAGTTCCTCCATCACCCCAGATCCTCTAGCCGCTAGTACATAGGGATTCCTTGATGCCTTTTACAGAAAGCATTAGTAGTACCTTTCCAATGTTTTGAGTGCTTAATCTGTGCTATAAAGACCACGTGAGAGGAAATAAACTGATGAGCCAAACACCTGATATTGCTTATAATTAATTTAGTATAAGAGTACAACATTCTGTTCACTGTATCCATCGATAGAAATGAAAAAAAAGTCTTCAAGAATCCTTTTTTTCCCAAATATCATATCACTAAATTCAACTGAACAAAAATTCAAATTTGTGCCCATAAAAATAATTATACATCCAAAATATCAACATTGAGAGAAAAATAATTTGCTTCTGGATAATTAAAATGAATTCTAAATATTGAAGTCAAGGCAACAACCCCTGGTCAAATATGATATCTTACCATGTGTTCCACTTTTGTCCAAAAAATTGCTGAGGTTGAACAAAGTATTTCTAGAGGCCAGATACTGAATAAATCTCTGCAAAACATAAAAGTGTATATATTATATTTGCTGTAGATGTCCGATATCAGATGTTTGGTGCAACTTACATTTTTAATTTCTTCAAATTAATTTATTAAATTCACTTTGTCAGTGATTTACTATATCAAACATTTCCAAGCGACTGCACACATTGAATCCATTGTGCTTAGTATTTTGATCTTTCCCAACTTTTTGTACCTTCAGATTTTTCATTGAATGTGCCTTCCTACAGTTGATATACTTCACCTTGATCTGAAGGTTTTTTTAATCATTAGCCTTGGCCAACATCTTTCGTACAAATTTTTGTTGATCCAATTGTATACAAGCCTTCTTTGCTTTTTTCCATAATGCACTTTAAGAATCAAGCATATTTTCTCAGTCAATGTTGGAAAGCATGTTACTATAAGTAGCAGAGCTGCATTCTTGGCTATGACCCAGGAATCAGTTTAAAGTTCTTAAATCGTTTCAAACCCATTAAGTGTTTTAAAGAATTAGTAATTAGCTCAATAATTATGAAAATGCTCTTTTCTTTCCCTCAAGGCCAAGAGAATGGGAAAGATTACCAAGAGGAAAGCAGCTATATCAGCAAGCTGGAAAAGGCTTTCTTAGGGTTCAGTTGTGGAATGGCAGAACAAACAGACTAAGATTCTGGCCCTTTAGATTTCCACAGCGTTCTCAGATATATCTGATCCAGGCCAGATTTGTCTACCTTCAGCACCTCTTTGACCGTAATACTGACAGACATTTGATCAAGATTTGAAAGGAGTTATCTTTTGGAGTCAGAGTCATACAGCACGGAAACAGGATGCTCGGCAACTCACGATGCCAGCCAAGATGCCCCATTGAAACTAATCCCATTTGCCAGCATTTGGCCCATATGCCTTGAAACCTCTCCTATCAATGCATCTGTTTAAGTGCCATTTACATGCTTTTACAATACTTGCATCAACCACCTCCTCTGTTAGCTCATTCATTATATTCAACACCCTCTGGGTTTTATCTTCAATCATAGCTTCATTTCATGATTTTTTTTAAGTTCAGTTGTTACAAAAATGTGCCCTTATGGAGTTCAAACTACTGCCCAAGATGAGATACTAAATAAAATTCAGTCAGAATTGGAGAAGAAAAAATAGTAAATCCTTTTTTTTCCTGAACCCATGGTTCTGAACACATGGGCAAATGACACTATTCTGCATTACGGAAAACCTTGATAAGGACAGCTGTAGAGGTTTCTTGTAATGTACAGATGATAGTTAATGGAAATCAGGCGTCACAACAAATGCATTTTATGGAAGCGCTCAAAAAACATTTGTGGAAGAAGAAACAGCTGATGTTTCAGTCAACGATTGCTCATCTGAACAATCATCACTCAAAAAGAGGGACAGATCTACATTCTAGGTCTGCTTGGATCTTCTGATTGATAATACCTAACATTCACTAGTGCAGAAACAACTTACAGAATTCTCAGTTCTCAGGTTGAGAAATATATCTGGCAAGACACCCATAAACATTCACTATCAGCAATGGCTTTGACAGGGTGAGAGTGATAGCAAGACCTCATTATCTAACAAAATCATTCTGTCAGCAGAGCTGGATGCTCACATTGGGAGATACCCAGTTGTGTGCTACACCAATGAGCTGATATCCAAGGCGCTGGCCAAAATCTGCGTCTGAATAATGCTAGAAGAAACAATAGTCCACCAGTAGATGGCTACAATTTCCAGACCAAAGATTGTATCACTAACTGTTTCTCTCCACAGCTGCTTCATCTTTGCCCCTTCCCATTATCTTCAAACTTAATTATTCGCCGTACGTTCCTATTTCAGATTAAAGGTCATTTGAAATGCTTGTTCTATTTCTCTCCCCACATTGGCTCCATCAGATGATTTTTTTTTTCCAGCATTTTAGTTAATTTAACTTCTTTCATGCATACAAATCAAGTATAGCATTCTTTAACAGTAACTTGTTTTTCTGCAACATTCACAATATTCAAAACTGCTATGTCTCATCATCGTCCCTTCTGTTTCAACTCTATTTCATATTTTAGAATCTACCTACCCCAGCATAGCTAGTATAAAAATCCCTCTTGCCATTTCCCTCTCAATGATCTATTCACTTTTCACATCTAAGCAACACGAAAATTGCCAATGTAGGCTATTATCCAAGATTTCACGAGGATCTAGATGAACTATGGTTGCAGTCCATCCGGCCCAGGTGACTTATCCATTCTTCAGCCCTTCCAGCTTCCCACGCAACTTCTCCCTAGTTATAGCCACTCCACTAACTTCCACCCCCTGACTCTCTTGAATTTCAGGCACGTTGCTGTTGTCCTCCACTGTGAAGACTGACGCAAAAAGGTTATTCAACTCCTCTGCCATTTCTTTATTCCCCATTATCACTTCTCCTGCATCATTCTCCAGCAGTCCAGCGTCCACTCTTGCCCTTTATATAACTTAAGAACCTCGTGTTATCCTCTTTTATATTATTGACTAGCTTACCTTCGTATTTCATCTTTTCTCCCCATATTGTCTTTTTAGTTACCATCTGTTGTTCTTTAAAATCTTCCCAATCCTCAGGCTTCACTCTAATCTTTTCTATATTATACACCTTTTCTTTTAGTTTTATACTGTTCTTGACTTTCCTTGTCAACCACAGTCACCTCTTTTCCCCCCTAGAACATTTCTTCCTCTTTGGAATGAAAAAGATCCTGCATCTTAAGGATTATTCCCAGAGATTACAATGTTTAAAATATATTTGGACAGGTACATAGAAAAATGATATCAGAGGTAGGGGACAAATGCAAGATTTTTAGCGTAATGAAACCAGCTCAGACAGAATCATTGCATAAATGTTAGTCAGTTGTTTGGAGGGATTTTATGTGGTGGTGGTGGAGTAAGGACTTTAATTCTGTTTGGTCCATGCTATATCATTCTAGCTCCGAAACTACATAACCAGCATTCAGTGGCACAACGGCGACCCGGTTTAATTTCCCGCTGGTATCCCAGCCATTTCTGTTAAAAAACAGGCAAAGGAAAAACTACAGTCAAGACAATGAAACCAGGTATAAAATTAAAGTTAAAAAAATAAAAGCCTTCCAAATCAAAATTTTAAGCAAATTTACAGATATATCTGCCTACAGTGTACTTTGACCGTGGGTATGTTTGGTGCGCAGACGACATGATTGTGTTTTACAATAGTTTAAATTGTGCACCTGTATGTTTTTGAACCTCAAGAGGCACATATATTTTCAACACTTAACTAACAAGAATCAAAATCACTTTGTATTATTTCTCACTTGAAATGTATTATATTTAGCTAACAACATTCAAAAGGCAAAATAATAGAAAATGGTGGTTATATCTTTGGTTATATCCCTGAACATTAGTTAAATATTGTTAACAATAAACAAACAATTAGACTTAAAACAGTCAACAATCCAAACAGTCTTCCTGAATCCAAATCCATAACGCGAGGATTTGAGTATAGGAGTAAAGAGGTCCTTCTGTAATTGTACAGGGCCCTGGTGAGACCACTTCTGGAGTATAGTGTGCAGTTTTGGTCTCCTAATTTGAGGAAGGATATCCATGCTATTGAGGCTGTGCAGAGTAGGTTCACAAGGTTAATCCCCGGGATGGCGGGACTGTCATATGAGGAAAGATTGGAAAGACTGGGCTACTCTGGAATTTAGAAGGATGAGAGGATCTTATTGAAACATATAAGATTATTAAGGGTTTGGACACGCTACAGGCAGGAAACATGTTCCCAATGTTGGGGTAGTCCAGAACCAAGGACCACAGTTTAAGAATGAGGGGTAAACCATTTAGAACAAAGATGAGGAAATATTTTTTCACACAGATAGTTGTGAGTCTGTGGAATCCTCTGCCTCAGCGGTGGAGGCCGGTTCACTCGATGCTTTCAAGAGTTAGATAGAGCTCTTAAAGATAGTGGATTCAAGGGATATGGGGAGAAGGCAGGAACGGGGTACTGATTGTGTATGATCAGCCATGATCACATTGAATGGTGGAGCTGGCTCAAAGGGCCAAATGGCCCGCTCCTGCACCCATTGTCTATTGTATTCACTGGAATTTAGAAGGATGAGGGGGTTCTTATAGAAACGTATAAATTATAAAAGGACTGGACAAGCTAGATGCAGGAAAAAATTTCCCAATGATGGGCGAGTCCAGAACCAGGGGCCATAGTCTAAGAATAAAGGGGAGGGCATTTAAAACTGAGATGCGAAAAAACGTTTTCACCCAGAGGTTGTGAATTTGTGGAATTATTTGCCACAGAATGCAGTAGAGGTCAATTCACTGGATGGAGAATTAGATAGAGCTCTAAGGGGCTAGCAAGAATCAAGGGATATGGGGAGAAGGCAGGTATGGGTTTCTGATTGTGGATGATCAGCCATGGTCACAATGAATGGCGGTGCAGGCTCGAAGGGCTAAATGGCCTCCTTCTGCACTTATTTTCCACGTTTCTACGCTGCTCTGATTTGCGCTGGGCCTCACTCTGACAATGTAGGAGGCCCAGGACAGAAAGGTCAGTGTGGGAATGGGAGGGGTAGTTAAAGTGCTGAGCTACCGGGAGGTCAGGTAGATTAGGTAGATTAGCTTGGCTATCGTTTCGCTGAACACCTCTGCACAGTCTGCCTTAACCTACCTGATCTCCCGGTAGCTCAGCAATTTAACTCCCCCTACCATTCCCACATTGTATTTTCCCGTCCTGGGCCTCCTCCATTGTCAGAGCGATGCTGAGCACAAATTGGAAGAACAGCACCTCATATTTTGCTTGGGTATGAACATTGACTTATGGCTTCAAGTAGCCCTTGTTTTTCCTCACTCTCCAACCCCTCCCCCTCCCACCAGTCTTATTCAAGTATCAAGTATATCTTTATTGTCATTTTCCTGAGTACTCACATACCCAGAGAAAACAAAAAAACGTTGCTCAACCAGTGTCCATTCAGTGTGCAGTAAAAAATAAATAGAAATAAAAATACATATATCATCATGAACAATTAAACACTCTACTCTCTACTAAACATCAACAGGCGTTCCGATCGGCAGCAGCACGACAGTGGCTCTGCTGCAGTGTGTCCAGGTTGGTGGTTGGTGCGCGATACTTTGGCAGGTGGCAAAGTCCGTTTATCAGTCTTATAACCTGCGGGAAGAAGCTGAGGAGCATCCTGCTGCTTTTGCAGCTAATGCTCCTGTACCTCTTCCCAGATGGCAGGATGGAGAATATGTGATGCGATGGGTGGTAGGGGTCTTTGATGATGGAGATGGCTCTGCTGATACATCTCTTCCTGTATATGTCCAGCAGGAAAGGGAGTGGAGCACCAATAATCCTGCTGGCGGTCTTCACAATCCTGTCTAGTTGGTGCCGTTCGTACGCCTTGCAGCTCCCGAACCAGGAAGTGATGCCGTAGGTTAATGTGCTCTCGATTGTCTCCAACTACATTCTATATCTGTCCCGCCCACTTCCCTGATATCAGTCTGAATAAGGGTATCGACCCAAAATGTCACCCATTCCTTTTCTCCAGAGATGTTGCCTGTCCTGCTGAGTTACTCCAGCATTTTGTGTCTACCTTTGTGTTTAAAAGATGTTTAGATAAGTACAAGGATAGAAAATGTTTAAAGAGATATGGTCTGCATGCAGGTAACTGAGACTAGTTCAAGTAGGCAATTTGGTCAGCATGGGCGAGTTGGACCAGTTTCCATGCCTTATAATCCTTATGACCCTATTGTTATAGGAGATCAACCTCAGTCCCAGGACATCAGTACAAGTGCATCAGATCAGTGCTCGGAACACAAATAGAGTGTCCTTCCATCCATCAGAAGACCCAGAGACCGGGCTATTCAGTGAGGACTACACAGTTCAATTTAGTTCACAACTTTACAATTCTATTGTACAGAGTATATAAAGTTTAATTAGGAAAAAGTAACAAATACAAAAGATCCCGAGAACAAGATACCCAAGTGTTGAAACTCAATCAATCCATATTACCAATAAAGAATCCAGTATTGATCTTCATGTGTCTGACAATGCAACTTGAAGAAAAAATATATAATTTACATAGTTTTATGAGTGTATGTATTATGGTCAAACATACTTGCATCTTCTCAATGTCAATTTTTAAATTTTCA
Source organism: Leucoraja erinaceus (assembly GCF_028641065.1). Taxonomy (NCBI): domain Eukaryota; kingdom Metazoa; phylum Chordata; class Chondrichthyes; order Rajiformes; family Rajidae; genus Leucoraja; species Leucoraja erinaceus. The sequence continues at coordinate 71,246,097 of NC_073381.1, read as the reverse complement.
AACTAGTATCAAGTGGGTGTAATCAACTTTAAATAATTATTTGCCTGTAGGCAAGTGAACCTGGCTATATATTGGAGGCTCTGATGTTAACTTAAAAATTCTGGATGCAAAGAAGTTAATCGGTGCTCTCACACTTTGGTGTGACCAAACGCAGTGCAGGCGTCCAGTTTGCAGAACACCTGACCTGAGCTCTAATCACAATGGTCATCCGAGCTCCAAGATACATGCCATTTAACTCCCATCCCCACTCCTACTGGTGTTCAGGGGGAGCCCCAACACAGACAAGAACTACACCTCATTCTGCCATGGACTATAATCCATATGTCGACAACCCAATGGTATGAATATTCATCTATTCAATTTCAGATAACTTTGGGGCCTCCATTATTTGTTCCCTTTCCCATACCCCTGACCCTTTAGCCCCCATTTTTCTACCCATGAGCTCAGATCCATTCACTCACAATTCATTTATTAGATCTCCTTCCCATCTTGTTCCACCTGCTCCTCGTCTCTCCCATTAACACCAATCACCCATTACAGCCTCTGCCTTGACCTTGCCATCGAAGGAATCGTACAGCCTCTGACTTGCCATCGAAGGGATCTATCGAAGTCGCTGCCTCAACAAGGCAGCCAACATCATCAAAGACCCACACCATCTTGGCCACACACTCATTTCACAATTGCCATCAGGAAGAAGGTGCAGGAGCCTGAAGATTCAGATTCAGATGATAATCTGAATTAACCAGGTTCAGGAACAGTTTCTTCCTTACAGCCATCAGGCTATTAAACACGACAACAAATAAGCTCTGAACTGCAACAGACTATTATTATTATTGCACTATATTTGTTATTTATTGTGTATGTGTGCATGTGTATACACACTGAACTTTTTTTCTACTTCCGTTATGTACTCTGTTGTGCTGCAGCAAGTAAGAAGTTCATTGTCCTATCTGGGACATATGACAATAAAACACTCGACCTCTCTCTGGCACATTATCCCCCTGCTCACCTGATTCTGTACATGAACCATCAGCCCATTTCACACCTCCCTATTTACACAGACTATCTTCGCTCAATGAACCTTGACCCACAATATAAACCATCCCATCAATTCCACAAATGTTGCTTAACCCATTGAGATCCTCCAACAGTTTGTTTTTTTACCCTCTCTATGATTGGAATTTTCATTCATTGCATTCTTGAATAAGCTTGCTCTTCCTGTAATTCCAAAATTGTTTATTTAAAGCAAATCAGGTTACAGAAAGTACTCTAAACTTTAAATGATATACTTCCTCAACACTGCACCTCCACTAACAGCTTTTCTCCTACATGATACACACACACACACATACATCTCCAATCAAAGACAATATTTTTTTTGGATAAAACCAGGATGATATGCATTACTCCAAAATCTATAGACAACAATAACATACATTCCACTCCTTTGATTCAAATACACAAGTTTGTTAAGTTGGAGGTGTTACGTTTTTAAGATGGAAATGAGGCAAATAAAATCATGAGACATTTTAGGTACAAAAACAGGACTTACATTTTCAGTTTCAAAGCTAGTATATCACACTCTTCCAAATCCAGATTTACTCGCTTGACTAAGCAATATTGATTGTACCGACAGAAAACAAGATGGGCTCACGCATTATAGTTGTAGGATCAACACCACAAATTAATCAATTACAAATCCTGAGAGTTGGGAAGTTATTAGTATTAATATCTCATTTTTCGGAGCACAAACTTGTAAGTCTAGTGTAATAGCCAGCTCATTCAATCAGTGCCATTGTCAAATTTCCACCATGCAAAAGTGCTACATGATCACAAAATCAAATGCAATCTCTACATTCAAGGCCGTACTAATCATCTATCAAGCATGGCTCAACTTCAGAATTTAATTTATGCACGTAAAATTTAACCAACATTAACGTGGAGTTTTGGTATATTCATTTTCAATGGAAAATTATAGAACATAAATTCCAATCTCAGAATTGCTCCATGCACAAACAATACTGACATATCTCTGTTCTCAGTGGCATTAAATTACCTCATTGCCATGGACCATCAAATGATGCGTGGTAACCAAAGCCTTAAACACTACTACCCAGCTACTGTTCGTTGCTCGCTCGAAAAGAGTATCAGCCATCTGAGGAATGTTAACATTGGTCTCATTCGTAGCTTGTATAAGATCTGAAAAGCAAAAACATCAAATTCAATTCAGACAATTCAGGTCATAAGAAATATGTTCTTCAGTTAGAATTTGCAACTTAAAAGTAGCAAATAATTTAGTGTGAGAAAAAATACAGGAGCGCAACTGAAGAATTTGAATTCAAGACAATAAGCCTGAAGACACCTCATTTCGAAACATATATTAAATAGTTTTCACCCTCCCCCATACCCACCCCAAACTGCAGTTAACATATATAGAGGCTGTGGGAAAACAGTAAGTTGGAGATTCCCTCAATTCATTGTGGGTAAGGATTGTCGTGGTCTGCAGCTGTGGACATTGACAAATACACAGAAGCAAGCCTAGGCTACATCTCATCATGCCCAGGGAATTTATCCACCTTTAAGCCTGCCAATATCTAACAAAACATGACAAGGTTGGAATAACTCAGCAGATCAGTCAGCATTTCTTGGAGAGCATGGATAGTGAAAGGTTAGTTTGGGAATGGCAAGAGGAGATAAAATGATTAGCAACCGGGAGAACCAGTGGACATTGGCAGACTGAACGCAAGTGTTTGGCGAAACTGTTGTTGTGTCTATACATGGTATCGCCAATGTACGGGGCCACATTGGGAACACCGGATGCAGACGAGGTTCGAGGAATTGCATGTGGACCTCTGTCTCACCTGGAAGGATTGTTGTGGAGTCCCCAAATGACATCTAACAACCCATTTGAATGGTAAATTCTTTTAGAATCAACTGCCCCATCAAATTAACCGATGTTCTACATAGTAAATGCAGATTATAAGTATTCATTCAAGTCCACACCTCAAACCTCCCACTTGCTGCTTTAATTCCAATGTGTCCTACTCTTTCCTTCTCCAAAACTACCTTAAAATCGCAGGTTATGAGCACCAGCTGTAAAATACTCTCTCACCAATTCTCCCACTATTCCTGGCTACATTCACAAAGGCCCAGTGCAGACCTCCTTTATTTGGACCGTCCATGCACAGGCTTTAAATGTTTTCCTGGATTCCCTTTAAAATTCAACCCTTTCTCTTTTAGAGGTGATGCCACTTTAATATTGGGGAAGTTGAAATCGTTGCTACTATCATTTATTACTTTCACACTTCTGTGATTTGATCCTCTATCGGAAGTTGATTACAAGGACGCTGGTAGTACACCCACAGCAAAGTGATTTCCTCTATTTCCAAGTTTCACTCATATGGTCTATTTGAAGAACATTTAAAGATATCTTCACTCTTTATCTTAGTAATTAACGATTAATATTAAAGTGCCATCTCCTTTAACATTCTACCACCCCCCTCCCACCACCTATAATCAATGATGCCTGAAGAATCTCTACCCAGTAATTGCAAGTTGCTGGCTCTACCCATCTTTCAAACATGTTTCTAAGATAACAGCAGTTATTCCTCCATGCTAATCAATGCCCTCGGTACACCAATTTAATTTGTCAGACTCCTTGCGTTAAAATAGATGAAATCCAGACGTATTCCTGCCTTATCAAGTCTAAGTATGCTGTCCATTGAATTGGTTTGGTTTTGCTGTTTCTTGCTGCTCATTACACTCCTATTGTGCCCCATTCCTCAGCCAAATTAGCTTTAATCCTCCCACATGTTGGGATAATGCAAAGGAAGTGGCAAAGCAATAATATTCAGACTTCAAAATAAATTTCTGGACAAACAACGAACTGCGATGAGTGCTTCCAGTTTTTTGTCAAAAAGCAATTTTCAAGGAGAACAATGGTATCCAGTTGTGCAAGATGCATGTCCTACCTCTCCAAACAAATGCTGATGCAGTGTTGCTGATACAGGTGCACAACCTTTTATCCGAAATTCCAAATAACAAAAAGCTCCAAATAGCACACATTTTTTCGGTCCTTGAAGAAAAGTCCTTGAAGACGTTCACCGAGGGCGGCTCGCAGAGGTGACAGCGGAACCTCCGGTCGGTCCTCGAAGAAAGGGGAACTAAATCCCCATTCATAAAAGAGAAGGTGAGGGTATATTGCGCGGGAGGGTTAATAATTGACAATCTGCTGCTGCCTGCCCGCTGAGTTAAAAAGTTCCCACGCTAGACTCACGATACACAATGTATCGCGAGTCTTGCGTGGGAACCTTTTAACTCAGCAGGCAGGCAGCAGCAGATTGTCGCTCCCTTCAGTTTCACCCCACCTACACCCCTCTGTTTCCCGGCCATGTGTGTGACCCCTTCCCTCCCCTCTCCAGCTCCCCGCCCATTGCACCGGCGCAGGGGCTTTGCACTGTCTTCACGTCGGCGAAGCCAGCAGGTCAGTGCCAGTCACCAGAGATGTCAGGACCAACGGGACACCGACCCCCAGGCCCACTGCAAGCACGGAGATCCCAGAGACCCACAGCCAGCAGGAGCCCAGCCCCGTTCCAACTCCAGAGGAACACGCTCCCCGTAGCGACAGAAGCTTGGTGTGCAAGGTACATCGTGTTCTTGGGGTTGCGGATGAGGGGGCGCAGCTCGGGCTGTGACATCTCCGGCCACCCCCCTGTACAGGAGCTGAGACTGGGAACTGTACCGCCCTTGCAGGTGAGCAGGAGAGTGGGGTTGTTTGCAGTTGCAGAGGGAGGGGGCAAGGGCGGTACAGTTCCCAGTCTCAGCTCCTGTCCAGGGGGGTGGCCGGAGACGTCAGGACCAACGGGACACCGACTGCAAGCACGGAGATCCCAGAGACTCACAGCCAGCAGCAACTCTAGCCCAGCCCCGCTGCAACTCCAGAGGAACCCGGGTTGCAGCGCAGCTCGGGCAGTGGGCGAACTGCCACTTGTCGCTGTAGCGGCCCATCGGGGAGCGGGTTCCTGTTGTTCCTGACGTCTACCGTCACCCCCCTGGACAGAAGCTGAGAGACGTCAGGCCCACCAGAAGCCGCTCCCCGATGGGCCGCTACGGCGACAAGTGGCAGTTCGCCAACAGCCCGAGCTGCGCCCCCTCATCGGGACACCGACCCCCAGGCCCACTGCAAGCACGGAGATCCCAGATCAGCAACTCCAGCCCAGCCCCGCTCCAACTCCAGAGGAACACGCTCCCCGTAGGGTCAGAAGCTGATGGTGTGCAAGGTACGTCTTGTTCTTGGGGTGGCGCAGCTCGGGCTGTGGGCGAACTGCCACTTGTCGCCGTAGCGGCCCATCGGGGAGTGGATTCCTCTGGAGTTGGAGGGACAGGGTAACACAGCGGCTTTTGAGAATGGTGGGCAATCACTTCCAAAGTTCTGCCCACACAGTCAGTACACCTCTCCTACACTTGTCTCCCGCACTAAGATTATCTCGCAGAGAATGATCCCAGCCTAACCCTCCCTATTCTGCAAGAAAAAACTACATTGAAGACTCAAACTCGCGATCGAGTAACTGCCGGGATCAAGGCGCAAACTCGCGACCTTGCGGATATGAGCCGAACACTGGGCCAGCCGTTAAAATCTACGCTAAAAATCTTCCATTCCGAAAGCCGAAAATTTCCGAATTACGAAAAGTGTCTGGTCCCAAGGCTTTCGGATAAAAGGTTGTGCACCTGTATATGAAATATCTGTAAGGGATCTACAATTCAGATTTCCTTTAAGGGTCAGCGAGTTTGGTAAATTATTGTGGCTAAAAGTGTGCATTAAAAACTATTAATTTGTTTGAGGCTCAAGATTTGCTGGGTATTTTCATGTTCACAAGTTATAGGAGCAGAATTAGCCCATTTGGTCTATTAAGTCTACTTTGCCTTTCAATCATGGCTGATCTATTATTCCCGCTCAACACCATTCTCCTGCCTTATCCCCATAACTCCTGACATCATTACTAATCAAGAATCTGTCAATATGCACCTTAAAAATATCCATTGACTTGGCCTCCACAGCCATCTGTGACAACAAATTCCACAGATTCACCACCCTCTGACTAAAGAAATTCCTCAACTCCTTTCTAAAGGTACAGCCTTTTAATTTGAGGCTATGGCCTCTGGTCCTGGACTCCCACTAGTGGAAACATCCTATCCACATTCACTCTATCCAGGCCTTTCACTATTTGGTAAGTTTCAATGAGATCCCCATCATCCTCCTAAACTCTAGTGAGTACAGACTCCGTGCCATCATATGCTCATCTGGTAACCCTGGGTTTTGTAAACCTCCTCTGGACCCCCTAGAATACCAGCAACATCCTTCCTCAGATATTGGGCGCAAATCTGCTCACAATATTTCAAATGCCGTATGATAAAGCCTCAGCATTTTCCTTGATGGCCATCCTCTTTGTCCTGGTTTCACACCTAATACTGCCTTATCTATGTATCTCCCTCTTCCCTGACATCAGTCTGAAGAAGGGTCTCGACCCGAAACATCACCCATTCCTTCTCTCCAGAGATGCTGCCTGTCCCGCTGAGTTACTCCAGCATTTTGTGTCTATCTCAGCATTACTTCCCCGTTTTCATATTTTAGTCCTCTTAAAATTTTGTAGTTGCACCTCAATTCACTTCAAGTGAATTAATTGTCAAAAATTACACCGAGATCTTGATCAGTTGGGCAGTGTGCTGAGGAATGGTTAATGAAGTTTAATACAGATAAGTGAGAGGTGTTGCATTTTGGAAAGTCAAACTAGGGCAGAATCTTCACAGTTAATGTGTGGACCTTGGGATGCAGAGGGCTCTAGAAGTTCAGGAACATAGTTCCTTGAAAGTGGCATCACAGGTAGATATGGTGTTCAAGGCAGCTTCATCAGTTAGGATATTGAGTGTAGAAGTTGGGATGTTATGTTACAGTTGTACAAGATGTTGTTGAGGTCACATTTTGAGTATTGTGTTCTGTTTTAGTAATCCTGTTATGGGAAAGGGCCCAAGCTATTGAGAGAGGTTGGGTAGGCAAGGACTTTATTCCTTAGAGTGCAGGAGGCAGAGTGATCTTATGGAGGCGTATAAGACCATAAGTGGAAGATAGGATGACCCTTATGGGCCTGACCCACTTAGGCGACTTTTTAGGTGACTACAGGAGACTCTGCAGTCGCCACATGGTCGTCACATGTTCGCGGGTGGTTGTCAGGGAGTCGCCTTCATGGTCGCGAGGAGTTCCCGCATTCTGGGAACTAGTCGCGGCCTCATCATGGTGATCGCAAATTTTTCGACATGTTGAAAAACTAGCGGCGACTTGAATGAAGCCGCCATGGAGAGTAGCAATAATTCGCGTGCCGTAGGTGGGTCGCCAGGAGGTCCTAATGGGTTGCCAGGAGGTCGAAGATTCTCAGAGGTTCTCGTAGGTTGTAGCTGGTGCTGACTGGTGAATTTCATTAGCTCAATGAGAAAAAAAAAAGGTCAGCAGTAGTTTTCAGAACCAAGGATAACTGACCAGTAACGTTAAATGTCTGCCGACCTTCACAGCCATGTATCTGTGGCTTCTTAAAAGTTGTCTCCACTCCTTCTTCCCCCTCTTACACCCCTTTTTTTTAAAGGACTTACCGTACACTGTAGCCGTCTTAATTACAGTGCCAACCTTCCTGTTCATCGCAGGTAGACAAAATTGCTGGAGAAGCTTAGTGGGTGACGCAGCATCTATGGAGCGAATGAATAGGTGACGTTTCGGGTCGAGACCCTTCTTCAGTCTCGAGCTGAAACGTCACTTATTCCTTTGCTCCATAGATGCTGCCACACCCACTGAGTTTCCCCAGCATTTTTGTCTACTTCGATTTTTCCAGCATCTGCAGTTCTTTCTTAAACATTCCTGTTCATCGCTGTGTGTGTGTGTGTGTGTGTGTGTGTGTGTGTGTGTGTGTGTGTGTGTGTGTGTGTGTGTGTGTGTGTGTGTGTGTGTGTGTGTGTGTGTGTGTGTGTGTGTGTGTGTGTGTGTGTGTGTCGCTCTAACGGCCGCAGGCTTCGGGGTACTTAGAAGCACATGATAAAATAGCATGGTTTTCTTAAGGGAAGATCTTGCCCAACAAATCTGTTCGAATTCTTTAAGGAAATGACAAGCAGCATAGATTAAAGAGGTTGTGGACGTTGTTTACTTAGATTTTCAGAAGACTTTTCATAAGGTGCCGCATCAGAGGATGCTAAACACGATAGAAGCCCATAGATAGAGGATAGGCTGACTGGCAGAAGGCAAAGAGTGGGAATAAAGGGGGTCTTTTCTGGTTGGCTGCCAGTGACAAGTGGTGTTCATAAGGGTAGGTGATCTGATATTTTTCATGTTATATGTTAATGATCTGGATAATGGAATTGATGGCTTTGTGGCCAGGTTTGCAAATTATATGAAAATAGGTTGAGGGCCAGGTAGTGTTGTGGAAGAAGGAGTCTGCAGTAGATCTTGGACAGGTTGGGAGAGTGGGCAAATGGAATACAAAGTAGCAAAGTGTGCAATCATGCACTTTAGTAGAAGGAATAAGAGCATAGACTATTTTCTAAATGGGGACAGGATTCAGAAATCAGAGGTGCAAATGGACTTGGGAGTGCTCATGGTGAATTTCCAAAAGATTAATTTGCAGGTTGAGTCAGTAGTATGGAAGGCAAGTGCAATGTTAGCATTCATTTCCAAAGGACCAGATTATAAAAGCGAGGATGCAATCAATGCTGAGGCTTTTTATGGCGCTGGTTAGACCACATTCGTAATATTGTGAGCAGTTTTGGGCCCCACATCTGAGGTAGTCCAGAGGTGGTTTACGAGAATGATCCTCGGGATGATCGGCTGAATGTATGAGGAGCGTTTGTTAGCTCTGGGTCTGTGCTAGCTGGAGTTTAGAGGGATGAAGGGGGAGGGTTCTCATTGAAACCTACCAAATAATGAATGATAGGAGAGTAGATGCGGACAGGATGTTTCCAGTGGGAAAGTCTAGAACCAGAGGGTACAGCCTCAGAATAAAAGGACGTGCCTTTAGAAAGGGGACGAGGAAGAATTTCTTTAGCCAGAGGGTGGTGAATTTGTGGAATTTATTACCACAGATGACTATGAAGGCCAAGTCATTGGATAGTTTTAAACGGATTTGATAGGTTTAGTAAGGGCATCAATGGTTATGGGGAGGGCAGGAAAATTGAGTTAAAAGGGAAAAAGAATCAGCCATGATTGAATAGCAGCATAGTCTTGATGGACCGAAAGGGCAAATTCTCTTCATATGTCATCCGATATTTACTAATTCAAGCACCGAATGAAGTCTCTTTTCTATGTACACAACAAGTTCTGCCCAAATTACATAAGGTTAAATATCATGAACAACAAGGCCCAACATTGACTTGCCCACATCACTGGCTTTGCTATTGGATGAGTAATTAACACTTAACAAATAAGTACTTGGTCTAAAGATTAAGACAATAATTTGGAAACAGCAGGGATCTACAGAAGTGATGAAAATGTCTTCATATACAAACCCAAAAGGTTCACAGATCCTCATAGAAGCCTGCTGTTCTCATTCAAACAACCCAAATGTAACTATCGTCTCACAACAATATCAATGTCATTGAACAGCTCATTCCCAGTGCTGACGCAAGCCAAGGTGAACAAAATAATGATGCCTGCATACAGGGAATCCAACTGCTGATTAAGAAAATTTTCTGCAAAATGCTCACATCCTCACGGATATTTCTAACATTAGAATTTCTAAAGGTATCTTTTCAAAAGCTGGCTGGCAAGAATTGTAGTAGACTAACCATCTATTTATAGTAGGAATTTATTATGACTTAAAGCAACGCACCAAACAATTTTTTTTAAACTTAGTAATCAGGCATAACTGTCGACTACAAAAGGTTCTTGGATTCAAAAATTTAATTGGAGTATTAACTTTTCCCTTTTAATATCCATTGAATCAAAAGGAAAAAAGTGAAATGCGATGCCACTTTTCACTTCCATACTCAGTGACCAACATTGGTTCCTTTAAATTTCAGTTAAACAACTTGTTACTACAGCAGTTTTGGGATATTTTGAAATTGTTACTCATTTGTTAACCTGAGCAACAACTACAGTTGAAGTGAATGTAGTCTAAAATATCACAAGGATTGGTACTGGGGCTTCAGCTTTACATCATGTGTCAATGCTTGAATTATAGTTGTTAATTCAGTAAGTGGAATAACAAGTGATGCACAAGTTACAGAGGTGTACTTTGTAGAATTCATTTGGAAATCTGAAGTCATCTTACAGATTAAAAAAAAGAATATTTTCCAGAATTTTGCTGTAAAGGAAATGTGCACAAGTTCCAGGTAGCTATGTATAATCATTAACAACTGGTGCATATTGTATCAGAATCAGTGCACAGGAGAAAATTTAAACCATTTTGCTCACCTTGGTCCTGACCAGCTACCTAATAGCTCCACACACCCACCTTCAAAATTCCTGCAGGATGTGGGAAGTCAGGGACACCACTGGTGCTTCTGACAAGTACACCTGCAGAAATTGTGTCCAGATGCAGCTCCTGAATTAACATGTTGGGTAACAGGAGCAGCAGTTAGATGACCTCAGGGCCATCCAGGAAAACAAATGTTTCCTGGACAGGACCTACAGTGAGGTTGTTACACCAAAGATACCGGAAGAGCGAAGGTGGGTGACTGTGAGAAAGAGGAGGAAACTTGGAGTGCAGGAGTCCCCGGTGTCTGTCCCTTATGAAAACAGGTACACCCTCTTGGGAGCTGTCGAGACAGACGACGCTTCCAGTCCGAGCTGCGGACAAGTCGCTGGCTCCAATCCTAGCGATGAGATGTGACAGGCAAGACTGACGTCAGGTGTCAGTCATAGTGGTGGGTGACTCCATTGTCCGAGTGGCGGACAGGAGATTTTGTGCCGGCACACGAAACCCGAGGATGGTCTGTTGCCTCCCTGTTGCCAGGGTTCAAGATGTCTCGACCAGACTTCAGAACATCCTCGAGAGGGAAGGTGAGCAGTCGGAAGTGGTTGTGCATGTGGGCACATACTACATCGGGAAGACGAGGAAAGAGGTTCTGCGACATGAGTTTAGAGAGTTAGGGAGAAGGCTGAAAAGCAGGACTTCTAGGGTGGTTATCTCTGGATTACTTCTAGTCCCGCGTGCTGGTGAGGGCAGGAACAGGAGATTACGCATCTGAATGTGTGGCTGAGGGGCTGGTGCAGGGAACAGGGTTTTAGATTTATAGATCACTGGGATCTCTTCTGTGGTAGGGGTGTCCTGTACAAAAGGGACGGGTTACACCTTAACAAGGGGACCAACATGCTGGCAGGCAGGTTTGCTACTGCTACATGGGTGGGTGTAAACTAAACAGTGGCGGGGGGGGGGATTGACAATTTTTGGAGTATAAGGATGGAGTTAAAGGGGGTGAGAATACAGAACTGCCCACTCCATCGACTCCTTTAAGTCAAGACTAAAATCTTATCTATACTCCCAAGCCTTTCCTGACATCCACTGAGCGAAGGCTATAGGGGGGTTGCACGTAAGGTCACTGGGTCGCAGGGCTTGACGCACGGAGCCGCTCAATCCATCTAGAAGACATCCGTCAAGACATATGTTATTATTGCAAGAAACGCGTACTTTCCTGCCTGTTAAAAACCGCCAAAATGTTGAATTTTTGCGCTGAACAAAATTGTGGAAGTCAGGGTAAGTGTGAGAGACATGTACCCAACTTTAGAATTCCAAACGTGAAGCGAAATGAAGGTAAAGAGAAGCGAGAGCTGAAGGGACAACAGCAGCTTAAGTGCTTGGTAAACATTGGCTGTGCAGATATCGTAATTGAAAATATCTGAATTATCGCGTTTGCTCACTGCATTTCATCAACAGTAAGGCATTATTTGTGTTTTTTCTTGATTCCTTCGGTATCTAAAAAGTCTCAGAAGTGATCAATCGGGCTGTAAATTTTTCATCAGATGCGTTTTCATTTTGTACGTAAAAACCCACTTGAGAACCATGATTTTTTTTAATTACAGCCAGATTTATCACTTCTGAAACTTTTTAGATGCCAAAGAAATCAAGAAAAAACACAAATAATACCTTAGTTGATGAAATGGCCAATGTTCGCTAAGCACTCTGTCTGTTGTTGTCCCTTCAGTTCTCAATTCTATCTACCGTCATTTCTCCTCACTTATGGAATTCTGAAGTAGGCTAAATGTCTCACACGCTTATCCCGATTTCCATAATTATTTGCAGTGCAAAAATTGACATTTTCGGAGGGTTTTAACCGTCCCGCTACATTGGAAACAATGGTAAGTGCCTACCTGCAGTACATAGCATGTAATCCATTTGAAGTAGCGTAGCAACAGTACGGGTCATGGGTCGTGACCCGATTGCCATGAAACCTCCCTATATGTATATATGTATGTAGTTTGTTTGTTTATACTATTCTTATAATCCTGGCATCACATCACTCCAGTCCTCAAACAACTTCACTGGCTTCCCATCTCCCACCTACACAAAATCCTGATCCTCACCTACAAAGCCCTCCACCATCTGGCCCCCCCATATCTCACTGACCTCCTCTCCCCCTACCAACCCTCACGGTCCCTCAGATCCACATCAGCCTTCTCCTCTCCATCCACAAGTCCAACCTCCGCAGTTTTGGGGACAGAGCCTTCTCCAGGGCAGCTTCATTTTGTGAACACAAACTTGTTAAAAAGGCGAGGCAAACAATTGGGCTGCAGCCACTTTACAGCCGCATCGAGGGGGCTCACCATGGAGTAGACGGGAGTTCAGTGTTATTTGCAGCTCAGAGAGCCGTGACCCTTGGCAGAGACTGTGGCAGGGTCTGGCAGAGACTGAGTGAGTCAATACACTTCCGGGTTAAATAGTCCCTCCCCCTGCCGCCAGCGGGGGCAGCAGAGAGAATGAGGAATTTTTTAAAAACATTAATATGTCTCTGATTTTTCATCGATGGGAAAAATCCTCCGATCCCGGAAGGCGGAGGGGGGCTCTGAGCAAGGTGCCAAAAATGACGTCCGTTGGTGGCGGCGTTCTCTCGGAAATCGCAGCACAGTGGGCCAAAAGCGGTCAAGATCAGACTTTTAGTAATATAGATAACCAAGTTGTAAGAATACATACATCTTGTTGATTATCCGTTGCACATTAAAGGATGATCGATGGTCAGTGTAGACTCTGTTTCCATGCTACATCATTTACAAGTAGTTTATATACCTACACAAAATCCACCTCTGCTAAAAAAAACCATATTTGGCAGTCCCTTAGGATAGAAAATGACTTGCTTCCACTCCACATTGTGGGTTGTGGTGGCTGATCAACCAAATGTTGGGTTGTTGGCACTTCTTCAATCATTTACACACAGATGTCTGTGTGTTCCTGATACATTAACTTAAGGTTCTCCAATTCTTTTCCACTTTGATATTCATGGGGCAGGTATTCCCAGAAGTTCACCCCCGCCCCCCGACGCTCAAAATTAGAAAGCTTGTGTACATCCATGAAATATTTTCTTTTGTCCGGCTGGTAAAGAGCTTTTTGAGGTTTGCTGCTGGGGATATTGGTCTGGAAGTGATTGATGTGCTTTACTTATTCTTCCAGTAAATTAGTTGAATTTTGGCAAGATTGCAGAGCTTTTAGGTGTGTCTTGAGGTAGTCCCAATCCAAAACAAATCTGAAAGGATGGCACAGTGGGAGAATTGCTGCCTTATAGTGCCAGAGACCCGGGTTCGATCCTGACTACAGGTGCTGTCAGTACGGAGTTCGTATTTTCTCCATGTGACCGGGTAGTGGTCTGGTTTCCTCCCACACTCCAAAGACTTATAGGTCTGTAGGTTAATTGGCTTCGGTGAAAAAATTGCGCAGACTCGGCGAGCCGAAGGGCCTGTTTTCGCACTATCTCTAAAAGCAATGCAGGCATCATTGGTGTGTATAGACCTTGAGTTTTGTACCCTGTTTAATGTTGATCTTGTCAAACATCTTTTTCCTTAAGGAATTCAAAGACTGTAACATGGACAAATTATGTACTGGGTCACTACGTTCAAATCCATCAATCCAGATTAGTCATTTTGCGTACATGGATAGTACAGGATTGGAAGGATATGGACTAAACGTGGGCAGGAGGGACTAGTGCAGCTGGGACAAGTTGGCCTGTGTGAGCAAGTTGAGCTGAAGGGCCTGTTTCCACACTGTATTACTCTATATAATCGGATCTTCCAGAAAATTGGTGACATGGCCATGTCAATCATAACTGCAACATATCACTTAAATAAATCAGTCTCACTTGCCTTTTCAGAGATGAGCTTGTAATATTGGATTTCAAGTAGTCCATCCAAAATGAAAGGCTACCACGGGTGAACAAAGAGGAAGATGACTGAACTTTATTGCCTTCCATCACAGTGTGAAACGTTGATTCCGCTGTGGTGGATGTTTATGTTAAACCTTGTTGTGTATTGTGTTCTTTTTATTCGTATGACTGTATGGTAACTCAAATTTCACTGCACCAATTGGCGCATGTGACAATAAATGTGAACTTGAACATGAACAGACAAAAAAGTTATAGATATTAAAATGATGTATAACTGAAAGGTGGAAAAACAGAAGTTTGAGGGACTACAATTTAAATTGCGCACTGTTCTTCTTTTGCCTTCAAACCAGAAAGGCAGAGTTTAATTTATATGTTTAAGAAGGAACTGCAGATGCTGGAAAATCGAAGGTACACAAAAATGCTGGAGAAACTCAGCGGGTGCAGCATGGACATCTACACCTCCCGCTGCCTTAGCAGGGCAAAGAAGATCACCAAAGACAGCTCCCATCCTGCGTTTGGACTGTTCGACCTGCTGCCCTCTGGAAGGCGCTATAGGTGCATCAAATCCAGGACAAACAGACTCAGGAATAGCTGCTTCCCGAGAATTATATCTACCATAAATTCAAATCCACACATGCACTGACTACACCGCCCAACACGGACTTCCATCTGTATATATGTATATATGTATGTAGCGCCGTAGAATTTGTGCACCTATTCCCCCCCCCCCCATCTCCCTTCTGTTTTGTTTTTCTGTTTCTTGTTTTTTGTGTAAAATTGTATGTATGCACTGAGTACGAGCAGCTTTCAGTTTCACTGTACATGTATAGTGACAATAAATGGCATATCTATCTATGGAGCAAAGGAAATAGGCAACTTTTTGGGCCGAAACTCTTCTTCAGACTGAGTTTAATTTATTCAGGAGTTTAATTTATACTTCAGCATCCAAATTAAATTTTTTAATATTCAGTGAAAATCACAGATTAAGTACACGTAAAACATGTTCAGAGATCTTCAGTCTTCAGTGGTCTACGACACACAATGCTGTTCTTACTAAAGAATTGCTGACGATTCTTGAAATCTGACATTAGAAAATGCTGAAAACACAGGTCAATGTGCATGGAGAAAGCACAGAGCTTGCATTTTTCATTCAGTGGTAAATATGCAGAGTTTAAAGTTAGTATCATATTGTTAAATGTTGCTTTGCTGTCCAAGGTAACTTGTCTTTACTTTGAGATGCACTGTCTTAAAATACAAGCGAGACGGATTTACCTACGCAAGGCCCATCTGTTATGATTGGCATGGCTTTTATTTCACCAATCTTTTGAAAGATCTGGTTGTACAAAAGCAATTTCATGTTTTTACCTTGATCAAGGATAAGAGATTTGGAGCTCAACTATTCTGGGAGAGTCCATACTGAGCATATTATTGTGTAGTTATTATACGTGCACTATTAATGATTCCTTCTGCTACTGTTCTAAAAGATCATTATGCACATGTTAGATGATGCAAGGTTTAAGAGACGCTTAAGCAATAATCCACGTTATGCGAAAGGAGCCAGTATTATACCTGTACTGGAATAATACAATCACGAATCCAGATAGTCCGAGGTGTTTAACTAGATCAATACAAGAAATGGCAGATTATCTTAAGGAAAGTTTAGAAGATTGGGAGGGTCTGATAAAAAAAATACAAAGTCTTGAGGATCTGACAAATGGATGAACCAAGAATGCTCTCCGTTGCAGAAGAATTTAGAACAAGGGTACCTATTTCAGATAGAGATAACATAAAATTTCCTAAGCAATGCAAGTCTTGGAACTCCCTACCTCAAAAGGGTGGTGAAGCAGAGATTAGATATCTAATGCTGAGTGGATAGATTCTTGATAAGCAAGAATTAGAAAGATTACCAAAGATGGAGACAAGTGCCAAATCCAAGTTGCACTCAGGTCAGTCATGATCTCACTGAATAGCAGATCACATTTGAGCAGCTGTGTTGCCTATTCCTAATTCATACATTCATATATTCTGCTACAGATGAATGGCAGCATCACCCAGGATGCTATCAGAATTCTGAGCCGAGCATTTAATGCCACATAAAGACTGAATATTGCTCTCCGTAATATAGAATTTGAAAATAATCACGTGGGGCCATTTTTCAGCTGAAGACATTTCCATTTAATCTTTTGGTACATCTATGCCGAGTCAACTTTGGTCAAGAATGTGATGTTGGAAGAATCACCTCCCGTTGGCTTAGATATCTATGATCAATCATGACTCAATTTTGTAGACCAGAAACAGTCTTGTACACACTTTTATTTCCCTCCCAAGGAGAGCCAGATTACAATTCTCCATTACTTTTGTGTACAACCTGCAGAATTTAAAGAGCAAAATCTTCACCTACTCATTCTGACCTAGCTCCAATATTGGGATACCAAAGTCAAGCAAAGGCAACTTCCTGCAATTACGAAGTATTCACATTGAGGAAAAAATGGCATGCAATCTAGGACAGATATAAAAAATCCATACATTAACCTAAGATAATAGTTTCAGAGGTTGATGCATACATTTCTTGAAAGTTGACAGTTTTGCAATGAGCTATTTCAAACTGTTCGGTATTTTGATTTCCTTTTAAATTATGTGACCACTTTTTAATAGTCCAAGTCAAAGCTTTGAGTATCAGTCACATTCAAAACATTGACAGTTTGTCATCAATTACAAAGGCATGGTTTAACCAGCTGTCAGAGCATTTCTGGGGGAGGGCTGCATTTTAAACAGGAGAGGAATGTATTTAATGCAGAAAAGGTAGTGTATCACAAAAGTCCTCTGTCAATGTCCCCATATATCAAGATTTATGTGTTGAGCATTATACTGAGCCAAGCACCAGACTAACAAAACAAGGGGTTCATTCTGGAAAAATGTAATCATTCAGATTTAAACTTTACTGACAAGGAATAATCCTGGTTGGCATTTCAATCTCTAGGCTGTCCTGTGGGATTTACCCAAGTTCCCACAATCTACAATGCAATACGATTAAAAAGAAAATAGAATTACTATTCGGATCCTCTCTTCTGTAAGTCAATAACAAATCCAAAAAAGTAATTATCGGACGGACGAAAGACTGCAAATGAAAAAAATATATAGATTTAAGCAGAACCGAGCTCTCTTGAATGATTTATATCACTATCAGAATTCTCAAGATTCACTTTTATAACATTCTTCAGAGCATGCCTGGTGTATTAATCAAGATGTTTCCTTATGAAATCCATAATAGAAGTCAATGTCTGTTGTCTCAAGCAAATGGTCCCCATGCTTCCTTATCTCTCGTCAGATTTCACCTGGAATACTTTGAGATGTGAATTGAACACAGTAGATTTGGAACTTTGAAATAAAAATAGCCCTGGAAGATGTTGAAGAGCAGAGTACTAGTATTTTGTTCCCTGAAAGTGGCAACACAGGTTGATGGGGTGGCCAATGAGGCTTTCAGTATATTGGCCTTGATCAGTCAGGATATTGAGTATAGAGTGTTGTCCAACATGTTGGCGAGGCTGCATTGGCAGTATTGTGTTCAATTTTGGTCACCCTGCTATAGGAGGGATGTCGATAAGCTGGAAAGAGTGCAGTGAAAATTTACTAGGAAGTTACCAGGACTAGAGAGCTTGAACTAAATTCAAGTTCAAGTTCCATTTATTGTCACATGCACCAATTAGTACAGTGAGATTTGAGTTACCATTGGGAGGAGTCGGGCAGGTTAGGACTGTATTCCTTGGAATCAGAGGCTGAGGGTTGTTCTTAAGAAGGTGTACAAAATCATGAGGGGAATAGATAGGATGAATGCACAGTCTTTTACCCATAATAGGGGAATCAAGAACCAGAGAACATAGGTTTAAGGAGAGGGGTTTCTGAGAAGCAACATTTTCTGTACAGATTGTGATGGGATTGTGGAGCTGCCAGAGAAGGTAGTTGAGGCAGGTATAACATTTAAAAGACATTTGGATAGGTACATGGATACAAAAGGTTTAGAGGAATATGGGCCAAACATGGGAAGGTAGGACTAGTATTGACGGGGCATCTTGATTGGCACAGACCAGTTGGGCCAAAGGACCTGTTTCTGTGCTGCATGACTCAATTAAACCTTCTTTGCACTCTCTCCAAACTACATATTTCCTGAAATATGAAGGCAAATTATAAAGTTGCTTCACAATTTCCAAGTTTATACTCCAGATGCTTTGCAATAAAGGCCAACATTCCGTTACTCCTCGTAATTAATCAAAGGTTCAATGGCACTTTATTTTCATGTGTGCACTGCACAGTGAAATTCTTTTTACATAGATCACAGGTGCACAAGTTGCTATATTTTGCCGCCATTTCGAAAAAGTCCAAAGTCCATTCCACATGATCAATGTACTGGAGCAGCTCCTGATCTAGGTAGGCGCCAGACTACTGCAGGGCCTCCTCCATCGCCCTCGATTGCCTCAGCACGAGAATCAACGTCCGTCTCCTCGCCCGCCGGGTCGCGGAGTGCCTCCTGCAGCTGACCTTGAAGACACTGGACGCAATACCCTGGTCCCTCTTCTACCACTCGCCCACTCCTTTTGCCGGTCGTCACCTGCGGCTCCCCCCTCGGTTCTCTGGTCTTCGGAGCCAAAGTCAGTGGCTCCCGAGCTTCCCCCCATGCATTCCTTGGCCCAACGGGTCTTTCTTCCTTCATGGCGGCGATCTAGGCTTGCCTCAGCAACTTCCTCCTACAGGCAGCTGCCCGCTAGGTCTTTCTTTGTCTAGCCACTGGGTCTCCTGGGCAGGTTCCTGGATGGACTGCATCACAAGAGCCTTCGTCCGCTGTGTGGCATTCCAAGAGCCTCTTTTTAAAACCGATATACCTCCTTTTCAACATTTGATTCATGTGAAGGAAACAACTGCCGATGCTGGTTTACACCGAAGATTGACACAAAATGCTGGAGTAACTCAGTGGGACAGGCAGCATCTCTGGAGAGAAGGAATGGGTGATGTTTAGGGTCGAGACACTTCTTCACACTTCCATATGCGCCGTAACAGCCTCTTTCCGCAATAATTTTAAATAAGCACAACTTCACGAGCGGCATGGTATAATTACACCTTTTTTGATCTATATGATGCTTGATTTAAACAGCGATTGCATTCACCACCTCATACCAAGGACATCTTCCTGCCTACCATAAACAGGCAAATGTGGTTTCTGATCAAAGAATCCGTACCATCAAATACCATAATGATACTAAAAAGATACACATTTTTTAAATGTTCTTATTGAGGTCATGTCATATGTGATAGGAGCAGAATTAGGCTGTACGGCCCATCATCAATACCGCCATTCAATCATAGCTGATCTATCTCTCCCTCCTAACCCCATTCTCCTGCCTTCTCCCCATAACCCTACACCTGTACAAATCAAGAATCTATCTATCTCTGCCTTAAAAATATCCATTGACAGCCTCCACAGCTTTCTGTGGCAAATAATTCCACAGATTCACCACCCTCCGACAAAATAAATTCCTCCTCATCTCCTTCCTACAGGTACAGCCTTTAATTCTGAGGGTATGACCTCTAGTCCTAGACACTCCCACCAGTGAAGACATCCTCTCCACATCCACTCTCTCCAAGCCTTTCACTATTCAGTACGTTTCAATTAGGTCTCCCCTTATTCTTCTAAACTCCAGCAGGTACAGGCCCAGTGCCATCAAACACTCACTGAAACGTACCAAAACAGGCCTTTCCACGCACCGCGTCAGCGCCAACCAGCGATTCCCGTACACTAATGCTACCCTACACACTAGGGTCAATTTACTATTTTACCGAAGCCAGTTAACCTACAAACCTGTACATCTTGGGAGGTAATTATCTATTATGCCATTATCTGCATATTTCAAGTACAGATATAACTCACAAACAGACTGGCTGGAATATCTTGACGTTGAAAATTAATAAATATACACAAATTTGGCCATCTCTTAATTGTGTTCATGAGTTTTATTTTAAATATACTCAGGTTAACTATAGCCAGATACCTCCCATTTTGGCTAACAGTCTGTTATTAAGCTGAGCAAATTATCTTCAATTTGAAAACTAAAACAAATGCATTGAAAATATTGAATTCATCTTACACTATAGGTATGAAGTGAATTTGTTTTAACACTTAAATCTGTTAATTTACACATTATATTCATTCAGAAAAGGGTGAAAATGGAAGCATGGAGAGTCGTTGGACAAAACAGTCACCAAATGTAGCTGGCTCTGTGATGCAATGGATAGAGTTGTCCTTGATAAAAGTCAAAAGCTGCCAGCTCCAGCCTACCAAAGCTATGTTTCATATGTCTATTCCAGTTTTGCCAATGTTATATTATGTCAGAATTGTGCAAAGTATACCGGTTTTATCATTCTCAAACAAAATGTTCTCACCTGACTTGCAATACTAGATAAATGTATAATGTTATAAGCGATGCATTTCAAACAGGTTGTTAGTCTTCTGGACCCAAGTATACTCCCGTGTTTAAGGACATTGAGGAAGTCAATGTATGTCCAAAAAAAAAAATCATTATCTAGCCAAAATCCTGTCCACAAAGAAATCAAGCTATATATTCCACAGGGTGGTAATCGAGTCATACAGCGTGGTAGCTGGCCCTTTGGCCCAACTTGACCATGGTAACCAACATGGCACATCTACACCAGTCTCATCTGTCTGCATTTGGGCCATATCCTTCTAAACCTATCCTACCCATGCACCTGTCCACATTTTTTTTTTTTAAACATTGTGAAAGTCATCCCGAGGTACAGAAGGTTTAATAGCACGCATAGACTATGATCTTGAATTTGCAATTGAAGATGAAAAAAAGACTGCATGTGCACTGACTGGAGACAACTGCCAAAGATGTTGCAATCTATTTAACATAAACTTCCGAGATTGCAGCTTCTTCCAAGCATCAATTGAACGGATTACCTGGTGTTCAGCAATAGTAATTTCAGACTACTTATGTAGGTCATCAATAATGTTAAATATACTTCAAACATTCAATTTCGATGCAATACAATAATCCATGGAATAAAAGTCAAACAAATTAAAATATTTTATAGAGCATGTCATACCAGAACATACACATGATTAAACAGAGAAGATAATAAATTAAAAATCTTAATTTCAATAGTATTAAAAAAATTGCATTTTGAAGTCAGAGTTTGTTTTGTTAAGCATGAATTATGGCCTAGACTTCTAAAATACTCTTACTGCTCGGAAACTTTTCAGTTTGAAGTGTTTCAGTGTAGTAATTACTGGAAATCTTAATGACACAGGTGCAGCAGGCATTGAAGAAAGCGAATGGCATGTTGTCCTTCATAACAAGAGGAGTTGAGTATAGGAGCAAAGAGATCCTGCTACAGTTGTACAGGGCCCTGGTGAGACCACACCTCGGGTATTGTGTGCAGTTTTGGTCTCCAAATTTGAGGAAGGACATTCTTGCTATTGAGGGCGTGCAGCGTAGGTTCACAAGGTTAATTCCCGGGATGGCGTGTCTGTCATATGCTGAGAGAATGGAGTGGCTGGGCTCGTATACTCTGGAATTTAGAAGGATGAGAGGATATCTTATTGAAACATAAGATTATTAAGGGTTTGGACACACTAGAGGCAGGAAACATGTTCCCTATGTTGGAGAGTTCAGAACTTTGGGCCACAGTTTAAGAATAAGGAGTAAGCCATTTAGAACGGACATGAGGAAACACTTTTTCCACACAGCGAGCTGTGAATCTGTGGCATTCTCTGCCTCAGAGGGCGGCGGAGGCCATTTCTCTGGATACTTACAAGAGAGAGCTAAATAGGGCTCTTAAAGATAGCGGAGTCAGGGGATATGGGGAGAAGCAGGAACGGGGTACTGATTGTGGATGATCAGCCATGATCACATTGTATGGCGGTGCTGGCTGAATGGTCTACTCCTCTTACTCTATTGTCTATAATAAACATTCTTTGTTGAGAACATTTTCTGGGGAAAGTTTAAATGGAAAGCAATGGAAGTTCTTCATTGCATAGATATAGAGACCTGGACCGAGGACAATAATCCAGACATGGTCTCACCAGAGGCCTTTGTAATCATAGCATGAGGTCTTTATTCTTAAATGCTTTTAACAAAGCCATAGTGTTTTGCCTCCCTACTTGTCTGATGTGCCAGTATGTTAGCTTACAGTTATCCATGAACAAGCAATCTCAAGTCCCAATAAAATAATCTATACCTGAAAAACTGCTTTCCTGAGATTCACAAATCATTCCCATGTTCTCATCCATTCACTTTGCTGTTTCATAGCCATTGGACAAGCAAAGTGGCCTCCATATCAACTCACAATGCCTCTCAACTCTGCGTCAGTCAAACAGAATATATTACAAGGCATCTGAACATGAACACCTGGGACCCCAACACTAGTCACAAGCTCCCAAAGCCAAATGACTCATTTTTTCCTACTATGTTCAATCTGTTATCTAATCCCCAGTCAAATGTTGAAAAGGAGTATAATGTTACGAGGGGAAGGAAGGAGAATAGGGTTGAGAGGGGGAAGAAAAAAGGTGGAATAGACTCAATGGGCCGAATGGCCTAATTCCACTACCGTCTTATGGTCTTTAGTTTCAGAGATACAGTGTGGAAACAGGCCCATCGGCCCACCGAGTCCACGTTGACCATTGATCACCCATACACTAGTTCTATCCTACACCCTAGGGACAATTTACAGAAGCCAGTTAACCTACAAGCCTGCACGTCTTTGGAATATGGGAGAAAGCCTACGCGGTCACAGGGAGAACATCCAAACTCAGTACAGACAACACCCTTCGTCAGACACTACTGTGCTACCCTAATAGTCCACACTAATAAATGACCCACAATCATAAATGCTCCAAATTTATTTAAAAACTCTCGACATTAGGGGTTAAATGCAGTAAATTAGTGTAATTGAATCATGCATCAGTGCAACTTGTCCATGCCAACCAAATTTCCTTCCTGAGCTTTCCAGTGGAGACAGCAAGATTGGTTACAAGCTGTTGATGGTAGAAAAAAAAACCACTTGTGACAAAAGTTGGTGGTGGAGAGGTTACTTAACTACAGCATGGTCATTGAGTATTTGCAGAGGGGTGACCCATCTGGATGTCAACAATAATTGTTAATGGAGGCTCTCTATAAGGCGCAGGTCAGGCCACATTTAGAGTACAGAGTGCAAATTTGGGCCTCATATCTGAGGAAGGATGTGCTGGCTCTGGGGAGAGTCCAGAGGAGGTTTACAAGATTGATTCCATGAATGAGGTTAGCATATGATGAACATTTGACAGCATTGGGTTTATACTCGCTGGAGTTTAGAAGGTTGAGGGAGAACCTCATTGAAAGCTACAGAATAATGAGTGGATGTGGAAAGGATGTTTCCATTGGTGGGAGAGTCTAGGACTAGAGGTCATAGCCTCAGAATTAAAGGGTGCTCTTTTGGAAAGGATGTGAGGAGGAACTTCTTTAGTCAGAGGGTAGTTAATCTGGCTTAATTCTACTCCTATAGTAGTGTGACCTTGTAAAAATCAATTAAGCGATGCTGGTGTTCCAAGAGAGGAAGATACCAGATGCAAGATCAGGAAATAACCAAATCATGCACAGTAGCATATTAGTTATTCCTAGAATTAAATGCCACTGTACATGTCAAGATGCTTCAATCTCTCTGCATCACAAAGAAATAAATTAAAACATTTGTCACAATAGTTTTCTGTAGGTTTTATGTTTTGACCTAGGTCAAACTCATTTGAATGCCATTAAAGTAACAGCAAAGTTGATTCATCCTGGAGAAATATTTCAGATTACAGATTGGTACATGAACAAATAATGATCTGCATGTGCAAACATCAGTGCCATGACACTAAAATTAATGCCCTGGAAATGTTGACATGACCACAGAAATACAAGAAAATAGAAGCAGTAGTAGATCAACAGGCCACTCAAGACTGCTCCACCATTTAATTTCATGGCTGACGTATGCTAGCCTCAGTTCCTCTTTTGTGCCAGTTCCTCATGGCCCCGAATTCCTGAATCTTTCAAACGTTATCTGACCGCACTTAAAATACATTTGATGATCTGGTCTCCAATAATGTCCAGGGCATAAGATTCTATAGTTTCACTACCCTCAGAGACAAAATGTCCACATACCTCAGTTTTTAAATGAGCAACCCTTTATTTTACAACTATGTCACCTTGTTTGTGATATTTCCACTAAACATCTCAACATCTACCCAGACAAAATCCCTTACGATCTTTTTTGAAAAGGGTCACCTCTCATTCTTGTGATCTCCAAAGAGTACTGTCCAAGTAACGATTCAGCAACCAAGTGCAAAACCAAAACAGAAGGCTAAACACACATTGAAATTTGATGTTACAAGAAGCAAAATTAAAATGGAAAATGAGGGAGGGAGGAAGATGACATTAATTTTGGAATACTTTTTTTTATATAAACAGTACGTTGGCACAGCGGTAGGGTTGTTGCCTTACAGCGCTGGAGACCCGGGTTCGATCCTGACTACGGATGCTATCTGTACAGGGTTTGTACGTTCTCCCCATGACCACAAGGGTTTTCTCCAAGATCTTCAGTTTCCTCACACACTCCAAAGACGTAGAGGTTTGTAGGTTTATTGGCTTGATATTAGTGTAAATTGTCCCTAGTATGTGTAGGATAGTGTTGATGTGCAGGGATCGCTGGTCAGTAGAACTCGGCGGGCATAAGAGCTTGTTTCCGTGCTGTATCTCTAAACTAGAGGTTTACGGAATCAATAATTACTCAATGCTTATTAATATTTATTTCAAGAGGGCTAGAATACAAAAACAGGGATGTAATGCTGAGGCTCTATAAGGTGCTGGTCAGGCCACATTAGGAGTACTATGAGCAATTTTGGGCAACATATCTGAGGAAGGATGTGCTGGCTCTGGAGAGGGTTCAGAGGAGGTTTACAAGAATAATCCCACGAATGAGTGAATATGATGAGCAGTTGACAGCACCGGGCCTGTACTCGATTGAGTTTAGAACAATGAGTGGGGGGACATCATTGAAACGTACCGAATAGCGAAAGGCTTGGATATAGTAGATGTGGAATGGATGTTTCCACTGGTGGGAGAGTCTAGGACTAGAGGTCATAACCTCAGAATTAAAGAACGTTCCTTTAAGAACGAGATGAGGATGAATTTCTATAGTCAGTGGGTGGTGAACCTGTGGAATTCTTTGCCACAGCAGGCTGTGGAGGCCATCAATTGATGTTTTTAAGGTAGTGATAGATTGATTCGTGATTAGTTCGGGTGTCAGGGGTTATGGAGGAGAGGCAGAAGAATGGGGTTAGGAAGGAGAGATAGATCAGCCATGATTGAATGGCAGAGTAGACTTAATGGGCTGAACGGCCTAATTTTGCTCCTGTCACTTATGACCTTATTAAGGAACCCATTCAGGTAGGATGGAAGGGTGATTTTGAGATGATTGGGGAATAGATACAATAAACGCACAGTCTTTTATCCAGAGGAGCAAAATCAAGAACCATGTTGACATAGGTTTAAAGTGAGACCCAAAAGATTTAATAGGAACCAGAGGAGCGATCTGTTCCCCCACACAGAATGTGGTGGAAGTATGGATCGAGCTGCCAGAGGAGGTGGTTGAGGCAGGTACTATATCAACATTTAAAAGACATTTGGACAGCTACATGGATAGGAACGCTTTAGAGGGATATGGGCTAAATGCAGGCAGGTAGGACTAGTGTAGATGGGGAGTTTTGGTCGCATGAGCGAGTTGGGCTGAAGGGCCTGTTTCTGTGCTGTACAGTTCTACGACTAACTTTTATCAATTTTTACCATTGAAAAAAGGTTGAAACTAACTACAGTTCTTCTCAATCCATGCACAATTTGAATTCAAGTTAGCTTTTCACACAGATTGTCTTCATATTATTTTTTATGCTACATTCTGCATTACTATTAAACTAGCCATTTCTAATGTTTGCAGACTTTACACAATTTTTGCTCTGCAAAAATAATATTTATTGGAGAATGAGTAAAGAGGACAATTGTTGTGACCACTTGATTATTCATTCCTACTTTTTTATTTTTTAAATGCTATGGAATAACCAGAAGCACAAATAACACAATCATAATGGTGGTTATAGTCATAATAACAAACAGTCATAATAATCTTTAAAATATGAACAACAGCATTTATTTTGAGATGATACTTAAACACAACAGTTCACAACATGATTTTTTGGCTAGTAAAACTTGTCCAAGCAAAACTTTAAATTCAAATTAAAAAATCATAAATCTCTGATAATTTTAAAGAAATCTGCTTACAAACCCACAAAGCTGTTGGTTGCATTTTATCTTAACGTTACCCAGTATAGGCTATGAAATTGCATGTGTCCCCTGGAAACTCAATGCAAACGTTCTATTAAAACATTGCAGAATATTTCTATAACAAGGCATGTATAGAAGTTGGGATGTTATGTTGTAGTTGTACATGACATTGGTGAAGCTAACTTGGAATACTGCATTCAGTTTTGGTCACCCGACTCTAGGAAAAAATCCCTTTAATCTCGAAAAAGTGTAGAAGAGATTTATGAGTGTGTTGCCAGGTATCGAGGAGCTGCATTTATAGAGAGAGGTGGGCAGGGTAGAACTTGATTCCTTGGTGCTGAGGAGACTGAGAGTGATATTATAGAGTTGTGTAAAATCTTGAGGGGCCGAGGGGAACTAGTGGGGAGGGGAAAAAGATTTAATAGGAAACCAAGGGGCAACTTGTTCACAGAGGGTGATTGATACGTATGTGGAAAGAGCTGCCAGACAAAGTAGTTGAGGCAGGTACAATAATAACATTTAATAGACATTTCAACAACTACATGGATAGGAAAGATTTATGAGGGACATGGATCAAATGTGGACAAGTGGGACAAGCTTAGCTGGACATCTAGATTGGCATGGACCAGTGGGGCTGAAGGGCCTCTTTCCATGTTCTATGATTCTATGACTATAGCTGCTGCTGTCTTTGCAAATAATATTAACAAATTAATTTGTTTGGAACTTCAAATCTTTGCAGTTGGCAATTATTTGAAAAGTTAAATATTATTAATCCGTCATTTTTTAACATGTTAAATAACAGTGACTTGAACAACTTCTCTGAACCTGCAAAATCGAAATTCAGAATGCATTTTTATTGCCATCTGCAAACCTAACAACTGTGCCTTGTACAGGGTGGCACAGTGGCACAGATGGCAGAGCCACTACCTCACATCATCAGTGACCCAGATTTTAACCCGACCTCGGGTGCTGTCTGTGTGAAGATTGCACGTTCTCTCTGTTGGGTGTCCTCCGTTTTCCTCCTATTACTCAAAGATGTGCAGGTTTGTAGATTAATTGACTTCTGTAAATTGCTGAGTGTGTGGGGAGTGGATACGAAAGCAGCATATCATAGGATGAACGGGCGATCAATGCGTGCAATCTCCGTGGGCAGAAGGGCTTGTTTCCACCCTACATCTTTCAATCAATCAACTTTCAACTAAATTCAATGACAAATCCGTAGCAAAGTGTGGAGTCATGCATTTTGGTACTAGGAATAAAGGTGTAGACTATTTCCTAAATGGGGAGAGAATTCAAAATTGGAGGTGCAAAGGAACTGGGGGTGCTGGTGCAGGATTCCTAAAACGTTTATTTACATGTCAAATCAGTAGAAGTGAAGGCAAACACTAGCATTTATTTCGAGAGGCCGCGAATACAAAAACAAGGATGTAATGCTGAGGCTTTATAAGGTTCTGGTCAGACTGCATTTGAGGTATTGTGAGCAATTTTGGGCCCCATATCTGAGGAAGGATGTGCTGACACTGGAGTGGGTCCAGAGGAGGTTTATGAGAATTATCCCAGGAATGAGTGGGTTAACATATGAAGAGCGTTTGATGGCACTGGGGCTCTACTTGTTGGAGTTTAGAAGGATGAGGGGAGTCTCATTGAACATTACCGAACAGTGAAAGGCCCGGAAAGAGTGGATGTGGAGAGGATATTTCCACTAGTGGGAGAGCCTGGGGCCAGAGGTCATATGCTCAGAATTAAAGGTCGTTCCTTTAGGAAAGAGACGAGGAGGAATTTCTTTAGTCAGAGGATGGTGATTCTGTGTCAATTCATTGCCACAGAACATTGTGGAGGTCAAGTCAATGGATATTTTTAAGACAGAGAGAAATAGATTCTTGATTAGTACGTATTTATGGGGTGATTGCGAAAAGGCAGGAGAATGGAGTTAAGAAGGAAAGATAGCTCAGCCATGAGTGACTGGTGGAAGAGACTTGATGGGCCAAATAGCCAAATTCTGCTCCTTTGAACTTATGATGACAAGGAGCCCAGCACCCATTAGAGGCACATTACTAGTCATAGGCTTCAATTCAATAAATAACATTTAACCATCACACTGTATCCTAAAATCAAGTCAATTATGTATCCAAATAGCTAGCTCTCCCAGGTTCCCAAAGGCCTTGCTGAAGTCCCTTTAGACAACATCTACCACCCTGCCCTCATCTAACTTCTTAGCGGCTTCCTCAAAAAAAAATATAATTTGAGACAAGATCACCCATGCACAAAGAAATGATAGTCAACATTTCTGACAACCAGCTCCAATTTTCTTTTTGCATGTTTTCCTCGTGACTGCAAAGCTTTTCTTGGTGTGTGAATTTCCTTCCACATCCCATTATGTATTAGTAGTGATTCATTACTGAAAAATTCTAGATAGGATATAGGGGAATCAAGAGAGTGTTGATGGATATGCAAGTGATAACAGTTTAAAGGGAAATAAATGTTGGAATATGTCTGTGCCAACATAGACTCAGTGACCCGAGCGGCTTCTTGCCTCCACACAACAATAAAGCCAAATGAAAAGCTGGACCAAAAATACAAATCGCTGGAAGAATTGAGTGGGTTAAGTAGCACACTTGGTGGGCAAAGAGGTGAACAATGTTTTCAATCAACATCCTGCATCAGTAATGCATCATTCATTTTCCTCCAGTGATGCCATCTGACCTACTGAGCTCTGCCAGTAGTTTGGTTTTTGGTCCAAAATCCAGCATCTGCAGTCTCTCGTTTCAAAAATGAAAAAAAAACTACACATTCAAATGAGAGAACTTGCTGAAAACATTCATGTCACAAATTGTGATCAATGATTTCACAGTATGGAACTCTAGGAATGTGACATAGAATCAGACATAGTTCATTGCCTCCCTTCAGCTCATTCTGCCATATTTCTAGATTAAAAGGAGCTAGACAAAAAAAAAAGGTTGTGATCAAGTATCAACCATATCTTTGATAGCAATGCGGACTGGGTGACTACTCAGCCATCTCATAGAATAGAGAAAAGCACAGCACAAGAACAGGCCCTTAAGCTCACAATGGCTGTGCCAAATATGATGCCAGATAAACTAATTTCATCTGCCTGCGCATGATCCGTTGTCCCAAATCCACATGCCGATCTAAAAGCCTCAAATACCACTGTCATACATGCCGCCACCGCCACCCTTGGCAGCATGTTCCAGGCAACCACTACCTTCTGTGTAAAGTAAAATTGCCCAACGCATCTTTTATAAACTTTGCCCTTGTCACCTTAAAGCTATGCCCTTTAGTCTTTGACATTCCCACCCTTGGGAAAAGGTTTTAACTATCTACCATATCTATGCCTCTCACAATTTTATATACTTTTATCATCACATCTCCCCTGAGCCCCTAGTGTTCAAGAGAAAATTATCCAAGTCTGTCTGACTTCTAATGGTTAATACCCTGTCCTCGTGCATACTTAAGTTACACATTCTTAAATGCCTGCTAAGCTTCCTTTTCCAAATTGAGAGAGCAGATAGTGGCCCTAGAATCATATTAAATTTACAAAAAATTAGGATATTTATGGACTCTCCAACCTTAATGTAAATAACAAATTCAAAAGTCAGCATTTAAAAATTGGCTGATGATAAAATTAAGTTAAAACACCTGACTGATTTTTTTTTAGACTGTAATTTTTAATAATGAGAATTCAATGTCATTATTAAATAATAATAAACTGGGAAAATTTAGTTTTCACTTTATGTGACAGCATTGAGTCCTGAAGGAAGTTTCCCAATGTACAGTACTGCTGAATGTTGACATTGCATTATTTCAGTTCAATGCAAACAATAAAATTGTTTGAAATTCATAATCACTTCTTCCTCCAGTCAAGTGTAGCTGCTGAAGTAGTCTTATGTAGCATTAGAAAATTGTAATGTTACAGAACTATTATATATCGTTTGTTCTTTTAAGAAGCTTCATAATATTAGTCAGTGGCATAATTTAACACTGATTTTGAAGTCAAAAAGCATTTAATAGCTATGTCCAGAAGGATTAACAATGCAAAAAGAGGGGGAGTGGGGGCGGGGTAGGATCACTGCCACATCAGAATCATTGATGTTCAGTAAACTGCACCATTCAGACCCAGCCTATATGTAGGTTTTAAGAAATCATTTTGAATCCGCCCTTAATCCTTCCCTCAGAAAAGTGCCGATACGTCAAAATATTCACAGTTCTTTATCCTACAACCAATATTAGGATCCAGCATTTATGCTTTTTTTTCAATGCTATTTTCAATACTAGAGAAAATGCAAGTATCTTAAATAGGTATGCGCTCACAAAATACTCGAGTAAACTGAAGGACTGCAGGCCAAATTCTGCTTTCTTTCAGATGACGGACACATTTACCTGCAATATCACCCTTTGCTCAGCATATCAAATTAAAAACAC
Organism: Leucoraja erinaceus; assembly: GCF_028641065.1. Lineage (NCBI taxonomy): Eukaryota > Metazoa > Chordata > Chondrichthyes > Rajiformes > Rajidae > Leucoraja > Leucoraja erinaceus. The sequence continues at coordinate 71,214,952 of NC_073381.1, read as the reverse complement.
CGCATTCTTTTTTATTTACAATGTTTAAAACATTAAACAAGAGTCTCTGAACAATTCTGCTAGTAAAATATTTATTATACTTCTGGCAGCGGTGCTACATTATCGCTGCCGTTGCCTTGTTTCGAGAGCAGTGAATACAACCCCTTTCCCCCCCCTCCCCAAGCAAGAGACTCCATTGCAACCAGCAGCAATCTCACGGTGAGGGAAGGAGGAACGATGAGAGAATGGAGAAATAAGCCAGAATACTAGTGCAATAATGGGATAAATAACAGCACCATCAAACGGCATTCATGAATGCCAGGAATAGGTGCGAAATAGAGAAACATGTTAACGGAATTAATTGCACAAATCTAGAAACAACAACCACATTCTGGTATTTTTTAAATGCATATTATTAACTGGATCAGTTTTTTTTTAAATAAGGTGAATGCATGGAAATACATCGCTTGCGAGTAACATGGATATAGAATGAAGGGCTCGGCAAAACAGGGGGGGGGGGGGGGGGGGGGGGGGGGATGTCAGAACAAGATAAGAAGGTGAAGTCTCTTACAGTCCAGGTGCTTCTTCTTGGGTCCCATCACCTCGTGGGTTGTGGCTTTGCAGACAGCTCTGGCCACGGCCGAGCCGGTCACACTGTACTGGGCCGCCGCGATACGGTCCGTGATGGTCTGGCCCGACATTTTCTCTCGATTTTAATCTCCTTCTTCCTCCCCCCTCCTCTCACCGAGCAATTAATAATTTATGGTATGTATGTAAAATAAAGAGTGGTGAATGCCACTGAAGGAGAAAATGTAGAGAGAAAGCGGAAACAAAAAAAACCCTAGAGAGAAAGAGAGAGAAGACAGAATTTAAAAAAAAATCAGCCGCTCGTCGCCTGTCAAAAAAAGAAAGCCCAGCCCAGTCCTGGAGAAAGGGAGGGAGGGAGGGAGAGTGGCGGCGGCGTGTCGTTGGACGGGCGGGGCATTGCCGCACACACCTGGGAGGCGGGCGGGGGGATTTAGGGGTGCGTGGGGACATGTGGGGGGTTAGGGAGGGTGGGGTGGGAAGAGAGAGATGGGGGAGAGAGAGAGAGATGGGGTGAGAGATTAGAGGGGAGAGAGATTAGGGGGGCAGAGATAGGGGTGGGGGGGGCAGGTGTGGGTGGGATAGGGTGGGGGAAGTAGGGGTGGAGGAGGCATGGGTGTGGGCATGGATGGTGCAGGGATTAGGGGGGGGGGTGGGGGGGGATGTGCAGGTTTGGGGGGGATGACGAGGGGGGGGGTGGTGGAGAGAGGGAGGGATGGGGTGGGCATAGATGGGGATCAGGGGGATGGTGTGGGGGTCAGGCAGGGGGTGGGCATGGATGGGCTGTGGGGGTGGGCATGGATGGGGTGATGGCGTGGGGAGGCAGGGATGGTGGTGGGGAGCAGGGATGGTGTGGGGGGAGGCGGGGAGTGCATGGAACGGGGGTGATGGGGGTCAGGGAGGGGATACGGCCCACTGTGACTGTGGCTGAAAAGGCGAGCGGCAAGAGTCGGGTGACGAGGGGGGGCTAGAGCAGGGGACAGTCCGGGATGAGGGGGATTAATTAGTCAGAGGGAAGGTGGCGCCGTAGATGTTTATAACCGGTTGTTATTCCCTCTCCGCCTGCTCCTCCCACCTCCCTGGCGGATCTAACGGCCGGAGGGACTGGGTGGAGCCGCCGGTAACGGCGCTGTGTGTCCTCCCGCCCCGGCCCCGCCGCCGCCGCGGTAAAGACGGAGCCCTCACCTCCTCCCGCCACCGCCGGGTGTGTGAGTGAGTGAGTGAGTGAACCGCTCCCGGTCGCTCCTGTCCTCGGAGGAGGGTTTTGAATAAAATGGCGGTGGGTTCGGGGGGTTTAATGTGATTTCTCCCCTCGCTCGGCCCACACGTCACTAACCCCCTACTCACCCCGGATTAAAGGGGAGGGCGGGAGGGAGCCCCTCCACCCAGTCAGCCGTTTGTCGACATAAATTACACCTGTGAGGTGAAGGAGTTGGGATGAGAGGGTGGTGTTGGTACTGCGTTGACATTGACCCATTCATTCGCTTTTCCCATCATTAAACTCTGCACCTTTCGTTAAAAAGCGTTTCCATGTCTCCAAAGACCACTATGTTAATTGAAGGTAGACACAAAATGCTGGAGTAACTCAGCGGATCAGGCAGAGGTGATGTTTTGGGCCGAAACCCATCTTCAGACTGAGAGTCAGGGGAGAGGGAAACGAAAGATATGGAAAGGTAAGATGTGAAAACAACAGATCAAAGCAGACGCTGTTCAGGGATTGAAGGTTGCTCTGTCCTGTTCAGTTCCTTTTTCAACTGTATGTTTACACTTCAAACCCGAAATGATTGGGTTCTGGCTAATTTTTTGTAGCTACTGATTATTTATTTACGTTTTCAGTCATTGTGATACAGCATGGTTTCAAAGTGGTTATGTAAACAATTGAGATTGATGAAAGCATGGTTTACATGCTGTTTCTTTTTTTTGTTTATGTTTGGAATATTTATCCACAACATGTCTATATCTGTCATAAGCTGGCGATGAAGTGCTTTCTTGGAACATTGATTGAAAGATACAGCGTGGAAGTAGGCCCATCAGCCCACCGAGTCCACGCCGATCATCATCGAACAAGATGTCTATCTGACCTCGTCCCATTTCCTTGCTGTTGGCACCCATCCTTCAAAACCTTTCATATTCTTGTACTTATCGCAATGTCTTTTAATTATAATTGTACCAACCTCTACAGCTTTCTTTGGTAGCTCACTCCATATACCCACCATCCTCTGTGTAAAAAAGTTCCTCAGGTCCCCTTGAAATCTTTTCTCCCTCATCTTGAATCTCTGCCTTCTAGTTTTAGACTCATCTGCCCAAGGAAAGAAGACTGTAACCATTGACCTTATCTATGCCCCCTCATGATTTTGTATACCTCTATAGAGTCCTATGTTAACCATAACCTTAACCTAGGGGGTAACCTTAACCTAGGGGGTTATCCTGCCTCATAAGGTGAGGCAAGATATGCTTGGACAATTTTCCTTGGTAAATTGTCCAAGCCTATCCTGCCTCACCTTATGATTCAAGCTCTCCAGTCCCGGTAACATTCTCAGTGGTGTTTCCATGCTCCTTCTTCAAGGTGGAGGTCGCAGCAAAGTGCTGTTGGATTAGTGAGTAACAGCAGTGCATTTTATAGTTGGTACAGACTGAACTACCACATGACAGAGGAAATTAATGTTTAGAATGACAAAACAATAGGATAAAATATTATCACGTCCTGTCAATGCACTCAGATTGTCGGTTTGATATATCACACAAACTGCTGAATTTACAAACCCAGCTGTGTGTTTTAGTGATGTTTATACGAAAGATAAGTACCAACATCTGATTATCCGCTCGGTCCTACGCCTACTCCAATATGTTTAACTATGATACCAATGTACACTTTTGAAAAAGCAATGTTAAGAAAATGTACTATTGCTACACAGGCATAGAAATCCCAATATGGGAAAAATCAAAGGAAATGCATGATCCTTCAATATTTAACTAATTTTCTGCCTGTGTTTGTAATAATTAGCTTTATGAGATAAAATTGCAAGCCAAAACGGAAGATATGAATCATTTCTTTATTACGTGGTTCCTCGTGTCCTCTTTCACTTGTAATAGCAGAATTTCTGACTTATTGGCGAGACACCTTCTCATCAAACGTGCATTCTTGTGCCATGATGAGCAAAAATGAACATGGTATGAAAGCACTCATGAACCTATGTCCCATAAATATCAGTGAGATATTTTCATATCCACCAAGATATATAGATACTTCTATTATAAACTGGTAAATGCATAGTCTGCATATTGGATTCAGGAATATGCTGAACTGTCTTGGCTAATATTCCCAAACAGAGTAAATGCCTCCGTGAGGTCTGTTTTTTGATGTAGCCACAGGCTTTAGGCAGTGTGGTACTATCTCATTTCATCATATTGCCTCTTGACAATCAATTAGGGTACAATGGAGCAGCAAGCAGTTTGCTGGAGGAAATGAGCGCTTCAAAAAGCATCTATGGGAGGAAAGGAATGGTTGATGTTTTACTTCAAAACCCTGCATCAGGACTAATATGTTACGGTTTGATTTGATTATGTTGCTTCAGACACTAACATAATTATCCTGTCATAGAGTGATACAGTGTGGTAACAAGCCCTTCGGCCCAACTTGCCCGCACCGGCCAACATGTCCCAGCTGGACTAGTCCCACCTGCCCGCGTTTGGTCCATATCCCTCCAAACCTGTAATTTCCATGTACCTGTCTAACTGCTTCTTCAATGTTGGGACAGTCCCTGCCTCAACTACCTCCTCTGGCAGCTTGTTCCACACATCCACCACCCTTTGTGTGGAAAAAGCTACCTCTCAGATGCCCATTAAATACTTTCCCCTTCACCTTAAACCTATGTCCTCTGGTCCTCAATTCACCTACTCTGGACAAGAGACTCTGTGCATCTGCACAATCTATTCATCTCTTGAGTTTATACACAATATGGATCTTGTAGCGTGTTTACAGTTCAGAGTCACTCTGAGATTAAATATATCACTGATTTGAATGAAATGGACATTATTCTATCTGAGGATTGACCATGTTTATATTATGACTGCACACATGAAGAAGGGCAAGCTGTAGTTTTGCACATTTATTCTTTAGGTTGACTTAGATGTAAAGCAGATGGTCAGCCTGGCAAGTACAGTTCAACCTCAGTGAAGGACTCTCTTCTCAATTAGATAAGCGAGTACATTATTATTCTGCAGGAATATTGGCCAAGGCACCAATAAATCTTGAAAATCAACCTGAACAGGTAAAAATGATTTAATTTTAACATCTCACACGAAAGACGATGTTAATAATGAATTAACTAGACTAAGTGGGACCCGGGAGGGCTGTTCCCCCAACGTAATATTCCATCTCTCCACCAATTCCGATATTGGTGGCCAGTGGGGGAGGGGGGCTTTCTGGAGCACTAGTATGTGTGTTGTGGGCTGATGGGACTGGTTTCCAGAGGGCTAGAATGGACATTGTGGGCCAAATGGATTCTTGCGGTGGCAGCTCAGTCACTCAAGCCTGATGTGCTGGCAGCTCACTCACGGCCGGTGGGCTGGCAGTTAACTCATGGCTATTCCTTGAAATTCCAAGCAGGGTGCAAGGCCACCAAATTCAAGTGCAGTTTCCTACCACTTCAAGCAGGGTGCAAGGCCACTGAATCCAAGTGCAGTTTCCGACCACTTCATGCAGGGTGCAAGGCCACTGAATCCAAATGCAGTTTCCGACCACTTCATGCAGGGTGCAAGGCCACCAAACTCAAGTGCAGTTTCATACCACTTCAAGCAGGGTGCAAGGCCACCAAACTCAAGTGCAGTTTCATACCACTTCAAGCAGGGTGCAAGGCCACCAAACTCAAGTGCAGTTTCATACCACTTCAAGGCCACCAAATTCAAATGCAGGCAGGGTGCAAGGCCACCAAATTCAAGTGCAGTTTCATACCATTTCATGCAGGGTGCAAGGCCACCACATTCAAATGCAGTTTCATACCATTTCAAGCTGGGTGAAATACCATAAAACCACACAAAACACCACGCTCACAGTTCAGTAGACATTCAGTGTGTTCAGTTGATTCACACCTCAGACAGAGTCGTGACCTCTCCCTCCCCCAACTTGCAGAGGCTGAGCCACACCCACACTTCCGGGTTTTATAATCCCTCCCCCCTTCCACTCATGGCGTGATTGACAGGAGAGAGATTCTCAACATTTTTAAACACTAATAACACTTTTATGTTTCATTGATGGGAAGAATCCTTTGGACCTGATGAGCGGAGGGGGACTGAGTTAGATGGCCAAAAATCACAGCCATAAGTGGTAGCGTTTTATCTAAAATCAATATACAGTGCAAACAGGAAGTTGTCAAATTTAGACCACCAACCATTTGCTGTGCTTTATTTCAAACCAACCACCACCAACCATTTGCTGTGCATTATTTCAAACCAACCACCACCAACCATTTGCTGTGCTTTATTTCAAACCAACCACCACCAACCATTTGCTGTGCATTATTTCAAACCAACCACCACCAACCATTTGCTGAGCTTTATTTCAAACCAACCACCACCAACCATTTGCTGAGCTTTATTTCAAACCAACCACATTTTCATTTCCAAACCATATTAAGGGCACTCAAGGTCAGTAAAACCACACTCACAGTTTGTAGACGTGTGTTCAGTGTTATTCACAGCTCAGACTGAGAGACATGACCCTCTTGCTTCCCCCATCTAGCAGAGACTGACTGAGGTACTCAACACCTCCGGGTTTTATAGTACCTCCGGAAGGGGCGTGGCCTTCAGGAGAGAGAATCTCAACATTTTTAAACACGAATAACTCTTATCTTTCATCGATGGGAAAAATCCTCTTGTCCTGCGCAGCGGAGGGGGACTTTGAGTAAGATGGCCAAAAATCACAGCTGTAGGTAGCAGTGTGTTTTCTAAAATCAATATACAGAACAACAGGAAGTGGTCAAGATCAGACTTTTAGTAATATAGATAGACATCTTTCAGCTAACCATGGTGAATCAGACCTGTGCACCCATTAACAGACACTCATGTGCACTAGCATTAAAGATAGACACAAATTGCGGGAGTAACTCAGCGGGTCAGGCAGCATCTCTGGAGAAAAGGAGTTGGTGATGTTTCGGGCTCAAGAGCCTTCTTCAGATTTCTTGAGTCTGAAATAAGGTCTTGACCCTTAATGTCACCCATTCCTTCTCTCTACAGATGCTGCCTGACCTAATGAGTTACTCCAGCTTTTTGTGTCTATCTTCAGTGTAAACCACCATCTGCAGTTCCTTCCTGCACTACCATTAAGCTCAGGCGTACGTCTAGTGTTACTGGTTTGTATTCGTACATAATTGGGGATAGGATTGGAGTCTGACTTTCATTATCCTGGAAAATGAAAAAATAAATTACTGTTAGTTTCTTTTAAAAATTTGTGTAGAGGCTCGTTCTTTTAGAGAACAGTGTTGCTAGTTTAATGACCACTGGCACACAGGACCTTTAGAACCTCATTGATACCAAAGAATATGTTTATTTTGTTGAATTTTCATGATGTTGTGGGTCTGACATGGCCTCTTTGATTTAGCTGGAAAATGTTTTGTTAGGGTCAGATTTGTGTCAAGTGTCCACATGAGGATCCAAGCTGACTGATTTGGCTTAGTGTTACTGCCTTGACTCAATAGAAGAGGGTCAAATAGCTAGTTTTCCAATTGTCTGCATTTGCACAACAATGTAATGGATTCTAAAATCATATTCTGTAAACTGGCAACAACTCAATTTAGTTGACATAAATAACAATGGAAAAATATCTTTAGATTGTTTTCAATGTTCATTATTTTGAATGTTTCCCTTTTAGTTTCACTCATGCTTTTGCTTCCATGTTTTCCTTTCCTAATTAATCATGGTTATCTGATGTAGGCCTATGCTCAACCAATCATTGCTACATTGATCTCAAGGGTTATTTTCCACCTCCAGTATGTTCTTTAATCTGCTTGTACATATTTTTATACATTTGTATAAAATCTTTCTTTTTCTCCCTCTAGACTTAGTTTAACCACACATAATTTTTCTCTCATTTTCTTGAGGACTCTAAGGTGTATATTGGCTGTTTCTTTCCTAAAAATAAATAGAGCAGAAAATTATTTATATTAAACTGAAAAACATTGACAGCCAAAAAATACGGAAGAAAATTCTGTTATATGAAGAGTTGTACATAAATGGTTTTTGCCATTACAAACAAAAATAATTCAATAGTTGGAACTCCAGTAATGTTTTACAAAAGTTAAAAATGTGTAAATGGTGAATTAGTTTAAGGAATGCATTATTATACCATTATAGGAGAATAATTAATAATAAAGGCATCTGTCATTGCCCATACATAACTCCTTGAATTCATCTATCATTCTATTTATTTGCTGTGTACATGGAACAATACTTTTAACATGAAAGGGCATCCTCCATTTTTCTTACCATTCTCATAGATGGTTGTTCTATCCATCTGCTGCTTAAATATGAGTACAATGCTCCAGATGAAGATCTAACCCGTCTGAAGAATGGTTTCGGCCCGAAACGTTGCCTATTTCCTTCGCTCCATAGATGCTGCTGCACCCGCTGAGTTTCTCCAGCTTTTTTGTGTAACCTCTAACCAAGGTTCATTCTCCACCACTCTCTTAAGTGAGTGACCAAATTTACCTTAAAGTTCATGCCTTTTTTCCAGGCATTTGTAGCTTCCATTTATTTTTGTATGGACAGCTAAACACCTCAGCGATAAATATTCAAGCTGACTACAAACCTTTCTATAGTTATGTAAAAGGTAAAAAAAATGGCCATATGTCCCTTAGGGACAGCGGTTGAAATGTGCCAGGTGTAACATCGGGGACAACGCCAGGTTCAGCAGTGACTACACCAACACTCACAACAGGGTGAACTCACATGTTACATTTTATTTACAGTTGTATGAAAGTCCAGGACCACATGGACTGAGCGTCTCCCCATCACAGCACGTGTGCTGGCGCTGCCGATCTTGGATTTGTCCCAGCAGCTTAGTCCTGGTCTCCAAAGGAGGCAATGTGGCAATCTCAGGCTTTTTCCTGCAGTTCACCCTTGCCTAAGAGGAGGTGCTGACGGTACAGGTTTCCTCCTGATGGCTAGTCTTTGGGTTTGAAGAAGCAGCGCTGCCGGTCTCTGCATTACCCTGGCGGCTAGTCTTTGCCTCCGTGTTTGTGGGGGCTCATTGTCTACGAGTAGAAGAGGCCCTGGCATCTCAAGCTTGCCCCTGCCACTCAGTTCACCTCAGAAACAATGTTGGGTGTCTAGGGTTTCTTCCAGTATCTCAGTCTTGAACACACAGTTGCACTGGCTGTCTCAGGATTGTCCCAGTGGCTCAGTCTTCCTCAAATCTGCAGCAAAGAGACACTACATTTTGTTTAAAGTCACTGGAATTTAGAAAGATGAGAGGGAATCGTATAGAAACATCAAATTCTTTGGGATTGGACATGCTAGATGCCGGAAAAAATAAAAATTGCAGCAGTCCAGAACCAGGGCTCACAGTTTTAGAATAAGGGGTAGGCCATTTAGGACTGAAATTAGGAAAAATGTTTTTCACCCAGAGAGTTGTGAATCTGTGGAATTATCTGCCACAGAAGCCAGTGGAGGCCAATTCATTGGATGTTTAAGAGAGAGTTAGATATAAGTCTTAGGGATAATGGAATCAAGAGATATGGGGAGAAAGCAGGAATGGGGTACTGATTCTGGATGATCAGCCATGATCATATTGAATGGCAGTGCTGGCACAAAGGACCGACTGGCCAACTCCTACATCGAGTTTCTATGTTCCTCCTCTTCTGTTTCTCTAGCTAGAATGTCTGTGTTTTCTACGGAGTAGGCTGACAAGTTTTAAGTGGCCAAACCAATATCAGCTAATTAGACCCAGCTATTACCAATAATGGTGAGGATTGGCCTCTCCTGGTCCGTCAGTCAATTAAAGGGATCAGAATGACATTCTAGGGAGAGGGTGCTGTGACATACCCTTTACCCCTCCTTTAGCAGCAATCCCAATATTTGAGAGAGTTCTTCTTTTGTCAGTTTCTCACCATTTTCTGTTCACAATTTTAGCAGCAATTGTCTAGTTAGTTAATTAAATACCGCTAAAAGCAAGAAAAAATACTTGGACATATCAGCAGTACAGGCAGCATTTCTGGATAGAAGGAATGGGTGACGTTTTGAGTGGAGACCCTTCTTCAGAACCCTAATGCAATCTAAAGAAGAGTCTTCTTGTGGCTATCTTCAGTGCAAACAAGCATCTGCAGTTCCTTCCAAAAGTGCATGGTGTACTTTTGCTCAGTAGAAAAGACTGCAGCATCATTCAGTCTCAATGTGATTCAATGGCCAGTTTTCCTTTTCAATAGAAGTCCCTTTGAATGAAACTCCAGCTACAAGATGGGGCCAGATATACGGTGTGGAACATCCAGGAAAAGAAGCCCAATCAACAGCAGGAAAACTTTGGAAATAGTAGCAATCCTCCATTTGGAATTCTTCTCCCATCTTGTGATTAGGCATTGTAGTCTTGCCCACATTCTCCACATGTATGGCATCAGGGAGGATACCAAGTTCGGTAGTGACCACACTTACACACAGTAGGGTGAACTCACGTGATATATTTTATTTACAGTGGTAAGTAAATTCAGGGCATTGACCCTCACCAACAGAAAGCATGTGTGATGATGCTGGCGATCTCAGACTTGTCCCCGCAGCTCAGCCATAAGATCATAAGTAATAGTAGAATTAGGCTATTCGGCCCATCAAGTCTGATTCGCAATTCAATCATGGCAAACTTATCTCTCCCTCCTAATCCCATTCTCCTGCCTTCTCCCTATAACCTCTGACACCCGTCCTAATCAAGAATCTATCTATCTGCCTTAAATATATCCACTGACTTGGCCTCCACAGTCTTCTGTTGCAAAGAATTCCAGTGACCTTTTCTTCGAAGGCAAAGGCGTGGTAATCTTAGGCTTCTTCCTGTAGTTCACCCTTGCCGATAGTGAAGATACTGATAGTGCAGATTTATTCCTGCCAGCTCAGCTTCGGGTTTGAAGATGTGACACTTGTGGTCTCTGGATTATCCTGGCAGACTGTTTTTGTGTACGCGTATGTGGTCCCTCATTGTCTGTAAACAGGAAGAGGTTCTGGCATCTCAGGCTTGCCCCAACCAATCAGTCTTTGCCTCAGTAGAGGCACTGGGAGTCTAATGTTTAGAAACATAGAAAGTAGGTGCAGGAATAGGGCCATTTGGCCTTTCAAGCCAGCACCATTATTCATTATGAACATGGCTGATTATCCTAAATCAGTACCCCGTTCCTGCTTTCTCCCCATATCACTTGATTCCATTAGCCCCAAGAGCTAAATCTAACCCTCTCTTAAAAACATCTAGTGAATTGGCCTGCACTGTTGTCTGTGGCAGAGAATTTCACATATTCACAACTCACTGGGTGAAAAGTTTTTTGCTCATCTCAGTCCTAAATGGCCTACCCCATTTTCTTAAACTGTGACCCCTGGTTAGGGACTCCCCCAACATCAGGACCATTTTTCCTGGATCTAGCCTGTTCAATCCCTTAAGAATTTTATATGTCCTTCTAAATTCAAGTGAATATAAGCCCAGTTGATCCATTCTTTCATCGTGTCAGTCCCACTATCCTGGTGAACCTACGCTGCACTCCCTACATAGCAAGAATGTTCTTCCTCAAACTTATTCCCGACAACTCAGTCTGGACCACACAGTGGCTCAGTCTTCCTCAAACCTGTGGCAGGAACACAGCTAGCAGGGAGAACGCCACTTTGTCTCCATTCCTTACTCTCTTCTTTATTCACTACACTTTCTCTGCTGCTTCCTCTTTCAACTTCTTTCTCTGGATAGAATGCCTGGGTTTTATAGGGAATAGGCCGACAAGGTTCAAGTGGCCAAACCAATATCAACTAATTGGACCCAGCTATTACCAATAATGCTGAAGATTGGCCTGTCCTGGCCTGTCGGCCAGTTATAGGGATCAGAGCGATATCCAAGGGAGAGGTGCTACCACCCAGGGATAAAGGAAATAACAGAGGAATTAACAGAGGATTTTCGCCTCAAAAATCTACCCTAAAATATTGGAGAATCAAAGGTCCAGTATGTAAGAGAAAATAAAATAAATGTATTATCAAAAAATGCAATGGGAAACTGATGAATCTCAAGGAAACTACGATTCACAACCTAGCGTTTAAAAAGTGGTATCTACAAAGATAATAGATGTTCTGATAATGATCTTTAAAAATTATATACATTCTGGTATTGTTCTTGAAGATTGGAGGGCTGCAAATGGGATCACACTATTTAGGATATCTGGTCAACTGGACAGGATTGGATATCTGGATATCAGGGGGAGAAAAACAGGAAACTACTGATCTATTGGGAGGAAAGATGCTGGAATCAATAATAAAGGATGTGATATCAAGACACTTGAACAATATTAATATGACTCGGCAAAATTGAATGGATTTATGGAAGGAAACTCATATGAGCCAAATGTCTTGGAATTCTTTGAGAATGTACTGTATGCAATAATGGATTAAATAAGTAAACATTTCAGAACACAGCACATAATACTCTGACATTTTTGCCACGTCCAACGTGACCCCACTACTAGCCACATCTTCTCATCTCCACCCCTATCTGCTTTCCATAGAGACCATTCCCTCCAAAACTCCCTGGTCACCTCATCCCTTCCCAACGAAACCACCCCTTCCCCAGGTACTTTCCCCTGCAACCGCAGGAGATGTAACACCTGTCCCTATACCTACCCCCTCGACTCTGTCCAAGGACCTCAACAGTCTTTTCAGGTGAGGCAGAGGTTCACTTGCACCTCATCCAACCTCATCTACCGTATCCGCTATTCCTGGTGTGGATTATTGTATATCGGCGAGACCAAGCGCAGGCTCGGCGATCGTTTCACTGAACACCTCCGCTCAGTCCGCCTAAACCTACCTGATCTCCCGGTTGCTCAACATTTTAACTCCCCCTCCCATTCCCCCACTGACCTTTCTGTCCTGGGGCATCCACCATTGTCAGAGTGAGGCCCAGTGCAAATTGAAAGAACTGCATCTCATATTTTGCTTGGGTAGCTTAGACCCCAGCGGTATGAACATTGACTTCTTTAACTTCAAGTAGCCCTTGCTTTCCTTATCTCTACATCCCCTCTTCCCAGTTCTCCTACCAGTCTAACTGTCTCCGACTACATTTTATCTGTGTACCGCCCACTCTCCTGACATCAGTCTGAAGAAGGGTCTCGACCTAAAACATCACCCATTCCTCTCCAGAGATGCTGCCTGTCCCGCTGAGTTACTCCAGCATTTTGTGTCTATCTTCGATTTAAACCAGCATCTGCAGTTCGTTCCTACACATTTTAGACATTAATGTTGCTTTGGAATTCCCTGTCATGGAGGCCCATCAAGGCTCAGTCATTGGTTTCTTTCAGATTGGAAATCAACATAGAAACATAGAAAATAGGTGCAGGTGTAGGCCATTTGGCCCTTCAAGCCAGCACCACCATTCAATATGATCATGGCTGATCATCCAGCTCAGTAATCAAGATATATGCAAGGATTCAAGGGATATGATTTTAGGGCAAATTGATGTTTGAGCTAGAAGACCAGCTGTGATCTTATGGCAGAACAGGTTTAAGCAGCTGAATGACCTTTTCCTTGCTCCTATTGTTTTTGTTAGTAGATTCTGGGATTGGGACTATACGCCTACAACTTAAAGACAAGGCTACCGAAACTAAGTCAAAGCTCTCCTGCATAACTTACTGTGTTTGGCACCGTCTGCAAACACAGATGGTTCCTTTACTCAAACATTCATACACAACTGAAGAGTTGAGGCCACTGTATTTTGAATTGGGAAGCATTCAGCACAATGAGAATTCTTCAACACTGTTCAGATTTCAATTAGCTAAACTATTACGAATCCATTTCATGAGGATATCTCTAATTCCCTACATTAATTTTTATTTTCAGTAGTGATCTCATGCATACAACTTTTAGTTTACAATGGCTTTAGAACTTTAGAAGGGATATTTATAGACTATCAAAATAACATAACACTGAAATAACTCAATGGATCAATCAGCATCTTAGTTTTAGTTTTGATTTTAGAGATACAGCTTGGAAACAAGCCCTTCCGCCTAACGAGTCCATGCCGACCACCCTACACTAATGTAGGGAATTAGTTCTATGTTATCCCACTTTCACATTCTGCACGCATTTACAGAAGACAATTAACCTACAAAGCTCCACATCTTTGGAAAGGCAAAGGTGTAAGCATCTGTTTTTTTTTAACGTTCATAGAGTATCCCTGCCACCATGTTCATAAGCTCTCCAAATTATTAACCTGGGTTTGGACAGGATTTGATTCATGAATCACAAATCTGTATTGACACACTATAACTTGCTTTCACTGTTCCATATGTTCAGAAACTCTGCTGCTGTTATTCAATTAATAATCAATCAATGAAAAGATGCACACAACTGATCCAGTGGATTTCTGAAATGTTTTTTGACCATGACCCCGATCACTTCTTCACCACTTGTAGTGCCAGGGTATATTCTCTTGGATTCTCAGTGGCATTGAACATCCATGTCATTTCCTTCTCCTGTCGACCAAGTTATTCCAGAGGCCAGCCTTTGGGAATAGTTCAAGGAAATGCAAACAAGACTCGCAGATAAATGGCTTGTGTGCAACAAACGGCAGTCAAGAAGAAGATCCCTGTTCCCCCATTTTCTTCTGCTACTCTGTTAATAGCATATTGACATACTTTACTGATTAATGATGCAGCGTGCCCCATCAAGTATTCCAATTATAATCAAATTGGTATTAATGCCGATATCAACTGCCCTGAATCAACTGAAATTATACATGCTGTTAAAATTTCATTTTCTTCATAAAATACTTATAACGTTCTTTTAATTAATCATTAATTACATTTTGAAACTGATGTTTTTTAGATCATTTGTCCATGTTTTTTTCTAAATCTTGTAAGCTTAATTCTATCTTGTTATATTTAGTACATTGCAGAGAGGAAATTAGAAGCTATTTGATGACAAACAAAATGATTTCAATTCACCGAGACTTGAAAACATAAATATACTGTGTCTCCTACAGCCATAAATGTCAATGTCAAGAGGCAGTTTGTGTCACATTTATTCATGCTATCTAATTGAATATTGTTTGTGGCAGGTTATGCTATTATATTGTGCTTACACATAAAAGGAATCTTTAATGTGCATCTACCAAATTATCCATTACATATACATTTGATTGTGTGGGAGAATATTGTTATGCATTGTAAAAATTGAATGCAATTAGCTACTTTTATGTGCAAAACCGGTTTCAATAGTGCTGCTGGAGTACATACCTCCGCACGATGGAGAGACATTTTAAGAACATTATAACGTAAGAAATGGAAACAAGAGTCGACCATTCGGTCCCTTGCACATACTCCATTTAATAAGATCAGGACTGGTCTGTATCTCATCTTTGCTTTCGTGGACTAAGTATAACCTTTCATGCTCTTGCTAACCAAAAATGTACTATCCCTGTTTTGAATAGACATAGTAAGTGACTCTTCACAGTCCCCTTTGGATAGACAACATCAAAGAATGAAGGATTTGGTTCTGAGGTCTTGAATAGCCAACCCATTATTTTAAAAAACTGTGATCACTGGTTCTGGTCCTCCAATCGAAGCAAAATATCACCCTTGAATGTATTGTCAAACTCCCAAATAATTTTGTGCTTTTTAATAAAATCACCTCTCATTTTTCTGAACTCAACAGAAAGTGCATGGTTAGGTTTCTCCTCATCAGATATAATCACTATTCTAAGAATCAATCTGGTGAACCTTCTTTACATTCCCTCTACTGCAAGAATATCCAATAGGTGGACCAGACCTGTAAATAATATTCCAACTGTGATTTTGTTAGCCCCCTATATAATTGCAGCTGACTGGTTTTTTTCTCGTGCACAAATTCTCTCGCAATAAAGACCAGCATACTTTCCTAATTGCTTGATGCAGCGGCATGTTAAATTTAATTAATACATGTACAAGGTCAGGTCCCTCTCAACATCAATATCTATCAATCTATGACTGTGTAAGAATACCTCTACTTTTCTGCTATTTTATTTCTGCAAAAGTGGACTGACATGAGATTTTTTTTCCACATTACATTCTATTCACCATATCTTGGTCGATCACTTAGCCTGCCCATATATTCCAATGTAGCCCTCTGCATCTTTGTCCCAACCCAAAGTTCCATCCGCCCAGTGACATTTGCATATTTAATTAAAGGGTAATTTTTTATGAGCATCTTAGGATTAATTGAAGAAAGTGAATGAATAGCTTTGGTACATGGACAGTTGACATAGGAGTTAATACTAATTGGAACTGCAATTGGAATACTTGATGGGGCAAGCCACATCATAAATATGGTTATAGTACATTTGGTTCTCTCATCCAAATCAATGGCATAGTTTGTGAACAGCTGGGGTCCCAACATTAACCCCTGTGGCATTCCACCAATCACAGCTTCTCAAATCAAAAAGGACCCATTTATTCCTGAGCTGTTTATCTGTCATTAACCAATTTTTAAGCCACACAGTATTTTATCCTCAATGGCACCAGCTATCGTTTTGTTTTCTTTTTTGCATGGCACATTTTCAACGGGTTTTTGGAGTTGGACGTTTCAATGCCAGCATGTGGAGATGGGGGCTCCGCCAGAGCCCAGCCTGTGAATGCGGAGCAGAACAACAGACAGCCAACCATGTCATCTCTGATTGCCCACTCTACCACCCACCAAATGGAGCTCAGGGCCTGGCAGACATTGACACAGAGACAACAACCTGGCTGCTCAACACCCGGCTTGAGATTTAACTATACCTTTGGCTTATTTATGTTTCATTCGCAAGAGGAAGAAGAAAAGGTTTTTGAAAGTCACAAACCCACATCCATGAGTACCTTCTTAATAAAGTTCTAATACACTAATTAAACATGTTCTCTCTTTAATAAGAAATGCCTATTGATATCTATCTATTTTCTAAGTGTCAGAATATCACTTCCTTACAAATAAATTCCATCAATTTCCCTACAACTGAAATCTGCTCTGCAGTTCCCCATGTTTTCTCTCCCTCCTTTCTTAAATGGTGGGATTACATTTGCTACTTTCCATTATGTGGAGACCATTCCAGAATCAATAAAATTGTGAAAGATTGACAACCATGGCATCTATTATTACTTCTTTCTGAACCTTGAACTGCAGGCCATTTTGGTGATTCCTTACAGTATCATGATTTTTTAATGATATTTTTTAAAACATGTTAATTTCTTTCAGCTCTTTATTATCTCTCAATCTGTAGTCCTCCCTGGAACGTTTTCTGTGTCTTCTTCCATGATGGCATACTCAGAATACTTGTGCAAATTATTTCCTATTTCCCAACATAATTCTACCCTTGTCTATCTATAATGGACCCACAGTAACATGCTAATATTTTTCTTTTTAAATATATCAGGAAGCACATTTCCCACAAGCCTATCCTTGAAGTATATTTATCTTTTTGTAATTTACTTCTTGGGGTCCTCTCTGAAGTTTTCATATTCCCCGGGCTGCCTTTTTGACAATGTTATAAGCCTTTTTTGATCTAATACTACCGTTAGCTTTTCTTGTGAGCTACAGTTTGAAGTCTTTCACTTTTGAGCATCTGTATTTTAAGATCAAATCTCTTCTAAACTATGTATTTATTCTTTAAATGTTGGCCACTGCTTGCTTGCTGTCATGCATTTTAATATAGTCTCCCAATCTATTGTAACCAACACATGCTTCTTATCTTGATATTTTGCTGTTTTTCTGCAAGACCCTGGTTTTAGAATAATCTACTTGTAATAAAGGTTCAAAGGTATTTTATTGTCACGTGCACCAATTAATATACAATTACATTATACTATGATTGAGCTACACTAAAGGCTCCCCTCACTACAAATAATCATTTTGCATTGCATAATACTGTATTGAAGACATTTGGAGACCGTTGAACCACCTTTAATCTGACTTTACCAGACTTGCACTAAATGTTGTACACTTTATCTGTGCACTGTGGATTGTAATCATGTATAGTCTTTTCTTTGACTGGATAGTACACAAACAAAAGGTTTTCACTGTACCTCAGTACACGTGACAGTAATAAACTAAACTAAACTAAATCTAAAAATATCATGATTTAAACTAGACTTAAATCTTGATGCTGCACTTCACAAAATGCCAGTCTGCTGTCTTTATTGAGGCGACAATATTCAGATCTAAAGCATCTCCAAAGCTGAGCATTCTATAAATCCGCCTCAAAGTTTTTTGGTAAATCCCACATCTGCCTCGTTTAGTTTTGGGCATACTAGTCAAATTGTTCCATGCAGGCGTTGTTAGTATTGCGGGGTCAATTGAGGTGGAACTACTCCATAACTCCACACTTTGTGTGAAATCCTTATGGTGTGCTGTCTGCAGTATGTCAGACGTTCATTATAGAGGAAAATGGACAGAGTCTCTTTGGACCCAGATCCTTGTTCATATTCCATAGCCGCAAAACTCATTTGGACTTCAGTGTTATAACTATGGACATCTGTAAACAAATAAAAATTGTACACGTTTCCTAACACGGTTCAATATATAGCTCCCCTTCACACTTATTTAATCCAGCAATCAAAGGTCAGGAATGATAAAAGATTTAAGATTAAGTTACCCACTGAAAATTAATATTAAAAATAAGTTGGCTATTTTCTTTATTGGTTCCTCGTAATATGCTGCCATGCAGTTTTCTCTCCTTTAAAAAACAACATGTGATCAACAGGATGTTATTATAGGGCAAGTATTTACTTATCACAGGTCTTATTCCATTAAAGAATGCTCAGCATTTTTGTTTATAGAATCAATGTAATCAGTGTCAACTCATTCGGAAGTTGAAAAAATAAAAGCCTTTTTTTGTTGTTTTCCAGTTCACGTTTTAAGGAAATTATACATCAAGCTTGGGCTATTAACAGTAAATTATCTGGAAATGTCTGCTAGCATATTTCACAAAGTGCACCAGAGCATACAAAACCTTTGCTGCAGATGTATTTTTGAACTTTAGTTCAGTAACAATTATTAATATGAAGCTAATTTGTATTTAGCTGTGCTGAATATTGTGCTGAAGCAAAGCAAGAATTTAATTGTCCTATACAGGGACACATGACAATAAACTCACTTGAACTTGAACTATTAAAAAACTTTTTGGAGCTAATGATAGCTGAAACCGCTACCGCTCCCACCGACCTTCACTGTCTCCCCTGAGCCACTGATGCTGCTGCAGCCGACCCATATCTTTACTCCAGCCCCACATGGGCCTCCACCAGCAACTCTGCTGACCCTCATCTCTCCTCCGCTTTCCAAGCCCCCACTCTTTCATCTTTACTATGGACGTTCAGCTACGATACCACCCCCCACCAGGAAGGCCTTAAAGCCCTCCGTTTCTTCCTTGACTGCAGAACCAGCCAATTTCCATCTACTAACACTCTACTCTGCCTAGCAGAGCTGGTCCTCACCCTTAACAACTGCTCCTTCGACTCCTCCCTCCAAATCAAAGGCGTAGCTATGGGCACTTGCATAGACTCCAGCTGTGCCTGCCTCTTTGTAGGGTACGTTAGACAATCCCTGTTCCAAGCATACACTGGCCCTATCCCTGAACTCTATCTCCGTTACATTAACAACTGCATCAGTGTTACCTCCTGCACCCATGCAAACCTCATGGACTTGATAAATTCACCACCAATTTCCATCCTGCACTCAGATTCACTTGCTCTTGTACCTCCCTCCACTTCCTTGATTTCACCGTCTCCATCACAGGAGATAGACTATCGACTGACGTATATTACAAACTTACTGACTATCTCGACTACAGTTCTTCCTACCCTGCTTCCTGCAATTACTCTATTCCCTACTCCCAGTTCCTTCGTCTATGCCTTATCTACGCCCAACATGAGGAGTTCCATACCAGGACATCCGAGATGTCCTCATTCTTTAGGGAACGGGGGTTCCCGTCAAAGATGAGGCCCTCAACCGTGTCTCCTCAAAATGCCACAACTCCACCATTACTCCCTCTCCCCCAAGTCGCAACAGGGACCTAGTCCCCCTAGTCTTTACCTTTTACCACTTCAGCCATCGCAGGCAACACATAATCATCTGACATTTTCGCCACCTCCAACGGGATCCCACCACATGTCGCATCTTCCCATCTCCACCCCATTCCGTCTTCCGCAGAGACCGTTCCCTCCGCAACTCCCTGGTTAACTCATCCCTTCGCACCTAAACCACCCCCTCCATAGGTGCCTTCCCCTGCAACCACAAGAGATACAACACCTGTCCCTATACCTCCTCCCTCGACTCTGTCCAAGGACCCCGACAATCCTTGTTAGGCAGACGTTTACTTGCACCTCTTCCAACCTCATCTACAGTATCCATTGTTCAAGATGTGGACTCGTATACATCGGCGACACAAAACGCAGACTGGCCAATCGTTTCGCTGAACACCTTCGCTCAGTCTGCCTGGACCTACATGATCTCTAGGTAGCCAAACACTTTAATTCCCATTCCCATTCCCACACATTCCTTTCTGTCCTCAGCCTCCTCTATTGTCAGAGTGAGGCTAAACACAAATTGGAGGAACGGCGTCTCATATTTTGCTTGGGCAGCTTATATGCCAGAGGTATGAATATTGATTCCTCCAACCTCAAATAACTCCTGCATTCCCTGCATGTCTCTCCATCCCGCCCCCACCCAAGTCGCATCAGGTTCTCGTTCTCACCCAACAACCAGTTAACAAGGGCCTGTTTCCTTTATCATTGTTACTTTTTTGCATATCTTTAATTCATTTGTTCTAGATCTCGCTACATCACTGTCTATATCTCTCGTTTTTCTTTCCCCAAACTAGTCTGAAGAAGGGTCTCACCCTGCAACGTCACCCATTCCTTCTCTCCAGAGATGCTGCCAGTCCCGCTGATTTAGTCCAGCATTTAGTGTCATCATCGATAGGTGACACTGTTGGGTGGCTGGTGATAGTAAACGCTTGTTGTCTCACCCCCAACCACACCACCTCCTTCTCCATGGGACCTGCTGACATACTCCACCCTGGAAGTTAGGAGCGGACAAAGCTGCAGCTGGGGAGAAGGGAGCGAGCACCTACAGTGACCGAGTGCATCTTGTCATTGGCAGTGTCCTGAAGAAAGCACTGCCGGCCAGGGGCCACAACGTGAGCTGCAACAAAAGCCGTGTCATTGGACCACATGGTAGCTAGTGGAGAAGGGCTTACTGGTGTAGACCGGCTACATTAGCGCCTAGTTTTAAGGTAAAACAACACAAAGTTCTGGAGTAACTCAGCAGACTGAATCAATCTGAAGAAGGGTCCTGATGTCACCTATCCATGTTCTCCAGAGCTGCTGCCTGACCTGCTGAGTTACTCTAGCACTTTGTATCCTTTTGTAAATAAACCATCATCCGCAGGTCTGATGAAGGATTTCGACCTAAAATGTAACCTGTTCCTCCCCCCCCCCCCCCCCCCCCCCCCCCCCACTGGGTCCCGTTGTTCCTTCTTCCTCCCCCCCCTCATGGTGGTTCCCCTGTGCTCTCATCGACAAAGGCTAGAAATGTAAAGGAGGCCCATGAGGCTTCAGCCACCACCGCGGCGAGGCTCCATTGGCGCAGGCAGGCTTTGCCGCCCGTCTTCTCCACAGCCTCTCGGGAGGCGTCTGCCACCGTGCCCTCCCCTGGAGGCCTGTGAGTGCGAGTCCGGCCTACCGGGCAGGTTCCAGTCCATGTCGTGGTTCTTCAGCAGGCGATTCGTCAGTCTATATCGTCAAGAATATGCATGTGGTGAAAGTGGCAAACAATAAATTTTCAGAATGTACGCTTCATCCTTATTCTTTAGGAAGGAACTGCAGCTTTAGGGAAATGCTAACCATTGCGCTCAGAATTGCCAGAATTCCTCCAAGTAAAATCCATCGTTCAGGATTATGGCATGAGTATAGGTCAGAATTATCTCAGCGTGGATTTCCTCAATGTGTTCTTTATGGAGCCCAAACACCGTATATGAGTTTGCCTGCTGAACCTAAATGGTGAGGAATGACTTGTAAGGGAGAAGTGGAGTATTTGGTTATCAACATTATATTTAAATAAAATGTTTTAGCTGTATATTTTAATGTGTTCTGAAATATTTTTCAGCTTTACTATCCAGTTTAAAAAATGGCTGCTCATTTTTAAATCTTTTAATTGGCTGAGTTTTAATTGTTTTTTTGAACACGTTGGATGTCTAGGAGGTTGAGAAACATACCATATTTTTGACTAGTTTGATAGGCAGTGAAGCCAGTCTGTCTGTCAAAGTTACTTCCAGCAGTTTGGATGTGGAGCTTCTTTGACTATAGACTTTAGACTTTAGAGATACAGCATGGAAACAGACCTTTTGGGCCACTGAGTCTGTGCCGACCAGCAATCTCCCCGTACACTAGCACTCTCCTACAAACTAGAGACGATAAACAGGCCAATTAACCTACAAACCTCTACATCTTTGGAGTGTGGGAGGAAACTGGAACACTGGAAAAAAACCATGTAGTCATGAGGAGAACATACACATTCCATACAGACAGCATCCATTGTCAGGATTGAATCCGAGTCTTTGCTGCTGTAAGGCAGCAACTTTATCGCTGTGCCACTGTGTCGACCCAAGTGGCAGAAAGCCCCAAAGGAGAACCTGGAGAATACATAACAAGCACATGGCAATCTGTCCAGAATTGAGATTGCAAATCATTACTGATCCTTAACATGCATCATGCAAGAGGCAGAATTCTTTGAAAGTTTCTTAGTGGGGATATTTGAAGAACTTCCTCATTGGAGATTTAAATTATATATGGAATCCAGGACTCCATCCCAAACGAACAGCAACTCAGTAAAACAGAGTTAATTCCAAAGGAAAAGCTTTTAGGCATGCAAAGTCAGCCAAGAAATGTTGGATTGCTAACAGATGGAAGCTAATGCCATGGAGAGTGAAACAGCAGTTAAGATAGAGAAAGCACTGCCAAGGTTGCTAAGATGTTACAATATTGGAGACATTAAAATGAGTGGTTGAAAGAAATGTGTTGCTAAAGGGAAAGAGTGTGCATGATGTAGATTTTACCTTTGTAGACCAGAAATATGTTACAAATAGTTGGAATCACTTCAGTTCAGTGAATGATAGTGATAATGGTGTATCACAATAAGATTGTGCAGACTGCTTCAACACAAGCAATCACTTCAGCTACACAACTCAGAGATGAATATACAGCCACTTTTCACTGAACAAGGATACTAGAAGGAAAATATCACATTTGCCTGTCTTTTATTTTCTAGTCTTCGGTAAGTGGATATATCTGGTAACATATTCCAGCAGTCATTAAAGAAACATTTTAAACTGACGAGGCAGAAGTAATACATCCTTGTCTAACCTGTTTCCACCTGGATGTGTGTTGAGAGACCAAGTGGCAGGCTGAAAAATTACCTAAAGGAAAGGTAGACACAAAATGTTTGAGTAACTCAGTGGGACAGGCAGCATCTCTGAAGAGAAGGAATGGGTGACATTTCGGGTAGCGACCTTCTTCAGACTCTTTTACCTAAATTACCTAGTTGGTGGAGAATTTAATGGATTTCGTGAGTGAGAATCATTGCACAATGAAGGTGATAGAAGATACTTTGTCAGATCTCAGTAAAGCAAAGAAAAGTGCAAAGCTGGGTGTAAAGAGGTTCTGTTGTTGTTAAGCTTTTCTATAACATTTTCAGAGAGTTTCAGGGAATGGTGTTAAGAATATAAGCATACAACATGAAGATTCTGTATTGTGCATGTGCATGCAGTTGATACACTTATCCAGCCTATTTCCAAGATACAAGAGATGTTAAGGATATTGAAGCTGAGAGAATAAACATGGCATGATATATACCAGTTCCACTAGGGGTGCCGCATTGATGGCAGCCTCTGCCTACAGTCTGATCGTTTTTTCTATCTTTTTTTTAATTTTAGTTTATCTTAACAGTATGTTTTGGAGGGTTCTTTAGTTTTTCTATGTGTGGGAGGGAGGTTGGGTAAGGGGGAAACCATTTCCCAGTCACTTCCTGGCGAGGATGCAACTATTCTCCGAGTCGCGTCCTCGCCGTCCTCCTCGCGGCCTACCAACTGGATTGGCGTGGCCTTCCCTGCTGGGGACCGGGGACCGGACCAGTGCTTAAGCAGCGGCGGTGCAGCGCTGGATCACTGCAGAGCGGGGTGATGCCTACCTGGATCGCCGTTTGAAGTTCCGGAGTGTTGGGCCTACAGCATCAACATCGCGGAGTTGTGGTTCGTAGACCTCCCAGCGCGTGCGGCGCTGACTTCAACATTGCGGAGTCCTGGGATCCCTTTGCCGAGGGCCGCCAGCGTGAATCTCCGCCCAGCGCGGCCTGTGGA
This sequence comes from Leucoraja erinaceus, assembly GCF_028641065.1. NCBI lineage: Eukaryota > Metazoa > Chordata > Chondrichthyes > Rajiformes > Rajidae > Leucoraja > Leucoraja erinaceus. The sequence goes on along the minus strand of NC_073381.1, from coordinate 71,190,813 downwards.
CTTCGGGAGCCGCAGTCTCCGGTAGGAAGTGGCTGATTCGGAAGTCCAAGCTGCGAAGTTGTCCTCCCGTTCTGACGTCGGAGTTCCATCACCCCGGTGAGTGGGCCTGAGCAGCGGGCCGCCCATAGCGGCGACTGCGGAGGGCTCGGGAGGCCCCGGCCACGGGTGAACATCGAGAACATCAGAGGAACAGGACTGACTTTGGTGCCTTCCCTCACAGTGGGAAACTTTGATTCTGCTGTGGGGATGTTTTATGTTGGAGTCTATCGTGTGTTGTGTTCTTTTTTGTTTTTATGGCTGTATGGTGACCACACATTTCACTGTGCCAACCTGAACATCGCTTATGCATGTCCTCCAGAGCCTGCTGCCTGGTCCGATGAGTCACTCCAGCACTTTGAGTTCTACGCAAGATTCCAGCATCTGCAGTTCCTCTTGACTCCTTCTACTCTTCGTTGTCTAACTCCTGCTGAGTTTTTCCTTCATCCTCATGCCCTCTCTGAAATGCATTCACATTAACAATCTTGGTGGTAGTGCGTTCCACATTCCACATTATGAAAGAACAGATTTTATATTCCTTTGCAATTCTGCACATATGAGAGCATCGTGTATATAAAGTGACTTTTGCATATGCCATATGATCCTAATGAAAACATTCCAAAAAAGTCAAATGCCTAATTGGTTGTAAAATGCATTGAGATAGCCTGACAGGCACCCAAAGAACTATTCACAGGTAATTCTTACTTTTATCGCTACCATTCTGTGCAAAGAAGTGAAATCCATACTAGATTTATGAGTTGCTATCTTGTAATTTTGACTCAAATTTTGTTCTCCTTAAATAATAAAAAATATTCTGCAACTGATCTTGCAAACATTTATATAGCAATTAGCATTATGAAAACAAGTTAGTTCATTATTCAAGAATAAATAACCATTGGTTAAGTTACAGTATTGGTTCTCTCTCGGGGACAATTAGTTAGACAATAAATCCTACCTATGCAAGTAAAAATATCTACATGCCTAATTGCTGCCAATGACGGGAGGGAAGGGATGTGCCTTCCAGTGTGAATTATGGCTACGCACTTGTTGACAACTACTGAGACTGCTTATTAAAAATTATCAATTGACTGCAAAGTAATTTGGCAGGCCCTAACGCCATAAGAGGTGCTGTATCAATGCAGGGCCTTTCTCTTGAATCATCTGATGCTCTGCCTTTATACTCCATCTTTTGACATTTGAATACCAGCCTTTTTTCCCCAACTTCTGTTTTTTTAGCAAATTAAAATATCTCAGAAATTTAGACACAGACATGGATGGATGAGCCAAGCCAGAGGTCCATAGAGAAAACCAATGATGAAATGTCTGAATTCATGAAGTAAAAATATTATTGTTGAACAAGACAAGTCTAATGTGTTCACATTGAAAAAGATCATTTATATTTGCAGGACATCTCAAAGTGCTAAGGGAGTGCGGGACTATTTTTTAAGTACCAACTTGTTTGGAAATAAATTATTTATAAAATATAAATTATATAATTATGCAAAATATAAATTGCTTTATAGTACTAAAGAAAAGAGCAAACAGTACATGAAACCAAATGGTTCTCTTTGTACAGGTTTTTCGTCCACTGTGTATCAGATTCATCAGTTTCTATTCCAAATGTCGTCTGCTGTATTGACTTAGCCTTGAAACCTTTGGTGATGTAATTAAATATGTGACAGCAGCACTTCAGCGTAACTTTCTCCCTTTCAATTGTTGAATCAGATTTCCTTCTAATAAGCTCTGCTTAAATGATTGCATGTAAGAAAAACGGAAAGCATTTCTCATTGGTGCATCTGCTGGAGAAAGCAAGCTATTAATGCCAGCAATCATTGCACGAGCAGTTGCCATCTGGAATTTTGGTTCAATGATACCAAAATAGCAACATGAACAGAGAATAAAGGAAATGAGAGCAGAAATAAAGGGAATATGGAAGGAATATGTGGAGGTGAGAGAAGTAATATAAGGGAGCAATTACTCATTGCAAACTAAATTATACCCCAGCGGTCCAATGAACAGGGCATGGGATGGTTAAGATTTTCTTGCCCATTTGACCTAAGTCTTTTCCCCATCTGTTTCCCAAATTTAATTGATTGAAAGATACAGCATGGAACCACCCTTCAGCCCACCGAGTCCATGCTGACCCTCTATTACCCCTGGCAGAGGCCAATTAAAAATCACATCCTGCACGTCTTTGGGACGTCGGAGGAAATGGAAGCATCCAGAGGAAACCTAAACGCTCACTGGGCAAACACCGTATAGACAGCACCGAAGGTCAGGATCGAACCAACGCCTCGTGCTGCAAGGCAGCGGTTCTACCAGCTGCACCACTGTGCCACCATTCACATTTTTTTCCTTTTCTTTGCTCATTCCCACGTTGCTTTCATTTCAGCTTCTCTATTTGCTCCTTAAATTCCCAACTTCGATGGTTCAATGGTTTCTTTATTGTCACGTGTACCAGGTACAGCAAGATACATTTTTAGCATACAGCTCAGCAAGACTAACCCTGTACATAAGCACAATCACCCTAATTAGTACAATATGCAGCAAGCAGCCCGCAGAGTCCACATGCAAGAGGCAGCCGTCGCCTGCATTTTGGTCGTCCCTCCATCTAATGTTGCTCTCCACGCCTGGCCCTCTTCAGACCTTGTTTCCTGGGATGGTGGGGGGGAGGATCGCCTACCGTAGCTAACCTCGAGGATGAGTAAGGTAAACCCCACCCGGTTCTTTTCACTGGGCCCTTTGTCCAGCATCTGCTTCTATATAACAGCACATGAGTTGATTTGGTAAATAAGCAGCATATTATGGAACTGAGCCACACAGAGCATAACAGTGCAAAGATCAATTCTCAGTTTTTTGCTGAGTAGAGTGCATTTGGGCCAGCAATAGAATGTGCTGCAGTCCCCCTGGCTATGGTTGGCAGGTGAATGAAATCAGTGCACGATTCCTGCTTTATAGCAATTTCTGCAAAATGCGTGTCAGATGTCCTATGGTGTCAGATATCCTGTTCACTGACTGACATTCACTGCGACTCAAGGAGAAGAGTCAAGAGTGTTTTATTGTCATATGTTCCAGATAGAGCAATGAAATTCTTACTTGCTGCAGCACAACAGAATATGTAAACATGGATGATGAGTTGTGTCAGGTTAGTGCCTGGGAGGATTAGGAAGCACAGCAGAATATTACCTCATTCTTAATGAGCATCATCCAGGGCAGGGGAGGAGAAATCAATAGGAGATGATTAAAGAAAAACAACAACTTTGCACTTTGCATCATAAAGCAAAAAAAACTGCAGGTGCTGGAACTGTGAAATGGAAATAGAAAATGTGGGAAATGCTCAGCAGTTCAGGGAATATCTGCTGAGAGAGAAACAAAGTTAATGATGAAATATAATTACCATGAAGCCAGAATTCTGTTTCTTTAATGTACACAAGCTGACTGGCCTGCTGAGTATATCTAACGTTTTCTACTTTTATTTTTAGATTATCACTTTTCACTGATCAATTCGGAAATAGCTGAATGGTGCATGGATTAGATCATAGAAAAAGAGAGTCCTGTGGTTGCACAAAAGCTGTGGGTCTTTTAGAGATTGCACGGAAACAGGCCCTTTGATCCACAGAGTCTGCGCAAACAAGTGATCACCCCATACACTCGCACTAACCTACACACCAGGGACAATTTACAATTTTACCAAAGGCAATTAACTACAAACCAGTACGTCTTTGGAGTGTGGGAGGAAACCAGAGCACCCGGAGAAAACCCACGTGGTCACAGGGAGAACATACAAACTACGCACAGACAGCACCCGTAGTCAGGATCAAACCCGGGTTTCTGGCACCGTAAGGCAGCAACTTTATCGCTGCGCCAATGCACCGCCCAAGCATCTAATTTTTCTTTATGGTCCTGTTCTGAGATCTTTGTGGTTTACTTCCTCCAATCAGCCTCTCCTGACATCATTCACACTGGATTGTTAGGTGAAGATGCAGTCTCTTTGAACGGACTGAAATTCTCAATGGAGATTAAATTCTTGTATCTGCTTCCTCTCCACCCTTTTCTGTTTAATACATAATCTGCCAGGCATCTCAATCTTGGCTCGGGTAAGTAGTTACAAAAGCATTCACAGAAGTCCTTCATAGATCTGCAGCACCACCTGGATTTGTCATTTGGCAAAGCTTCCATTTGAACAAGCCTAGTGCAGTTAACAGGTTATCACCCAAGTCTGAAATTGCAGCAATGTGTACAAGTCTTGCCTTGCTGTGAAGGGGAGAGTTTAGCTTTTTTTAGTTTAATTTAGCTTGGTTTTGTCACGTGAATCAAGATACAGTGAAAAGCTTTTGCTTGCGTGCTATCCAATAAAAAAAAGACCACGTGACTACATCAAGCTGTCCACAGTGTATAGATAAATGATAAAGGGTACAACATTTAGTGCAAGGTAAAGTCTGATAAAGTCCAATTAAAGATAGTTTAAAGATCTTCAATTAGGTAGATGGGAATGACAGACTGCACTCGAGCTGATGAGAGGACCGATCAGTTGCTTGATTACCAATGGGAAAAAAACTGTCCCTGAATCTGGAGGTATGCGTTTTCAAACTTCTGTATCTCCTGCCTGATGGGAGAGGGGAAAAGCGGGAGTGACAGGGGTTAGACTGAACTTTGATAATGCTGGTGGCCTTGCCGAGGCAGCGTGAAGTATAGATGGAGTCAATGGAAGAGAGGTTGGCTTGCATGATGGTCTGAGTTACTTCCACAACTCTTTGCAATTTCTTCCTGTCTTGGATGGGAGCTATTGTCAAACCAGGCTGTGATGCGTCCCAATAAAATGCTTTCTATGGCACATCTGTAGAAGTTGGGGATTGGTCTTGAGGATATGCCAAACTCTCTAGGCCTTCTAAGGAAGTAGAGCCGTTGGTGTGTATTCATGGCTATAGCTTCAATGTGGTTGATCCAGGGACAAATTGCTGGTGACATTTATTCCAAGGAACTTTAAGGTTTCGACCATCTCTATTTCCATCAATTTATAGAGGGGTGTGTGTACTGCTTCTCTTCCTGAAGTCCATCACAATCTCCTTTGACTTACTAACACTGAGGGAGAGTTTTAGTTTAGATTAGTTTAGATATACACCGTGGAAACAGGCTCTTCAGCTCACCCAGTAAACTCCAAACAGCGATCCCTGCACATTAACACTATCCTACACACACTACGGACAATTTACACTTATACCAAGCCAATTTACTTACATGCTGTAGCTTTATGTCTTTGGAGTGTGGGAGGAAACCGAAGCTCTCAGAGAAGATCCATACGGTCACATGGAGAATGTACAAACTCCATACAGACAGCACCTGTAGTCAGGATTGAACCCAGGTCTCCGGTGCTGCAAGCTCTGTAGGGCAGCAACTGTACCAGTGTGCCACCATGCAGCCCTTGTTGTCTCGGCACCAGGTTACGAGGTTCTCAATCTCCTTTCTACCACAGGGCATCGCTGCCATAGGGCATTTCTTGCAGCTTGTTGGATTGCAGTTTTGTAGTGGAAGATGCACTTTGAGGACTGTGATTCTGGACAGAAAACCCCTAACATGGAATCTTACATGATGGTTGTGGAATTTCCCATTAGGACAGATAAAATGAATTTCACACAAGATGATGAGGAACTTTAAGGCATGATGTCAAAATACATGATTTATTTTCTCTATCAACTGAGCATGGACAAGTGGATAGAGGAAGCGGAAAGCTCAATTTGGAAAGAAAATCTCGATGAGAAGAAGGATTTTGTTCTTGATTTTTATTTAGATTTTCACAGTTACAGTGGCTGTTTTTAAATAAAGTTTGTTTTTCTTTCCTTTTTGTTTCCTTTGGCAGCATAACAGGTAAGGAATGCAATGAGAACATAGCCAAGTTTTGTCTGCACAATAAACAGGATGCCAAATCCAACTGGTGTTTTTCTAATATTTCAGCAAAGGAGGCAGAGCACGGAAGAGTAGGGAATGTGTAAAGGGAGACTTGAATCCGATATTAATCTGAATTCATCTTCTGATTGGAGGGGCTGAAGCGAGTTAGCGAAACCCGGAAGTCAACTCAGCAAGTGTGTAGGAAGGAGCTGCAGATGCTGGTTTAAACTGAAGATAGACACAAAATGTCTATCCAGGACAAGGGGTCACAGCTTAAGGATAAGGGGGAAATCCTTTAAAACCGAGATGAGGAGAACTTTTTTCACACAGAGAGTGGTGAATCTCTGGAACTCTCTGCCACAGAGGGTAGTTGAGGCCAGTTCATTGGCTATATTTAAGAGGGAGTTAGATGTGGCCCTTGTGGCCAAGGGGATCAGAGGGTATGGAGAGAAGGCAGGTACGGGATACTGAGTTGGATGATCAGCCATGATCATATTAAATGGCGGTGCAGGCTCGAAGGGCCGAATGGCCTACTCCTGCACCTAATTTCTATGTTTCTATGTTTCTATGTTTCTATGTAAAATGCTGGAGTAACTCAGTGGGCGCAGGCAGCGTCTCTGGAGAGAAGGAATTGGTGAGGTTTCGGGTCGAGACTTCAGACTTCAGTCAACTCAGCAAGATGGAAACTGGAAGCACAGCAGAAATGACCAACATTTTTTTGTGTTCCAGTTTGCAAACCTCCAACTTAGTTACAAGATTAATATGCACCCACATTCCTTGGCTATAACAGGTCAATGGAAATTGGAGGTCCTTGACTGACTGATTGATTGAACGATAGCATGGAAATAGGCCTTTTAGCCCACCTGGTCCACACTGATTGTTGATAATCCATTCAGATTAGTGCTATGTTATCCAACTTCCGCATCCCTTCCCAACACACGAGGGACAATTTATAGAGCCCAATTAATTTACAAACTTGGCAGTTTTTGGGGTGTGGGAAGTAACCAGAATACCTGGAGGAAACCCACATGGCCATAGGGAGAATGTGCAAGCTCCACATACAAGCCACACAAGGTCAGGATTGAACCTGGGTCTCTGGTGCTGTGAGGCTGCAGCTATACCAGCTGCGCCACTGTGCACCAAACAGCAGCTCATGAAAGATGCTGGATATAAAACATGGATAGTACTCAGATTCAATGAGGTAGCAATTAAATGATTGGTATACTTTGCCAGGAACCTGAAGGATGTAGTTTGATGTTTGAATGTCTCCAAAAAAAGATAGTTGAGGAAGTAAACAGTGGTGCATGGTGTCAAGTTCATGGATGTCCATGGGTTCATGGTTGTTCAACTAACTTTCTGCCCTGTGAATCTTCCTACTATGAGCACCATTCAGGACAACACTTCTCTCTGCATGTCCCCTACTCTACTTTCTCTCTTGTACATGTGATGTTCTCAACACAGCATCTCTAACATTCTGATCTTGACAGTTTATAATAGAAACATAGAAATTAGGTGCAGGAGTAGGCCATTCGGCCCTTCGAGCCTGCACCGCCATTCAATATGATCATGGCTGATCATCCAACTCAGTATCCTGTACCTGCCTTCTCTCCATACCCTCTGATCCCCTTAGCCACAAGGGCCACATCTAACTCCCTCTTAAATATAGCCAATGAACTGCCCTCAACTACCCTCTGTGGCAGAGAGTTCCAGAGATTCACCACTCTGTGTGAAAAAAAAAAGTTTTTCTCATCTCGGTTTTAAAGGATTTCCCTCTTATCCTTAAGCTGTGACCCCTTGTCCTGGACTTCCCTAACATCGGGAACAATCTTCCTGCATCTAGCCTGTCCAACCCCTTAAGAATTTTGTAAGTTTCTATAAGATCCCCTCTCAATCTCCTAAATTCTAGAGAGTATAAACCAAGTCTATCCAGTCTTTCTTCATAAGACAGTCCTGACATCCCAGGAATCAGTCTGGTGAACCGTCTCTGCACTCCCTCTATGTCAATAATGTCCTTCCTCAGATTTGGAGACCAAACCTGTACGCAATACTCCAGGTGTGGTCTCACCAAGACCCTGTACAACTGCAGTAGAACCTCCCTGCTCCTATACTCAAATCCTTTTGCTATGAAAGCTAACATACCATTTGCTTTCTTCACTGCCTGCTGCACCTGCATGTTTACTTTCAATGACTGGTGTACCATGACACCCAGGTCTCACTGCATCTCCCCTTTTCCTAATCGGACACAATTCAGATAATAGTCTACTTTCCTGTTTTTGCCACCAAAATGGATAACCTCACATTTAATAATAATAATAATAATAATAATAATAATAATAATTTTATTTATATAGAGCACTTTAAAAACAATCATAGTTGCAACAAAGTGCTGTACATCACTAATCATTGACAAAAAAGTTAATACACACCAAAAATAACAATCAAAAGAAATAGTAGGAAAAGACGTAAAATAAAGAAACATTAAAAACACCAAAAACAGAAGCAAAGTCTCAGGCATGGTCAAAAGCCAAGGAGTACAAATGTGTTTTAACACTGGACTTGAAGATGGACAGTGAGGGGGCCTGTCTGATGTGCAACGGCAGGGTGTTCCAGAGTGCCGGAGCAGCAACAGAGAAGGCTCTATCCCCTCTGAGCCTCCGATTAGACCTCGGTACCTCCAGGAGCAGCTGACCAGCTGACCTGAGGGACCGGGCAGGAGCATATGGGTGGAGCAGCTCAGAGAGGTAAGGCGGGGCGAGCCCATTCAGAGATTTAAAAACAAATAACAGTATCTTAAAATGAACTCGAAAGTGCACCGGGAGCCAGTGTAGGGAGGCCAGAATTGGCGATATGTGCTCCCTCTTTCGAGTCCCAGTTAAAAGGCGAGCAGCAGCATTCTGAACCAACTGGAGACGAGCCAGTGAAGAACGAGCAACTCCAAAATAGAGCGCGTTACAGTAATCCAGCCTAGATGTAATAAAGGCATGGATTACTGTCTCAAAATGCTGCCGCTCGAGAATGGGCTTCACCTTCGCCAGCTTCCTTAGGTGAAAGAAGCTGGACTTAACCACCGCGCATATTTGGCGATCTAATTTAAAGTCACTGTCCATCCTAAAACCCAGGTTCACAACTGTTGGCTTCACGTACCATGACAATGGACCTAAATCAACAAATGGAGGTTCACGGCAGCCATTGGGATCAAATAAAATCACCCCTGTCTTCTTTTCTTTAAATCCAAGAAAATTTAGATCCATCCAGGACTTAATGTCATCAAGACAAGACAGAAGTGATTTTACAGAAAAGGCGTCTTCCCTCCTCAGCGGCAAATAAAGCTAATAAAATTATCCACATTATACTGCATCTGCCAAACATTTGCCCACTCACCCAGCCTATCCAAGTCACCTTGCAGTCTCCTAGCATCCTCCTCACAGCTAACACTGCCCCCCAGCTTAGTGTCATCCGCAAACTTGGAGATATTGCCTTCAATTCCCTCATCCAGATCATTAATATATATTGTAAATAGCTGGGGTCCCAGCACTGAGCCTCGCGGTACCCCACTAGTCACTGCCCGCCATTGTGAAAAGGACCCGTTTACTCCTAGTCTTTGCTTCCTGTTTGCCAGCCAGTTCTCTATCCACATCAATACTGAACCCCCAATGCCGTGTGCTTTAAGTTTGTATACTAATCTCTTACGTGGGACCTTGTCGAAAGCCTTCTGGAAGTCTAGATACACCACATCCACTGGATCTCCCCTATCCACGCTACTAGTTACATCCTCGGAAAATTCTATAAGATTCGTCAGACATGATTTACCTTTCGTAAATCCATGCTGACTTTGTCCAATGATTTCACCACTTTCCAAATGTGCTGCTATCCCATCTTTAATAACTGACTCTAGCATCCTTTAAAAGTTTAGCTGAAAGAATATATGCAGCAAAGAGTCTTTGGCAAACAAAAAAGCAAAAATGCCAGATCCAGCAGCTGCAAGGCTTTATGTAAATGGGGCAGTGATGTTTAAATAGCCATCCTAATCACTGTTTAATTTTGCCGTCAATTTGCTTTTCATTTTCCTGAGCTTGAAATTGGACAAGTTAAATTTGAAACTAAATTAATTATAGAAATTCTTCGTTAATGTCACCTGAACGTATTAATTGTTTCAAAACATTCTTGCCCTGGTACTTTGGTGGCAAAAACAGGAAGGCAGATTATTATATAAATGGTGTCAAGTTGGGAAAAGGGGAAGTACAATGGGATCTGGGGGGGTCCTTGTTCATCAGTCAATGAAAGTAAGCATGCAGGTACAGCAGGCAGTGAAGAAAGCGAATGGCATGCTGGCCTTCATAACAGAGCGGTTGAGTATAGGAGCAAAGAGGTCCTTCTGCAGTTGTACAGGGCACTAGTGAGACCACACCTGGAGTATTGTGTGCAGTTTTGGTCCCTTAGGATGTTCTTTCTATTGAGGGAGTGCAGTGTCGGTTCACAAAGTTAATTCCCGGGACTGTCATATGCTGAGAGAATGGAGCGGCTGGGCTTATATACTCTGGAATTTAGAAGGATGAGAGGGGATCTTATTGAAACATATAAGATTATTAAGGGTTTGGACACGCAAGAGACAGGAAACATGTTTCTGATGTTGGGGGAGTCCAGTACCAGGGGCCACTGTTTAAGAATAAGGGGTAAGCCATTTAGAACAGAGATGAGGAAACACTTTCTCTGGATACTTTCAGGAGAGAGCTTGATAGGGCTCTTAAAGATAGTGGAGTCAGGGGATATGGGGAGAAGGCAGGAATGGGGTACTGATTGGGGGTGATCAGCCATGATCACATTGAATGGCGGTGCTGGCTCGAAGGGCCAAATGGCCTACTCCTGCACCTATTGTCTATTGTCAAAGCCCTGATCTTATCAAGTAGATAACTTTTAGGCATCTGAATGGTCATTGTTGAAACCAGAGTTGAACTCAGTTGCATTTTTGCTATTTTGTGACTATGTCATGCTAAAACAACTTATTCTTACGTATGTAGGATGTTTTTAAACGTGGGCTGACTAAAGCTCAGGATATGTACACAGCAGGCAAACACAAGGAAGCTTGGCTGATGAGGGAAATGGAGGCATTGGTCAAAAATACGAAGGGTGCATGGGACAATTATTGGCAGCTGGGATCAAGTGCATCCCTGGAGGAGTTTCGGGAACTAAGGAGAACTGAAAAAGGAGATCAGAAGGGCAAAAAGGGGCCAGGAGATAGTTCTGTCCGGTAGTATTAAGGACAATCCCAAAAGATTTTATAAATACATAAGGGAGAAAAGGGTAACTAGAGAGAGAGTGGGACCTCTCAGGAATAAAAGCCGTCACCGCTGTGTTGAGCCACAGGAGATGAGCAAAGTCCTAAATGAGTATTTCTCCTCTGTATTTACCGTGGAGAAAGACAGTAGGACGGGGGAACTGGAAGTCAATGGAAGTGTCTTGAGAGCATTCAGGGTTACCATTGAAGAAGTGCTGAAGGTATTATAGAAACATAGAAAATAGGTGCAGGAGTAGGCCATTCGGCCCTTCGAGCCTGCACTGCCATTCAATATGATCATGGCTGATCATCCAACTCAGTATCCTTTACCTGCCTTCTCTCCATACCCCCTGATCCCTTTAGCCACAAGGGCCACATCTAACTCCCTCTTAAATATAGCCAATGAACTGACCTCAACTACATTCTGTGGCGGAGAATTCCAGAGATTCACTACTCTCTGTGTGAAAAATGTTTTCCTCATCTCGGTCCTAAAAGATTTCCCCCTTATCCTTAAACTGTGACCCCTTGTTCCGGACTTCCCCAACATTGGGAACAATGTTCCTGCATCTAGCCTGTCCAACCCCTGAAGAATGTTGTAAGTTTCTATAAGATCCCCCCTCAATCTTCTAAACTCTAGCGTGTATGAAGGTAGACAAATCTCCACGGCCTAATCAAATATATCCAAGGGCTTTGTGGGAAACTAGAGAGGAAATTGCGGGAGCCCTGGTTGAAATTTACGAGTCGCCCTTAAGTACAGGAGAGGTGCTGGAAGACTGGAGGGTGGCAAATGGTGTGCCTCTTTTCAAGAAGGGCTGCAGGGAAAATGTAACTTTCACACCCACTTTTACTCATATAGAGTCATAGAGTGATACAGTGGGGAAACAGGCCCTTCGGCCCAACTCGCTCACACCGGCCAATAATGTCCCAGCTACCCCTGCGCTTGGTCCATAACCCTCCAAACCTGTCCTATCCATGTCCCTGTCCAACTGATTCTTAAATGATGGGATAGTCCCAGCCTCAACTACCTCCTCTGGTTCCACCCACACACCACCCTCTGTGTGACAATACCTGTTAAATCTTTTCCCTGTCACCTTGAACCTATGTCCTCTGGTCCTCAATTCCCTAACTCTGGGCAAAAGACTGTGCATCTACCCAATCTATTCCTCTCATGATTTTGTATACTTCTATAAGATATCCCCTCATCCACCCTACCCTACATGGAATAGAGAACCAGCCTACTCAACCTCTCCCTATAGCTCACACCCTCCAGTCCTAGCAACATCCTCGTAAATCTTTTCCGAACCCTTTCAAGCTTGACAATATCTTTCCTATAAAATGGTGCCCAGAACTGAACACAATATTTTAAATGCGGTCTCACCAACGTCTTATACAACTGCAATATGACCTCCCAACTTCTATACTCAATATGCTGACTGATGAAGGCCAAAGTGCCAAAAGCCTTTTTGATCACCTTATCTACCTGCGACCCGACCTTCATGGAACCATGCACTTGCACTCCTAGATCCCTCTACTCTACAACACTAACCAGAGGCCTTCCATTTACTGTGGATGTCCTGTCCTTGTTTGACGTCCCAAAATGCAACACCTCACACTTCTCTGTATTAAATTCCATCAACCATTCCTCCGCCCACCTGGCCAATCGATCCAAATCCTGCTGCAATCTTTCACAACCTATCTGCTAAACCACTAACTTTTGTATCATCAGCAAACTTACTAATCTTGCCCTGTATGTTCTCATCCAAATCATTGATGTAGATGACAAACAGTAACGGGCCCAGCACCGAATCCTGTGGCACACCACTAGTCACAGGCCTCCATTCTGAGAAGCAACCTTCCACCATCGCCCTCTGCTTCTTTCCATGGAGCCAATTTACTATCCATTCAGCTACCTCTCCTTGAATCCCATGATATCTAACCTTCCAGAGCAGCCTACCATGTGGCACCTTGTCGAACACCTTACTAAAGTCCATGTACTCAACATCTACAGCTCTGCCCTCGTCAACCTTTTTGCTCACCTCTTCAAAATGTGTACCTCCAGAGACATTAAGGTCCAAGCTTCTGAAGAAGGGCCTTGACCTGAAACGTCACTCATTTTGAGATGATCCTTTGAAAAAAATTGTGAAATCTGCAGGGAGAAATCCTTGGCAGGAAGCATCTGTGCAGTAATAGGCCTTCTGCACTGTGGGAGGTTGCATGGAACAGCAAGTTCTACTTGCAAATTGGAGAGAAAAGACATTGGCACCTAGCTCAGTCATGGCCTCTAACTTAGCTCAAACTGTCAAACACCAACAATGCATCTGAGATATTCAGAAATTTAAAAAATACGATTCAAAAACAAAAATAAAGAACTTAATTCAATTGAAAGATTTCAAAAACAAAAGAGCAAAAACACTTTAAAATGCTGAAAAAATATTTAAATACCATTTCAAATGTATATTTCAAATACCATTAATTGCAGCCAAAATCTAAAAAAATCAATTAATTAGAGGTTACTAAAAGGTATCAAAGGTATTTTATTAGTCACATTCACATACACCCAGGTGTAGTGAAGTGAAATGCTTTTTGCCATTTTGCAGCACACAAAAAAAAATACAGACATAACACCAATGAGAGTCTTAAACACATAGAACATCCCCCCACAATGGCTCCAACCATGAGGGAAGGCACAAAGTCCAGTCCCCTACCCCAGTTCACCCGTAGTCGGGCCCATTGAGGCCTCCACAGTTGCCTCTACGGAGGCCCGATGTTCCAGGCCGTTCTCGCCGGGTGATGTTGCTCCGGCGTCGAGAGAGTCCTCCCTGCGGCCTGGGAACCCTGGAACGGCCGCTTCCGCACTGGAGGCCGCGGCTTCCAAAGCCAACAAGGCCGCGCTGGTTGGAGCTCCACAACTGGTGATCTCGTCGCGAGATCCCAGGCTCCCGGTGTAAAGTCAGCGCCGCCGCCCGCAGCTGGCTGCTCCTCAGACCCGCAGATCCGCGATGTTGTTCCCAGCGGTCTCAGCTCACCGGAGCTCCAGCGCGGCGACCCAGGCAAGGCATCACCCACTCCGCGATAGCGCTCCAGCGCTGTGCCGCCGCCGAAAGCCGTGGTTCTGGGCGGTCCCTGACAGGAAACGCCGCTCCAGGCCCGTTGGTAGGCCACGAGGACGTGTCGAAGCTGCAGCCGGAGAAAAGCTGCCTCTCCGACCAGGTAGGGACCCTGAAAGGTAGTTTCCCCCCTCCCCCCTCCCCCCCCACAAAAGATGTCTGTTCAAAGATTAACAATGTTTTTTATAAATTAAGAATTGAACTTAGCATTTCTGTACACTAAAATTAATTCAGGTGGTACAGCAATAATTCAGTAAAGACTGGCACTTAATCCACAGCATTTCTGACACATAACATAGAACAGTACAGGCATACATTGGCCCTACCCCTGAATTCAAATCCAAGACGAAGCTATGGGCACTCCTATGGGCCCTAGCTATGCCTGCCTCTTTGTAGGGCACGTCGAACAATCCCTGTTCCACTGGCCCTATCCCCGAACTCTACCCCCACTACATTGATGACTGTATTGGTACTTCCTCCTGCACCCATGCAGAACTCATCGACTTCATCAACTTCACCACTAATTTCCATCCTGCAATCAAATTCACTTGGACCATCTCCGACATCTCCCTACCGATTCTAGATCTCACCGTCTCCATCACAGGAAACAGACTATTGACCAACATCTACTACAAACCCACTGACTCCCATAGCTATCTTGATTACACTTCTTCCCCCCCTGCTTCCTGTAAAGACTCTATCTCCTACTCCCAATTCCTCTGTCTACACCGCATCTGTGCCTGGGATGAGGTGTTCCATACCAGGGCATCGGAGATGTCCTCATTCTTTAGGAAACGGGGGTTCCCCTCTTCCATTATAGATGAGGTTCTCACTAGGGTCTCCTCGATATCCCGCAGCTCTTACTACCCTTCCCCCATTCGTAACAAGTCCCCCTTGTCCTTACATTTCACCCCATCAGCATTCGCAAACAGCATATAATCCTCCAACCTTTTAGCCACCTCCAACGAGATACCACGACTGGCCATATCTTCCCATCTCCACCCCTTTCTGCTTTCCACAGAGACCGTTCCATCCAAAACTCCCTGGTCAACACGGCCCTTCCCACCCAAACCACCCCCTCCCCAGGAGACGCAACACCTGTCCCTTTACCACCCCCCTCAACTCCATCCAAGGACCCAAACAGTCTATCCAGGTGAGGCAGAGGTTCACTTGCACCTCTTTCAACCTTACCCATTGTATCCGCTGTTCCAGGTGTCAACTTCTCTACATTGGCGAGACTGAGCGCAGGCTCGGCTATCGTTACACTGAACACCTCCTCTCAGTCAGTCTTAACCTACGTGATCTCCTGGTGGCTCAGCTCTTCAACTCCCCCTCTCATTCCCTTTATATACTGGGCCTCCTCCACTGTCAGAGTGAGGCCCAGCGCAAATAGGAGGAACAGCACCTCATATTTCGCTTGGGTAATTTACATCCCAGCGGTATGAACATTGACTTCTCTATCTTCAGAAAGCCCTTGTTTTCTCTCTCCATCCCTTTCCCCTTTCCAGTTCTCCCACTAGTCTTACCGTCTCCGACTACTTTCTATCTTTGTCCCGCCCCCTCCCCTGATATCAGTCTGAAGGAGGGTCTCGACAAGAAACGTCGCCCATTCCTTCTCTCCAGAGATCTCACCCGCTGAGTTACTCCAGCATTTTTTGTCTACCTTCAATTTAAACCAGCATCTGCAGTCTTTCTTACACATAGAACAGTACAGCACAGGAGCAGGCCCTTCGGCCCACAAACTCCATGCCAAATATGATGCCAAATATGATGCCAAGTTAAACTAATCTCCGCTGCCTGGTCATAATCCATGTTCCTCCATTCCCTGTGTATCCATGTGCTTCTCCTTATATATCACAGCACTGCCACCCACTGACTCTACGGTGCAAGTGAGGGTTGACTCATAGGCTGAAGTACAAAGCTAACATCCACAGCAAAGAATACATTGCAGAACTTTTGATATTGTAAATGCTAAACAGGTCAACTCTGGTTTCATGCCAGGATCTATCATTAAATGAAATGAAAAGATACAGTAAGGAGATTGTCAGGGACTCATTTAGGCATAATTTCAAGCACAGCAGAATGTTTTTCTGTATTCTTTCTTCAAAGATAAATATGCACAAGCCTGTCCAAAGGCCACTTGCATGCCATTGTCATGTCTTCCTCCACCACTATCCCTGACAGCGCTTTCCAGGCACCCACCACTCTCTATGCAAAAAATACATGTCCCACACATCTCCTTTAAACTTTGCCCTTTTTACCTTAACGTTATGCCATCTAATCTTTAATATTTCCATCCTGGGAAAAAGGTTCTGACTGTCTACCCTATCTATACCTCTCATAATTTTATATACCTATCAAATCTCCCCTCAGCCCCCTACACTCCTGAGAAAAAATCCAATCCAAGTTTGTCCTACCTCTCCTTCGTGCTAATACCATCTAATCCAGGCAGCTTTCATGTAAACATCTGCCGCAACCTCGCCAAAGACTCTACATCCTTTCCGTCATGAGGCAACCAATAATCCAAATGTAGCCTAACCAAGGTCATATAAAGCTGCAAACCGACTGCCTCTTACACTCAGTACCCTGGCTGATGAAGGCAAACATACTATAGGCCTTTTTTTTAATCAATCTATCGACTTGAGTTGCCACTTTCAGAGATCTATGGACAGATCCCAAGATCCCTCTGTACATCTATGATGTGTGTTTGATGTACAAAAAGTCAACACCCGAACAGGGACTTGAACCCTGGACCCTCAGATTAAAAGTCTGATGCTCTACCAACTGAGCTATCCGGGCCCTTGTAGTATCCAGTTTTAATATCCTCCTCAAAGTGTTCTGTCCCGTTTCGACGCCGGAGTTTCGATCATCCTGACAAGAGGGCCTGAACATCGGGCCGTCAGTAGCGGCGACTGCGGAGGGTTCAAAGGCCCCAACCAGGGGTGAACAAAGAGGAAGATGACTGAACTTTATTGCTTTCCATCACAGTGGGAAATTCCGCTGTGGTGGATGTTTATGTTGAACTTTATTGTGTATTATAGACAATAAACAATAGACAATAGGTGCAGGAGCAGGCCATTTGGCCCTTCAAGCCAGCACCGCCATTCATATTGTGTTATTTCATATATCAATGTTGTATCAGTGTTGTATCAATATTCCATATTGTGTTATTTTTATTTGAATGGCTATATGGTAACTCAAATTCACTGTACCAATTGGTGCATGTGACAATACATGTGAACTTGAACTTGAAATTCATTTTGCAGGACATGCTCATCATATTTGTGTGAGATATTCAGTTAAAAGTTAAATGGGACCATGCTTCTCCCTCACTATTCCACAGCGTATCAAATCACTCAGAGTCATTTCTGGTCTCCCCATTACAGGAAGAATGTGAAGGCTGTGGAAAGGGAGGCCAATTCTCTGGATTCGAGGCCACTTCTCTGGATGTTTTCAAGAGAGAGTTAGATAGAGCTCTTAAAGATAGCGGAGTCAGGGGATATGGGGAAAAGGCAGGAACGGGGTACTGAATGGGGATGATCAGCCATGATCATATTGAATGGCGGTGCTGGCTCGAAGAGCCGAATGGCCTACTCCTGCACCTATTGTCTATTGTCTGTTATATATTGTCTATTCTAGGGTATAAGCTACAGGGAGAGGCTAATCAGACTTGGATTGTTTTCTCTGGAATGCCAGAGGTTGTGTGGAAACCTGATAGAAGTATATAAAATGATGAGTGGCATAGATAGGTTGGACATTCAAAACATTTTTTCCCCAGGATGGAAAAATCAAATACTAGATGGCATACTTTTAAGGTGAGAGGGGCAAAGTTTAAAGGAGAAATGTGGAGCAAGTATTTTACAGACACTGGTGAGTGCCAGGAGCACACTGCCAGAGCAGCTACAATAGAGGCATTAAAGAGACTTGTGGATAGGCATAGGGAATGGAGGGATATGGATTGTGTGCAAGCATATATGAATTGGTCTTGGCATCAAGGTGTCAAAGGTTAAGGGGAAGAAATGTTGTTGAGAGGGAAAGATAGATCAGTCATGAGTGAATGGCAGAGTAGACACGATAGGCTGAATAGCCTCCTATGACATGAACAGACACTGTGGGCTGAAAGGCCTGTTCTTGTGCTATACCGTTCTATGTTCTCTTTAAGAAAGAACTGCAAATGCTGGAAAAATCGAAGGTCGACAAAAATTCTATTTTCTATGTTCGATGTAAGTTAGCTGGTAAGTCATCACCTCTGAGAATTTTATTATTCTCAGAGTTATTAATCATCCACCTCTTTGTGGACCCCTTGTTTGTCAAGAACGTCTGGAAAGAGATAGATAGAGTCTTTGTTCATGTTCATCCAATGCAGCTGCATAGCATTATACATCATTTTCTAAAATATATAAGATAAGATATTGAGTGGTCTTAAAAGGATGGATATGGGGAGAGTTCAGTTTATTGTCATGCGTACCGAAGTACAGCCTTTGTTGCGTGATAACCAGTCAGCGGAAAGACAATACAGGATTACAATCGAGCCATCCCACAGTGTACAGATACATGATAAGAGGAATAACGCATTCGGGACACATACAAGGGCAAAGATCTGGCACACTTTGGTCTGCCCAAACCTTATTGTTCTTCTAGTGCAAGGAGTGGTCTGAAACCAAATGATGGCAATAAACACATTCCAAGGTGCAGGAACACATGCTGAGTGATGCTCTAAGCTTGATGCATCCATTGCAAAGGCTTTGTGGAGAAGAACAACTGTAATGGGTGTTGTCTCCACTGGATATTGAGCAACTCTGGGCCGTGTACTCTTATGACCAACAGATGGGGACTGCAAAAATGATGACATTTTCCATATTGTAAACATCATAGGAAAATATATCTTTGGTTAGAGCATACTTGGAGAATGGTGTGCAGTTCTGGTCACCACGCTATTGGAGGGATGTGATTAAGCCAGAAAGGGTGCAGAAAAGATGAACAAGTATATGATCTAACTGGCAGACTTGTTACAAGGGGAGATTGGATACATTGTGACTGATTTCCCGGGAGCAAAGTGGACTGAGGGGTAACCTTACAGGGGTTTATAAAATCATGATAGGCGTCATTACTGCAGATAGTCACAGTCATTTTCCCAGGGTAGGGGAGTGTAAAACTAGAGGGCATAGGATTAAGGATTTTAAAGGAGATTAGGCAGTGCGAGCATTACACACAAAGGGTGTAGCTACATGAAACAAGCTGCTAAAGGAAACAATAGAGGAAGGTACTATTGAAACGTTTATAAAATGTTTAAATGCTTGTGAATGGGACTATCACAGTTCGGCAACATGGTCCGCATGGGCGAGTTGGGCTGAAGGCCTATTTCTGTGCTAGGTCCCATGAATGAGGGCAAAGTCATCTCCCGCGTGTATGCTCTAATATTTTATGAAGTAAGTATATATTTAGATAAAGCACATTTTTTTAATCATCAGCTTGGCCGGCATAAGGCATCACCCCAAACGTTTCCAATGCCATGGTTTTCTGTCACCTGCTTGAGATGTATTCCTCAATATTGCATGGAGAATCCATAAACATGTAGGTTGGGGAATACATGGGGAATACATGGGGAATACATGGGGAATACATGGGGAATACATGGCTCCAGTAAGTCTGACAGTCTGACATAGAATTAACTATTTTGTGCATCTTTGTGCTTCGAACAGATTTCCCATTAATTCAGACAAATTAATCTCTGTTTAAGACACCCAAAATATATATTTCATTAAATGTAGTCTTCCATGAATTCTGCTATTCACTTTTGAAGTATTTTTAATATTAATACAAAGATCGTCCAAAATAAATCATCTTGCTTATGCTTTCATTGTGCCTTAACTGAAATGAAATGTGTCACCACTAGAGGATACTACACATCAGTGCCTCAGTGTTATTTTTATTTTCAGCACTGCTAGTGAGCAACATAGAGTTTTGATTAACTTCCACTCTTTGCTGATCTCTGAGATATGGCACACTTGCCTTCATTGGCCCTGGCATTGAGTACTGGAGTTGGGCCTGTCCCACTAGCGCGACTTTTCAGCGACTGTCTTCGTCTTTCAAGCTCGAGGACACTCGCCTGAAAAACCTCGAGCTGGATGGACCGTCAGCGATGAAACCGCGAGCTGGATCGTCCGTCTGCACACACACACACACACAAACAAACACATCGCAAAGGTGGGGGCCAGGGAAAGCGGGAGAGCGCTGTCTCAAATTCACACCCGCGGTGAACAGGAATGTAAAACACGGCTGGCACAGTTACGGTAAGTCCTTTAGGGGTGGGGGGAGAGAAGGGGAGAGAAGGGGAGACAAGGCGGGAGAAGGCGGGAGAAGGGGGGAGAATGAGTGGAGACACTGTTAAGAAGCCAGACAACTTTTGATAAAGTTTAGCGGGCATTTAACATTACCGTTCGGTTTACTTACCTTTTTTTTCTCAACGAGCTTTACCTTCGATTACCTTTGATTGCCTTTGATTACCTACGATGGCATTACGACCTACTATGACCTACCTTGACTAAACCTACGAGTAAAAAAATATAGATTTTTTCCATGGCAACCTTTTTTTACTCGCGGGCATTTCTCAGCATGTTGAAAAATATGGTGCGACCTAGCTGAGGCCTCGAGTACGCGGGGACTACTCTCGAGCATGAAGGAGAGTTACAAAGACCTCCTAGGACCTCGTGTCGATGATGCTGCGAGTATGAGTCGAGGGCAAACTCTTCTAAACTCGCCAATTAGGTCGTCGCAGTGGGACAGGCCCTTTAGGCTGGGACTCTTTTCCATGGAACAAAGTAGGCTAAGTTGTAACTTTATGGATGTTTATAAAATGATGATAGGCATGGATAAGATAAATAGTCACAGTAATATTTCCAGTCTAAGACTAGCGGGCATAGATTTAAGGTGAGAGGGGAAAGATTTAAAACATAGAGGGTGTGGGTATACGAAATGAGCTGCCAGACAAGGCGATAGCGAGCCAGAGCAGCTGAGCAGGTCAGGCAGCATCTAAGAAGAACGTGTATAGACAACATTTCGGGTGGGGACCCTTCATTAGACTGGATCTGAAGAAGGGTCCCGACTCGAAACATCACCTATTCATGTTCTCATGAGATGCTTCCTGACATGCTGAGCTACTTCAGCACTCCATGTCTTCTTTTGTAAACCAGCATCTTCAGTTCCTTGTTTCCACATTTCGCTGCCAGAGGAGGTGGTGGAGGCAGGTGCAATTACAATGTTTAAAAGAAACATTCGCACAGGTACATGATCAAAAATATTTGGAGGAATATGGGCCAAATGCAAGCAAGTAAGATTAGCTTAGATAAACATGTTGGCTAACATGGACAATGAAGGCCTATTTCTGTACTGTATAACAACAAATCTATGGATCTATCCTGCTGCACCATAATCCCGCTCCACCAATATCTTCTAATTCATGTATCCAAAAGATGCGTAATGTTGAAAGTCATGGAGCCACTGACACAGTAGTGGTTTTATTCCAAATGTTAAGATTGTGATTAGCTTTTTACATGCATTTTTGCTTGGGCCCTCACTTTTAAAAGCACGTTTTCTGGAAATGGAAGTCCAGAGTTGAATTTTACTTTGTAGTTATATCCTCCATGCATATTTAGATTTAGCATTGATTAACCCGATTTTGCATTTATATACTCAACCTGAAAGAGAAACCTCATTAGAAACTAAGATCGTAGTTCAAATTTTCATTCTCCTGCAGCTGATCCATTCATTATGCAATTGACAAGGGGACTTGAAAGGTTGACTGAGGCCAGGGATTTGGTTAAAGTGGTTTCCCTTCGGACAACCATGCTACAGTCAATCCACAGATTTACTGTTGTCTTTGAGGGAGGGTGCTATAAATGGACAGAAATGTTCTTGAGTGCACAGCCCAGTAGAGCTAGTGTGGTGGGGAAGCCACAATACAGAGACGGACATTGTAATACCATTGTGACTCTAACCACCATGTTTAAGAGCTGGTAGGTGTCAACAGCATGGCAGGCACCTGCAGAGAAAGGACCAGAGCAGGGCAGAATCGAACATGATAAAATCCATCGGGTTATTGGTGATCAAAATGAGACCAAGGTACCAAGATGGCGAAGCATGAGCAGATGGCAAGTGGCTTGATGGACAACTGTACCAAAGTGCGTTTGGCCTTATTGAAATGGTTTGTGCCTCCAGTGAGTGTGAAATTGCAAAGATCTTCAACTCCCTGCTGCCCAAGGTCAATACACACACTCCAGTTGTGATAGATGTGCCGGCCAAGCTTACTAACCACACAGAAACAGAGTAAGCACCACAGACCAAAGCCATCACTGTAAGTGGATGTAGAGATGTTTGTTTAGGAATGTGACTGCCTCCCACTCTATTCAGCCCCATTTACTAATGATTGTTTACATTTTTAAGACGATCAGTTTGTTATAAATGTTCTAAAAAAATAGCTAAACAACAGTTCAAGGATTTGATGTATGAAACATTAAACATTTCCTTAGTTAGTAAAAATTCTGATTTTCATTATGAGAAAAACATATTAATTTTATCTTCTGGCAGCCACAAGTTATATATCTGCAACTATTGTGCACCCTGTTCTTGTGGCTCATTAGCAGCCAAAGGCATCTCCCACTAATTACTTCCTTGCCACCCTGTTCATTGCTACTTCCTTGTCATCCAGTGTCGTGTGGCAACTCAGCAGTTTATCCTCACCTAAGTCAACTGCATTCACCATATTCATCCTGATCATAGCTGGTGTCAAAGCCAAGTTCAGGTGCAAAGTGGCGTTATCTTTAGCATTCAACAATGGTCATTGAAACACTTGCAGGCAAGTATTGCAAACATTTCACTGACCACTGACAACTAGAATTGTTACTTCAACAAACATATTGTCGTCACCACCATTTGCACTATTGCATCTCCATGAGATGAACAATTGATTCTGTGGCAGAATGCCATCAGCTGATAGCTTTCCTCTTGAATATTTAGCTTGGATGTTGCAGATAATGCTACAAAATCACAACACATGAGGTGAGCACATTATAGTTTGTTGAAGACATGACCAAAAAGGTCGATGAGAGCAGAGCTGCAGATTTGTATATATGGACTTCAGCAAAACATTTGACATGGTAGGCTACTCTGGAAGGTTAGATCGCATGGGATCAAAGGAGAGAAAGCTGAATGGATAGAAAATTGGCTTCATGGAAGGAAGCAAAGGGTGATGGTGGAAAGTTGCTTCTCGGACTGTAGGCCTGTGACTAGTGGTGTGACTCAGTGCTGGGCCCGTTACTGTTTGTCATCTATGGCAACTTACTGTTACTGTTTTTTTGACTATTTTAAATTATTTTTTGTGTGTTTTAAAAGTATGTGTTAATGTTCTCTGGTTTGTTTTATGGGGAAGGTGGGGGAGGGGGTCGGGGGAAACTTTTTATCAATCTCTTACCTTGACGAAGATACATTTATTTTCCGGATCGTATCTCCGGTCACTCTGTGGCCAAACATCATGGAGCTGGAGGCCTTGCTTGAGACTGACTTTGAGCATCTCCACGGGGACTTGCCATTGGAGCCTGCGATCCCTTTCCTGGGATCCACGCTCCAACCGCGGCCTGCGGATTCCAACATCAAGGAGCTCGCAGTCTTGGGTAGAGACTGATGTCGGGAAGCTCCAGTCGCATAAGGTTTTGATCAGCCTCGTCCCGGGGTAGATCGCCCGGTGCGGGGAAGCTGAGATTCCACCCCCCGCCCCAAATGCAGGAGCTTGATCGCCCCGACACGGAGGGCTTGCCGGCGGCTATGGGAATCAAGATCATCCCGTCAACGGAAGGCTCGAGGCCCCTGACTGCGAGAGAACAAAGAAGGGACGAGATTTTACTTTTTTTCACCTTCCATCACAGTGAGGAATGTGGAGTAGTCACTGCGGTGTCACATGTTTATGTCAAAATGTATTTTGTGTGTTTTGTTGCTTTTTATTGGTATGACTACGGCAAATCAAATTCCTCATATGTTGCAAAACACACTTGGCTAATAAAGTAATTATAATTATGATATCAATGATTTGGATGAGAACATACAAGGCAAGATTCGCAGGTTTGCAGATGATACAAAGGTGGGTGGTTTTGCAGATGGTGAAGATGGGTGTGACAAATTGCAGCAGGATCTTGATCGATTGGTCAGGTGGGCTGAGGAATGGTTGATGGAATTTAATGCAGAAAAATGTGATGTGCTGCATTTTGGGAAGTCTAACATGGACAGGACCTAGGCAGTGAATGGTAGGGCTCTGGAGAGTTTTGTACAGCAGACGGATCTAGGAGTGCAGGTGCAGGGTCTCCTGAAGGTGGAGTTGCAGGTAGATTGGGTGGTCAAAAAGGCTTTTGGCCACATTGGCCTTCATCAGTCAGAGCATGGAGCATAGAAGTTGGGAGGTCATCAAAGGTAGACACAAAATGTTGGAGTAATTCAGCGGGTGAACCAGCATCTGCAATTCTTTCTTACACACAGTTGGGAGATCATGTTGCAGTTGTATAAGATGTCACCAAGGCCGCATTTAGAGTATTGTGTTCAGTTCCATTAGCAGAGAGGGCAAAGATCCAAGGGTACAGATTTAAAGTGATTAGTGAAAGGTGAAAGGATAACAAATGGAAATATATTTCCATGAGGAAATAGTCGTAACCTAAGTACACTGCCTGAATGTATCGTGGATGCAGATTCAACTGTAACTTTAAAAAATGAATTAAAAGAAATTGCAGCAATATGGGGAAAGGTTTGACAACCGTACTGATTGGATTGTTCTATGAAGAACCAACACAACTTGAATAGCCAAATGGCCTCCTTGTGCACTACAGTGATTGCATGGCTGTCTGAAATAGATGTTGTACCATCATGATACAATATTAATCAGAAGCATATACTGTAGACCATGTGAATAAGACAATCTCTCTTCTGCGGCCTTGGAAGAAATTGACATAATCGGTGCCCAATGAATGCAATGCCTTTCACCATATGTACCAATGCATGCCTGAGTTTAAAGTCCCACAAAATAAGGACTCTGTTTGAAAGAAGTGGTGGCAGTTATGAAGTCTGCCATATGAAAGGAATGAAAATCATATGGGAGGAAATGATGAGAGACTGAAAACAAGGATTATCAGTGAAAACACCTCGTAGCTGGAAAAACACCACCATAATTGCAGAATAAGCAGTCTGAGAATCATGTGATTAGAGAATGACAGGGGTGGAAATAATGGGCCAAACCGAATGGCAAAACATAAACACAATTTAATTAGAATGAGGAAGTGTGGCAAAAGCAACACATTCATGAAGCAGGTTAAAAAAACAAACATCCAAAATATTAATTTTTGTTTTGCTCATATGCAAACGTTATAGGACTTCAATTAACAGGATAAAATAATGTTAAATGATTAACATAATGTTCACTTTGAACTAAAGGCAGGAACGACAAACAGCGTATTTATGAACATTTTTTTATACATACAATTAATAGGTGCAATTTATAACATTTTAGAACACCAGACAATATACAAGTTATTATAATAATTCACATCAGATTTTTGCCAAACTATTGCACCCTAATTATCTCATATACTTCCATTAAATTATTTATCTAATACTTCGATTCAATTAGTTGCAAAAATGGTAAAAGAGAAAAGTGAAGTACTTGTTAATGGGCCTGTCCCACTTAGGTGACTTTTTAGGCGACTGCAGGAGACTATGCAGTCAAGTCAAGAGAGTCGCCACGTGCTCGCCACATGTTCGCGGGTAGTTGCCGGGGAGTTGTCTTCATGGTCGTGAGGAGTTCCCACATTCTGGGAACTAGTCGCGACCTCATTATGGTCACCAAGAATTTTTCACCATGTTAAAAAATTTGCGGTGACTAGAATGAAGCCGCCATAGAGAGTAGCGAAAATTCTCAAGCCACATGTGGGTCGCAAGAAGGTCCTAATGGGTTGCCAGGAGGTCAAAGGTTTTCTTACGGTGTTGTGGATTGTAGCCGGTGCTGACCGGTGAATTTCATTGGCTCATTGGGGAAAAAAAACATAAGCAATAGTTTTCAGAACCAAGGATAACCGACCGGTAATGTTAAATGTTCGCCGAACTTCTCAGCTGTGTATCTCTGGCTTATTAAAAGTTGTCTGGCTTCTTAAAAGTTGTCTCCACTCCTCCCCCCCCTTCCCCCTCTCCTCCCCCCTCTTCTCTTCCCCCCTCTTCTCTCCCCTCTTCTCTCCCCTCTTCTCTCCCCTCTTCTCTCCCCTCTTCTCCCCCCCTCACCCCGCATCACCCCCTCTTTTAAAGGACTTACCGTACACTGTGCTAGCCATCTTAATTACAGCGCCAACCTTCCTGTTCATCGCAGTGTGTGTCTGTATCACCTTAACTTTGCACCGTGTGAATTTCAGACAGCGCTCCCACCGTTTGCCCTGGCCCCTGCCTTTGCGATGTGTTTGTGTGTGTGTTCCACTCTGACAGTGGCCGTTCCAGTTGCCAGTTTTTCAGGCGACTGCCGGCAACTTGATAGTCGCCGGCAGTCGCCTGAAAAATCGGCTAAGGAACAGGCCCATTGGGAAGCATATTGTACAAAGACTGTAGAAATGGTGTCACTTTTTTCAAAACCAGTGATAAATTTGAAATTGTTGTGCTGCTGAAAGTAAGAATTTCATTGCTCTATCTGGACATATGACAATAAACCACTCTTGACTCTTGAAACTATGCATTTAAACAATATGCCTTTAACTGCACATAATATCAACTATTTGAAGCCGTTTATCACAGGTACAGTAATACTTAACCATATAACCATATAACCATATAACCATATAACAATTACAGCACGGAAACAGGCCATCTCGGCCCTACAAGCCTGTGCCGAACAACTTTTTTCCCTTAGTCCCACCTGCCTGCACTCATACCATAACCCTCCATTCCCTTCTCATCCAGAACTTGTAGAAGAATTTGTTGCAATTTACATTAGAAAGGGCTAAAATGAATGGATAGATATATGGTGAAATATGCAGCAAGAGTTTAGAGTTATATCTATTTTGAAACAACAAGAACAAATGTTATTTTAACAATGCTATATTTTTAGACACAAGGATGACAAGGATGATGAAGATCAAAAACATTTTCCTTCTGATGCCGTGGAAGAGTTGCACTACAGGGCTCTGACTGTTATTGTTCAGGCAGTGGATATTGACCTGCACCACAGAAGTATCAATTGTAGGGATACAATCTTTATTGCTTTTTGGGACGAGATCCGATTTATAATTTTAGATTCAAATTTCCTTGAAATAGTAGCTCTTGCTATATTTTGAGAGAGAGATGATTCTCTCTTAGTTGACTTGAGACTAATGGTGCAGAGATGACAATACACAACTACTCAGTTCAATTCCATTGATTCAGAACACACTTTACACCTGACTGCTTTTGCCCTGCTTATCGGAAGTAGGTGGTACAGTCAACGTTAAAATTCAATGCAGAATTGTATATTTATAATCAGAAAATAACGATAGGATACTTGGTAGTACTCAATGGTAATACTTCATAACAGTCTTATTTTGCTTACATAGAGACAATATGTCCCAGTAAGAACATAAGAAACAGGAGCAGGAATTGAGCTTTTGGCTTCAGCAGCCTGCACCATTAAAATAACCCAATCTGATCTGATCCTGGCTTGGACTTTTCCCCTCCTGTCTGATCCCCATAATCCTCAATTAATTTACAAGCCAAACATGATTTGTGCCAGCCTTGAATATATTTAATGACTCAAGTTAATAACATGTATACTTAATCACTTGACTTTACTGTGCTTTCTATGTTAATCATTTTTCGTTCAGTTACTTTCATTTGAATCTTTGCGCAGTGAGTCAGCCTCCTCCGGAAGTTGCCACTCAGTAACATGTAGAGAAATGGATTAATGCTGCTGCTGGCATAGCTGAGGCAGATGGAGATATAATAGACAATGAAATATGTTGTGGTCGGCTGAGTGACATTGAGATTCACCAGTTGAATCACCTGGTACGGCGTTGAACTAACCACAAAAACACCCACCAAAACCAGGACCATTTTGGTTAGTCGTTTGAGCCGTGCGCTGGGGATGGTTACATCATATCTAAATGGTAAAGAGATAAAATAAATGTATTGACGTGCACCAATTTTACTTCCTATACCTGTGTCAGGGCAAGGTTATTGTTGTTCAAGAAGGAACTGCAGATGCTGGAAAATCGAAGGTAGACAAAAGTACTGAAGAAACTCAGCGGGTGCGGCAGCACCTATGGAGCGAAGGAAATAGGCAACGTTTTGGGCCGAAACCCTTCTTCAGACTGAAACGTTGCCTATTTCCTTCGCTCCATAGATGCTGCCGCACTTGCTGAGTTTCTCCAGCACTTTTGTTTACCCAAGGTTATTAAGGTTATTTCTAATGGTGAGATTGGTCATATCGTGCTGTCTCAGTCACCCCATCTGGACATGATCCTCTTGAAGAAGTTCAATCAATTCCAGAGCCAGCACCATGACTGAATAATTCAATATTGTGTGATCATGATCGATCAAGGCTGTGTTACATTGCCGGCTAATTCAGGGTTAGGTTACAGTTCGATAGAGCATTACTCCTATATCAGGAGGGTTCATCAGTCTGTTGAATTTATTTGCTACTTCAGTAGTATTATGCTTTCCTGTAAATGTTTAGTTGGATGCATTTTCCCTTGTGCTTTCTTTCAATTTAATCTACCAATCTGTTCTTGATCTGTTCATTTCCTTGTACAAAATTCATTAAATTATTGTTATTTAACTAGAAATGGTTGGGGTACGAGACGGGGAAAGAAAAGAAGGGAAGAAGTCTTGCAAGATTAATAATTCTTGGGCATCAAATGTAATTCTCTACTGTCTGACCCACACTCCCCTCATCTCCCAGTGCCAATCGCAGCATAATAAGGCACCTGGCCTTTGCCAAACTATACTCAATAACAAGGTAAACAGTCATCGCACAGAGAGCACTCCAATGCATGATACCTCTTTTCAACAATGTTTTTATTTAAAGCTGTAGAGTTTATGGAAGAATCTGAGGGGGAGGGGGTCAGGTCAAAATAGTTCTAGATGTGGGGTCAATCTACCGGAGGCTTGTGTATTAGAGGGTTGTGTGGCCTTGTATTTGTGGCTTTAAGAGAAATGTGTTAAGTCATTTAAATAATATTCAGCTGGGGCTTCAGCTTTGTTAAAAAGTGGGTCCCTCCAAGAGTGAACAGCACTGGAAATTATTCAGATTAAAATGCAATAACAAAATGTGGGTGTCACATGAATACTTACACCAATTTAGGGTAGCTGGAAGACAGAAATAACTATATCACAGTCCACACAAATCAAGCCAAAAAAGACCAATATTTTATAAACTGTTTCTCTGGGATCTATGTGCAATTTGGTTAATATTCTACTCATGCCATTTCTATCCAATCAACACTGGTTTCTCTGGCACAGATACTATTCCAATCTATGCACTAGTTGCTACATTTCAGAGATACGCTTTTCCCTGTGAAATGTGAGCATTGGTATCACTGTATCCTGTTGCCGTATCAGTGATCAGGTTATTAGTGAATAGGTCTGTTTGGCAGTACTGTTGCTGACACCCTATATCCTCTTGTTCATACTGAAGTTGGCTATAAAACACGTCAGCAGCTAATGATGTTGTGAAAAAGATACAGTATATTATTGCTAATTTTTTTTTTTCCTTTTCAGATGGTTCATGCAAGATCACAATAAAGCAGCATCCGCTGCTCTAGATGTCAGCTGATTTACATCGGGGAGACTAAGCGACGGTTGGGAGATCGTTTCGCCGAACACCTCCGCTCAGTCCGCAATAACCTACCAGAACTCCCGGTGGCTCAGCACTTCAACTCCCCCTCCCATTCCCAATCCAACCTCTCTGTCCTGGGTCTCCTCCATTGCCAGAGTGAGCAACACCGGAAATTGGAGGAATAGCACCTCATATTCCGCCTGAGCAGCTTGCATCCTGATGGCATGAATGTTGAATTCTCCCAATTTTGCTAGCCCTTGTTGTCTCCTCCCCTTCCTTAAACCCTCGAGCTGTCTCCTCCCATCCCCCCGCCCTCGGGCTCCTCCTCCTCCCCTTTTCCTTCCTTCTCCCCTCCCACCCCCCCATCAGTCTGAAGAAGGGTTTTGGCCCGAAACATTGCCTATTTTCTTCGCTCCTTAGATGCTGCTGCACCCGCTGAGTTTCTCCAGCAATTTTGTGTACCTTCGATCTTCCAACATCTGCAGTTCCTTCTTGATCACAATAAACCACTGTGGTTTAATAATAAATCCTTGTTCCACTTTTCCACTTCTCTCACCCATTCTAAAACTCAGACCAATTTTCCTTTGGTTTCCTGAACTGTAACAAGGAGACAACATGCTTGATTGAGGACCAACGTCTGGGCACATTTAGTCTCAGCACTAAATTTTCTAACTGCAAGCAATTCACTTTCTCTGTCTGTATCAGCACATAATATTTCTGCTGTAAACTATCCATCTGTAATATTGGCTCTGTTCTTTTTTCTCCATGAACAAATTTTATCCTGCTGGGCATGCTCCTACTACCCTGCCATTTGTGGTACATTACATGTCTTATTCTGTATTGTCATTGTCTAACTGAATGAATTAATGTATGTTTGAATGCATGAATGAATGAATGAATTAATTAATTAATTAATTGATTAATGAATGAATAAGTTTATTGGCCAAGTATGTACACATACAAGGTATTTGCCTTGGTGCTCCACTCTCAAGTAATAACACGACATACAATAAACAATTAAGAATAAAACATAAGACATTACGTTTGATTTTCCAGCATCTGCAGTTCCTTCTTAAACAAGAATAAAACATAAAACATTAAAACATTAAGAATAAAACATTATAGTTTAAACATGTAAATGAAATAAAATGTCAGAGCAAAAGGAGGCTACAGACTTTTGGTTATTGAGTAGAGCTGCTGCTCATGGAAAAAAGCTGTTTTTTTGTCTGGCAGTGGCAGCTTTGACAGTCTGGAGTTGCCTTCCAGAGGGAAGGCTTCAAAGCATTTGTGGCCAGGGTGAGAGGGGTCAGAGATTATCTTACCTGCTCGCTTCCTGGCCCTTGCAGTGTACAGTTCGTCAATGGGGGGGAAGGTTACAGCCAACAACCTTCTCAGCTGATAGAACAATTCACTGCATTAACCAACTTTACCAGAGATCGTCCACAACTTATCCCCACAGCAATCCTGGCTTCTCCCTGTCACCAATATTCTCCTAATGTTATCCCATCCCCAACTCAGTATTAACTTCTTTTCTCTCTTTCCCATTTCTGACTTGAAACCCTAATTCTATTTTACTTTCCACAGATTCCCGTCAGGCTAGCTGGGTGCTTCCAGTATTTCTATTTTAATTTCCAATTTCCAGTATCTTCAGTGTTTTTTCCTAAACTACTGAACTACTATCTACCTCTTTGATGACCCTCAGACTATCCTTGAGTGGACTTTGCTGGCTTTACCTTGCACTAAACGTTATTCCCTTATCATGTATCTATACACTGTAAATGGATTGATTGTAATCATGTATTGGCTTTCTGCTGACTGGTTAGCACACAAGAAAAAGCTTTTCACTGCACCTCGGTACACGTGACAATAAACTAAACTGAACTAATAAATCCTTATGTAGTCCCTGACACTTTTATTGACCATCTTAAATCTGTGCCCTCTATTCACAGAAACTTCTGCTCCTCCTTAGCTATTAGTCATAAAGTCATACTGCATTTAAAGGAGCCCTTCGGCCCAACTCATGCATGCCAAACAAGATGCCAAGATGACCAAGAGGTCTGGTCCATTGGTTTGTAGATTCAAATCACTCTGCTGCAACCACAGAGCTTTAAATTAGTTACATGAATCTACAATTTAAACAAAATTAGTATATTTAATAGTGATCATGAAAATTACTGGACTGTCATAAAAATAATAACCATGGAAATCTGTCTCTTCTCAGTTCCGCCTACATATGACTGCAGTCGAGCAGAAAACTGGTTCACTCATAACTGGCCTCTGAAGTGGCATAACAGGCCACATAGTCCAAGAACAACTGGCATTAGATGCCAACAATACCATAATTCTTTGAGCAAAATAAAAACTTAGCGCATCAACAAAGATACAAAAGATGTTAAAGAAAGTAATCCCCGTTGATCATTTTACTTGTTCTGTCTCTTACCTTCCATTTTTCTTGTTTTCCTGGTGGATGCCCCATGTGTAACATAGAATCAGTATGTAGAAAATCAGTATCAGCGGTAAAGGAACAAAGAAAGAAGTTATGGTGTGGTACAATGTATACCTGTGATAAAACCAGAGAGATAACATATTAGTTTTGCTTAGTTATTAATTAGTGCCTATATAAAGTTTTCAGAGGTTGCTAATATCATTGTTTTACTTTGAAGTTGCTTCGTTTGTTGGCAACTGTGTCTAATGAAAGATGATATATGAAGATAGGATTTAGTAACAGGAACAGGTCCATCTGCCAACAGGCCTATCCTGTCATTGAGCAAGATCATGGATGATTCGATTGGAATCTCAACTCCACATTCCTGACTAACTTAACCTTTCATGTCCTCTTATACAATCTATCTACCTCTGTCTTTAAAATATTGCAAAACTCTACTTCCATCAAATTCAAAAAAATTAAGTTCAGTTCAGTTTAGTTTATTGTCAGGTGTACCGAGGTACAGTGAAAAGCTTTTGTTGCTTATGCTAAAAGATTTATGAACCAGAGAGAAAAAAAATAAATCACTTCTCTCTTAAATAGTCAACCCATATTTTTAACATCCATTTTTTAACCAATGACCAAAATGGCTTTATATATTTGGTGACGAGTCAAATCAGTGGCATGTTAATGAATTAACCAAACATTAATTTTATTTTACTCTTTGATCCAACATCTAGCTTTGGCAGAAAAACTATCAAAAACTGCCCCAAGATAAGTGTCTGTACCTATATATTTACATAGAATGGCGCTGCATGTTTAAGAACACAAGAAATAACGTTTACTAATGTACAGTCTCTTGGTACAGTTTTACCAAAATTGGCTCACTGACTTAGAAAGAATTGGTATTGGAACTTGAAGATTGTGCTAATGATATTAAGTTGTAAACTATCTAATTTCTGTGGGGGGAATTTGATCGTTTTTGTGAGATTGCATTCAACATTTGGTTTGCCAGGAAGTGGAAACAACAATGCTGAGATGTTCAAAATGGAGTGTAATTGGAGTGAGCAAGGCTGGGAATGCTATTAAAAACCTCCTCCAACAGGGAGAACTGGTATGTGTTGGGTGCAGTGTGCCCATTCCACTGCCAGGAAGGCACTGAAATTTATTTTCATGCCCGACTCATCACACCCATTAGGGAGAGCACCTGGAGTAAGGATGGCACGGTGGCGCAGCAGTAAAGTTGCTGCCTTACAGAGCTAGAGACCCGGGTTCGATCCTGACCACAGGTACCGTCCGTACATAGTTTATACATTCACCTGTGACCTGCGTGCATTCTCTCCGGGTGCTCTGGCTTCCACACATACTCCAAAGATATACAGATGTGTAGGTTAATTGAGTTCAGTGAAATTGTATACTGTCCCATGTGTGTGTAGGATAGGGTTAGTGTGCGGGGATCGCTGGTCAGCGTGGACTCAGTGGGCCGAAGGGCCTGTTTCCGTGCTGTATCTCTAAACTAAAGTAAACAATCTCTAACTAAAATTTGCAGTCATTTATTTATATTTTTTTCAACAAATTCTAACTCCCCTCTTCGAAAATAAAATAAAATTCTCTGGGTTTAAATAGGATCTAGTGTTAACCCAACTTCATCACTATTTGGCATGTTGTTCTGGCTGCAAAGATGTTGGTAAACCAGGAACACACTGATCACATTTAAAAATGAATTTACACTTTAACAGAATGCATTGGACAAATTTGATTGAACATAAAATATAAATTAATAGCAGGCTGCAAATATGACTTCTGAAGATTATCAAACTGAAATAGTGAGCGCTCAGTTCAAAGATTACTTAATACTTTAAGGACAAGACTTTTTGATAGAGATCAAGTTATTTCTTCAATTAATATATTCACATTGAAACCCTGCAAATATTTCTTACTGAATAAATTAAGAATATGCATTACCTTCTTTGCTCAGAGAGACTAGAGGGTGAGATTTCTTAAATAAAGTGCAGTTCAGGTAACTACTCCCCATTTCATCTTCTCAGTCCACCCAATTCCCCCTCACGCTCCCCTGTACACACCTTTCTTTCCATTCCCATTGTCACTCAGTTATTTTCCTTTTCTCCATCTGATTTTCTCACACCCCTCCCTACTTTCCAGGTCACCCACTTTCCTTCCATCCCAAACCCTGATCCCTTCCACCAACCCCCTTCTCTTCATTCCTTCCTTCCTTCCTTCATTGGTGAAAGAACATCATCTCTACTTCCTTAGAAGGCTTAAGGGCCTGTCCCACTTGGGTGACATTTGGGCGACATTTAGGCGATAGCTTAAAAAGTGGTTGTCGTGCCATGGGCGTGACTCATGGTGAGGCGTGGTGACGCATGCAGTGACACGTGGTGACGTGCGGTGCTTCCCTGTCACCCAAGAATGTTCAAAATCCTCCAGGCGACATTTGGGTGTCTTCTTGGGCTGGCAGCTCAGTCACTCAGGCCTGGTCGGCTGGCAGCTCAGTCATTCAGGCCTGGTGGGCTGGCAGCTCAGAAACTGCCAGAAATTCTGCCCAAAACAGGTTTTGGAATGTTCAAAATCCTCCAGGCGACATTTGGGTTTCTCATCATGTCGTGCGCCCTGTGACATGCTGACGTATGCTGTCCTGTGGGTGACGCCCAGTTAGGGTTAGGGGTAGGGTTGGGGTTAGGGACCACAGACGGGCTGTAAAATATTCTTGCTTCAATGCACGGATTTTAAACATTAATGTATTAAAATAAATACAATAAAATCAATTGTGCAAATGAAAAGATGTCTGAGTTGTTCAGTTTTATTTATAGACTAGATTAAGTGTGACACGTTGGGTCCCATGTTCACATGGGAGGGCTGGTTCCCCAATGCAATATTCCACCTCTACACCAATTCCAAGTTGGCTGGCCAGTGGGGGGGGGAGGGGGCGGTTTCTGGAGCGCTAGTATGGCTAGTATGTGGGCCGAAGGGACTGGTTTCCAGAGGGTTAGTATGGCCATTGTGGTTGTTGTGCCATGGGCGTGACTCATGGTGAGGCGTGGTGACGCATGCAGTGACACGTGGTGACGTGCGGTGCTTCCCTGTCACCCAAGAATGTTCAAAATCCTCCAGGCGACATTTGGGTGTCTTCTTGGGCTGGCAGGTCAGTCACTCAGGCCTGGTGGCTGGCAGCTCAGTCACTCAGGCCTGGTGGGCTGGCAGCTCAGTCACTCAGGCCTGGTGGGCTGGCAGCTCAGTTATTCAGGCCTGGTGGGCTGGCAGCTCAGAAACTGCCAGAAATTCTGCCCAAAACAGGTCAGAGACTCTGTGAGAGAGAAGGGGAAGAGGGTGGAGAATCAATTTTAGACATTTTTCATATTTTTCTGCAGATCACAGCAATGAAGGAGGAAAGTATTTCCTGGCCTGGATCTCACAGGGAGCAAATGAAGGGAGGGAGAAAAATACATGGGTGAGGTTTAATACTTGCAGGGGCAATACTTCCTGATGGGCCATAGGGTCTCCTGGGCTAGTACAGATCTGATGGGCCATTGGGACCTGGGCTAGTATAGACCTGATGGGCCGAAGGGGCTCTTTAAAAATAATCTGTGAAATTGCAATGAAAGCCACTTTTTCTGGACTTTTCCTGGTCTTGCACGGGCCTTTTCGGCTAAAAGGGACTGGTTTCACGGCTAAGAGGGGCATAGCGGGCCAAAATTAGTGGTTTCAGGCAGGCCAAACAACTCATTTCATTTCATTTCCAATTGCATTGCAGTTTCAAGCACAGGGCAGGCCAAGCCAAACAGCTCATTGCATTTTCATTTCACTTCCATTGCTATTGCAGTTTCAAGCACAGGGCAGGCCAAGCCAAACAGCTCATTGCATTTTCACTTCATTTCCAATGCCATTGCACTTTCAAGCACAGGGCAGGTAAAACAACTCATTTCATTTTCATTAAGGGCTAACAAATCATTTATTCAAGTACATTGCATACTCACAGTGTTCTGTAGTTTCCCAGCTCAGACAGAGAGTCATGACATCTCTCTTACCATCTTGCAGACACACTGAGCCACCCTCACACTTCCGGATTTTATAGTCCCTCCCCCCTCCCACCAGAAGGGGTGTGGCCTTTATGGCGGTGATTGACAGGAGAGAGAATCTCAAGATTTTTTAAACACTAATAAGTCTTTTATTTTTCACCGATGGGAAAAATCCTCGGGGCCTGCGCAGCTGAGGAGCACTCTGAGTAAGATGGCCAAAAAATCACAACCATATGTGATAGTGCTTTTTCTAAAATCAAAGCACAGTGCAAACAGGATTGGTCAAGATGACACTTTTAATTATATAGATGTATAGGTCCACTTCCAGATCCGATCACCGTCTCTATAACTTTTCACAGGGATGGATTCAGTGAGTGTAGACTGAACTCCCCTCTTCCCCCTCCCACCCTCATCCCTCCTTCTCCATTCCCACCTACCCTTCTCCTGTCCCCTCTCCCCCTTCTTTCCTTTCCCCCCTCTTCCTCCCTTCTCCCCGCTCGACTCTTCTCCCCATTATCCACTACCCCCTCCCCTCACATGTCCTTCTCCCTCTCTTCTCCCATTCTCCCCCCCCCCCCCCCCCCCACTTTCCCCACAGCCCCCCCCCCCCATTTGTGGACCCAGCCTGTGACCAGTGATCCGCCGCACACTATCCCACACACGCTGCGGACAATTTATACAAATCTGTGCGCCTTTGGAGTGCGGGAGGAAACCCAAACCCTACACCTAACCTTAGCCCAAGCCCAAGCCCTAACCCTGACCGTAACCTTCGCCCTAACCTTAGGTTCTGCCTGCTCCTCATGGGAACTAAACTGTTGGCCACGAGTTGTAGTGGGATCTAGCTGTTACAGGCTGGGTCCACAAATGGGGGCGTCCCCCTCTCATCCCTTCTCCCCCTCTCCCTCCATTTGTGAACCCAGCCTGTGACAGCTAGATCCCACTAATAGTACAAAGGCCACATCATCTGTTTTAGTAGCATTGACAATGGGATAAATGCAGACTTTGGGAATAACACCCCGCACCTACCCCCCCCCCCCCCCCCCCCCCCCCCCCCCCCCCACCTAGGGTTTGGGTTACGGTTGCAGTTAGGGTTAGGGTTAGGGTTAGGGTTAGGGTTAGGGTTAGGGCGAGGGCTAGGGTTAGGGTTAGGGTTAGGGCTAGGGTTAGGGCTAGGGCTAGGGCTAGGGCTAGGGCTAGGGCTAGGGCTAGGGCTAGGGTTAGGTGTAAGGTTTGGGTTTCCTCCCGCACTCCAAAGGTGAACAGGTTTGTATAAGTTGTCCCTAGATTGTGTGGGATAGTGTGCGGGGGGATCGCTGGTCGCAGGCTGGGTCCACAAATTGGGGGGGGGGCGTCGGGGAAAGTGGGGGGGGGGGCTGAAGAATGGGATGGGATGGAGAGGGGAGAAGGGGATGTAAGGGGAGCGGTGTTGGGAGAAGGGGAGGGATGGATGGTGGGAGGGGGGAAGAGGGGGGAGGTGAGTTCAGTCTGCACTCACTGAATCAATCCCTGTGAAAAGTTATGGAGACGGTGATCGGATTTGGAAGCAGACCAATACATCTATAAATAAAACTGAACGACTCAGGCATCTTTTCATTTGCACAATTGATTTTATTGTATTAAATTTAATATATTAATGTTTAAAATCCATGCATTGAAGGAAGAATATTTTACAGCCTCAACCCTAACCGGGATTCACCCGCATGACAGCATACGTCAGCGTGTATGTCGTGCAACTTGACAATATTACGGGCGTCAGTCACTGACTATCTGCAGTCGCCCAAATGTCGCCGAAGTGGGACAGACCCTTTAGGAAATTTGGCAAATCCTCACCAACCTACAGATGTGCCATAGAAAGCATTGTATCAGGATGCATCACGGCATGGTTTGGGAACAGCTTCACCCAAGACTGCAAGAGATTGCAGAATGTTGTGGACGTAACCAAGACCATCATGCAAACCAACCTCCCTTCCATTGACTCTATTTACACTTCACACTGCCTCGGTAATGCAACCAGCATAATCAAGGAAAAATCTCACCCTAGTCACCCTCTATTCTATAATTATTTCCCCTCAAATGCCTATCCACTTCCCTTTTGAAAGCTCTGATTGACTTGGTTCCTACCACCCTCACCCTCAAAATTAATAACAGATACTTCTGGATGGAGTGTTATTAGACCCAAGTGAAATTTCTACATTGATTGAAAAAATTGCACATCAACCATTTTGAGCAAACCACTCAGGCACCTTATTTTAAAATACACTTACCAAAGTATGTCCCGGGGTGAAGTCAGATCGAAAGCACAGCTTTCCAAGCCATCCTTAAATGTAATGACTTTTGCATGCATCCAGACTGGCAGAACCAAGACAAGTGAAATAGCCCAAAGGCATAGATTGATTTTAATGGTTTTTGACCTGGTTCTGAAACTTGTCAGATGAAATGGATGAACAAGAGCCAGGTACCTATGGATGAGATTTTGAGTAGACTTTCAAAAATCAATTTATTAACACAGTAATATCTATTGATTTACTCTGAATCTGAGTGTGATTCATATACAATCTCAATGTTTAGATATTTCCTCATGACTCTATAGAAGTTGTGGTGCTGGTAAACGCTGGATAAAGATTATAGCAAAGTCACAGTTAAATGGAATGGGATTAGGATAAAAAAATCACAGGGCAATTGTATGCTTTTTTGTGCAGTGGCTGGACTGGTTTTTTGAAATATCTATTCAAGTAGATCTATTCACCCCCTCCTTCTCCATGGTCCTGCAATCTTGCCCAATGAAATATTTACCAGTTCCCTTTTGAATGTCACCATTAAATCTGTTTCACTATTCATTCACACACTGCAATTCGGATAGTCTCAGCGGTTATAAAAAACGAGGCCTTACCTTCACCCTGGTTTATCATTATACCGTCAATCTTAATAAATTCACCATTTTATCTCCAGGAATCACTTAACCTTGTCAATTATAACCATGAGGGGCTCAGCCTCTGTTAGATTAGTGGAAGGACTCAATATTGCTGTGAGATATTAATAATCTAAGAAACTTTGTAATGTATCTCACATTACAACATACACTCATTACCGGAATCACACACATATTATAAATAGATTTATATGATACCGTTCACAATTTCAGGATATTCCAAAGTAAAGTGTAGCACGGAGGACAAATTGGCAGGCAAATCATACACAGCAAGGTACTAATTAAGGCATTAAATAATGATTAAGCAATGCATTTTAGTTATGATGGCTCATTATTAAATATAGGTCTGAATATTGTACAGTCTGCTTTCCTGGACCTTGCATCTGAAATAAGCCAGCTCAAACAATGCAGCATAATTAAGAATTAATAACAGACTGTGAAGGTGTTGGTAAAGTCGACTGGAACAGTTACAGTATTCCAGAGAGAAATAAAGGATGTGCAATTTGTGCAGATGTTGAGTTCAACGCCAGTTTTCGAGTTGATGAAAAAGCTGAATAGAATTCTGAAAGGAGAATGTAGGATTCTGAACAGTGAAAACCCAGTTTAATCAAAATCAAAAATTTGGAATTTTGTTGTTTAAACTTACTTCAGATGTGGAATTCTCTTTTGTTTCTTGCAGCTCATCACATATACTTGATAATAATCAATATTAACAGTGATGAAAAAATCTTAGTGACCATAGTGTTAATAATAAAATAATAAGAGGAGCTGGTAAGGGTTAACCCTTGAGCTGGTAAACCTTGAAGATATTAAGGGTTTGGACACGCAAGAAGCAGGAAACATGTTCCTGATGTTGGGGGAGTCCAGAAACAGGGGCCGCAGTTTAAGATTAAGGGGTAAGCCATTTAGAGCGGTTACAAGGAAACACATTTTCTCACAGAGAGTTGTGAGTCTGTGGAATTCCCTGCCTCAGATGGCGGTGGAGGCCAGTTCTCTGGATACTTTCAAGGGAGAGCTAAATAGCGGAGTCAGGGGATATGGGGAGAAGGCAGGAACGTGGTACTGATTGGGGATGATCAACCATGATCACATTGAATGGCGGTACTGGCTCGAATGGCTGAGTGGCCTACTCCTGCACCTAATGTCTATTGTCAATTGTCTATTATCTATTGGTATTTTTATTTTTGATGTGCAGGGAAAAGTGACATGTCAGCAGAGAAACCCCCCTACCCCCACCCAACTCCTCCTGCCCACAAAAAGGTCTGAACGTTTGTTCAGATTGGATAGCTGATATCCAAAAGAGAAAACTGGTTAAAGTGTAAGCAATCATCTAACTCGCTAAATACAATATAAAATAGGACCGATCCCTCTGAGAGTATTTGTGGGAAATCTTGGCAAATGTTATGTATGGTTTTTTTCAAAGCATATTGCTTGGATTTCTGATATTATTTTATCAGATGACATTGACCTCTGCAGGAAGTGGAAACATTGAAAATAGGCTCCCTGTGTAAGTGTATACTTTGAGCCTTTCTCTGTCCTTCAATTGCTCATTGAACTGTGGTGCACTGTAGCACATTGTGCTCTTACATTAGATTTTCAAACTCCAGGATTGCTTTCACTCTGTAAATATTGAATGGAACCTGTTAAGATTTTTCGCCAATTTATCAAACAGCACCATTGTATGTGCACTTCTACTTTTTTCACCACAAAGCTATTGGCAAGCACAAACCTTTAAAAAAAATATGTACATAGCAGTCTGATCCTGTATTAATTATCTTCATTAGACCACTCATCTTAGGTCAATGCCAGAAAGCCACATTTTCAAGAAGCTGACATTTTAAATTTTAATCAATTGAAGAGCAAATCAATAGTTTGTGAACTGAATATATCATTGAAACAGATTACCAGACCATGAATAAATTGTCTATAAGTGGAACAGTGGAATCTGTATGTACATCTGTGGTCTTTAATGATAGTTCAGGATTTGCAGTTGAAGCTGTTTGCCTCCACTGCTCGACAACACTGGAGTAAGTACATATGTAGTTAAAATGTGGAAATTCAGAAGCTGCTGCCAATGCTGCTCTACACCTTCATAGATAGTTTTCTGCATTCTTTATGGCTGCAGTTTACACAGGATCAGAAATGTGGTGTTAACTTTCACATTGGAGAGTGATTTTGTTGTAATGCACTACAGGAAGGAGATTGAGAACCTTGTAACCTGGTGCCAAGACAACCACATTTCCCTCAATGTCAGCAAGACAAAGGAGATTGTGATCAACTTCAGGAAGAGATGTGGTACACATACTCCAGTATACATTGATGGTGCCAATGTAGAGACTCAGTGCCAACCAAGATGCCCCATCTAAGTAAGTACCATTTGCCCGTGTTTAGCAGAAACCCCGCTCAATCTTTTCTATCCATGTACTTGTCTAAAGGCCTTTTAAATGTACACCTCGATTAGTCTCCCTCGTCCTCAGTTCTATTAAAACATAACATTTAAAACATGCAAATCAAGAATGAAAGTGGCCATTTGGCCCCACAGTCCATTCTGCTTTTCTAGTAATAACATGGCTGATCTGATTGTGACTTTGCATTATTGGCTCACCGTGATAATCTTTGATCCCCCAGGCTTAACAAATTTCTATCTAGTGTGCTTTATAAACATTAAAAGGCTCTGCTTTCACCAACCTCCAATAAAGACAATTCTAAACCTCAAAGGCCGTGTCTAGGATTTATTTTTAAAGCCCCTTCTTTATCCTAAATAGACCAAGTATTATTTTTAAACAATGACACTAATTCTAGAATCTCCAACACGAGGAGTGTGAAAACGCACAGCTCTGGATTCAGGGACAGTTTCTTCCCAGCAGTTATCAGGCAACTGAATCATCCCACCATAACTAGAGAGCAGTCGTGAACTACTATCTACCTTATTAATGACCCTCGGCCTATCTTTGATCAGACTTTACTGGCTTTATCTTGCAATAAACATTATTCCCTTGTCATGTATCTGTACACTGTGAATAGCTTGATTTTAATCATGTATTGTCTTTCCGCTGATTGGTTTGCACGCAACAAAAGCATTTCACAAGTGACAATAAACTAAACTGAACTGATCTGAGGAAACTTTCTCCAAATCCATCCTGCCAAGACCACTCAAGACCTTATATATTTCAGTTAAGTTCCCTCACACTAGTAAATAAGCAGGCACAATACTCCAGATATGGTCTTGCCAACAAACCGTAACACTGGCTTAAGTTCCCTACATCTGTATTCCATTCATTCAGTTATAAATGACATTCTGTTTGCTGTCCTACCTGTATCTTGCCTTCATCGGGCCATGCACAAGGACACCTTGCATATCACAGCTCCTCCCAGCCTCTCACCAATTTCACATTTTCCTATAGTACATTCCAGATATTTGCCCACTCACTTAAACTATCTATTTATCTTTATGCTGATTGAATGTATTTGTTACAATTTACTTTACTACCTGTTTTATGTCATCAGCTTTAGCAAGCATAGCATCACTGCCTTTACAGTTATATAGTTATGTAGCATGGGAACAGGCCCTTCGGCCCAACTTGTCCATGCCAACCAAGATACTTCATGTAAGCTGGTATAATTTGTTTATGTTGACCAACATCCCCCTCGACCTTTCTTATCCATGTACCTGCCTAAATGCCTTTTAAATGTTGTCGTTGTAGCAGCCTCTACAACATCCAAAAAAGGATGTTGGGGTGAATCACTGGACAGGGACTGATATAGTATTTATGCAGGGAGGATGACAATAAATGTAAACATGGAAAATGCTGGAAAGACTGACTAGGTCATGCAGCATATGTGCAGAGAGAAACAGATTAATTCTTCAGGGCAACGATAGGGAGTCATAGATTCATATGTCATCTTTCAGATCACCAGTAGTTGTCTGATCTGCTGAGTCTAAGTTTCCAGAATCTCCAATATTTAGATTTTTCAATAGTGGCAAGATTTAGGAAGACAAGGAAATTGAAATGGGCGGT
Organism: Leucoraja erinaceus; assembly: GCF_028641065.1. Taxonomy (NCBI): domain Eukaryota; kingdom Metazoa; phylum Chordata; class Chondrichthyes; order Rajiformes; family Rajidae; genus Leucoraja; species Leucoraja erinaceus. Next base: position 71,147,276 of record NC_073381.1, on the reverse strand, counting down.
CTGGCATATCTAGCAGTTCAATTTAATGTGAAGAGCAAACTGTTGCATTTTATGAAGAATGAGGAAAAACATTGAAGACTAAATGTGACCGTTTTAGAGAGGCTTTAAGAGCAGATAAATACCATGAATCACTAAGCTTTTAAATTAGTGAGAAAACTTAAGTGTATGGGATATTTAACTTTATTAAAAGAAGTAAAGAGAGTGGTCAGTATATGGAATGTGCTGCCAGAGGAAGTAGTTGATGCAGGTACTATAGCAACATTTACAATATATTTGGGCAGGTCATAAGGTCATAAGTGATAGTAGAATTAGGCCATTCGGCCCATCAAGTCTACGCCATTCAATCATGGCTGATCTATCTCTCCCTCCTAACCCCATTCTTCTGCCTTCTCCCCATAACCTCTGACACCTGTACTCATCAATAATCTATCTATCTTTGCTTTAGAAATACCCACTGACTTGGCCACCACAACCTTCTGTGGCAAAGAATTCCACAGATTCACCACCCTCTGACTAAAGAAATTTCTCTTCATCTCCTTCCTAAAAGAATGTCCTTTAATTCTGAGTCTATGACCTCTAGTCCTAGACTCTCCTACTAGTGGAAACATCCTCTCCACCCACTCCATCCAAGCCTCTTCACTATTCTGTACATCACTATTCTAAACTCCAGCGAGTACAGGCCCAGTGCCAACTGTACATTCATTCTTGTAAACCTCCTCTGGTCCCCCCAGCAAATCCTTCTTCTAAACTCCCAAAAAGTACAGGCCCAAATGCTGCCAACAAACGCTCAGCATCTTTCCTTGGATAGGTTGAGAATATGGGCCTAATGCTCATTCCTGGCAGATCATTCTTGTAAATATGGGCAAGTTGGGCCAAAGTTGGGTATGTCTATGACTTGGCATTAAATAAGTTGGGCCAAAGGGCCTGTATGATGCTGTATGACTCTTTGACTCTAATATAAAACAAGAAAATGCAGGTAATCTTCCTAAAATAAACCAAATGGGAAGTCAGCAGGGAGTGCACAATTTTAAATCTGCCATTTCTATCAGGACCAGGCTTTTGTTTTGTTGATGGAACTATGCATACATGCTTGGTGGATCCCATAACTCACATTAATTAATGGCTCCATCTCCCTTCTTATAAAAATGAACACAGAGACATGCATATGCCTGTAAAGGAAGAGTGAAAGCAGAATGGTGACTTCAGAGGAGATTTACGATGCCAGTGATGAGGGATTTCAATTAGGTACAGAGAAGATAGACACAAAAAAGCTGGAGTAACTCAGCGGAACAGGCAGCATCTCTGGAGAGAAAGAATGTGTGACGTTTTGAGTTGAGACCCTTCATCAGATTGGTTAGGGAGAAGGGAAACGAGAGATATACAACGTGGAGGGAAGGAAGGTGATTTCAATGGAAGACAGACACAACATATTGTGTCTGTACACATATGGCAGCATACAAAATGCATTTTAAGTATCTGCCTCGGAGATTTTTTACTGCCTCACACTGACACTTATGTCATGATAATAATTATTGACATAGGGCTTATGATTTGGAGAAAAAGGTTGACGAATTAGTCATAACCCCATAACAACTTATATGTGTTGAACTGACATGCTGCTGGCTTTAACGGAGAATGGAAATACATTTGTAGATTTATTATGACTCAATATTTTTGCACTCTATTAAAGATGAGATGCTTGAATGGTCTATTTTATTTTGTTTGATGCCGCATGTGACAGTAATCTACCCACTCTGCAAATCAGGTGTGCCTCCTCCAAGCTGTATTGTAAGCATCTTAAAACATCTCATTATTTGCCTCTTACATTAAAGCAATTTTAGGAAAATTATGATGTTATGATAGGAAGAAATTATAGAAAACAACAAAAATTATAAAGTAAAATTTATATTTGGCAATAACCAGGAAGTAATGGCATAAATGGATTATTGAACCATTGTATCTTGAAGCAGGAATTCTGAATTAAACCAATCTTTCTTAAACCTTGAATTTTGCATTTCTTAGGATGTTCTTTATGGAAACAGGTCATTTGGCATAACTTATCCATGCAAACCATGATGCCTCATCTAAGTAGTTCCATTTCCCACATTTGGCCATATCCCTCTAAACTTTTCCCATCCATGTTCATGTCCAAGTGTCTTTTAAATGTGGTTGTTGTACCTGCCTGAACTATCTCCCTGGCAGCTCATTCAATATAACTGAGTGAAAATGTTGTTCCTTGGGTTCCTATTAAATCTTTCTCCTCTAACCTTAAGTCTATGTCCTCTGGTTCTTGATATATTTACTCTGAGTGAAAGACTGTGCATTCACCCTATCAATTCCCCTCCTTACTTTATACACCTCCTAGTTTGCCCATTCTCTCCCAATAGTTCAAGGCCTTGAGTCTTGGTAGATTAGTATTGTATTTGTATTGTGAGAGCTACAATATTAACTGATAAAATGTAATATATTGCTGAATTTGGATATCTAAAAAAAAAATGCTGAAAATACTCTGTCGGTTAGGCAAAATTTGTAGAGAGAAAAAGTTATAACATTTCAATTCACCAATCTTTAGGTTATCAACTCAAAAAGTTCATTTTATTTCTGTATTCACAATCACTGATGGACCTGTAAATATATCTGTCTTTCTCAATCCTTTAACTTAAATAACGGGAAAATTAGTGATAATTTTCTATGACAGTTATAAATTGAAGACAGTTATAAAAGAAAGTGGCATTTTCATTCTTGGAAGTTATTTACATCCCTCTTTGAAAAGCCTCCAAGAATACAAACCAACCCAGCGTACATTTGTGTGTGACTGGGAAACATGTTGTGTGGGAATAAATATAGATACAGGCCGGGTACTCCTTTAAATCATTTTTAACATTTGTTACACTAACAATATTCTGCTCATGCTTACCTGTCCAAGCTCATAGCTGCCATAATTGCACAACAAGCAAACTGGTTGCAACTGTCCAGTGATGTGGTAATAGTACAGAGAGTACTGCCAAGCACCCATTCTCCACCTCGTGCCCACTGATGGATTAGGAATGGCATTCCAAGAACATGAACCAAATCTGCCATTGCCAAGTTACAAATATAAATATCGGGAATTGTCCTCCTCACAGACCTGAAAGAAAGTTCGACAAATTTATCCTGCATTGTATCATAACTATTACATTGCTTTTTTGTCTCAGCAGAGGAATTGTTGTTCAGGTCAAATAATTGGACCATAATATCACCTTTTTTTTAATTACAGTATATATTCAGTTAACCAGTTAACAATCTCTGTCTTTAAGAAGGAACTGCAGATGCTGGAGAATCGAAGGTTACACAAAAAAGCTGGAGAAACTCAGCGGGTGCAGCAGCATCTATGGAGCGAAGGAAATAGGCAGGGTTTCGGCCCGAAACATTGCCTATTTCCTTCGCTCCATAGATGCTGCTGCACCCGCTGAGTTTCTCCAGCTTTTTTGTGTAACCAACAATCTCTGTCTGATGTTTACTTGGATATCAGTTCCTTACATCTAGAGTTAATTGTAAAGTATGGGTAGTAACTTTCCAACGCTATTTATGTTCACAAGTTCAAAAGTGATTGGAGCAGAATTCAGCCATTCGGCCCATCAAGTCCTATCTGCCATTCAATCATGGCTGATCTATCTCTCCTTCTCAACCCCAATTCTCCTGCCCTCTCCCCATAGTTGACACCAGTACTAATCAAGAATCTTATTCTGAGGCTCTGACCTATGGTCCTAGACTCTCCCACTATTGGAACCATCCTCTCCACATCCACATTTTTGAGGAGATGAATTGGTCTAGCACCAGTTTTGTTCATTTATAAAGCATATTTATTTGGAGTGATTGGAATGTGCTTCCAGTGTTGGTGGATGAGGCAAATGTGATAGTGACATTTAAGAGTCAGATTGGCAAATGGATATGCAGGGATACAGAAGGATATGGATTATGTGCATGGTCTTGGCATCATGTTCGGCACAGATATTGTGGGCCGAAGGGCCTGTTCTTGTGTTGTACTGTTCTATGTTCTATGTTCCAATGGTTGGCTGTTCCATACCCAGCGTCTGAGGCAGTGCAAGGGTGACTTTAATATCAGAAAACAATAAATTATCCCAACATACTTAGAGAAGTGTAATTAAATACAAAACTGATTAGGTTTCAATGGGAAATATTAAAAATTTGATTAAAAATATTCTCAAGTGATTAGGTTTTAAGAAAGATCATCTGGGGAAGAACTGGCTGACAAGGCAAGGAATCGCAACAGTTCATTTAAAATGAGTGTATGTATGAATACCAAATGTTATCTTGTTTAGTTTATTCTCATGTATACCACGGTACAATGAAAAACTTTATTTTTTTGTCACTCGTACCGAGGTACAGTAAAAAGCTTTAGGTTATTGTCATTGTTTATGGTGAAGTAAATGGGGATGTACATGAGGGCAAAATTGAAAGATTGCAAAATTTGCAGTAGTTGCATGCCGTTGTTGCCATTAAATTGGTAATAAAGCTTTTAAACATAGAATTCATATGGTTGAGGATATTTGCTTGTAACTTCACTTCCTTTAGAAATTTGGAAACTACTTTTCACTTTGTAGATAGGCAGAAGACTACATTAGCCAAGATTTACATTATATTTTATTAATGGATCTAAAAATGGAAAGATAGTGAAATATGATAGGAAATTAATAACCTATATTAGGCTTTCCGACACAAGACATTTCAGTGCAGTTGCTCATAATGTGCAAAACAAAATAGGCCAAACAAGTGGCATTGTTTCTGACGGAAATGGTAGATGTGTAATACATCTATAGTGAGCAAGTGCATGACAGACCAGTAGAAGTGGGAGATAGTGGCCTTGTGTTCATCAGTTGGGTCATAATCTGTCATCAGGCTGAGGAAGGGTCCCGATCCAGAATGTCGTCTGTCCATTTCCCTCCACAGATGCTGCCTGAGCCGCTGAGTTTCTCCAGCACTTTGTTTTTTGCTCAAGTGCCCAACTACCGCAGTTTAACATATATAGATGTGAGGTACTAAAAACAGGAAAACGGATGATTATCTGAATGGTGATAGATCAGGGATAAAGACCAGGATGTCTTTTTATACCAATTGTGCTCAGGTGCAGCAATAGTTAGTGAGAAAGGAAAATGATATGACACAAAATGCTGGAGTCATTCAGCGGAACCGGCAGCATCTCTGGAGAGAAGGAATAGGTGACGTTTTGGGTTGAGACCCTTCTTCAGACTGAGAGTAGGTATGTTACAAAACCTACCTGAATCGTCATTGAGAATCTGTCCCAGCCCCGTGTGTGTGATTTTGGCGCTGTTTAGAGGGGGTGGGTTTAAAACGCGATTTTTACTAGGCTGTGGCAATCGAAAATGTTCAGCCTAGTAAATCATTAACGGAAAATCGCTGAAAGACCCCGTCGCAAAAGGTAATATTAGTTTTTATGGCCAAATATTATAGTTATAGTAGTTTAAAAATCACTCTCTAAACCCGCGACCTCTCGCAGCCCCAGGGTTTTATAAAGCAAACAATTAAAGGTATGTACCTTATTTTTACATTAAAAGGGGCTTCTTAAGAACCCTGTATATAAAGTTTACTATAGCGAGTAGCTCATTTTGGGCTCTTTATATCCCGCAGTATTTTTCTGGGCATTTGAGGGCACAAATCCACTGCAATGTGAACGTTCTAAACCAGCGCGTTCACAGGATCCCACTAGAAAGCCGATTTAAAATGGACTTTAATTTACAGCAATTGGACACTAAATTCCTTCCATTTGGCCTCTAAATTGATGTAAATGAGATTTAAAAATCATGTTTTATTGTGAATTATTTGTGAATATTATTTGGACACTTAGGCTATTTAAAAATGTTAATCATTTATTAAGAAATGGATAGAAGTTTAGATCTAGTAATTGAAGTTTGAAATTAGCTACAATTGGGTAACTAACTAATTATATGCTTTAATTTCAGGTCATCCAAGTAAGATTATTTTATATTTGTTTCAGAATGGTTCAATCTATGATAACTGAAAATTTCATTCAGTTCTCTTAATTTTTAAGAAGGTTATGGGCTTTTGACTGTCCATGATCACAGCTTTTTTGTTATGTCAATAGAAAATCATAGAAAATCAATAGGGAACAAGATGCTAATTTCCGAGTATGAAAATGGCCATAACTGTTTTATTACTTGAGATATGAAAGTGAATTAGGTGTCAAATTAAACTTATTGTTATGCTTTATCTGATGGGATAAATTGCAGACTTGATTTTTTAAATCTCAAAATTTTATAACATTGCTACTGAGAGTCAGGGGAAGGGGAAATGTGAGATACAGGTGGTGATGTAGAGAGATATAGTACAAATGAATGAAACATATGCAAAAAAGTAATGATGATACAGGAACCAGGCAGTGAAGGCCAAGTCATTCAATATATTCAAGGAGAAAGGTTTCTTGATTGGGAGAAGATGGGAATTGTTTACTAAGTAGATCAATAGCTACAATGGTGCTGAATGAAGGCAGGTTCCTAAGGACCAAATGGCTTACTCCTGTGCCTGATTACTTTGGTTTTACGTTTCTTATCCTTTTAAAGGCTGAACGTACACCTGATTTTGAAAAAAAACACAGAAAATTCTGCAGATACCAAGCCAGTCAGGCAGCATCTGTGAAGAGAGAGAAAAAGGGTTTTTGATTCACCAAACTTTTCGATAAATCATGTTTTACAGCCATATTAACTCCATTGTATTAATTTACAGCAGAATAATGCATGTCAGTAATATTAAAAAAATTACATCAACACCAGACTTTTGTGTTTATTATAGTTTAGTTTAGAGATACTGTGTGGAAAGAGGCCCTTTAGTCCACCGAGAGCATGCTGACCAGTGATCACCCGTGGACTAGGTCTGTCTTGCACACTAGGGACAATTTACAGAAGCCAATTAACCTACAAACCTGCACGTCTTTGGAGGAAACTGGAGCACCCACGGAAAACCCACGTGGTCACAGGGAGAACATACAAACTCCATACAGACAGAACCCGTAGTCAGGATCGAGCCTGGGTCTATGGCTCTGCAAGGCAACAACTCTACTGCTGCACCACTGTGCCACCCTGTTGATGCCTGCCCACATGTTGACCTGGCATGTGCAAAGATAAGATACTACCAAGCTCAAAATAACATCTAAACTTAAACTTTCATCCATTTAACATTTTTTATGTTTCCTTAAAATTACATCAATTAATCTTCAATTGCTTTCAGTTTTGTTTTCTTACCTGATGATAGTAAACAAGATCAAAATATTTCCAACCAATCCTGTTGAACAAATAATGCCAACGCAAGAAGGAAGAAGGATGGTTTCCAATATGTCTATCATTTGATTATCATAAACGATGTCTGTAGACTTGTTTAACCATTCAGATCCATTATACCAAGCCCAGCACAATGTTTGCGTTCGATTCATTGCTCAAATTCTTCGTTCTGTAAGAAGTATTAAATGGTATTACTGCTTGATCCAATGAAGGATATTAGACATCCCACATAGGAATAGTGAGTTCAGCCAACCCCTACATTGTCAGGTGATATTGCAATAAATATTGCTCACTGATTATGGTATTCTTGTTCATCCACATTGACCCAGTTAACCAATGTCTCCCAATTAAATTGTTTTATTTTGTATTCATATCCTTCTATTATCTCACTGCTTCCTGCCTCTGTCACCTCTTGTTTCCCAAATTTACCAATCCTTCCTTAATTCTCTTCCACCTTCGCACTCTGATTAACAGATGATGGTGTCCAAATTCTTCCCATTTTCAGATTCGCCCTCCAATCCACTCCCAAACTGTTCAATTTGCACGTCATTTTGGATCTTCTTTAAAACATCACTCACTCATATAGGGTTGTTTAGCTCAATACATCTTCCATTTTCACTTCTGTATTTAAGAAGTTTTCACTTAATTGAAGGTGCTATCTGATAATGAATGGTGGTATTAAGTTTACTTCCCAGCCCCGTTCTTTACTCCTTGTACACCCACGGATGCGCAGCTATGTACATATCTAATTCAATTTTCAAATTTGCAGACTACGCCAATGTGGGCGGGATATCAAATAATGATGAGACGGAGTACAGGAAGGAGACCAAGAACCTTGTGCCCTGGTGTCGAGGCAACAACCTTCTCTCAATGTCAGCAAGACAAAGGAGATAGTGATCGACTTCAGGAAGCGAAGTGGTACACATACCCCAGGATGCATCATAGCTTGGTTTGGAACAGCTCCATCCAAGACCGCAAGGTATTGCAGCGAATTCTGGACTCAGCACAGACCATCACACAAATCAACCTCCCTTCTATTGACTCCATTTATACTTCACGCTGCCTCAGTAAAGCCAGCAACATAATCAAGGACGAGTCACAACTCGGCCACTCTCTTCTCTCCCCTCCCCCATCAGGCAAAAGGTATAGAAGTGTGAAAACGCACGTCTCCAAATTCAGGGATAATTTCTTCCCAGCTGTTATCAGGCCACTGAATCATCCTACCACAACCAGAGAGCAGTGCTGAACTACTGAACTACCTCTTTGGTGACCCTCGGACTATTCTTGATCTGACTTTGTTGGCTTCATCTGGTACTAAATGTTATTCCTTTATCATGTAAAAATGTTAAATGGCTAGATTGAAATCATGTATTATCTCTCTGCTGACTGGATAGCACACAACAAAAGCTTTACACTGTACCTCGGTACATGTGACAATAAACTAAACTGAACTGAAAAAGATTTATGTTACTAAAACATGGATATTTACATCAGAGCTTGTTCTCATTGCAGCATTTCTTATTTTGTTGAATCAATCAATGGGACTGTTATTGCTGAGATGTTTCCAGAATGACACCTGAGTCCTGGGAATAAGCATGAGATAACTAATTTACCATGCTTTACTAATTAATTGAAGATAACTTGTTGCCAAAATACATTTAAGTGACGTATGGATCATATAGATAAAATATAAAGTAATGGCATAACAAATTCAAAAAGCAAAATTAGATTAAGTTGCCAAATAATATGATCCACAGTGAAACCTTATAAGGTCCAATCTGGAAAATGTAATCAGCCAAAATGATTTAGTAAATACAAAGCCTTGCTAAAGCTTTGAGTGGTCAAAAAATAAGATTTCCAGTGGCTACAATTTGTCAAAATTTTTAAAAAAAACAAAGCTTGGTCATGTTGATTACAATTTTATTCGAAGAAAAGTCAATATAGTTCACCACCCGTGGACATAGAAAACATAGAAACATGGAAAATAGGTGCAGGAGGAGGCCATTCGGCTCTTCGAGCCAGCACCGCCATTCATTGTGATCATGACTGATTGTCCCCTATCAATAACCCATGCCTGCCTTCTCCCCGTATCCTTTGACTCCACTAGCCCCTAGAGCTCTATCTAACTCTCTCTTAAATCCATCCAGTGACTTGGCCTCCACTGCCCTCTGTGGCAGGGAATTCCATAAATTCCCAACTCTCTGGGTGAAAACGTTTTTTCTCACCTTAGTCTTAAATGACCTCCCCTTTATTCTAAGACTGTGGCCCCTGGTTCTGGACTCGCCTAACATTGGGAACATCTTTCCTGCATCTAGCTTGTCCAATCCTTTTATAATTTTATATGTTTCTATAAGAGAACCCCTCATCCTTCTAAACTCCAGTGAATACAAGCCTAGTCTTTTCAATCTTTCCTCATATGACAGTCCCGCCATCCCAGGGATCAATCTTGTGAACCTACGCTGCACTGCCTCAATCACAAGGATGTCCTTCCTCAAATTAGGAGACCAAAACTGTACACAATACTCCTGATATGGTCTTACCAGAGCCCTATACAACTGCAGAAGAACCTCTTTACTCTTATACTGAAATCCTCTTGTTATGAAGGCCAACATTCCATTAGCTTTCTTCACTGCCTGCTGTACCTGTAAACCAACTTTCAGTGACCTGTGTACAAGGACGCCCAGGTCTTGCTGCACCTCCCCCTTACCTAACCTAACCCCATTGAGATAATAATCTGCCCCCTTGTTTTTGTCGCCAAAGTGGATAAACTCACATTTATCTATATTATACTGCATCTGCCATGCATCTGCCCACTCACTCAACCTGCCCAGGTCACCCTGCAACCTCCTAACATCCTCTTCACAGTTCACACTGCCACCCAGCTTTCTGTCATCCGCAAACTTGTTAGTGTTGCTCCTAATTCCCTCTTCCAAATCATTATTATATATGGTAAACAGTTGTGGCCCCAACACCGAGCCTTGCGGCACTCCACTCGCCACTGCCTGCCATTCTGAAAAGGACCCGTTCACTCCTACTCTTTGCCTCCAGTCTGCCAACCAATTTTCTATCCATGGCAACACCCTACCCCCAATACCATGTACTCTAATTTTAGTCACCAGTCTCCTGTGCGGGACCTTATCAAAGGCTTTCTGAAAGTCTAGTTACACTACATCCACTGGCACCCCTTCATCCATTTTACTTGTCACATCCTCAAAAAATTCCAGAAGATTAGTCAAGCATGATTTCCCTTTCATAAATCCATGTTGACTTGGACTAATCCTTTTACTGCTATCCAAATACCCCATTATTACCTCTTTAATAATTGACTCCAGCATCTTTCCCACCACCGAGGTCAGGCTAACTGGTCTGTAATTCCCCGTTTTCTCTCTCGCTCCTTTCTCGAAAAGTGCGATAACATTAGCTATCCTCCAATCCACAGGAACTGATCCTGAATCTATTGAACATTGGAAAATTATCACCAATACATCCACTATTTCTAGAGTCACCTCCCTGATGACCCTGGGATGCAGACCATCAGGTCCAGGGGATTTATCATCCTTCAGTCTCATTAGCCTACCCAATAATATTTCGTGCCTAATGAACATTTCTTTCAGTTCCTCCAACCCCTTAGGTCCTCTTTCCTCCAGCACATCTGGAAGATTGTTTGTGTCTTCCATAGTGAAGACAGATCCGAAGTACCTATTCAACTCTTCTGCCATTTCCTTGTTCCCCATAATAATTTCACCCGTGTCTGCCTTCAAGGGACCCCCATTTGACTTTGCTATTCTTTTTCCCTTAACATATCTAAAGAAGCTTTTACTGTCCTTCTTTATATTCCTGGCCAGCTTCCCCTCGTACTTCATCTTTTCAGCCTGTATTGCCCGTTTTGTTTCCTTCTGTTGTCCTATGAAAGTTTCCCAATTCTCTGGCTTCCGGCTACTCTTTGTTATGTTATACATCTTTTCTTTTAGTTTTATTCTATCCCTAACTTCTCTTGTCAGCCACAGTTGCCTCTTACTCCCCTTAGAATCTTTCTTCCTTTATGGAATGAAATGATCCTGCGTCTCCCGGATTATGCCCAGAAATTCCTGCCATTGCTGTTCCACCGTCATTCTTGCTAGGGACCCTTTCCAGTCTACCTTGGCCAGCTCCCCTCTCATGCCTTCATAGTCCCCTTTGTTCAACTGCATCACAGACACTTCCGATTTAACGTTCTCCTTCTCAAATTGCAGATTAAAACTTTAAAATCTTCTGTAGTGTTTCACACCCAAATGCATTTTACCCGGGTAAATACTAAATGTACTTTTGCCAATCAGTTCTTGTTAATACGATTGCCTGCAATTTCCAATTAGCTTTAATTAATAGATTTGCTTGAGATTAAGATAGAAACTCATAAAGATTGAAGCTAATAAATTTAGATTAAGCTATGAATATGTTGAAAACGTGACCTGCATAACAACTGTATCTTCTTCGGTTTCATGCAAATGTGAAATAACCCAATGTAACACACAATGTTGACCCCCAGTAATTAATTAACTGCTTCGCCTTCTACGCTATAATTCCAACCAAATTCACTGATGCAATGTAACTTTATTGTCTCGTGTACCTAGGTACCATGAAATTCTTTGTTTTTGCATACAATTTGGTGAAATAATACAGAAGACTTTATCTGGGCAGTAGACTGATTTGCCACGCGTTTGGCAGTGACCAAGTTTCGAATCCCCTGAACCCATCAACAGCCCCCTCTGCCACTGGTTACTTGACTTCCTCACCCATAGACTACCATCAGCAAGAAGAGGTGACAATATATCCTCTCTGATAATTCTCAATAACTGTGCCATAAAGGGATGCATTCTCAGCCCCTTACTATACTCCCTACGCTCACAGAAATGTGTAACCAAATTTTGCTTTAACTACATTAACAAGTTTGCTGATAACAACACTGTAGTGGGACAGATCTTGAAAAATGACAAGACAGAGTACAGGAAGGAGATAGAGAGCTAGGTAACATGATGGTAAGACAACAGTCTATCCCTCAATGTCAGCAGATGAAGGAGTTGGTTGTGCAGGAAGGAACTACAGGTGCTGGTTTAAACCGATGATAGACACAAAAAGCTGTAGTAACTCAGTGGGACCGGCACCATCTCTGGGGAGAAGGAATGGGTGACGTTTCGGGTCGAGACCCTTCTTCAGACTGGTTAGAGATAAAGGAAACGAGAGATTTGCAAACTGGATCATAAAAAAAATCATTGGTTCATTTCAGCTTGCTGAGTTGACAGAAGTCTGAAGAAGTGTCTCGACCAAAAACATCACTCATTCCTTCTCTCCAGAGATGCTGCAGCTGTCCCGCTGAATTACTCCAGTTTTTTGTGTCTTTCTGAAGGAGCTAGTTATTGACTTCTGGAAGGGAGGTGGAGTGCACTCTCGAATGAGCATCAATGCTGCCAAAGTGCAGATAGCTGAGACCTTCAAGTTCCCAGATATAAATATCAGCAACAACTGGTCTCAACAAGAAATGTCTCCCACCCTTTATCTCCAGAGATGCTGCCCGACCCATTAAACTACTCCAGCATTTTGTGTTTTTCCTGTACGAATGTGGGTGTTGGGTGAAAATAGGTTCCTGCTCTAGCTGAGTGCTTTTCCCAAACTGAAATACATGAATTGAAGACGGGGTCATTCAGTCAGAAAGGCTACCCGCTCCGTATTGTACTCGAAGGTCGGTGTGGTCCCTCGATCAATACCCCAAACCAGCAGGAGAATCGGGAGTGATGCGGGTTACAATGGAACTAGGCTGACACTGGACTTCGGCGACATTCGGCGGGTCTGCAAAAAACAACAACTTTTTATTCAATTCTCTATTACAGTCGGGTTTGTTTTTAAATCCTCCAAAACATTATAACAGAGTTATAAATGAATACATGAAACTGAAGATGCTACAATATTGAGCTAAAAACAAAGTGCCGGGGGAAACCAACCCAACGGGTCAGGCGGCGTCCTCAATGTTTTCAAGAGTTTTACAGGTAGATATGGCTCTTAGGGCTAACGGTATCAAGGGATATGGGGAGAAAGCAGGAACGAAGTACTGATTTTGGATTCTGATCAGCCATGATCATACTGAATTGCGATGCTGGCTCGAAGGGCCGAATAGCCTACTCCTGCACTTATGTTCTATGTTTCTGTGCCTGTGAAGGGAGATGGACAGACAATGTTTCAAGTCGGGGCCCTTCTTCAGACTGAAGGAGGAAGGGTCGCGACCCGAAACGTCGCCTATGCATCATTTTCCTCTACAGATATCCTCCATTAGTCAGAAGAAAGGCCTCGACCCGGAAGGCTATCTATCCATGTGTTCAAGAAGGAACTGCAGATGCTGGAAGATCGAAGGTACACAAAAATGCTGGAGAAACTCAGCGGCTGCAGCAGCATCTATGGAGCGAAGGAAATAGGCGACGTTTCGGGCCGAAACCCTTCTTCAGATTATCTATCCATTCCTTCTCTCCAGAGATGCTGCCAGTCCTGCTAAGTTACTCCATCGTCTGTCTGTCCCGCTGAGTTGCTCCACCATTTCGTTTTTAGCTCATTTACTCAACTGAATTCCCCGGTCATTTTCTTCCTGTCCACTTTTGTTTTTTTAATTTTAAAGAGAAAATATTATTCTGATGAATACCGCCGAAATTAGACATGTCTAATACAGAAAATTATCCCACTGGGTCGGCTCCTGACTGATGTTTATGAAATTCATGTTATGAAATTTGCGATTCTCAGTGGCATAACAGCGGCGCGAATATGTAATCAATCAATCGGTGGCTCATTCTTTGAAACAAAAAAATAATTGACCCGCAGATAGACACAAAAATCTGGAGTAACTCAGTGGGTCAGACAGCATCTCTGGAGAAAAGGAATAGATGACGTTTCGGGTCGAGACCCTCCTTCAGACAGAGTCGCCTATTCCTTTACTCCACAGATGCTGCCTGTCCCGCGGAGTTACTCCAGCTTTTTGTGTCTATCTTCGGTTTAAAGCAGCATCTGCAGTTCCTTCCTACAAATGTTGACTAGCGGTCACTGACAGAGAATTATGACAGTCTATTGATACTCTGGACGACTCATGTTTCCTTGTAAGCACAACATATTATCAAATGCCTGAATGAGTATCTGCCTCGCGTGTACTACCTGTTGGTCAGTAAGCGAGGTTGAATTGCTGGTGCTACAGGATAAACGGTGCTAAATTCTATGACCGCTAAGAGATTTCAGGTTCAGAACAAGTAAAGTGTTCAGAGCAAGTAAAATCATTTAAATAAAATAAGCAAAAACATCCTCAGAGAAACACTCGCGCATCTATCGGTAGTTATATATCATAGCAAGGTCTCACGAAGACTGTAATTACAGAATAACATATGTTTTGTACTCAATCGACGATATGGTCTTAATTAACTCGTTACCTTTTTGATGCCCAATGGGAATTTAAAGAAGCTCGTTCCCCTCACTCAGCTGTTTTTTTCCCTCTCGGCTTTCATGTCGGTTTGATATGTGGAGATGGGCAGAGGTGGTTTGCAGCAGGAAGAGCACACGACTGCTGCCCTTCAGAGCCCAGAGTGTGACAAAGGTCTCTGCAACCTTGCCTCCCCGCTCGTCACCTGAAGAGTTGGGAGGTTGAGGAGAGCGAATTGGGCTTCATCCTGACTTTATTGTTGGGGGGTGGAGGGGGGCGCTTGGGGGTGGGATTGAGGGCACGGCGCCAGCAATGGGAGAGATCAACTGACACCTTGCCCCTTATGCACAACGAGCTTGGAGACGTCAGTGAAGTGCAGCGAGCGGCGAGATCGATCTGAAACAGTTTGCTCTCCCTGTGCACCCCCTTGTACATGCCATTTACAGCCATTGAAAATGAATTATGATTTTTTTTTAAATTGCAGCGTTTCGCTATCGCCTTGTTTAAGGAACCACATTCAGTCATTTGTTCAGGTTTCAAACTTGGGCTCATGATGCACATTGTAAGTTAGTAGTAGGGATGAACGGAGATGAGGCGTTTCTCTAGTCACAGGGTGGTGAATCTGTGAAATTAATTGCCGCAGACGGTTGTGAGGGCCAAGTCAATGGGCATTTTTAAAGCGGAGATGGAAGGGGGTGTTGGGGTGGGGGTGTGGGTGGGGAGGGGGGGGTTAGGAAGACTGAGCCACTGGGACGGACCAGACACCACCGGCGTCGCTATGTGGTCAAGACTGGACTGCCGAAAAGAAACCCTAGCTACCTGCTTAGGCTACTGAGTGAACGGGGCAAGCCTGAGATGCTAGAACATCCCCACAGAGAGGGGCTGTGCCCACAGAGAGAGAGAGAGAGAGGCAGAGACGGGCTGCCAGGATAATCAGCGTTGCCTCCAAAGAAAAGCTGAGCCGCCAGGAAGAAATCTTGTACCGTCAGCACCTCCTCTTGAGGCAAGTGTAAACTGCAGAAAAATGCCTGAGATTGGCACGCCTCCTCCTTTAAGACCAGCACTTAGCTGCTGGGACAACGCTGAGATTGAAAGCAACACTGCACATGTACCTTGACGGTGAGGGACAGCACTCCCGTCCAGGGCAGTCCTATACTTTATCACCATTGTAAATAAAATATATCACGCGAGTCCACCCTACTGTAAGTGTCGGTATGATGACTGTCGAACCCAGCGTTGCCCCTGATGCCACATCACATATTACCTGTCAGGCATTGTCCTGCTGCTCCTCTCTTCCAGCTTTCTTAACCCCCTCTCCCCACCACAATCAGTCTGCAGAAGAGACCTGACCCGAAACGTTACCTATCCGTGTTCTCCAGAGATGCTGTCTGATCTGTTGAGTCACGGGTGTCAAAAATTCACAAGTTATAAGAATCGAATTAGTCTGCTTCGCCATTCAATCATGGCTGATCTAATCCCATTTTACTGCATTCCCCCTATAACCCCTTGACACCCATTCTGATCAAGAATTTGTCTATCTCTGCCTAAACAATATCCACTGACTTGGCCTCCACAGCCCTCAGTAGCAGAATTTCACAGCTTAACTGCCCTCTGACTTCCTTACCTCCTTTCTAAAAGCCTTTCTATAGCCTTTAATTCTGAGGCTATAACCTCTGGTCCTAGACTCTCCCGCCAGTGGAAACATCCTTTCCTCATCCACTCAATCTATGCCTTTCATTATTCTGTACATTTCAATGAGGTACCCCCTCATCCTTCTAAACTCCAGTGAGTAGAAGCCCAGTGCTGTTAAACGCTCATCCACTCAATCCTGGAATCATTCTTGTAAAACGTATCTGGACAATCTGCAGAACCAGCACATCCTTCCTCAGATAGTGGGCCCAAATTTGCTCACTGTACTCGATTGGTTTGAAGTACATTACGGCTTTAGTTATAATTTTTGTCCTGCAAATCAAACACTATTCTATTTTATTGTATTATGCCCATTTTGCCAATCAACTTCAAAGGGACGGGATTAATTGGGAATTTGCTTAGTCTAGCAAGATGTAGCATAAAGGCTAAATTACTGGGATAGCAATCAGAGTTCTGAACCATTGATCCAGGCACAAGACTTTAAAGCGGACCATAAAATATGAAAAAAAGATTACAACATAGTTCATAGTTGGTTTGCATGGCCATCAGTGGTAATCAACAAATCTACTCATGACTAGTGTGAAATTTAATATTTTGTGGCCAACCTGCTATTTTCTGCCTCTCGCTTGAGGCATCAATGGGACTAAAAAAAACATCTGCATCTACGAAGGCACATTAAACTGTAACCACTCTTGCTAACCATGCCAGCTGTGGGCCGAAGGTCCTGTTTCTGCGCTATATATTTAAAGTCTAAAGTCAAATAAAGAGCAAACCAGCTGCAATTCAGATAATCCTTTAATAACAACCCACCTGCACATCAGTCCATTCAAAGCCTCAAGAAATTAGAGTGGGAAATGTTACATTTCAGCTTGCAGAAAATTCATTGGTCCCATCAGATTTGTTTCACAAAGAGGGGATTTACTCCTACACAGCCGCAAGTTGTAATTATGAAGTGATGCCTGACCTAGATGGTAATAATTGTAATAATCCTTGCATCTGTTTTCCACTGGAAGTGACGTTTAATAACAGGCCATCACATACCTTATTATTTTCTCTTCTATTTTGAACAGTAACTTAAATCAAAGGAAAATAAATGTCCATATATGGATACATGATACAGTTTAAATATTTTATTAATCAATATTTGCACTTTTACATTTTGCCTTATGTAATTTCCATGCGAATATGCAGTGATAAAAAAGGTATCACTTTTTTAACTTTGAAGTTAACTGAAGGAAAATTCATTGTCGTACATTTCCAAAACACTTCCAAATAGTAAGAGATATTTCTCTAAAAGGTTCATATCAAAAGTTTTGACATGCACTCATCTTTAGCCTTTCTGTCAATGCTTTCACTGTAGATTCAGGAACAGTTTTTTCCCACCTGTAATCAGGCAATTGAACAATTCCCTCATCAGCTAGAGGGTGGTCCTGACCTCCCCTCTCCCTCATTCCAACTATCTCTAATTGGGCTTTATCGGATTTCATTGTTATATCTTGCACAGAATGCTGTACCCATTATCAATTACTTGTGATCTATGGTTGGCTCGATTGTGTTTCTGTATCATCTTTTCTTTGACAGATAGCAAGCAAACAAAAGAATAGTTGGTCACATGCTACAATTTCTTCTGTTTAATGATTAGAGATTAAAATAATTCTACTCGAATTCTGTGGATTCTGAGGTAGGTGCTGAGGACAGTGACCTGGAGATTCATCCACATTGTGGAGGTGGACAACTTTAGTTAGTTTGGAAGATGGTGCATTCATCTTTCCTGTTATGCTGGGCTTCTGTGTGCTTCTTACAAATCGTGTTGAGGTTCTTGATGCAATCCTCAATAATCCTTCTCCATTGTCTTTGGTCATGGGTCTAGAATACACAGAATTAATAGGATGTTACATTTTTTTAAGAGGACTTGAAGAAAATCCCTGAATCATTTCATTTATTCATCTGGTAAACTTGCAGTGATGGAATGCAATATTGTATTAGCCACAGATGTAACAAAGCCCCTTCCATATCACAGCCTCTCTCTTCTCCTCGTCATAGGCACTCTTTTCACCCACTCTCCCAAATGTTGTCTCTTGACCATTCTTACATGATCTTGGAGACACAAGAGGCTGCAGATGCTCAAGGAATCAAAGAGAATTTGCTGGACCTTTACAACAATTTATTTCCCTTCTATAGATGTTATTCGACATTGAGTCCCTCCATCAGATTGTTTGGTGATAGTCAATAGTCAATGTCATAGTCTATTTATTTGTCATTTGGACCCCTGGAGGTTGAAATGCCGTTCTGCCATACATTACACACAAATGGCACAACACAATTACATTTTCATTCCATCACATAGCTGTGATGGAAGGCTCTTATCTCTCCACTGCACTCTCTTCCCCCCCCCCGATGTCAGAGTCAAAGTCAAAGCCCCCGGCTGGCGATGGCGATTGTCCGGCGGCCATTGAAGCCACGCGGGTGGTGCGAGGTCGCACACCGGGTCTTGGTGTTAGAGACCCCGGCGTGCGCTCGCAAAGTCCCGCGGCCATTCCAGCCGCGCGGGGCAGTGGTGCTAGGCCCCGCTCCAGGAGCTTTCAACCCCGCAATAAAGTCGCCGTGAGCACCGAATCAATGAATATTCTCCAGCAGCAGCTAATCCCCAGCAGCAGCATGCAAGCGCTCCTCCATACACCCGCTCCGGTCTCGGCCAGCCCCGCGACGGTGACTTTCAGTCGGCACCTGAGTCCCCGGCTTCTTCCTGTTGGAGGCCGCTCCTCCTCAACGAAACCCGAGACCCGACGAGAAATGGGCCTCCAGTGCCAAAAGTTTCACCCCCCCCTTCCCAGGGCACACCCCAACATAAAGTAACAAAAACTACATTAAAACACAGACAAAAAATAATAAAAACGCGGACAGGCTGCAGAGGCCGCTGCTGACCAGAGTCGCGCCGCCTACCGTGATCTTTCTCTTTCTTCTCCATTGATGGCTCTCTTTTCATTGCTATAGGGCTCTACTTTAGTCCTTCCACATGCTGTTATGTTTTTTCCTGCTCATTAATTCAGTTGTCTTGCCAGTAGGTCGTAGGTAGGTTGTGATGCTAGTCATAGGTACTTGTGGCATCAAGTAGTTCGGGACGTTTTTTCAACATGATGAAAAATGTCCACGAGTAAAAGAGGTCGTGAATTAGGTCGTGAAAGTGGGACAGGCCCTTTAGGCGATTTTTTCGCCGACTGCTGGTGACTGACATAGTGGGAGCAGGTTGCTGAAAAACCGGCAACTGGACCCCCCTATGACAATATCTGCAACAATGTCTACAACAACCTACCACCTAGTCGACATCAAGCTATGACAATGTACCGACAACCGGCGACCCATTAGGACGTTCACCTACGATCACACCTATGACAACTACTACGTCCACCCGTGACAAGCTACAACAAGGTAAGAGTTCAGTCGCTGGTACCTGTCGCTGGTTGACGTAGGTTGACATAGGTGGACACCAATAGAATTCACCAAAGTCAGCACCGGTGACAACCTACATAATCCTGGCGACAACCTACGTTATCCTGGTGACAACCTGCCCAACACCTACGTCAGGACAAGTCAAGCTACACTTATTGGCGTCAAGCCAACTTTCGCCAGCAGTCCCCGAAACGTTTTGAACATTTCAAAATCTAGCAGTGACCAGAAAAATGCTACGATTCTTTGGGCGACTGAGGAGACTACTCACAACATACAGGCGACACCCCGGCAACCATGTGGCGACAGCCTAGTTGCCTGTAGTCACCTAAAAAATCGCCTAAGTGGGACAGGGGCATAAAATCACTTTGAAAAAAAGTAATGTATCAAAATACTTGATACAAGTAAAAAGACTGAATGATATTTATAAAAAAGCGAAAAGATTCCTACGAAATCTAATGTTTTGATTGTGATCATATTGTTTACAGTGTACTATGCTTACATATTCTGTTGTGCTGCAGCAAGTAAGACTTTCATTGTTCTATCTGGGACATATGACAATAAAACACTCTTAACTTTCTTGACTCTTCCTGGATTCTTCCTGGATTCTTCCATGGTTTTCAGAAGAAGTAATTACTTTATGAACCACTTGTTTCGCAGTTTAAGTGCATTGACTGGTGTTTCTCATTACCTGATTTCTAGCTGCACACTTTGCTGATTCTCTTATGGAGAAGTACAAAATGAAATAGAATAATTTGAAACAGAGAATTTGATTGAAACACTTCACCTACATCAACTTTTTAATATCCCTGCATCCAAAGGGATGATGTTGCAGAAATGCAAAGGTCTTACACTACTTTGCTGTACTCAATTCAGTTCAGTTTAGTTTATTGTCACGTGTACCGAGGTACAGTCAAAAGCTTTTGTTGCGTGCTATCCAGTCAGCGGAAAGGCAATACATGATTACAATTAAGCCGTTCGCAGTGTACAGATACAAGATAATGGAATCATAGTTAAAGTAAGAAATAATGCTGTAGGAGTAGAGTTTTAAAAGGGTGGAGCGATTGTAACGTGTGTGCAGATCCGCTTCTGTGACAGGCACACAAATAGTCGCCTGGGCGCCATGATCCCTCTGACAGAAATGGGTAAATGTTAATTTTTCAAGGAAGTATAAAGCAACTGCATTTTGTGGGATTCCGTTTAGTATCCACTAATCTAAGAGAAAATGCTCTAATGAAGTTTGTTTGTTTTATAATTCCATCTTCTTGTTGTCAAATAACCTGTGTTTAGATTGGTAGCTTTTTAGATAGTAAGGAAACAAAGAGATATGTGGTCAGCGCAGAAAGTGGTATTGAGGTAAAATATCAGCCTTCATGGGATTGACTGGTAAAACTGCTTCTATTTTGTTATTTATTTTATTTCTTACATTGTTAGGCACCTAACTGGTGCTTTTACTCCTTTGCATTGACTTGTGTGTTGTCCATTGGTTTTATTGCCTTTAATTGATTCTAGAAAGGGAAGATTGTGCATTTAAACTTTCATTTCCACACACTAACAGCACCATGTTTGAAGCTGGTAATTAATGGGTCATCCCAGAGTCAACAGTAGAGTATCCTCCTGAAACCATCTCCTCATACCGCTAGTCAGGTTGGTGGTGGTGATGATGGGCGTGTGAACCTGGAGATGGGGGATTTCTATTTCGTATGTCGGATTTGAACTTTACAGGTTTTGCATTTGATTCAGCTTTAGCTTTCTAATGGTTTTATTAATATTCAGTAAAATCAATTATATTGCAATTTATTTTTAGATTGAGGGTTGCCTCATCTCTCAATCCCAATAAAGTGCAACTAAATCTGAATTGGTAATAGCAATTACATTCCGGTTCAGGTTTTACCATGATTATTTACTTGGCAAATTCTTTAAAGTTTTGGGAAACACCTTTTCTTTCACTCCATTTTTACACACACTTTGCAGACCTTTCTCACACTCATGATGCCACTGACTTGCACAATTGTGAATGATTAGTGATGGACATGAACAATTTGAAAGCTATGTGCAGCAACCCTTAAAGAAAAATAAGCAAAACTGTAAATTCTGCATGTTTGACATTCATTACAGATGCAGTTTAAAAATGAAAAGGACAGCATTTTTCTGTAGAGTTTGGGGCAGTTTCTTTCTTTTAATCAGTCAAAATGTATACATTGTGTTCAGTCCATTATGCCCACACCATGATGGAATGCAGCTCTATTACTTAAGTACAAAGGGGACTTCCAGTGTGGGGAATCTGCATCAGAAGCACAAGGAAGCCACCCTCTATAGGTCCCCTTGGTGATTTCGATGTTTAATGAAGTATGGTTCATCTACAGGTCTGACAGTAAGAAACCATCAGAGGCAATAGAATTCATCACAAAGAAGGAACACTAATGAGGGCAATTAATGAATCATAATCAGTGCTGATGAGAAGCCGCTGAACAAGAAAAGGAAAGTTTGCAAGCAAGAGGGAGGAATTAGTGGAAGAAACTTCAATTGGAGACTGATTATTGAAAAGTCAGTACTGAGAATGATCTTATTGGCACTTCCAGGGTGAATCATAATCAACATAATCATCATCGTAATTTATTAGCCAAGTATGTTTTGCAACATACGAGGAATTTGGTTTGCCATACAGTCACACCAAAAAAGCAACACGACACACAACTACATAAACATTTGACATAAATGTCCACCACAGCGGTTGCTCCACATTCCCCACTGTGATGGAAGGCAATAAAGTCTTATCTTCTTTCCTACTTTTCTCCTGTGGTTGGGGGAGTTGAACCATCCATAGCTGGCGATCGAGCTCCCACATTGGTGCAGTTTAAGCTCCCGCATCGGGGCGGTCGAAACTCCTGGGGCTTAGAGTTCCCGAAATCGGTCCCCAACCAGGGACCGGTCGCGAGCTTCACGATGTTAAAGGCAACCATTGTGCAGCGCCCCCTGGTGGTAATACAAATATTTCTGGAACTTCAAGTGGTTTGATGAAAAATTGTGGGCAACACCATCCAAAAACTATTCATTAAGAAACACAGCATAGCAATACAAAGCCAAATAAATAATAAACATCATGGAACAGAGTTAAATTACTTCAGTAATTTAAAGTAGTTTATTCATAAACTAAAGCACTGCAGTTAGGTATGTTACAAAACCTACCTGAATCGTCATTAGGAATCTGCCCTCAGCCAGGCCCGCGATTTTGGCGCTGTTTGGAAAAACGACTAGGCTGTACTAATACATGTTCAGCCTAGTGATCGAAAAAATTGCAAGACCAAAAGGTATTTTCTTTTTATAAAGTTCTAATAGTTTTTAAAATTTTCATCTCGCAAGCCCCAGGGTTTTTTTAAAGGTATGGGGGGCATATATATAACCCTACAAATTATCTATAACGAATAGCTGGGCTTTTTATAAGTATTGAAAGTTCCAGTCGCTGTCAAAATTATGAACTAGAAAGCCGATTTAAATGGGCTGCTACCGTGGGCGTTTGATTATCCAAGATCTACCATTGGACTTGTCTCCTGATAAAATCAATAGGAACAAGATGCTAATTTCAGCTACTATGAAAGAAAATTAAACTAATGCTTTATCTGGGGAGCAGACTTGATTTTTTAAATCTCAAAATTTTGTAACATTGCTACTGCAGTGGAAGATATTGTAAAATGATCTTCACCATTTTTCTTTAAAGCAGAAATTGAACATTTTTTTAGGAGGTGTCAATATAAACAAATCCGTAATGGGCAGAAATTGAAAGTTGTCTGTAAATTATGAATGACTGCTACTGTGCTGCACCATTGGACTTGTCTCCTGATAATTGCAGCTACTACAGAAAAATAATACTGGGATAGAGCACTCGCAGTATTAAACTTATACTAAACTAAACTCTGGCTGAAGGTGAGTTGCTGCCCTCAGTCCTTGGGTGAAATAACAATTTTTTTTTTCACAATTCGTTTTCAAGCAGGTGCTTTATAGACTGTTCTTTGCCGTTTTGTTGGAAAATAATGGTGCAACCACCCTGCGATAGCTTCTGAAGGTCACCTCCAGCTGACCAATGATTTCATAATGTCCTTATCTTCTCAGCAGAGCACTGGCCTTCGATGGCATTGTACTGACAATAACTGAATAATTCAGATTTGACTTGTATTCGAGCTCTATGATGTTTAGAACACAAAGTCCGGGAGTAACTCAGCTGGTCGGGCAGCTTCCGCTGAGTTACTCCAGCACTGTGAGTTCTACGCAAGATTCCAGCATCTGCAGCCTCCTATGTTATTAAGCACTATGATGTTATTGCTTTAACCTTTTACAAAAAACTGGAAACTAGTGAGGATGTTAGCAGAGAGACTGCCAACTATTTTCACAGCAAAGTGATTTAATAAAAGAGAAGGTTATTGCTGAAATATGCTTGACTTTTATTTAAACCTCTTGGGTAGAGAATTTCAAAGATTTACTGCACCAGGACCTGAAATATTGATCATTCATTTTTCTGATTGGTTTGTTTGGTTTGGTGGATTCTTCCAGCACTTAGTTTTTTTTTGCTCTAAATTCTTGCATCTGCAGTCTCTTGTACCTTCAAAGATTTATTGCATATAGGGTGAAGACATTTCTTCTTATTCTAGTTCTAAGTAGCCTACATCTTATTCTAGAGACTGATTCTAAATAGTCCAGCCAAGGGTAACAACAACATTAAGAATTGTGTCCATTTTAATCCATTCACCTGTTAGTTTAGTTTATTGTTAAGTGTACCGAGGTACAGTGAAAAGATTTTTGGTTGCGTGCTATCTAGTCAGCGCAAAGATTAAACATATAACCATATAACCATATAACAATTACAGCACAGAAACAGGCCATCTCGGCCCTTCTAGTCCCTGCCGAACACTTACTCTCACCTAGTCCCATCTACCTGCACTCAGACCATAACCCTCCATTCCTTTCCCATCCATATACATATCCAATTTATTTTTAAATGATAAAAATGAACCTGCCTTCACCACTTTCACTGGAAGCTCATTCCACACAGCTACCACTCTCTGAGTAAAGAAGATCCCCCTCATGTTGCCCCTAAACTTTTGTCCCTTAATTCTCAAATCATGTCCTCGTGTTTGAATCTTCCCTACTCTCAATGGAAAATGCTTATCCACGTCAACTCTGTCTATCCCTCTCATCATTTTAAAGACCTCTATCAAGTCCCCCCTTAACCGTCTGCACTCCAAAGAATAAAGACCGAACTTGTTCAACCTTTCTTTGTAACTTAGGTGCTGAAACCCAGGCAACATCTGTATATATGTATATAGCGCCGCAGAATTGTGAACCTATCCCTCCCCTTCTCCCTTTTGTTTTTGTTTTCTGTTTCTTGTTTTTTGTACTAAATTATATGTATGCACTGAGTACGAGCAGCTTTTAATTTCATTGTACATGTATAGTGACAATAAATGGCATATCTATATCTATCTAACATTCTAGTAAATCTCCTCCGTACTCTCTCTATTTTGTTGACATCTTTCCAATAATTTGGCGACCAGAATTGTACACCATATTCCAGAATTGGCCTCACCAAAGCCTTGTACAATTTTAACATTACATTCCAACTTCTATATTCAATACTCTGATTTATAAAGGCCAGCACACCAAAAGCTTTCTTTACCACCCTATCTACATGAGATTCCACCTTCAGGGAACTATGCACAGTTATTCCTAGATCCCTCTGTTCAACTGCATTCCTCAATTCACTACCATTTACCATGTACGTCCTATTTTGATTTGTCCTGCCAAGATGTAGCACCTCACACTTATCAGCATTAAACTCCATCTACCATCTTTCAGCCCACTCTTCCAAATGGCCTAAATCTCTCTGTAGACTTTGAAAATCTACTTCATTATCCACAACACCACCTTAGTATCATCTGCATACTTACTAATCCAATTTACCACACAATCATCCAGATCATTGATGTATATGACAAACAACAGTGGACCCAACACAGATCCCTGAGGCACCCCACTAGTCACCGGCCTGCAACCTGACAAACAGCCATCCACCATTACTCTCTGGCATCTCCCATTCAGCCACTGTTGAATCCATCTTGCTACTCCACCATTAATACCCAACAATTGAACCTTCTTAACCAACCTTCCATGTGGAACCTTGCCTTATTGAAGTCCATATAGACAACATCCATTGCTTTACCCTCTTCAATTTCCCTAGTAACCTCTTCAAAAAATTCAAGAAGATTAGTCAAACATGACCTTCCAGGCACAAATCCATGTTCACTGTTCCTAATCAGACCCTATTTATCCAGATGATTATATATATTATCTCTAAGTATCATTTCCATTAATTTGCCCATCTCAAACGTCAAACTAAAAGGTCTATATTTGCTAGGTTTACTCTTAGAATCCTTTTTAAACAATGGAACAACATGCGCAGTACACCAATCCTCTGGCACCATTCCCGTTTCTAATGACATTTGAAATATTTCTGTCATAGCCCCTGCTATTTCTACACTAACATCCCTCAATGTCCTAGGAAATATCCTGTCAGGACCTGGAGACTTATCCACTTTTATATTTTTCAAAAGTGTCAGTACTTCCTCTGACACATGATTACAATGTTTACTCATTCTTTCAAACAAAATAATAACCTCTTCTTATGCAACAAGCATTCTGTCCCAGGAATAATCTAGTAAACTCTCACTGCACCCCTTTCATTGCAAGTATACCCTTCATAGATAGGGAAACCAATATTCCAGCTGCTGTATCATGGAGTCTGTAACTAATTGAAGCAATCAAATCCTCTTGCAATAAAGGCCAGTGTACAATTTACTTTCATAATTGCTTGTTCAGGCTGCAAATGAACTTTCCGTGGTACCTGTACAAATTCTCCCAAGATCCTCTGAACTTGTCACCATTTTAAAATATTTTTTATTTCTTCTCTACGAAGGTGGGTGGCCTCACATTTTGTCACATTATATTCCACCTGTCAGGCCCTTTTGCTTCCCATTTATTTAATCTCTTAATATCCCCTAGAAGTCTCTCTGCCTCACAACCTCACATTCCCATACATCTTTCTATTATTAGTAAACTTCGATTATAGTCAATCCCCACAACAAAATTGTTGAAATTGATTGTGAACACTCTCCCCAGATCAAAGAGCAAGGCACCTGCATGGAAAAATCAAATATAGAATATTACAGCACTGGAACAGGTCCGTCAGCTCTCAATGTCTGTGCTGAACACGATGCCGGATTAAACTAGTCCCCTCTGCCTGCACGTGATCAATATCCCTCCATTCCGTTCATATCCATGCGCCTATCTAAATGCCTCTCAATTGCAACTATCATGAATAACACAATATACAAGAATAACCCAATTATCCATAATACAATAAGAATTTGGAAATAAAATTAACTTTAAAATTAAGAAACTTATCAGTGTTAACGCCAATAGTGAATAATCCTTCATTTAAACCATCTCTTATTGATAAAACATACAACCAATGGGAAAGAATGGGAATTAAAAGGATAGGCGACATGTATGAAATGGGAAATCTGTTATCATTCCAACAATTAAAATTAAAATTTAAGCTGAATGACAACCAATACTTTAAATATCTCCAGATCTGCGATTTTATGAAGAAATATATACAAAGACATCAAACTATAATTTTAGACCCACTGGAAGAAGCAATGAATATTAAGGCTGACACAGAAATTAATATCATATCTATATAATAGTATCTTAAATAGAGAACTACCATCAACAGAGGCACTTAGCGAAGATTGGGAACGAGAACTAATGATAAAAATCACAAAAGAAACATGGGAAAAGTATTTGATATATATACATATATGTTCGATTAATGTAAGACGCAACTTAATTCAATTCAAAATTCTACATAGATTATATTATTCAAAAACTAGACTGAATAAATGCTATCCAAATATTTCTCCCATTTGCGACAAATGTCTATCTCAAAATGGTAATATAACACATTATTTTGTTTCCTGCTTAAAACTGCATAAATTCTGGTGTGATATTTTTGATATATTTACAAAATTATTCAAGATAAAAATGGAGCCTAACACTGAAATGATTATACTTGGAGTAACGGGAGACGGGAATAAATTAAACACATTTCAAAATTCATTTTAAAATTATGGGTTAATAATACAGTAGCAAAAAAACATACTCAAATTTTGGAAAAATAGACACATACCAACGCTTAAAATGTGGATTATAAATATGTTGGACACAGCACATCTTGAAGAAATGCGATTCCTCCTAATAGATAAACCAGACTAATTCTTAATGAGTTGGTCCCCATTTATTGACTTCTTGGATGCATGTGGTGCAACAAAGTCGTGAAAACCAACTGTTTCAGGTCTGGGTGAAAGATGGTCAAGAATACATATACTCATTTCCTATCTCCTATTTTCTACTATTTTCTAATTTCTACTTTTTCTTTCTTTCTTTTTTCTTTTTTACTTTTCTCCCTCACTCTCTTTCTCTTCGTTTTTTTTGTCTTGCTTTACACACACTATGCATTTTTCTACTATTATCTAGTCTCTTTTTCTCTCTCTCATTTCTATTAAAAAAAATGGTTGTACATAGAATGTAACTTGCCAACATATATTTGGCACCTAAAAAAAAGGTACTACGGTATTGTACTTACTTCTAATAAATTTTAAAAAAATGAAAAAACAAAATGCAACTATCATATCTGCCCCCACCACCACTGCACCCTGGCAAAATTGTCTAGGCACCCACCACTCTCTGTGTAAAACAACTTGTTATGCACATTTCCTTTACACTTTTGTCTTCTTTCCTTAAAGCACAGCACAGCACGGTGGCGCAGCGGTAGAGTTGCTGTGTTACAGAGACCTGGGTTCAATCCTGACTACTGGTGCTGTCTGTACGGAGTTTGGAGGTACTCCCTGTGACCGCATGGGTTTTCTCCAAGTGCTCCAGATTCCTCCTACACTCCAAAGACATAGAGGTTTGTAGGTTGATTGGTTTCAGTAAAAATGGTAAAATGTCTCTATTGTGTAGGATAGTGCTGGTGTACAGGGATCGCTGGTCAGTGCAGACTGCTTAGGCCAAAGGGCCTGTTTCTACATTGTATCTCTAAACTAAATTAAAACAATGTCCTCCAGTCTTTGACATTTTCACCCTGGAGTCTTATTGCTACTGTATTATTAACCCATAATTTAAAAATGAATTTTGAAATGTGTTTAATTTATTCCCGTCTCCCGTTACTCCATTTACTCTATCTGTCTATGACTTGCATAATTTTGTATATTTCAGCCTCCGATGTTTCAGGGGAAAAAATCTACATTGGTGGCACGTTGGAGCAGCGGTAGAGTTGCTGCTTACAGCGCCAGAGACCAAGGTTTGATCCTGACCACCCGTATGGAGTTTGTATGTTCTCCCCGTGAACTGCTTGGGTTTTTGCAAGGGCCTCCAGTTTCCTCCCACACTCCAAGGATGTACAGTTCTGTAGGTTAATTGGGTTTGTATAATTGTAAATTGTCCCTGGTGTGTAGGATAGTGCTAGTGTGCGGGGATCGCTGGTTGGCATGGAGACGGTAAGCGGAAGGACCCGTTTCTGCACTGTGTCTCTAAACCAGACTCAACTAAATTTGTCCAACCTCTCCTTCTAGCCAGTACCCACTCATCGAGGAAGCATTCTGGTAAACCTCTACTGCACAATCTCCAAAGCTTCCCTTCCTCCCTGTAATGGGGCGACCAGAACAGACTGCAATATTTTAAATGCAGCCTAACCAAACTCTTATAAAGCTGAAACATAACTTCCTGACTCTTGTGCTCAATGCCTCAACCAATGAAGGCAAGCAAACATACCATACACCTTCCTGGGAGTACATGGACTGATCAACCCTTCCATCACTGAAGAATGGTCCTGACCAGAAATTTCACCTATCCATGACTTCCAGAGATGTTGCCTCACCCACTGAATCACTCTAGTACTCTGGGTTTCAACACCAGATTCCACCATCTGCAGGTCCTTGTGGCTCCATACACCTTCTTTACCACCCTGAGATTAAAAACAATGGGTAGTACAGTGAGAAGGGCATGAGGTGGAGGAGATTGAGGAAAGGTGTCATATGGCTTAACTGGGGAAATCATCATATTTGCTGACAGCAGCAAAATAAGCTGGGCCTGGAGTAGCAGATGACAACTGCTCCATATCTCCACTCTCAACCCGAAACGGCACCCATTCCTTCACTCCAGAGATGCTGCCTGTCCTACTGAGTTACTCCAGTATTTTGTGTCTATCTTTGGTGCAAACCAGCATCTGCAGTTCCTTCCAACACATGCCTCATATTATTTGTTATCTCATTAATCCAGAAGGATGTATGTGGCAGAGTGGGTGCTTGATGCTGTGCTTATAGAGCTGGTGAGATTATGTCTGACAGATTTTCCTAGATCATTTTTCTACCATGCAACAATATTAGTTGCTACCATGCAGAAGTTAAATGCCCCTGTGAACAACATTTTTGTGTGAACAAGGCAAAGTGCTTCTGAACAGCTTTGTTATCATGAACTGGATCATCCCATTGTTCGTGACACCTTGGAGAGCGATATTTGAATGCAGATCAACTTGACTGAACAGAGGGTGAGGAATCCTTATCGCAGTCTGATGCCTGCATTAATGGTGGAGAGTTTTCAGTTCATGTTAAAATTATTGACTGGAAACACCAATGGTTTCCACAGACTTGCGCTCGTAGGCATAAGGTGGTATGGAGGCACAATGGTAGAGTTGCTGCCTTACAGCACCAGAGACATGGGTTCAATCCTAACTACGGATAGCATCTGTGCAGAGTTTGTACGTTCTCCCTGTGACCGCCTGGGATTTCTTCTGGGTGCTCCAGTTTCGTCCCACACTCCAAAGACATGCAGCTTTGTAGGTTAATTGGCTTCTGTGAAAATTATAAATTGTCCCTAGTGTTTAGGATTGTGTCAGTGTCAGTGATCGATGGCCGCCGCTGACTCAATGGGCTGAAGGGCATGTATCCACGCTGCATCTCTAAAGCCTAAAGTAAAGTCCAAAGACTAGATTAATACTGATGCTTAAATTACCAGTGCTAAACCTTGCTCAGGGGATTACATCACAATCTTGAATATTATGGTTCTTGGACTTTATTGAATTAATTCTTAATTCATCGAATCAAACTACCAGTGATAGACACAAAAAGCTGGCGTAACTCAGCGGCACAGGCAGCATCTCTGGAGAGAAGGAATGGGTGATGTTTCTGGTCAAGACCATTCTTCAGACTGAGGAAGGGTCTCGACCCAAAACGTCACCCATTCCTTCTCTCCAGAGATGCTGCCTGTCCCGATGAGTTACTCCAGCTTTTTGTGTCTATCTTTGGTTTAAACCTGCATCTGCAGTTCCTTCTTACACAAATCAAACTACCAATTCCGACTACACTTTAGAATTGGCACAAAATCTGGCGACTCCGAAAAATAATTTGTCTGTGTTTTGTACATGTGACAAGAAAGCACCATTGAACTGTTGCAGCATTTCATCTGCTACCTGACCAGCACACGTTGGCAACTGAATTATTATTTAGTATTCCCTAATCTCATTCATCAGATTGGAATATCATTTTGAGCTCAATTAACTCTATTCATAGCTCACATCTCATTGATTTAATTTAAAATATCATTGTTTAAAGAAATCAGCTTGCTCATGTCTGCATCTGGTCGACACTTATCATCCCCCAGCCTCTGCTGCTATAACCACCCTCCCCACCCAATGAACCCTTTTTCACCTGTATCCACCTATCACTCGCTAGCTCTTGCCCCACCTCATCCTCATCCCCCCCCCCCCCCCCCCCCCCCCCCCACTCCCATCCCCACCACTTTACACTGGTTACTTCCTCTCTATTCTTCTCAATGAAACGCCTTGACCTAAAATGTTGACTGAATATTTTCCTCACCAGATGCTGCCTGACCTGCTACAGTTAGCAAAAAATAATTTTTGGATTTTGATTTACGATATTTTTTTCAAATCGTAATTGCCTCAACTATGATTTAGAACAACTTCATTGTGTATTTAATTAGCAAGTATCAGTTCAATGTGCAAACATTATTCTGCTGACCTTAACAGTAATGTATATATTTTTTTATTTTGGACACATGGCTATTCATATTGGAAGAAATATGAGTTTTCTACAATGAGCTAAGCATCAGCTATGCCATGAGCAGAGTGCCAGTCAAGTATAATGCTTCATCTGTTAATTTATGTATGTGCCATATTAGAATACTATAAACATAACATTATTTATGATCAGTAAACAGCTCTATAGATGTGGAGGTTTCTGCGTACATTGTTGTAATTACGTGCCAAGTACAAAGACACTGTGAGAGATCTGAACTCAAATAATTCAAGGCAGTATATCTCCTTTACTGGTCTATTAATGCAAATTCATTCATTATAAAAACTTCACAAGCTGCCCGTATAAAAAACCTTTGCCAAATGACAGCAGTTGTCATGGTTGCAAAAGAGACAACTTTGCTTTAGAGTTGGAGCTGCCAGGAAGCCAAAAGAAAAATTGGACTTTAGGTATGCCGGGTACTTGCATAAATTGGATAAACTGGTATATCCAAGCATCTGGCAATTTATATAAAGCGATTAGGTTATTTATTAATGCATCCTTTACTATCGTTCTGGAAACGACATCCAAACCATGTACAATATTGCAAATTTTAAAATTCCTGTTCCAAAGAGACTCAAAACAAAACATCACTCTGCCAGAGATATGATTGACAAGGTACGTTTATCAAAAGTAAAACCATGTATTCACATTAAATAAATATAAATAGCAAGAAATAAACTTAGATGCTTCAGTACATCAACATCATAAATATCTGCAAATAGGCAGCTGCATTTCACTTTCACGTTCTTCAATCTGTGTCTAAAATGTTATAATAGATCAATTCTATAATTCTTAATTATAAGGAACTTGGCAAACTATCACAATCTCAGTCGAGTGGACTCTCTGAGATGTCTGCATACTTAATCAGAATCCGTATATGTAGATTTACACAAAAACCTAAGAACATAGGATATAGGTGTAGGAGTAGACCATTTGTCATTCTGGTCCTTCTCCACCATTCAGAAACATCATGTCTGGTTTTCACCTCAAAACCATTTTACTGCTCTTTCCTTATATCCCTTGATTCCATTAACAAAAAAAAAGTGATTGATCTCGGCTTTGAATTAATTCAGTGATGGAATCTTCACAGACTTCCTAGGTAGAGAATTCTGAAAAAAATCATCATACGATGCATGAAGAACTTTCTCCTCATCTCAGTCATTAATGGCCAATGTCTTATTCTGAATTTTATCCTTGTTCCGGATTCATCAGCCCAGGAAAATACTTTTGCACCATGGAGGTGGGGTATAAGATCAGCCATGATCTCGATGAAAAGTTTACAAAGGTCAAGATGGTTTGCTCAGTGTTTGTGTTAAGATCTCAGAAAATAGTAGAGCAGAATTAAAAGGCTACATTACCTATTTTTGGAATTTCTAATGTAAATAAAGAATGTAAATGTTCAACAAATGGTCTAGTTATCCAGAAATCAGAGTTCAAATCCTGCCTACCAATGAAAGGTCATCATTCTGAAACATAAACCCTATTTCTCTCCACAGGCAGTCGATGACTGGAGTACGACCAGATTTATTTTTGATTTTATATCAGATTTCTGGCATTTGACGTTTTTTTAAATTATTTTGCAAATCCCACCATCGCAAATTGAGGAACTTAAATTCAGTTAATATTCTGGAATTTAAATAATTAGTTATTGATATTGATGACAAACAAAACTACAAGTGCTACTAGCGAGGGTTGAAACCAGATTTGCGTGGTGGTGGAGATGGGACTCAAAGCAGTACTAGAGGCAAATGAGAGGCTGGAGGTTGATACAGAAGTCAACAACAATAAGTTCAGTAGACAAGACATGCAGGAGCACAGCAAGTGAAATGGTCACCAAATCTACACTTGGTCTTGTCGATGTACAGGAGGTCATATTGGAAACATCGGATACAGTAGATGATGTTAAAGGAGATGTATGCGAACCACTGTCTCACCACGAAGGACTTCTGGGGTCCATGGATGGAGGTGAGGGAAGAGGTATAAAGACAGGTGTTACATCTCTGCAGATGCAGGGGAAAGTACCTCTGAAAAGACTGGTTTGGGTGATCCATTTCACTGAACACTTGCTCCTGGTCCACCAATGCCTACTGGATCTCCTTGTTGCTAACCATTTTATCTCCTCTTCCCATTCCCATACTGACCTCTCTGTCCTGGGCCTCCTCCATTATCAGAAGGAGGCTACGTGCTAATTGGAGGAACGACACCTCATATTCCGCTTAGGTAGTTTACAACCTAATAGTGTGAACATTCAATTCTCAATTTTAAGCAACTACAACCCTGTCCCTTTGTCCTCCACAACCTCCCCCCCCCTTCTTTGTCCACACATCTTCCCTATGCCCCGCCTGATCTTGCACCTATTTCAACCCTCCCCATCCCCTTCTACCTACATTCCTTCCTCTAGCTTCACGATTCACAACACTCCAATCCTTGTCTCACACCTCTGCCTTTTCATCATTAGCTTTTGTCCAACCGCCTGACTATCAAAACCTCCCTCCCCTGTATCAACCTATTTCCTACCAGGCTTTGACTTGGCATTCTCTTTTATAGCTTTCTTCCCACCACACCCCCACCCCCAACCCCCCACAATCAGTATAAAGAAGGGTCCCACCTGAAACGTCACCTATCCATGTTCTCCAGAGATGCTGCTTGACCAGCTGAGTTCCTCCAGCACATTGTGCATTTTTCTCTTGAAAGAGTGTTGGATGCAAAAGCAATTCAATTCAATACTAATTCAATTATTTGAGATAAAATATTTATAGAACTGCAGGAAAAAGCACTGGGTTGTGGCACAAACAAATGCATTTCGTTGTCTCTGTACTGTACACCGACAATGACAATTAAAATTGAATCTGAATCTGAATCTGAATCTGAATCAGTGCTGAATGCCACTGTTTGTATAATGAAATATTTTTCTGATTCTAGGAATGTAAAGGCTGCCGCAACTCATTAACGTGGAGGCTTCATTCAAGCGTAAATGGTAATGTTGACCTGGAAAATCTCAGCAGGGTGCTGGTAACTCAAAACAAAGCACAATTTTGCATTCATCTGAGCAATTGCAAGGTACACTTTGGAAATGTTTCTGAAACGAGCTGGTTTATTTTGTTCAATTTTCACCAATAGTGGAAAATATTGCAGAATGTATGGCAATTTGGTTTCCACGTGCATCAAGTTTATAAGGTTAAACTGACAAAATTCCAGAATGAAGTAATCATCATTGGAAGTTCTCAAGAATAATGTTAATTTGCAGGCCTTCCAAGAGACTCACAGAGAAGTAATGAATGTTTTACATTTTTGAATGTAGCTATATTACAATTGACCAAAAACTTTCTACACAATCCAAATAAAACCAGCAACTAGTTAACTAATAAGTCTTTTATTTTTAATCGATGGAAAAAATCCTCTGGGCCTGCGCAGCAGAGGAGGACTCTGAGTAAGCTGGCCAAAAAATCACAGCCATATGTGGTACCGTTTTTTCTAAAATCAGAGCACAGTGCAAACAGGAAGTGGTCAAGATGAGACTTTTAATTATATAGATGGGGAGCATGGTAGCCTTATTTTCCTTTGGTACCAAGCTGATAGTAGTCTTCTTAAAGTAGATGCGAACCTGAGAATGATGTAGGGAGAGATTAAAGATGTCCAGTGAATAGAGTGGTAAATAAGCCAAATAAATCTTTGTTTCAGCAGCAGATGAGTTGGAGTGGGTGGGTGGAGCTGGCTGTTGTGGACATATATGGCAGGAAATTAATTTATACCAAATATGAGACAAGATTTGCAAGTAGTCTGAGTCATCTTCAGATTGTTGCTAGAAAGAAGGATGGAGTTAATTGGAAAGGAACAGAGTTTCTGACGTGGTTGGAGATCAACAGTTTCTACTTTTCCAGTGCTTTAGTTTTGTGTAGTTTAATTTAGTATATTGTCACATGTACTGTGGTACGGTGAAAAGCTTTCTGTTGCATGCTAACCAGTCAGTGCAAAGACTGACTACAATGATTACAATTGAGCTGTCCACAGTGTACAGATGCTCTATAAGGCACATTTGGAGTATTGTGAACAATTTTGGGCACCATATCTGAGGAAGGGTGTGCTGACCCTGAAGAGGGTCCAGAGGAGGGTTACAAGAATGATTGCAAGAATGAGTTTCTTAATATACGATGAGCATTTGATAGCACTTGGCCTGTACTCGCTGGAGGTTTGAAGAAGGAACAGGACCTCATTGAAATGTACAGAATAGTGAAAGTCTTGGATAGAGTGGATGTGGAGAGGATGTTTCCACTAGTGGGAGTAGCTAGGACCAGAGGTCATAGCCTCAGAATTAAATGATATTCCTTTAGGAAGGAGATGAGAAGGCATTTCTAATCAGAGGGCGGTGAATCTGTGGAATTCCTTGCCACAGAAGGCTGTGGAGGACAGGTCATTGGATATTTTAAGCAGAGATAGATACTGTAGATTCTTGGGTTACACAAAAAAGCTGGAGAAACTCAGCGGGTGCAGCAGCATCTATGGAGCGAAGGAAATAGGCAACGTTTTTCGGGCCGAAACCCTTCTTCAGTCTGAAGAAGGGTTTCGGCCCGAAACTTTGCCGATTTCCTTCGCTCCATAGATGCTGCTGCACCCGCTGAGTTTCTCCAGCTTTTTTGTGTAACCTTCGATTCTCCAGCATCTGCAGTTCCCTCTTAAACACTGTAGATTCTTGATTGGTTAGAGTGTCAGGGGTTATGGGGAGAAGGCAAGAGAATGGGTTAGGAGGGAGAGATAGATCAGCCATGATTAAATGGCAGAGTAGACTTGATGGGCCGAATGGCCCAATTCTGCCCCTGTCACATATGACCTTATGACCTTATAAAGGAAATAATTGGAGGAAATTTCTACCTGGGATGTTGTAAAGCAGTGTGGTAAATCAGAGGCTGATTTATCACTAATGTACAGATGCTTGATAGTAACTGGAGAAAAGGCAGCAATCTCCTCAGAAAGGTTTACCTTTTTAACTTTTAGCTTAAAGAAGGGAGTGGAAGAAAAGCAAAGAATACTTCCCTGCAGTATATGTAAAGTTTGAATATTTCTAGGTGTTTCAAAGCTTTTTGCCGATTATTTTTCTCAGAAACTTAACTTCTGGCATCTTTTGAAAGTTAGGCAAATTGAATTTGAGAATGGATTACATGGTAACAACGTAAGACTTCACATGAACTAATCATGAACCTATTATTGAAAGCACAGAGGTGGTGACGAGGAAATCATGACTGAATGCCAAAGTGGAAAATTATCTATTCTTCTTGGTTTTGCTAATGTCCTCAGTGCCTATTAAATGATTCGTCCGTGTTTTGTTCCTGCTGCTTCAGCACTACTTAAACGTTCTTTTCCTTCTCACACGATGGTTTAGCTAAGACGCGATTATTTTCAAATGATACATTTTGTCTGGTTTTTGTTTCATGGGTGTTATCACATGCACATGCAATTCAGATGTTTTGTTTTCAGAAATAATTGTGTGCAGTTCTGGTCAGCCCATTACAGGTAGGATGTGAAGGCTGCGGAAAGAGTGCAGGAAAAGATTTACCGGAATGCAGCCTGGATTAGGGGGTACAAACTTGGATTGTTTTCTGTAGACTGAAGAAGGGTTTCGGCCCGAAACGTTGCCTATTTCCTTCGCTCCATAGATGCTGCTGCACCCGCTGAGTTTCTCCAGCTTTTTTGTGTACCTTCTAGTACAAAGCTCTCGGCTTCTCTTGGAAAACCCGAGTTGAGGCGTGAGCATACTTCATGTTCAGTGGCTGGGCTATGGACGGGGCTGGGCGCTGTGCTGTGGCGCCCTCGGGTTATCTCAGGCTCTCTCGGAAACCTGAGCCGAGGCGCGAGCGTACTTCGTGTTCAGTGGCTGGAAAGTCTCGGAAGCGCCTTCGGAAGCCGTCGGGATCTGCAGAACAGAGCCCACTTGCTCGTTCTTTCGGCGTCTTTTGAAGAACTGTTGGGGGGGGGGAGGGTGATGATGTCACTCCTGGAAGACAGTGCCCAGCAGGCAGTGCATGAAAATTCTGCGCAGCTTGCCGCGAGGAGCAAAGGCATTGTGACATCATCCAGCTCGTTTCAGCACATTAGATTTTAAAAATATGTCAGATTGGTGACCAATTTTAGTAAAAAAACTCTGGAAATAATAAATCAAATTTTCAGATGAGGGGATTTTTGAAATCAAGAGGTAAATCTCAACCGGAATATGTAAAAATGTCACCGTTACCGCGTCAGGTTTTCGAGGAGATGTGAATCAAAGAAAAAGTTCAGGCAAGCAAGCAAACCTGCAAGTAAACATCCAAGATCAGAGTTTTATAATAATACTAGACCATGTGCAGACCCATTGGGTCTGTTCCCACAACTTGTGTTTGTGGGGGGGGGAGGGGGGGGGGGGGGGGGGGGGGGGGCAGGCACCGCCACCCCACACACTAACCACCCCCACACACACAACCACCCCCACACACACAATAACTACCCCACAATATTATATTAATATTATTAATTTGCTCCTTTTACCCCATAATCACCTTATCTACTGACGCATAGCCCCCAACTCGCAGGCGCGCCTAATGAGGGAGGGGGGGGGAGGTAGAGAGTGAGGGCAGAGACAGAATGGAGAGAGACAGAGATATAATAATATAGATGACATGAGGCTTAGATAGAGAGTCAGAAGCTTTTTCTCGGGATTGAACTGTTAAATACATTGCTTTAAGTTGAGGGGGCAACGTTTTAAGGAGATGTGCGGGGTAAGTTTTTCACATGGAGGGCGATTGATGCCTGGAACCCGCGGCCAGGGGTATTGGTAGAGGCAGAGACTGATACAATAGTGGCATTTACGAGGCTTTTAGATTGCCACACATAAATGCAGGAAATATCGAGATATGGATCATGTGCAGGCAGATGAGATTAGTTTATCTTGGAATCATGTTCAGCTCATACATTGTAAACTGGAGAGCTTGCTCCAATGTTACATTTTCCTATATTCTATGTCCTGTAAAAGGTTTATATTTACATTGCTGGAACTTTTTTCACGAGAGTAGGCAAAAATGAAATTTAATGGATTTAAAATGTCAGTGAGTTTTGATCAGGTATATATGAAAAATTGTCTTTGCCACTTGAGGACTCAGGAAAGAGGAGTTCCTGGTTCAACGAGGTGAACAGAGGTTCTGGGAGATTTGTTTCTGCTGAAGCTGTTGGAGCTGGGAGTAACTGAGACAGGAAACGATTGATTTTTCAAGGACAACGTGATAAATGTTTGAAGCAGAAAATGTGACAATGGGGTGAGTTCCAGCAAAGTAAGAACAGATCAGAAATAGACCATGACCAAGCTTATCATGCATTTCTGTGGTTCACGATTTTAAATCTGGCGAGTGAGTTTGTCAGAAAGTTGTGGATGGATGTGGAGTGGTGGATAAATTAAGGGTAGTGGGATGAACAGCACAGTGAGAGGTTCATACAGGGGGATAAAATGATATTATGCTAAATTAACATCACCCATTGAGAAAGTGGATCAACAGTGCCTGCGATATGCTCCATCTGCAGCCCATAATGTATCTGTTGTTGACCGTGCATCATGTCACTGCGCAGTTTCTACTCTTTTGCTATCGACCTGGAATGTCACATCATATGATCACCTGATCCCAAACGCTTATTCAGATGAATGAGGGGGGATCTCATTGAAACTTACCAAATAGTGAAAGGCCTGGATCGAGTGAATGTGGAGATGATGTTTCCACTAGTGGGAGAGTGTAAGGCCATAGGCCATAGCCTCAGAATAAAATAATGTACCTTTAGTAAGGAGGGGGAGGAATTTCATTGGTCAGTGGGTGGTGAATCTGTGGAATTTATTGCCACAGATGGCTGTAGTATTGGTAATATTGAAGATGGAGATCGACAGATTCTTGATTAATATGGGTGTCAGGGGTCACGGAGAGAAGGCAGAAGAATGGGGTTGAGAGGAAAAGATAGATCAGT
This sequence comes from Leucoraja erinaceus, assembly GCF_028641065.1. Classification (NCBI taxonomy): domain Eukaryota; kingdom Metazoa; phylum Chordata; class Chondrichthyes; order Rajiformes; family Rajidae; genus Leucoraja; species Leucoraja erinaceus. Next base: position 71,107,260 of record NC_073381.1, on the reverse strand, counting down.
CAAGATTGAATGGTGGAGTAGACTTGATGGGTTCAATGGCCAAAATCTGCTCCTATGACTTATGCATGCTTGCTCCTACTCTGCTGAGGTCCATCAAAAGTTAAGTGTTGTATTGGAAGTTTGTGGGTTTAAAGATTCTAGGAAATTGCGATCTCCAGGAGAGAAGGAAGAACAGTGTAAAATGAAACATTGTCATTCTTTCTCGATTTTATGTTCAAGCGTGACAAATATTTGTGCTGACAGTTTTAAAAGGAACAATATCACAATATGGGTCAGATCATGTGTGAAATCATTCAATGCACAGATGGGAGATTTGAACCACTTTATGGTGGAATGGGACTGAGCAATAAAGTTACAATTTTCTTCACAGTTTGTGTAACTAATAGAAGAAGCCTAATATTCTTGTTTAAAAGCATTGTCGTTTTTTAAAGGAAATATTGTGCCTTATTGTTGAATCACAAAACCAGTCTTTTTTTCAAATTTGTGGCATGATACAAACTAATAGAATGCTTACAGTTTACTAATTTCTTGATTGGTAAATGATCAGCATTACTTTCAATGTTGATTGTATAATTCAACGTGATATCATCATTTCAATTATGTTATTTATTATGGAAGGATTCATAGAGTCATACAGCGCAGGAACAGGCCGTATGGCTCCCCCTGCCCATGTTGACCATGAATAACTCAACCACACTAATCCTATATACCGGCACTTCGTCCGTAACCCTTTGTGCCTTGGCTATTCAAACTCATCTATTCTGGAGTCAAAATGAAGAAGGGTATGCACTACAGCTAATCTGAAACGATTTATGCATTTCCAAAAGTGAGCTTATAATAGCTCAATAATCTAAATACATCTGCCCTCTAGAAATGAAAGGCTTCCGCTACTTTTCTACCACATTTGCATGCTTTATGTGACTATATTTCAGTTCTCTCCTGTATGATAATTTGTGATCAAATTTTTGACATCTGCCCAAATATTTCCCTATGTGACTCATTTTTTAATTTACTTGATAGTGTCCATGTTTAATTAGCATACTTCACTACAGAAAAGGCACTATATAAATTCAAGTGGTTATTGCTGCAATAATAATAGATGTGTTCAAAGAGGATAGGTGAGTTGCTTTATTAGTAGTAGCCTTTATGTTTGGATATATTATGACATATCAATGACTCACGTGGGTATATTTAAAGATCACATACAGCAATGTTACAAAATTTTGAGATTAAAAAAATCAAGTCTTTAATGTATTCCATCAGATAAAGCATAAAAATAAGTTTAATTTGGCACCTAATTCACTTTCATATCATCAGTATTAAAAAAAGTTATGGCAATTTTCATACTCGGAAATTGGCATCTTGTTCCCTATTGCTTTTTCATTGACTTAACACAAAAGCTGTGATCGAGAACATTTAAAGGCCGATAACTTTTTTTTAATTTAAGAGAACTGAAAGAAATTTTCAGTTATTGTAGATTGAAGCATTCTGAAACAAATATGAAACAAATTTACTTAGATGACTTGAAATTAAAGCATATAATTAGTTAGTTATCTAATTGTAGCTAATTACAAAATTCAATTAGTAGATCTAAACATCTATCCATTTCTTAAGAATAGATTAACATTTTTAAATAGCCTAAGTGTCCAAATAACATTCACACAAGAATTCAGAATATAACATAATTTTTAAATCTCATTGTCATGGGTTTATAGGCCAAATGGAAGGAATTTAATGTTTAATACCTGTAAATTAATGGCCATCAGCTTGCGAGTGGGTTTTCTGGAACGGGACCATTTAGAACGTTGAGGTTGCGGTGAATTTATACCCCCACATCTGCAGCAAAAACACTGCTGGTTCTTCGGGGGGGAAAAATCACCGTTTCGCAACTTAAAATGTGAATTAAATACATCTTAAAAAACACTTTTATACGTAAAAATAAACTACTTTCTTTTACCTTTTCCATAAAATCCATCCCTGTTGTCGGCATTGACGGCTTCAGAAGCTGCTTTTAAAATCATTCCAGCGATTAACTTGTCGGGTGAATTTAAAAAAAAAACACACAGAACGGCTGTAGGAACGATTCTTTAGCAAAATCTTGCACTCCAACAAATATAATTCAGGACCAGGTCGGGAAAAAACCCCGTTTTATCCCCGCCCCCCCTCAAATGCGCCAAAATCGTGCACACGGCCAGTGACAGAATTACAGCGCCGCTGAAGGTAAGTTTTGTAACATACCTACATACAGGTTATGTTAATATCAGAGGTAAGGTGTTTAAGGCTGTTTATATTCTGCTTCCATTAAATTAAATTTTATGATCTTAATTTGTCATTGTCATTAAAATTAATTACTTCTAGTTTTGGTCATGGTGACTTTTATTTTAGTTTAATTTATTGTTACATGTATTGAGGTACTTTGAAATGCATTTTTGTTGCGTGCTATCCAGTCCATGAAATTCTATTTACTTCATTACCTCTTTCTCTTAATAAATAATTATTTATTTCTATTTACCTTGATTATTGTACCCTATGATCTGAAACAGTTGAACTGTGAATCCAACCAAAGGAAAGTATTCTTAAAATGTGCCACCATAGAGGTGTTAAATGTGGGATAACAGTTAAAATCCAAACCATACCTGGAAACATTGCAATTTGGTAATGATCCTTGCATAGCTTTATGTAGCTTTGTTAAAATAGTGCCATCTTGAGGAGTTTCTGCAACAGAAACACTTTAGAAGACAAATCATTTTTGACAATAGGAAGATGGAACCGATGTCAGTGAATATTAATAAAGAGCTGCAGATACTGGAAGTCTTGAATAAAAACCTACCTAGTGGAAGTACAGAAGGAAGGAACTGCAGCGACTGGTTTATACTGAAGATAGACACAAAATGCCAGAATAGCCCAACGGGTCAGGCAGCATCTCTGGAAAGAAGGAATATGGGATGTTTCAGGATGGAACCCTCTTCAGACTGAATCTGAAGAAGGGTTCCAAACGGAAATGTCACCTATGGAAACCCACCCATTGTATTACTCCAGCATTTTGTGTCTATCTTCAAAAGAATGATCATGGATTTAAAACTCTGCCTCTCCCCAGTCAGAATAGAGATAGAGCCCCATATGGTCCGCACCTTACACTCCTCTAGCTTTCACATCTGGAACATTATTGTCCAACCTGTCCAAGAGCTACATTGTAATTGCATCATACATCTCATCTTCTCCTCCCCATCCCTTTCTGCTTTCCACAGGAACCACTCGCTCCATGACTCCCTGGTTCCCTCATCTGTCCTCGCCCTCCCTCCCCCTCCCCAATCCTTTCTCTTGCAACCGTAGGAGGTGCAACGCGTGGACCTACACCCACCCTCATCAGTATCCAGACGCAAACAGCCCTTCATCATTTACACCTCCTCCAACCTCATTGATTGTATTTGGTGCTCTCGATGAGGCCTCCTCTACATCAGTGAGACCAAACACAAACCAGCCTGTTTACTATGGCCACCTGGAACCTCTGGTTACTAGCTATTTCAATTCTTCTTCCCAATCCCCCACTTGTCCATCTCTGGCCTCCTCTATTACCTATAGGACAGCATCTCATATTTGCCTTGAGTTGTCAACAACCTGTGGGCATGAACTTTGAATTCTCTAATTACAGGTAACCTGTTCTCCCTCGGTCCCCAGATCTACTCACACTTACCCTTTTTTCCGACAAATCCATGCTTTTTCTCACCCTGCTTATTCCCCCCCCAGTCCATCAGCCCATCAACTGCACACTACTCCCATCGGGTCCACTCCTGCCACTGTTTACATCTACCCAACCACTCCCCTTATGTGGTCCATTACTCCACCTCCCTTACCCAGAAGATTCCTTTATCTACAGCCACTTGCCACCTTCACCCATCACGTCACAGTGTAGGTCACTGTTGTCACCGATCTCTCCCCCATATGACTTTAACAAGCAATCCATCCCAGGATCACATGGATCAACCTTTACTTTAGACTTTAGACGTTGGAGATACAGAGATGGGTTATGATGCTGGTATAATTTGAAGAATTGGTACCATATAGATAATTCTGAAGGCCCTGATGCCTTGATGCATCATAATGTTATGAACTGACTATTTACACCCAAGTTATTCAATGTCTTTCACATGTTTAATAATTGAACCAAACCCGAGGAATTAATTAACCCATTATCCATTGAGCATTGTTTCTGGACGTTGTCTAAAATCACTACCTTCCACCTGCCTGATGCCTGTTATCGTCTAGGGATTATTGAGTCCTATTTCTGAACTGGCTTCTTTACTTTCATTCCTTTCATATCATTGCATGCCCTCGCTAATCTCATCTTGTCCACGGGATCACTGAAAGTGATTCAGCAGAAAGGTTAAATAATGAAAAGTATGATCGTTTTTCACAGTTCTCTTTTTAAAGGAACAAATTCCACTTGGGTCCATGAGTTGCTATATTATGTACAGCCGTTTCTGCAAAGAGACACGCGAATAGGTAGGTTGTTAAAGGGAAAGTGAGAGTTAAATGGACAGCACGTTTGGCATTTAATCCTTTGTACGTGTAATAGTCAATAGTATAAAAGCCCGCACATTCCCCAAATATGATAGCTTTATCCTAGCGTTATTAATCAGCCAATGAATGCGTCAAAATTATCTGAATTCTGCAATAGTGCTGATATATGGAAGGTAGTAAATGCAGCATTATTCGATTAGTGGTACGAGTGAGAACACTCAGAAGTGTTTAACCATTTAGACTGATAATGGTTGTTAACATAGTGTTCAGATCCATCATTAAGTATGTGGCAACAGGACTGCTAGAAAAACCAAATGATTCAGCAGAGCTAATACGCCTTTTTCAAAGAAAAATTGGCTTTTACAAGTAAAAATGAAGATGTAACTACCAGGGTAAGCAAAAAAATTGCAAAAGATACAGATTGCTGTTGAGAATATACTGAATTAAATGTTGTCATACAAAATAAATGTTCACGGGTTTGGGTGGAACGTTTCAGCATGAATCGAGAACTGATAACAAACAAAAGGCAGGAAGTATATTGACCTACTGTTTCTCACATTGTACCACTGGGAAAGATCATAGGACTTTGGGCAGTCATAAAGTATAGTAAATGGAGGGATATGGATCATGTGCAGGCAGAGGAGATTGATTTAACTTAGCATTATGTTCGGTACAGATATTGTAAGCCAATGGGTCAATTCCGAAATCATATAGTCATAGAATCATATATCGTGGAAACAGGTCCTTCAGGCCAACTTGGCTACACTGACCAACATGTCCCATCTACACTCGTCCCACCTGCCTGCATTTAGCCCAAATCCCTCTATACCTATCCTATCCTATCCATTTGTCTGTCTAATTGGTTCTTAAACGTTGCAATAGCATCTGCCTCAACTACATCCATCGGCAGCACATTCCATACCCCCACCCCCTTTTTTTAAAGAAGTTACCCCTCAGGTTCCTGTTAAATTCTATCTCCCCTCACATTATAGCTATGTCCTCGATACCCCTATTCTGGGCAAGAGACTTGTATAATCGCAACATGACCTCCTAACCTCTATACTCAATACTCTGACTGATGAAGGCCAGTGTGCCAAATATTTTTTGACCACCCTATCTACCTGTGAGGCTACATCAAGGAACCATGTACATGTACTGCTAGATCCCTCTACACAACAACACTCCCCAGAGCCTTCCCATTCACTGTGTAGGTCCTGTTCATGTTAGACGTCCAAAAATGCCACAAATGCAATATTTATCTATATTAAATTCCATCAACCATTCCTCAGCCCACCTGCCCAACTGATCAAGATCCTGCTGCAATTTTTATCAACCATTTTCACTATGTATGCTGTACTGTTTTATGTTCTATGAAAGAACAAGTGTGGCTGTTCATGACTGACATAAAATCAAATATATGTGAACTACATTCATTGCAAATTCTACAAAACAGGAGGTCATTTCTAAGTGGTGATGCATTGTACCAGAAGCTCACAGCAGATGGTGCTGTGGGACAACAGAAAATAGATAAAACAATTTAACCTAGCAATCTTTGAAGAAAGGTCCCAACCCAAAAGGTTGCCTGTCCATTTCACGCTACAGATGCTGTCTGACCTGCTGAATTTTTCCAGCAGTTTGCTTTTTGCACAAAATTCTCGTATCTACAGTCTCTTGTATCTCAACTATTGTTGAATAGATAGTTTCCATCAACATTGCAACATTGAGAGGTAAAATTTACTAATAAATTAACCATAATACAGATTATCAGTTAAGGAAATTATATTGGCGTAGCAATCATCAGTATTGTGTCCTTAACTAACAATGCTTGAGCCCTATCGTGTAACGGTCAATACATCAACCCCATGACAATAATTATGATTTAACCTACCACTTTACAAGCTCACAAGTTATATGAGTAGTACTATGCCATTCGGCCCATCGAATCTACTCTGCCATTCAATCATGGCTGATCTCTGCCTCCTAATCCTATTTTCCAGCCTTCTAATCAAGAAGGCCCTCCATAGATTGAATGTAAGTGTTTAAGAAAGAGCTGCAGATGCTGGAAAAATCGAAGGTAGACAAAAATGCTGGCGAAACTCAGCGGGCGAGGCAGCATCTATGGAGCGAAGGAATAGGTGAAGTTTCGAGTCGAGCCCTTCTTCAGATGGTAAGTGTTTGTTCACTCAATGAACTAGTGCAATAACATAATTGTTATGTTTGCAAACAAGAGAAGTGGAAAGAAAGAGAAAATAAATGTTAATTTATTCCCTATTCCTTCTTCCCCCTACCATCAGGGGGTGCCGCACGATGGCAGCCTCGCCAACAGTCTGTCTGTCTGCATTTTCGTCTTTTTTGTTACTTTTAGTGTGCTTTGTGTTAATATTCTCTGGTTTGTTTTATGTGGGAGGTGGGGGAGGGGTCAGGGGAAACCTTGTTTTCAATCTCTTACCTTGCTGGAAATGCGATTGTTTTCCGGATCGTATCTCCGGTTGCTCTGCGGCCTAACATCATGGAGCTGGAGGCCTTGCTCGGGACTGACTTTGAGCCCCACCGCGGGGCAGTGGACTTACTATCGGAGCCTGCGATCCCTTCCCTGGGATCGACGCTCCAACCGCGGCCTGCGGATTTCAACATCGCGGAGCTCGCAGTCTTGGGTAGAGACTGATGTCGGGAAGCTCCAGACGCAGAAGGTTTCGACCAGCCCCGAGCTGGGGTTGATCGCCAGGCGCGGGGAAGCTGAGATTCCCCCCCCCCGATGCAGGAACTTGATCATCCCGTCAACGGAAGGCCCCCGACCGTGTGAGAACCAAGAAGGGAAGAGATTGAACTTTTTTTCGCCTTCCGTCACAGTGAGGAATGTGATGGAGTCACATGTTCTTGTTAAAATATATTTTGTGTGTTTTGTTGCTTTTTAATGCTATGACTGTATGGCAAATTAAATTCCTCGCATGTTGCAAAACACCCTTGGGTAATAACGTATTATTATGATTATGAATAGATTTTAACGTGTTTTCTAATATCATTCTTTGATTTTCTGGGTGGAACGTTGGATCTACACAATCAAGGTGTGGATCTCATTGTCAGAGTTGAGGGTACAGTGGCTAAGTCAGTCAAATTTATTCGTCACATACAACAACGAAGGTGCAATGAAATGAATTTGCCAGGCAGCGATATACACTTAAAAAAAAGAACACGCAATACACAATAGAATTTAACACAAACATCCACTACAGCATTCTTCACTGTGGTGGAAGGCAACAAAGTTCAGTCAGTCAGTCCTCCTCCTTTGTTCATCCGTGGTAGGGACCAGATGACGAATCAATGTACAGGGAGGAAGTAAAACAACTAATGGACTGGTGCGGCAATAACAATCTAGCATTAACTGTCGACAAAACAAAGGAGATGATTGTCGACTTCAGGAGGGCGCAGCCAAAACACACACCCCTCAACATCAGTGGCACCACAGAGGGGAATGTGGAGAGCATAAAGTTCCTCGGTGTGCAAATTACAGAGAGTCTCACCTGGTCCAGAACAACACTGGGATTGTCAAACATCAGCGACTGCACTTCCTGAGGAAACTCAAACAGGCCTCACTTCCCACCAACATCCTCAGGACTTTCTACAGGGGCACGGTGGAGTCTGTACTCACGTACTGCATAAACACGTGGTACTCCAACTGTAACTGCTCAGACAGGAAGGCTCTGCAGAGGGTAGTGAGAGGAGCAGAGAGGATCATTGGCGTCTCCCTACCCTCGGTACAAGAACTGTTCCAGAGCCGCTGTCTGAAAAAAGCTCTGAGAATAGCTAAGGACAAACTGCACCCCTTCCACACACACCTGGACCTCCTGCCATCAGGCAAGAGATACTGCAGCATCAAGGCCCGGACTACAAGACTGCTAAACAGCTTCCTGCCACAGGCTGTAAGGCTGCTAAACAGTCACTCTGTACTCACAGTCACCTGATTCTGCGGCTTTGCACTGACATTTTAATAACTCTGGCACTGGCCACTCAAATCAGCTGCCCTGGACATTTTATTGATTGTTTTTACTGTATTTTAATGTTGCTGTTTTACCTGCTTTTAACTATTTATACTGTTTCATCAGGGACTGGATTGTTTTTATTGTTATTATGTGTGAAATGTTTTAAGTTTCATGTGCGATGCTCTGGTATTCCCTGGGAAACGTCTTCTCATTTTGCACTGTACAACTGTTGCTTTGCAAAATGACAATAAAGGTTGATCGATTGATTGATTGAAACCCTCCGTAGTCGCAGCTACGGACGGCCGGAAGTACAGGTCCTCTCGTCGGGATGATCTAAACTCCGACGTCAGGACAGTCCAACACACTTGTAGCGACCGAATCGGCACTTTCCTACCGGAGACCGTGGCTTCGGGATGTTATATGCCAGCGGTCGGAGTGCTCCTCCGGTGATCCCCGGCAAGGGATCCCAGACTCCGGATGGTAAGGGGCCTGTCCCACTTACGCAACCTTGGCTCGCAAATTACGCGACCTCGTGGTCACTTGAGGCGTATGGGCACTGTATGGCCGCGTGGGGCCAGTCCCACTTAGAAGTGCGGAGTTGGACGCGGCTGGTCCCGACATCGCATGGGGCTCTGAAATTCTTGCAGTGACTGAAATCTTCGCGCTCCAACGGCCTGTCGGCACGCAGGCGCATTGCGATCGTACACAGCGTCTTGACGTCGTACGCAGCGTCTTGACGACATACGCAGCGTCTTGATGGCGTATGCCTAGCGCGTGGCGTTGCGTGATGACGTCACCGCCCGGCATGGAGTTGCTTGATTACGTCACCGCCCGACACCGTGCTATTCCGAAATTCAATCGGCCCGCCTCCTGCCCAGCTGATTGGTAAGCATGACATAAATGACGTCACGCGCGTACTTAGCGCGAACTTAGCGCGAACTTAGCGTGCACTTCGCGTGAACTCCGCTTCCGGTTGGTCGCGTCAAATGCATGCAATCGCATGCAAGTGGGACAGGCCCTGGACACATCAGGACAGTTGAACGCACCCGTGGCTAGAAGCTCTGCAGACCACAACCCAATGATGTCAAAGTCACCAGGCCAATGATTGGAGCACTCCTCTCTGGCGACCCCCGGCTAGGGTTCACCCGCTCCGCGATGGAAAAGTCCACCCTGTGCTGAAGCTCCGTTCCTGACTCCGGGAAAGACCGCTCCAATCCAAACTGTTAGGCCGCGCGGGAGGCGACATGGAAAAGGTCGCCTCTCTGTCAAGGAGGCGACCAAAAGCAGTTTCCCCCTTTTCCTCCCCAACACATGACATACAGAGAGACGCCTAAACTAACCATAAAAAAACAAAAAATGTTGAAATGATGAACACGCTGCTGGCAGCAATGATGTTCCTTTACATATCGCACAAGTAAGTAGGACATTCAAAAGTTCTGGTTGCTCCAGCAAGGCTCAACTCATATCCTAATGGCCCTGTCCCACGGTATGAGTTCATTCCAAGAGCTCTCGCTAGTTTAAAAAAAAATCAAACTCCTGGTAAGCACGGAGAATGAACGTAGCGGGTATGTCGGAGCTCGGAGACGTCTCTTAGCGGCTCGTAATGCTAATGGTAGGTACTTGGGAAGACTCGCTAGTGGCAGGTAAGCATGGGAAGACTCGTGAAGATTTTTCAACGTGTTGAAAAATGTCCACGAGAGCCCCGAGTACCGACGAGCGGCCATTACCGTAAATCTCCGAGTTCAAATCAGGGCAAACTAGGGGGAGCTCTTGGAATGAACTCTTACCGTGGGACAGGGCTTTAAGTTTCTCTGTCCACTGGTGCAGCAGCCTGTTGGGTATGTCCAGTCTTTTCTGTTTATATTTCAAGAAGATAATCCAAAAATATAAAATCAATTTATTTCATATTAAACTAAATACAGGTGAACAACCTTTTATCCGGTTCCAAATAAGAAAAGCTCCGAATAGCGGATATTTTTTCGGTCCTTGAAGAGAGGTCCTTGAAGACGTTCACCGAGGGTGGCCCGCAGAGGTGACAGCGGAACCTCTGGTCGGTCCTCGAAGAAAGGGGAACTAAATTCCCATTCATAAAAGAGAAGGTGAGGGTATATTGCGCGGGAGGGTTAATAATTGACAATCTGCTGCTGCCTGCCCACTGAGTTAAAAAGTTCCCACGGTAGACTCACGATACACAGTGTATTGTGACTCTTGCGTGGGAACTTTTTAACTCAGTGGGCAGGCAGCAGCAGATTGTCGCTCCCTTCAGTTTCACCCCACCTACACCCCTCTGCTTCCCCGCCATGTGTGTGACCCCTTCCCTCCCCTCTTCAGCTCCCCGCCCATTGCACTAGTGCGGGGGCTTTGCACTGTCTTCACGTTGGCGATGCCAGCAGGTCAGTGCCAGTCACCGGAGACGTCAGGACCAACGGGACACCGACCCCCAGGCCCACTGCAAGCACGGAGATCCCAGAGACCCACAGCCAGCAGCAGCCCAGCCCCGTTCCAACTCCAGAGGAAAACTGCAAACTGGCAGGAGACGTCAGGACCACCAGAAGCCGCTCCCCGATGGGCCTCTACAGCGACAAGTGGCGGTTCGCCCACAGCCCGAGCTGCGCCCACCAACGGGACACCGACCCCCAGCTCCACTGCAAGCACGGAGATCCCAGATCAGCAACTCCAGCCCAGCCCCGCTCCAACTCCAGAGGAACACGCTCCCCTAAGAGGAACAAGTAGGGGCAGAAACTGATGGTGTGCAAGGTACGACTTGTTCTTGGGGTGGCGCAGCTGGGGCTGTGGCCGAACTGCCACTTGTCGCCGTAGCGGCCCATCGGAGTTGGAGGGGGAGGGTGGTATTGTGCTGTCTAATCGCCCCCTGCTATCCCAGGGACAGGGAGACACAGCGGCTTTTCAGAATGGTGGGCAATCACTTCCAAAGTTCTGCCCACACAGTCAGTACTCCTCTCCTACACTGCATTTCATACAAACATTTATTCTGCAAGAAAAAACTACATTGAAGACTCAAACTCGCGACCAAGTAACTGCCGGGATCGAGGCGCAAACTCGCGACCTTGCGGATATGAGTCGAGCACTCTACCACTGAGCCAGCCGTTAAAACGATGAAAATCTATTCGAAAAATAAAAAAGTCTTCCATTCCGAAGTCTGAAAAATTTTGCGAATTATGCACAGGCAGCAAAAGTGTCTGGTCTCAAGGCTTTCGGATAAAAGGTTGTGCACCTGTAGTGTATGCCATCTTTATTTTGCACACAACTATGCACAGGCTGCACAGTGGTGCAGTGGTAGTTACTACGTTACAGCGCCAAAAACCACGTTTGATCATGACTATTGCACAGAGTTTGTATGTTCCCCCTGTGACCCTATGAGTTTCCACCAGGTGCTCTGGTTTCCTCCCACATCCCAAAGACATGCGGGTTTGTAGGTTAATTGTCCTCTGGAACATTGCCCCTAATGTGTAGGCAATGGATGAGAAAGTGGGATAACATGGAACTGGTGTGAATAGGTAATCAATGGTCAGCGTGGACTTGGTTGGCCAAAGAGTCTGTTTCCATGCTGTATCTCGAAACTAAGCTAAATAGGTCCTGCAATAAATCCCAATTTAATAAGAGACACCATCAGTAAATGCATTCACTATGTGCAAAATGTTTCCCGTACTGCCTTTCTCCTTCCCCCTGAAAAGATGGAGCGAGGTAGGCGGCGCGACTTCAGAAACTGCAACCAGTATTTGTTGTCTATGTTTTGATGCTTTTTGGGGGGTATGCTGGTGTGGACTGCAGTAAGGGAGGGCTCAGTTTAAATCTCTTTCAGTAAGACCCAACCTTTTCTTTGCGGGTCTGTTTTGTTGGGGCTGCAACGAGGAGCGGCCTCCAACAGGAAGACGCTCCCATGAGGTCGCGAATGGCCGATCCAGAGCGGTGGACGGTCCTGCTGCTGCTGCTCTCATACCAGGCTGTAACAGAGTCTGGCGGACGGACCGTTGAGACGACTGAGTATTAGTTTACATAGCGGCGAACATAGAAATTAGGTGCAGGCCCCGCGCGCGGCTTGGAGGCCATTCAGCGCACGCCGGGGGCCTTTGACTTTGACATCGCCATTCAGTGGACGATCATGGTGGCCTTCCATCATGTGATGGATGTCAGTAAATCCTTTGTGTCTGCCTTTTGTTTCCATACCCCCTGATTTCGTTTAGCCTCAAGGGCCAAATCAAATAACTGTATCTGTATCTTGTATCCAATGAACTGGCCTGAACTGGCCTCAACTACCTTCTGTGGCAGAGAATTCCAGAGATTCACCACTCTCTGTGTGAAAAATGTTTTTCTCATTTCAGTCCTAAAAGATTTCCCCCTTATCCTTAAACTGTTACCGGCATTACCAGCATTAGCCAAATGAGTTGAAATTTAAGAAACTATATAAATCTACATTATTCTGCCCATATTTTAAATGTGGGCAGAATAACTTAACTTAATCAAAGCACAAACATTAAAATACATTTATTTAAACAATACAGTCCTTTTTTGGCATGTGCAACCTCATTAATTATAAACTGGTATTTGTTCTTAATTTTAAGAGACAATGCACTCAGGATTATTCTAAACATCAAAGGCAGCATTAAAAACAAAACCTAGCAAATTAATATGTATTAAGCATCTTGCATTTTAAAATCAAGCCATTGAGTAGAGATTGTTTTGGAAAACAGAGCCAACATTAGCTAGAAAATGCAGCAGGAAAATATTTGCATGGGCCTGGCTGCAGTCAGAGAGGCTCAGTCTGAGATGGAAATGTACTGTGTAGTGCACTTTAGTTTCAGTTAATAGACAAACCTGCTTTCATCTTGCTACTTTGTGCACGGTGGCTTCTTTCTCTGCTTCACTTGTGGCACGTAAGTGCCCAGTGTATTTTATCTCCTTACCTGCTCGAGAGTTCTGAGAAAGTGTGCCATCGGCAGTCAGCCTGATTGCGGACATGATGCAAATGAGGAATTAGCACTCCTGAGATGCACTTAGGTACATTTGCAAAACCGTGCAGAGAAACGTGCAATCATTGATCTGGAAACCAAGGGGGAGAATTCGAATGATGGATGAAATATTAATGCATTCTTTTGTGCTTGTCTGAATGTTTATTTAATCAGTTTGAAGAGTACAGTCTTAACTATGCAGAAATAGACTGGCTGTTGGACAGTTTGATTTATATATTAGCTCACAGTATGTGGGCATTGCTAGCAGGGCCAGCATTTGATTCCTATCCCTGATTTCCTTTCAATAGGTGTTGACACTAACCTTCTTGATCCTCTGTAATCCTTCCTATGAAGGTTTCATTTGGCTTGGGTTCAAGGATATTGACCCATTCTAACTGAGGATTGGCAATGTTCTTCCAAATTAGGATGGAGTGTGATCTGGAGAACAACCTGCAGGTGGAGGTGTTTCCATGCATCTGCCTGTTCGACTTTTTTTAATGGTAGAGTTTAAACTTTAAAAGGTAGTGTCAAAGTGGCCTTGCTCAGCTGCTGAAGTGATTTATTTTAAATGGAATGCACTATAATGGTGTGCCAATGTTGGAGAGAGTAAATGGAAATGCATTGCATGCAGGTTCCTTTGTCCAGGATGAAGTTGGGCTTTATGAGTGTGCAAGAGTTGTATTTATCAAGACAAGTGGGGATTATTCCAAGACTTGACTCAATTGTTCTTGTAGATGCTGGAAAGACCTTGGTGCAACAAGAGACAAGGAATCTGCTGCTGACTACTCTGCCATCCTCTTACCAACACAGTACTTGTATAATAAAAGCAGAAAGTGCTGGAAACAGCCAGTAGGTCAGGCAACATCTGTGAAAAGAAAACAAAACAGGGCTAATGTTTCAGGTCCTTCATTTGATTAAAATGAACAGCGGATTAAAAAAATATATATTTGCAGTAGTTATATAACAATTCAATTAAATTTTTGCCATTTGTGTCCCTGGAATGTTGAAGCCAAGAGATTTTACAATAAAACATCTCTGAATATCAGATTAGGATTTTTGTGATTAAACTTGCTCTTGTCACTGTTGTTCCATGAAGTTTTGCTTCATGAAGGCAGCTAATATATTGTCAGTAGGATAGCTCATTGTAATAATATACATGTGGGTAATATTATATCGTGGGTAATATTGCATTGCAGTTCTGATTGTGCCATGACAGAAGGCTTTGGAGAAGGTGCAGAAGAAGTTTCCAGATAAAGTATAATTCCATGATCAAGGAAACATGCCATTGTTAGCTGTTTGCTAAGTGAGAATGGGAACCTGGTGTGACGGAGGCAAGGGAGGGAGGGATGGAGAGACTTGCAGGGGTTACTTAAAGTTAGAGAAATCAATATTCATGCCACTGAGTTGTAAACAATGGCCTGTTTCCTTTATTATCGTTAATTTTTGCATACCTTTAATTAATATATTCTATATCTTTCCATATCACTGTCTGTATCTCTCGTTTCGCATTTTGCCTGACTCGTCTGAAGATGGGTCTCGACCCAAAATGTCACCCATTCCTTCACTCTGCCTGTCGCACTGAGTTACTCCAGCATTTTGTATCGATCTTCAGTTTAAACCAGCATCTGCAGTTCCTTCCTACACAATGATAACCTTTGGTTTAGATTAGTAACCAGGCCATTCTGGTAGCGGAAGGTAAAGTCATAGTGCCAGAGTTCCAGGCACTATTCATATGGAAGATAGACACAAAGGTCTGAATAAGGGTTCTGACCCAAAGCATCACCTATTCCTTTTCTCCAAAGATGCTGCCTGACCTGCTGAATTACTCCAGCATTTGTGTCTATCTTCAGTGTAAACAAGCATCTGCAGTTCGTTCTTACACTATTCATATGAAGCTCTGCAGTGTCATATCTTTTTTGCATTTCATTTCAACTGCCTTTTTTATGCACTCATACCCTCCTCCCATTTAAAAAACATTTGGGCAGATACATGGATAGGATAGGTTTAGAGGGATTTGGGCCATACGCAGGCAGGTGGGACGAGTGTTGATGGGGCATGTTGGCCGGCGTGGGCAAGTTGGGCTGACGAGCCTGTTTCCACGCTCTTTGACTCTCTAACTCTAATTGAATGCATTTTTACAAATTAGGTGCAGGATTAGGCTTGTAAAGCTTCCTCCACCATGTGATAAGATCAAGCTGATCCGATCGTCACCTCCACTCTGCATTCTGTCTGCCCTTGAAAACAAAGGGTCTGAAGAAGGGTCTTGACCCGAAAAGTCACCCATTACTTCTCTCCAGAGATGCTGCCTGTCCCGCTGACTTACTTCAGCTCTTTGTGTCTATCTTCGGTTTAAACCAGCATCTGGAGTTCCTTCCTACACATAACAATTTATCCCTTCATATATGCCTCTGCCTTAAAAATATTCAAAGATTCATCTTGCACTGTCCATTAAGGAAGAGATTACCAAAAACTAAAGACCCTCTGAGGGGAAACAAAACTGCCTTATCTTTGTTTTCGGTGGGCAACCCTTATTATTAAACATTGGCCAGCAGAACTAAATGGCAATAATTACAAGTGCAGCCTATTCAACCTTTATTTATAAGCAATCTGCCCATTCCAGACACCACTCATGTAAACCTCCTCTGAACAATGTAGTACCACTCTTTTGTAAAATACGAGATTCATACTTTGCACACTTTTACAAATCAGATCTCACCAATTCCCAATATAATTGAAGCATAACCTCCTTGCCAGTACAGTTATCAAGAATTTGTAGGGGTTTATTGCAAAGTTTGAAGTGTGTTCCAAAGTAAGGAAGTTTGGCTGCAGTTGATGTATTGTGTCCAGTGCTGGGTTATAACATTTAAAGAAGAATATACTGTCTTTGGAGTCACAGCAGCCTGGATTCACACCATCTCATTGAGATATACAAAATATTTCCACTATTTCCACCAGCTGCAACGGAATCCCACCACGAGCCACATCTCCAGCCACCATACCTTTTTTTGCCTTCTACAGGTACAACTCACCTTGTTTAGGGATACCAAGGTGGTGGAATGGCTGCCTAAGGAAATTAATGGCATCAAATCACTTTTCTTGCATCCATTTGCAAAAATATACCTAAATTTCAGCAATCTCTCTGATTATAGGGGGCAGGTAGCTTATTCTGTTTTTTTCAAACTTATCCTGGTTAATTTGTATAGATGAAAACTCAGAACTTGCATTTGAGGAAAACGTTAAGTCTATCTAGGAAGAAGTCTGACCGCAACTGCCAGACTGTACATATGTTAAATGCAGAAAACTAGCAATTTCTATCAATGATTTCCTGCTCCTCCACAAGGCGTACTGATGCTGCTTTCCCCAATTCAATCAGGGAACTGGTGGGAAAGTTGGTTATTTAATTTAGTTTGGTTTAATATGGTCATGTGTACCGAGGTACAGTGATATCCATTCAAAAAGACTGTACATGAATACAATCAAGCCGTCTACATTTACAATACATTCTGATTGGAAAAAAATAAAGAAAATATCATAAAAACAGAAAATGCATTGAATGTAGCATGCTTTATTGAAATATCTTAGTGACCTTTTGACCAATAATTGGTGCTTCACAATCTTTCAAATTTCGAAGTTTTACTTTACCACTAAGCCCTGTGTAAGCTCCAATCTTCATATTGCACTCTGGAAAATGTTTCAAAGGCCACCTTTGTTTAAAAATTAGGGCTGATTTTATGGGAATTCTTCAAGCTGGCCGGTTGCTCAGTCCACTTAAGACATTACCACTCTTTCACACAACAACTTCATTTTCGTGCTCTATCATAAAGATTTGAAAGTGAAAATTGATCACTAAACATGGTCAGCATTTGTGCATGCAATGCCATTCAGGATGTGAAATTGTACCACGGACATAATTTTAGTCTTAAATATGACCCTTTATTTTCAAACAAAGTGGGACTGAAGAAACAGAGTGGATTTGAATGATTCAACATTAATATTCTTTTCAAAGAAAATACTTTAATTAGTAATATGTGGCTAATGCAAAGATGTATAAAAATGGAAAGTGAACATCAAAATAAAGAGAAAATTCAACTGGAAGGAGAAAAGACAGGTTGCAAATTCAACCTTGGGCCCTTCATCAGATGTGTCAGAAAATCTTGTATTATGGTAAGACAAAATAACACCCTTCAAAGATCCAGTTAAAAGGTTTTCAGATAGTGCACTATTTTTAAAATGTGTTAGATCCTACCTCAAATACAAAGCACCAATTTCAGCACATCATGTCCACAAATAGACTTTCAAAGCAGGCTCAATAGTTTTTACCCCTCTTCATCGCTGAGTGGGGACGAAGCAAATAGGATTTTACATAATGCATTAACATACCCAGATGCAACCTGCTGCACAGGAATATCAGTCAGCATCAAATTTAGTTTCTATTAGAAGTTATTTGTATGTCAGTGACATTAGTATAAATTTCCGATCTTCCATACAAACAAATAAACTCGGAGAATGACTGAGAAAATGAAAATGCCAGTGAAATTTTGCAACAATTAGAACTGTTATCAAATTTTTGTCCTTTATGCTTGAAAATCCCTTTCCTGTTTTGTAATACCATATTACTTTCACTTTCCTTCTCCATTCCTTTTGTCCCTTTGCTGATTTTGCACCCAAAACCATCAAAATATCAGTTAACCCTTTGTCTGCATAATATAGGATCTAAAATAGCCTGTTTTTTTTTTAACGTTCCTAACTGTAATTGTGCTGATCGAGAAATTCATCAGTATACATTGCAAGGAGATATCATAAACCCTGGCATCAGGTAGACAATATAGCCCTGTTGATCTTAGAAAACATACATGATGGTATTTAGTTACCGCAGATTGCTCACAAACATTTTTTACCCAATCTCCTGGCTCTTCTTTTTATTGTTACTACTTTTTCCGCCACAGACATTTTGTTTTGCTTTCAGTATTGGTGCAAATTTACACTTCAAAACCGTGAAGAATGAACATGCAGCATTATTTGATGTGTATCTCGGGGGGGTGGGGGGGGGGGGGAGAGACTTCAAAGGCTTGAAGGTGATTTTACTATTTTAAACCCCCAGTGGGAAATGATTGCACTCTCGATTGCCTCTTGCTTATTGTGCTCTCAGCTTCATCCAGTGCTTTGAGAAATTAATCATTGTCTTTTATCTGGGGTTTTTTCTGTAGCAGTGACCAGCACAATCACGCAGTGAGCTTGCAAAATACACACTGCAGCAGCTCCACATAATACCTGAAACTCACAGCCAGTTTAATTTAAAGAATAGACAAAGGCCTACCAGGTTCTTTGTCTTGAATATCTGTCTGCACAAAAAAAGAAAATCAACTGTCATCAAAAGCTGGATGAGCATTGTTACCTTATAGTTGTTCCCAGGTACCATTATCATCTGGAGTAAGTGGGTGGTATCACCCGAGGCTGTAAATCATTGTTGTCGAGTTTGTGCTATTTTTAATATGTAAATCAATTTGCCATACTTCACATTTAATTAATTCTATATCACAACATTTGCAGGGTGACATTTCTGCTTGTCACTGCCTATAGTCTACTGCCTAAGAAGAAGAGAAAATTAAAGGCACAGTCTTAATTGTGTAATTATGTTTTGGTTTTCTGCGGCATCGCAAGATCGGCTTTATACAGGGAAGGCCTTTGACCCATTTCTTCCAGTATATCATCTTTACCACATTCCCACTGCAGATATCTGGCAAAGGAAACAAAGTACTGGAGTAATTCAGCAGGCCAGGCATCTCAGGAGAACATGGATTAGTAACATTTCAGGTCGGGGCCTTCTTCAGACTGATTATGGTGTGGGTTGGCAAGAGTGAGGTCACAAGCAATCTGGAGGAACCAAACCTCACATTTTGCATGGGTAGCATGCAACCCAATGGTATGAACTCTCCCTCCCCTTACACCAAGCTTCCTTCCTCTAGCCTCACAATTGGCAACCCACCTATCGTTATCTCACCTGTTTTGTCTTTTATTCTTTAGCCTTTGTCAGGCTATTATTTGCCAGGCTTTTCCTTGCCCCTCTTTTCTTCCAGTTTTCTTCCCTTCCCCAACACAATTAGTCAAAACCGGAAAAGTCACCTATTCATGTTCTGCTGAGATGCTGTCCTGACGTTGAGTTATTTCAGCACTAGGTCTTTTTTTGTAAACCAACATCTGTAGTTCCTTGTTTCTCCATGAATTCCATGGAATTCACTGTAATTTGTCATCCATGCGACCAAACCTCTAAACAAGCAGCATCCTCTCACTCACACACTACCATTTTGGCCTGGAATTCTGATCTACTATTTTCTGACCCGGAAGCCAGTGAATCATAATTTTACAATCTTTAAAAATTGTGTATAAATTAACCATCAGAAACAGGAAAGAGTCGAATTTGCAAAGTCAAACTGAAGAAGATTCACAATCCAAAACGATGTGCTTCCATTTTCCTCCACAGCGGCTGCCTGCACTTTGTTTGTTATTAAGGATTCAGAATCTGTAGACTTATGTGTCTCCACACTCTTAACAGAAACTGATGTTAACCCAGAGCAGTGGCCACTGGGAGTAGAGGATGAAGGAAAATGATGAGGATAAATGGTCTTATTAGGGAATTGGGAATGTTGTTATCTCTGATCAGAAGAATGTGCGCCCTCAGGAACTGACTGTATATGAGACTGAGATCAATATATATTTTAAGACCCTGAGGAAATCAAGAGAAGGTAGGTTTGAAAAGGAATGTAGCAAAGTATTGGACCCATATCAAACTTTGGCTATGACCTGGTTTGGATTTGAACACAAAAATATATTGATCATAATATATTGATGTGAACATAACTCATTACCTCCAGCATTCATGTGGGTTTCTACTTGTTTTATCTGCTTCAAGCACGTTAATAAATAACATAAAATATAAAAGCAATGTTAAATAAAACTATCCAGCTTAAATGGCACCACCATGAAAATTAAAATGAAATGCAATTAAATAATTATCCAGAATTGTTAAACCACATGTTGGTTTTTGTTTTGTGATTTTAAAATGGTGGATAATTAATTAATTGGATTGCTGATTAAGATGTATATTACAGGATCCAAATTATTACATGGACCAATTATCTACCTATCTATATTACCAAATCTCTGATCTTGACCGCATTTGGCCCACTGTGCTGCGATTTCCAACAGAACGCCGCCACCTACGGCCGTCATCTTTGGCCACCTCACTCAGAGCCCCCCTCCGCGTTGTGGGTGCGGAGGATTTTTCCCATCGATGAAAAATCAGAGATATATTAATATATTTTTTTAAATGCACCATTCTCTCTGCTGCCCCTGCTGGAGGGAGGGGGAGGGACTATAAAACCAGGAAGTGGTGTGCCTCACTCAGTCTCTGCAACATGGATGAAGCCAAGGGTCACGTCTCTCTGAGCTCTGAATAACACTGAACAAATGTCTACACAACTGTGAGCACCCTTAATGTGGTTTGAAAATGAAAATATGGTTTGTTTGAAGTAAATAGGAACTGCCTGAAAATGGTTGTTTGGGTGCTTTGGCTTGAAGTTGAAAGGCACTACTTACTGCAAATGGTGGATTGGGTGCTTTGACTTGAAGTTGAAAGGCACTACTTACTGCAAATGGTGGCTTGGGTGTTTTGGCTTGAAGTTGAAAGGCACTAACTGAAAATGGTGGCTTGGGAGATTTGGCTTGAAGTTGAAAGGCACTACTTGCTGCAAATGGTGGCTTGGGTGTTTTGCTTGAAGTTGAAAGGCACTACTTACTGCACATGGTGGCTTGGGTGCTTTGGCTTGCAGTTGAAAGGCATTACTTACTGCAAATGGTGGCTTGGGTGCTTTGGCTTGCAGTTGAAAGGCATTACTTACTGCAAGTGGTGGCTTGGGTGCTTTGCTTGAAATTGAAAGGCACTACTTACTGCAAATGGTGGCGGGTGCTTTGGCTTGAAGTTGAAAGGCACTACTTACTGCAAATGGTGGCTTGGGTGCTTTGCTTGAGGTTAAAAAGGCACTACTTACTGCAAATGGTGGCTTGGGTGCTTTGGCTTGAGGTTGAAAGGCACTACTTACTGCAAATGGTGGCTTGGGTGCTTTGCTTGAGTTGAAAGACACCACTTACTTACTGCAAATGGTGGCGGGTACTTTGGCTTGAAGTTGAAAGGCACTACTTACTGCAAATGGTGGCGGGTGATTTGGCTTGAAGTTGAAAGGCACGTCTTACTGCAAATGGTGGTTTGGGTGCTTTGACATGAAGTTGAAAGGCACTACTTACTGCAAATGGTGGCATGAAGTTGAAATGCACTATTTACTGCAAATGGTGGCTTGGGAGCTTTGGTTTAAAGTTGAAAGGCACTACTTACTGCAAATGGTGGCTTGGGAGCTTTGGCTTGAAGTTTAAAAAATTCACCATTCTCTCTGCTTCCTCTGCCGGAGGGAGGGGAGGGACTATAAAACCAGGAAGTGGTGTGCCTCACTCAGTCTCTACAAGATGGATGAAGCCAAGGGTCACATCTCTCTGAGCTCTGAATAACACTGAAGAAGACATTACGGAGAGTCGGTTTGTCAAGGAAGACTCTCTCTAACTTCTACAGGTGCACAGTAGAGAGCATGTTGACCGGTTGCATCGTGGCTTGGTTCAGCAATTTGAGCGCCCTGGAGAGGAAAAGATTACAAAAAGTAGTAAAAACACTGCCCAGTCCATCATCGGCTCTGACCTTCCTTCCATCGAGGGGATTTATCGCAGTCGCTGCCTCAAAAAGGCTGGCAGTATCATCAAAGACCCACACCATCCTGGCCACACACTCATCGCCCTGCTACCTTCAGGTAGAAGGTACAGGAGCCTGAAGACTGCAACAACCAGGCTCAGGAATAGATACTTCCCCCACAGCCATCAGGCTATTAAACCTGGCTCGAACAAAACTCTGATTATTAATAACCCATTTTCTGTTATTTGCACTTTATTAGTTTATTTATTCATGTGTGGATATATTTATATTATGGTATATGGACACACTTATCTGTTCTGTAGTAAATGCCTACTATGTTCTGTGTGCTGAAGCAAAGCAAGAATTTCCTTGTCTTAAACAGGGACACATGACAATAAACTCACTTGAACTTGAAATGTCTACACAAATGTGAGTACCCTTCATGTGGTTTGAAAATGAAAATATTGTTTGTTTGAAGTTAAGAGGCACTGCCTGCAAATGGTTGTTTGGGTGCTTTGGCTTGAAGTTGAAAGGCACTACTTACTGCAAATGGTGGCTTGGGTGCTTTGGCTTGATGTTGAAAGGCACTACTTACTGCAAATGGAGGCTTGGGTGCTTTGGCTTGAAGTTAAAAGGCACTACTGCAAATGCACTTACTTCCTGTTTGCACTGTATTGAATTTAGTTAAAATGCTTACAGCTGTGATTTTTGGCCATCTTACTCGGCCCCCCTTCCACTGAGTAGGTTCAGAGAATTCTTCCCATCAATGAAAAATAAAAGTGTTATAGTGTTTAAAAAATATTGAGAATCTCTCTCCTGTCAATCACGCCCTGAAAGCCACACCTTTTCCGGTGGGGAAGGTTTATAAAACCCGGAAGTGTGGGTGTGGCTCAGTCTCTGCATGATGGGGGAGGGAGAGGTCATGAATCTGTCTGAGCTGTGAATCAACTGAACACACTGAATGTCTCCTGAACTGTGAGTTTGGTGCTTTGTGTGGTTTTATGG
Organism: Leucoraja erinaceus; assembly: GCF_028641065.1. Classification (NCBI taxonomy): domain Eukaryota; kingdom Metazoa; phylum Chordata; class Chondrichthyes; order Rajiformes; family Rajidae; genus Leucoraja; species Leucoraja erinaceus. The sequence continues at coordinate 71,084,050 of NC_073381.1, read as the reverse complement.
TGGTTTCACCCTGCTTGAAGTGGTATTAAACTGCACTGAATTTGGTGGCCTTGCACCCTGCTGAAAGTGGTATGAAACTGCATTTGAATTTGGCGGCCTTGGATCCAGCTTGAAGCGGTATGAAACTGCACTTGAATTCGGTGGCCTTGGATCCTGCTTGAAATGGTAGGAACATGGATTTGAATTTGGTGGCCTTGCACCCTGCTTGAAATGGAATTTCAAAGAATAGTCATGTGTCAACTGCCAGCCCACCAGCCGTGAGTGAGCTGCCAGCAGTCAGGCTTGAGGGACTGAGCTGCTACCCCAAGAACCCATACCAGCACTCTAGAAAGCCCCCCCACTGGCCACCAATATTGGAATTGGTGGAGAGGTGGAATATTGTGTCGGGGGACCAGCCCTCCCATGTGAACATGGGACCCAACGGGTCCCACTTAGTCTAGTAAATTACTAAAACTCTCATCTTGTTTGTTTCTATGTCTATCTGTGTGTATATGTGCCTGTGTGTCTGTAATGTCCTGAATTACGCCAAAACAGTACACGACAGCGCTACAATTTTTCACCCACCTTACTCACCATTGTCCTGTGGTGTGTTGTATCAAGTTTTGTTCAGATTAATGGTATATTTTACGTTATTAACATTTTTTTTTCTTTACAAAACCCCACTTTGAAAAAATCTCTTCCATCTGCACTGGCAGTTAGCAGCTATGACGTCACAAAGGGATCTCATATGCTTAAATTGCCCATCAGCAATGTCCCACCCCACAAATGGGATCTCATTTACATTTAAAAAAGAATCAGTTTTCAAAGAAAATTACTTGTCGGCAGTGTTGCAGTGTCACAATGGGACTTCATTTACATTAAATAAATGTTTCAAAAACACAGCAGCTTCGACCACACAATGGGTAGGGAGGGGAGAGAGGTTATGGAGGGAGTGACTGAGGGTAGGGGAAAGGAAAGGGAGGGAGAGGTGAGATTGGAGGAGGGGAGGAGGAGAGAAAGAAGGAGGGTCAAGAGGAGGGGAAGGGTGCTGGGGATAAGGGGGAATGGAGGATAGGAGTAGGAAGAGGGTTGACGAGGCGCAGTTAGGGAGGGTTGCCTTGACTCGCGTCACAACAGGGATCTCTGGCGTCACAACGGGAACCCGTCAGCCACGTTTGCGCAGTTGGGGGCTATGGGTGAGTGGTGGAATATTGTGTTCGGGGACCAGCCCTCCCGTGTGACAGGGCCCTCTTGGTCTAGTACTTAACAGCGATAAGACAGAATTCCTCCTCATAGGCTACAAATCCACACTCAACAAAATTAATAACCCCACTCTCACCATCGACGGCATCACTGTCTCCCCATCTCTCCAGGCCCGCAACCTTGGCGTGATCTTTGATTCCACCCTCTCCCTTGAGCCTCACATCTGCCATGTCATTAAAACCTCCTTCTTTCATCTCCGCAACATCGCCAAACTCAGACCCTCTCTCACACCTCCCGCTGCTGAAAGACTCATCCATGCCTTCATCTCCTCCCGACTGGACTATTGCAACTCACTTCTCCTTGGCATCAGCTCCACCTACATCAACCGACTCCAACTGGTCCAGAACGCAGCCGCCCGACTCATCACCCACACCAAATCCTGGCATCACATCACTCCAGCCCTCAAACAACTTCACTGGCTTCCCATCTCCCACTGGATCACCTACAAAATCCTGGTCCTCACCTACAAAGCCCTCCACCATCTGCCCCCCCCCCCCCCCCCCCCCCCCCCCCCCCCCCCCCCCCCCCCCCCCCCACCCCCCCCCCCCCCCCCCCCCCCCCCCCCCCCCCCCCCCCCCCCCCCCCCATATCTCACTGACCTCCTCACCCCCTACCAACCCTCACGGTCCCTCAGATCCACATCAGCCGGTCTCTCCATCCACGTCCAACCTCCGCAGTTTTGGGGACAGAGCCTTCTCCAGGGCAGCTCTCAGGCTCTGGAACTCCCTCCCCCAACTGATCTGCAATTCCGTGTCCCTCACCATCTTCCAGTCCCGCCTCAAGACCCATCTCTTCATCTCTGCCTATCCTTAGCTCCACGTCCCCCTCCCTTTTCATCTGTGCATGAATTGCCTCATATTGTGTTTTGAATTGAATTCTGTCTTTAATTTGTGTACTAGACATGTCTCTACTATTTATTTCATTCCCCTTACATGTTTTTCCTCTACCTGCTAAATGTTTGTAAGGTGTCCTTGAGACTCTTGAAAGGCGCCCATAAATAAAATGTATTATTATTATTAGTATGTTACTAAAAATTTCATCTTGTTTGTTTGTATATATATATATATGTATGTGTGTGTCCCCCCGAAATCCTGCCAAAACGGTACACGATAGCACTGCAATTTACGGCCCACTGCACTCATCATTGTTCTGTGATGTAAATAAAACACGTTTTGTTCAAATTGATGATATATTTTACAAATTATTCACATTTTAAACTTTACAAAAATCACTTTTCCACTTGCCCTGCCCATCGGCTGCCTTTGACATCACAGGCCATCTTACTCAGAGTCCTCCTCCGCTGCGCAGGCCCTGAGGATTTTTCCCATCGATGAAAAATAAGACTTATTAATGTTTAAAAGATCTTGAGATTCTCCCTCCTGTCAATCACTGCCATGAAAGCCACGCCTCTTCTGGTGGGAGGGGAAGGGACTATGAAACCAGGAAAGTATGGGCATGGATCAGTATGTCTGTAAGTTTGCGAGGGAGAGGCCACGACTCTCTGTCTGAGCTGGGAAATTACAGAACACTGTGAATATGCAATGTACTTGAATAAATGATTTGTTAGCCCTTAATGGAAATGAAATGTATTGTTTGGCCTGCTTAGTGCTTGAAACTGCAATGGCAATGGAAATGAAATGAAAATGCAATGAGCTGTTTGACTTGGGCCTGCCCTGTGCTTGAAACTGCAATGGCAATGGAAATGAAGTGAAAATGCAATGAGCTGTTTGGCTTGAGTCCGCCAAGTGCTTGAAACTGCAATGGCAATGTAAATGTAGAGAAAATGCAATTAGCTGTTTGTCTTGAGCCTGCCCTGTGCTTGAAAGTGCAATAGTGGAAGTGAAATGAAAATGCAATGAGCTATTCGGCCAGCCCTGTGCTTGAAACTGCAATGCAAATGGAAATGAAATGAAATTAGTTGTTTGGCATGCCTGAAAGCACTAATATCGTCCCACAAGGCCATTATTAGCCGCGAAACCCATCCATTTTGCCCAAAATGCCCGTATTAACCCAGGATGAGCATTTTGGCCCAAAAGGCCTGTGCCAGGCCAGGAAAAGTCCAGAAAAAGTGCCTTTCATTGAGATTTCACTCATGTTTTGTTTCAAAAGAGTCCCTTTGGCCCATCAAGCCTGTACGCCCTTGAATCCCTCTGGCCCATCGGTAAGTATTCCACCTGCAAGTATTAAACCTCATCCCAGTATTTTTCTCCCTCCCTTCATTTGTTCCCTGTGAGATCCAGGCCAGGATAGACTTTCCTCCTTCATTGCTGTGATATGCAGAAAAAGATGAAAAATGTCTAAAATTGATTCTCCACCCTCTCCCCCTTCTCTCTCACAGAGTCTCTCACCTGTTTTGGGCAGAATTTCTGGCAGTTTCTGAGCTGCCAGCCCACCAGGCCTGAGTGACTGACCTGCCAGCCCACCAGGCCTGAGTGACTGAGCTGTCAGCCCAAGAATCCATTCTGTCCACAATGTCCATACTAGCACCCTAGAAACCAGTCCCTTTGGCCTACAACACCCACACTAGTGCTCCAGATACCCCACCCCACCGGCCAGCAATATTGGAATTGGTGGAGAGGTGGAATATTGCGTTGGGGGACCAGCCCTCCCATGTGAACATGGGACCCAACAGGTCCCACTTAGTCTAGTACTTCCTATACTGTGGAGATCAGAACTGCCTATAATACTCCAAGTGTGAACTAAATGGTGTTTTGTAAAGCTGCAACATACAGCTACACTGTCAACTTTTACATCATGCACAAATTTACCAATCATACCTTCTAAATAAGGAATACACAGCAAACTGCTTTTTACCCTTTGGTAGATTAATAATTGCTAGGTTCTTGATTAGTAAGGGTGTCGAAGGTTACAGGGAGAGGCAGGAGAATGGGTTTAGGTTGCGTAGGAAAAATAGAGGGAAAAAATAGATCAGTCATGATCGAATGGCAGACTTGATGGGCCAAATTCTGCTCCTATGGCTTTGATCTTAGTGCAACCCTTAAAATATATTACAAATTGAAGTCAAATTAACCTGTTATTTGGCTGAATGGCCTACTCCTGCACCTATTGTCTATTGACCAATTATGTCGCTTATTTCTCCTGCACGTGCAATAATAGCGAGATACTGAAAAGCTCAGTTCTCTTACATTTCAAATGTTGTTGCTTTGTGGGCACATCTGTTCAGAACTTTTGTGGGTGAATCCATCATCTCCCCCCCCCCACCCCCACTGGGAGATGTTTTAATGGGAGTGAACCATGCACAATTTCTCCAGAGACATGTCAGATGTGGTTCAGTCAGTTACACACTTTCCTCTGAGACAGAATGTTGTGGATGTTGTGGATTCAAGCCCCATTGTAGAGATGAGCACAAAAAGCTAGGACCACTCTCCAAGGAAGTGCAGGTGGAGTCTTTAGGCTGATACTAAACCCGAGGTTTTGGCTGTATTCTTAAGGTCATAAGGTCATAAGGGATAGGATTAGATCAAATCTACTCCGACATTCAATCATGGCTGATATATCTCACCCTCCTAACCACATTCTCCTGCCTTTTCCCCATAACCTCTGACACATGTACTAATCAATAATTTATCTATCGCTGTCTTAAAAATATCCACTGACTTGGCCTCCACAGCCTAAAGGGCCTGTCCCACGAGCATGCGACTCCATGCGGCAAGCGCGACCTAAGCGACTTCATGCGGCAAGCACGACCTAACCAGAAGAGGGGGCCGCGCGGAGGTTGAGTGAGTGACATGAAGCCCGCAGGAAGTTCGCGCGTGACGTACGCCGTCGCGCTTGCTGCATGGAATCGCTTAGATCGCGCTTGCCGCATGGAGTCGCATGCTCGTGGGACAGGCCCTTTATGTGGCAAACCTTAAAATATATATTTAAAATATATTATTAAAATAAACTTTTTATCGCCTTCCAGCACAGTGGGGAATGTGGAGGAGTCACTGTAATAGATGTTTATGTTAAAATATATTTGTGTGTTCCGTTCCGTCCACAAGATTAGAAGTTGTTCAGCCAGAGCTGAACACACTCTCAGCATCTGCACACAATGGTGTCTGTCTTGTTGCTTCTTGTGCTTCTTGTGCGTGGTGGTGGAAAGATTGGTGGAAACAGGGCCGCGACGTGAACGCTCTTTCCTTGACCCCCATACTTGGCTAATAAAGTATTATTGTGATTGTGAAATTGCCTCAAACAGAGGTAAAAAAATTCATCCTGATATTCTCAAAGCAAGAAATGTAGTCACTCTCTGTAAATTATTTATCCCTCAAACAAATCTACCAAAATGGATTGTCAGATCTTTATCACATTCCTTCATGTGTAACCCTGTTGTGTACCAATTTGCTACTGTATTTCCAGCTTTATAACTGCCTTCAAATATATTTCAATGGTTCTAAAGTGTCTTCTACATGAATGTAAGGAAACATATAAAAAGGTATTGGTTTTCATTTGGGAGCTCTGATTCTATTATCTGAATCAAGTGATTCTGCATGAGCTTTTGCATTAGTTTTAGTTTTAGCTTTTGATACAGCCCGGACACAGGCCTTTCTACCCATTGAATACGCGCCGATCCCCATCACACTAGCACACACTTCACAGGAGGGACAATTTACAATTTTCCTCGGCTGGGGCCTGGGTCAGCGCCACGGAAGCGTCTGAAGAGGACCAGACAGCGATAGTGGAGAGGTCAGTCCATCGGTCGATGATGGCGCCGACTGATGGACAAGGACGGACCATATGGAAGTGTGGACGCCGCTGCCGGGGGAGTGATCAAAGGAGGACCCGGCGTGTTGTATCTGCCATGAGGGAGGGGGAGTGGGGGGGAGAAAAAAGGGGGACCTGGCATTGATACTTTGTAACTTTATATAATTATTTTCTGTGTTTTCTTGCCCTACATCGCATTTAACATTGACCTGATAATCTCACTGGTTTATCAACTTTCTTACCAAGCAATTTTCCATACGGCACCTGCTATTTGGTGCATCTTCAGGTAAGAAATAATTTCTGTTTTTTACTTTCCCGGTTCGACCTGAAACATTAACTCTGTTTCTTTTTCCACGTGCTGCATGATCTACTGAGGGTTTTTTAAGGCTACAACAATTGTTTGAGCCCAAACAAACTAACAGTCAATCCTAAACTGCATTATCATTATGAACTGAATTCTATAACATTGGAAACTGAGCCCATCAACTGCATACTGAAATGACAGAAATTGTACTTTTTGGAATATGAATGGAATTATTTGAATGGTTTAATCCTAGTTTCTTGGCACATGAAAATAAAGTAGAAGTTTAAGAGGGAGTTAGATGTTGCCCTTGTGGCTAAAGGGATCAGGGGGTATGGAGAGAAGGCAGGTACAGGATACTGAGTTGGATGATCAGCCATGATCATATTGAATGGCGGTGCAGGCTCGAAGGGCCGAATGGCCATACTCCTGCACCTATTTTCTACGTTTCTAAATTCATCACGCACTTGCAGTTATTTTTAGTCTGAAGAAGGGTCTCGACACGAAACGTTGCCTATTCCTTAGCGCCATAGTTGCTGCCTCACCCGCTGAGTTTCTCCGGCTTTTTTGTTTACCTTCTGTTATTTTTAGACCCATTACTTTGCTTTGAACAGTCAAGTCAGCAAAGAACCCTTAGGGTTCAAACCCATCAAACTACAACAGGAATGTGCAGTGTTTGCAGCAAAGATCTTATAGCAGAGCTCTGCTATAGGATCTTTGGTTTGCAGTTAGCTGGCTATTCAAATCACTCTTCAAAGTTTAAAACCATTAACTAAGTAAATGCTCTGCTCATATTTTGCAGAACACACTCTGACAAAAACACTCTTGTGTCTTCTGTGAGTCAGGTTGTTTACAAGGCACTATTTGTGTCCTATACTCATGATTAATTCCTCACTTAACAATGCATTGAAAAACACACACGGAATGCATCAAACTAGGTTTATGTTTATTATCGTCACGTATATCAAGATACAGGGAAAAGCTTATCCATGTTGCATGGTAAAGGCATTATTTCTTCAACTTATACACGTACTCCACTGGCTAGAAATGGTTGTTTACTAATGCAATAAAAATATAGAATTTTTGATTTATTTGGTTCAGTTAAGGATAATAATGATAAGTGGTTTGCAAGCGCCCCTTAAGACCTATGAATACATCAGTGATCTTAAAATCCAGAATGTGACATTTAAACAATACAACAGATGTTATTTTCTTATTTAATAACTTTGCCAAATGCTTGTAAATATCCTTTATTACCCAATCTCACACATACCAAAGATAACTCCAGCCTCATTACCAAAGAAGGTATCATGAGTATGAAATTAAAAGTGTATGCTATTTTCTGATGTGTCCAAGGCATGGTACTGCTTTAATGGCTAACTGCAAACACTGTACAAGATTCAATGGTGTTTTCAGGATTGTGATGCCTTTAATTTTATTATGGAGTCTAATAAACCATCTTCCTCCTGAAACATTAGTTTAGATTAGTATAGAAATACAGCATGGAAACAGGCCCTTCAAGCCACCGAGTCCACGCCGACCAACGATCACTCATACACTATTTTTATGTTATCCCACTATCATAACCTACACAATAGGGGCAATTTTCAGAGGCCAATTAACCTACAAACCTGCACGCCTTTGGAATGTGGGCGAAAACCCACGCAGCCACAGGGAGCACGTACAAACTCCACACAGACAGCACCCGTAGTCAGGATCGAACATGGTCTCTAGCACTATAAGGCAGTAATTCTACCACTGCAACATTGTGCTGCTTCTGTTTCTTTCTCCCCCACTGCTGCCTGACCTGCTGGGTGCTTCCAGAATTTTTGTTTTTGATTCAGATCTACAATGTTTAGAGTTTTGCATTATTTCCAGAATTCAGTTACAAGTCGTTATAATGGGGCTAGAAATACTTCATTGTCATATTTTGATATTAAAATGACATTTAAAAAGTTCTAAAATGATCGTGTTACTGCACTGTGCTGTGTCGGTTTCAGGAAGCATTACTGGAACACTCCACTGGAGCTTCTCACAGCAACTGGTCACACACCTGAGACTTCATCAGTTAGCCCAACAGCCCATGCATTTAATACAGCCAGCACTCCGACATAGAACATCAAACAATACAGCACAGGAACAGGCCCTTCAGCCCACGATGTCTGTGTTGGACATAATGTTAAATTAAAGTAATATCTTCAGCCTGCACACGATCTACAAATCTATCTGCCTCGTCCTCCCCTTTCAGAATGCCATGTGCCTGCTCCGAGACAAACTTGATATGGGCATCAAGGAGACAACACCACACAGTGAGAGTCACACTCTCCCTGGTGACCCACTCTCAGGTGGTCACCCATCTACAGACTGATCCTACCTCCCTGAAACTACTTCCCGCATCAACCTTTGCCTCTTGTACTTCTCCGGTGGGTGCTCAGTGTGACATTTATAAAAGAGAGCATTATATACCTGAACAAACACTTAAGGGCCTGTCCCATTTGGCGTCATTTGCATGTCACGCAGATTTTGTACATCCCAAAATCCTGGGGCACCGCGCGCGACCGAGCGTCACTGCCTACATCACCACGCACCATGAACGCGTAATGCGCACCATGCGCGCATCACGTGCACGGCACAACGCATGCGTCGTGCGTCGTGATGCATAAATTATGTCGCATAAATTATGTCGCATAAATTATGTCGCATAAATTATGCGCAAATGACACCCAAGTGGGACAGGCCCTTTACGATTTACTTTTGTTATGGTAACACTTCAGTTATATATAACCATTGATATTGGAAACCGAGAAATATTGCAGCCTGGCTTCATTAAACCCAGTCACAACAGTTATGGAGAATCAGTGACCATACTACAAAATGTTGACAGCTAGTTTAGCTCCAGGGCATAATCTTCTGACTAAAGTAAATACTTTAATTTAGGTCAAACTGGTGTCTGATGAATCAAACCTGTATGCCGTGTTCTACAATGGGATGACTATTTCTTGTGGCTTCTGGATGAGGGGAATGGTCAGAATTATTTTTTGAGTATTAAAAATTGATATTAGTGTTTCAAGTGGACAAATGTTGAGGAACTTTTGAGCGTTTGGAGACTGAAAAACTATGCTGGGAAACATTCCCATCTTCTCCTGCAGACTTTAACTATCCCAAACCTCATACTCAAACCTGAAAAATGACCCTAAGTGATGCCATTACTCTACACTCCTAAAATAATAAAGGTGACTGATGAAGCATATTTCCCATTTGAGACCAATAATTCAATAGAATCGGCGGCATTTTGCTATTTATTTTCTTACGTCATATTTTTACATCATGTTTATAATGTGTTTCCTATATCTTGAAGGCTTTGCATATGTGGACCTTTCCATCACTCTTGCTAAATGGGAGGGGTTGTAGGGGGTGGTGCAATTGTGGATCAGTCTGTAGAAGGGTCCCGACCCAAAGCATCTGTCCATTTCCTGCCACAGATGCTGCCTGACCCCCACAAGTTTCTCCAGGAATTTTATTTTGCTCAAGATTTCAACACCCGAGGTCTCTTGCGTCACAAACTCAATGCCAACAATCTGTGTGTTAATGGGAGAGCTTCTAACTGCGTTTATTCTCAGAGCTACTGCGAGAACTGCTGTGTATAACATTGGAGTCCCCGGTAATTTGTAGAGCAGAAAATTATTTGTTAGTGTATACACAAATCCAGCTAGTGAACCTCTCCATGTTACTAACCAAACATTGCAATATACTGTGTATTGAACAAATGACTTACAGAGACAGGCTTTCTTAGATATCAATCACTTTTTGTGAGATGGTCCTGGAAGACCAGACTTCCTGAACGTCATAGCACAGGCAGTAACCTTGCTGGTTTTTGGGACAAACGTAACGTCATAGAGCCCAACTCTTTCATCCTTGCCTTGTGGCACAGCAGTAGAGTTGCCACCTTACAGCACCAGAGGCCCGAGTTCCATCCTGACCACGTGTGCTGACTGTACGGATTATGTACGTTCTGCCTGTGACCATATGGTGCTCCAGTTTCTTCCCACATCCCAAAGACATACAGGTTTGTGATTAGCTTCTGTAAATTGTCCCTATCATGTAGGATAGAACCAGTGTATGGGTGATCATTGGTTGGTGCAGACTCGGTGGACCCATGGGACAATTTCCATGCCGTATCCCTAAATTAAACTAATTAGGCAAAGCATTGTGAGAAGTGAAATATTGGTTAGTTGACTTTAGGTTAAAGATACAATGTGGAAACAGGCCTACTTTGACCCAATGAGTCCATGCTGACCATCAATCACTCTTTCACCCTGGCACCGTGTTACCCTAATCATAAATCCCAGCAGAACCTGCACAAGTACCTTTACCAGAAGTTCAGGAAGACAGCTCACCATCACCTCAAGGGCATTTATGGATGGGCAATAAATATTGGGCTTGCCAGCAACACCCAGACCCTGAAATATAAATAAACCTTTTACGATCTGTAAACATACTTCGCATTTTTGTCTCAATGTTATCCCCTAAGGACAACCGCTGGCCTCTCTACAACAAAGCTCCGGGAAAGGTAAATGCTTCAAATGGGAATATGGAATGGTGATTTATTAATTATTACACAATGCCCCACTTCGATGACACATCACCAATTCTGTCCAAATGTCCATAAGAACATCAAAATGTTCCCTAAGAGTCATAGGGTCATAGAGTTATACAACGTGGAAACAGGCCCATCAGAGCAACTTGCCTCCAACGGCCAACATGTCCTGGCTACACTAGTCCCACCTGCCTGCGTTTGGACCATAGCCCTCCAAACATGTCCTATCCATGTACCTGTATCTATGTAACAGAGACCTTTAAATTATGTTCAAATAAGCAAATAGCTAAAAAAAAAGTTAATTAAAAGCACCTTAAAATGTGAGGAATTAAATTAGAAATAAGCTAAAGTAAAATAGGTTTAAAATAACACTTCTACACTTACCATTTCATTTAGACTCTGGAGCAACTGGTGATTGCAGTGGTGGAATAGAAGATCACTCAAATCAGCATCTAGCCTCCAGTTTCCACGCAGGGTGGAAATATTGGCTCAGATTGTCCTGAAACATAGACCATAAATATTGACAAAACATACCCCATGATAATTCTCAACCCCGATGCCCAGCAAGAGTGCATTTTCAGCCCCTTACTGTACTCTCTATACACTCATGACTGTAGAACCAAATTCTGCTCTAACTCCATTTACAAGTTTGCGACCCATTGCAGTGGGCTGAATCTCAAACAATAATGAAACAAAGTGCAGGAGGGGATTGAGAGCTTAATGACATGATGAGAAGACAAGGGCAGCATAGCAGCAGAGACCCGGGTTCGATCCTGACTACGGGTGCTGTCTGCACAGAGTTTGTATGTTCTCCCTGTGACTGTATAGGGTGCTCCAGTTTCCTCCCACATTCCAAAGATGTGCAGGTTTGTAGGTTAATTGGCTTCTGTAAATTTCCCCTAGTGCATAGGATGCAAAACTGGGATAGCATAGCACTAGTGTACAGATTATCGTTGGTCAGAGTGGATTCAGTGAGCCCAAGGACCTGTTTCAATGCTATATCTCTAAACTGAACGAATCTAAACCACTCCCTCAATATAAGCAAAACATTGACTTTGGGATACAGAGTAGAGTATACTTCCCAATCAACATCAATGGTGGTGAAGTGCCAGGTCAAGTGCTGCAAGTTCCTTGTGATAAATATCATCAACAATTTGTCCTGGGCCATCATTGAAGCTATGTCCAAGAAAGCACACCATGCTTCTGCTTCCTCAGAAGACTAAGGATGTTTAGATTGTTTCCAACAACTGCTACCAATTTCTACAGATGCACCGCAGAAAGCATAATTTTGGGATGCATCACAGCGTAGTTTGGCAACAACTCTGCCCAAAATCACAAGCAATTAGAGAAAGTTGTGGATGTATCGCAGTCCACTATACAGACCAGCCTCCCCACCATGGACCTCAGCTGCACTTCACACTTCCCTGGGAAAGAAGCCAACAGAATCAAGGCCCCTTTTCATTCCCTCAGCTCCACTCTCTTGTTGGGCTGATGATACCGACAATTGAAAGCATGTGCCACCAGATTCAGGAACAGCTTCTTCCTTGCTGTCATCAGACTATTGAAAGGGCCTCCTGTAAGCTAGGGTGCAGAACCGTTCTTCCAACCTACCACGTTGCTGGCGTTGCATTTTTTCTCTGTAACTGCAACCCTATAATGCAGTAACCGCATATTCTATACTATATTTTTCTCTTTGCACTACCTGTTGTGCTTTTGTGCATGACTATAATCAAGCACAGTATGAATTGACTGGATTGCAGGCAAACATAGCTTTTCAATGTATTTCAGATAAATCAATTCCAATGTCACTTTTAACGCAGATCTACGGAGTAAAGGAGAGTGTAATTTAGTTCAATATCTCTCGTTTTCCACCAACAACCAAATGGCAACGTTATCTCCAAGGTTTATTAAAGTATATCTTATCTTAATATTCATTTTAATAAAAACATAGAAACATAGAAAATAGGTGCAGGAGTAGGCCATTCGGCCCTTCGAGCCTGCACTGCCATTCAATATGATCATGGCTGATCATCCAACTCAGTATCTTGTACCTGCCTTCTCTCCATATCCCCTGATACCTTTAGCCACAAGGGCCACATCTAACTCCTTCTTAAATATAGCCAATGAACTGGCCTCAACTACCTTCTGTGGCAGCGAATTCCAGAGATTCACCCTCTCTGTGTGAAAAATGTCCTAAAAGATTTCCCCTTTACCCTTAAACTGTGACCCCTGGTTCTGGACTTCCCCAACATCAGGAACAATCTTCCTGCATCTAGCCTGTCCAACCCCTTAGGAATTTTGTAAGTTTCCCCCTCAATCTTCTAAATTCCAGCGAGTGCAAGCTGAGTCTATCCAGTCTTTCTTCATATGAAAGTCCTGACATCCCAGGAATCAGTCTGGTGAACCTTCTCTGTACTCCCTCTATGGCAAGAATGTCTTTCCTCAGATTAGGAGACCAAAACTGTACGCAATACTCCAGGTGTGGTCTCACCAAGACCCTGTACAACTGCAATAGAACCTCCCTGCTCCTATACTCAAATTCTTTTGCTATGAATGCTAACATACCATTCGCTTTCTTCACTGCCTGCTGCACCTGCATGTCTACTTTCAATGACTGGTGTACCATGACACCCAGGTCTCGTTGCATCTCCCCTTTTCCTAATCGGCCACCATTCAGATAATAGTCTACTTTCCTGTGTTTGCCACCAAAGTAGATAACCTCACATTTATCCACATTATACTGCATCTGCCATGCATTTGCCCACTCACCCAATCTATCCAAGTCACCTTGCAGCCTCCTAGCATCCTCCTCACAGCTAACACTGCCACCCAGTTTCGTGTCATCTATAAACTTGGAGATGTTGCATTCAATTCCCTCGCCCAAATCATTAATATATATTGTAAGTAGCTGTTAATAACTACATAATATGTAATTATTAACGGCATACAGTATATACTAATAACTAAAACCATATTTCATTCCAATAAAGCTTTTTTTAATTAAAAGTTATAAGATCACATCAGCTTAAGGAATGTTCAGTGATTTTAATAGCAATTGAAGAATAATATAAATGTAACGCCTTATTGTAGATATAGAAATAATTGTAACAGAATTTATTTATAAGGTCCTTGTAATAATTTTGAGTTCATAAAATCTAAAGGTCTGTCCTTCGTATATGTCTTTTTTTTATTGTACCATATTGTTTTTGCCAGCACATAACACACTAATACAGACTCATAATGAACTGAACCAAATATCAAGCAAAATTTAATGTCAAGCAATTGAATTCTACACATCTCTCCTAACGCAGCAAACATTCATAAGACTGGAAACAATAAACATCAGGCAACCAGAGTTTGTAAAATCTGTGGAGGTTCGTCTGTCACAATTTTTAAGGTGCCTTCATTGTCAACATTGATTTTTTTTTTTATGTCCAGAATTATTTTCCTGACCATTCATTAAAATGCAGCGAAGAATGAACATATGTTACATTTTCAAACATCAGTAGCATTAAATCACTATCATGTTGGAAAGAACTTGAAATAATTTGAAGTAAATTGCATGCATTTCAATGGAATGTTTCAATTGATTTCAAACATTTTAGCTGATTTTGGCAATGAATTGCTGAATGCCGGTTAAAAATGAAATAGCATATGATGACATTTAATCCACTGCTCTTTGGAAAGTGCACTTTTAATTTACCCACACATTTTGTACGAGCTTAATTTGCTCACCATTTCTGTTAAAAATAGTGCAAAGGCAAAATACACTTAAGACAATGAAATATCAAAAAATAAAATGCCTTCAAACAAAATATATCTGACTATGTACTTTGTATGTCTGATTGCGTTTTACAATCGCTTGAATATTTTTGAACCTCACGTGTCACATATATTTTCAACACTTAACTATCAAGAATCAAAATCATTTTGTATTATTTCTCACTTGAAAAGTATTATATTTAACCAACAACACTCAAAAAGTGAAATAATAGAACATTGTGGTTATACCCCTGAACATTAGTTAAATATACATATCATTAACATTGAACAAACAATTAGACTTAAAACATTCAACAGTGTCTTCCTGAAACCAAATCCACAAGATAATGTTGCCTATTTCCTTCGCTCCATAGATGCTGCTGCACCCGCTGAGTTTCTCCAGCTTTTCTGTGTAACCTTCGATTCTCCAGCATCTGCAGTTCCCTCTTTACCACAAGATAATGGAACAGATAGAATACTATATTTATAAAATATATTCAACATTTTATGGATATTTCAGTTCGTGGACTATCTATCAGTGAGCCATTTTGGAATAATTAAGTATAGTGCATGAAGATTATGATGTTGGTTATAAATCTTAAATTAAACACATTTAAAACCAGGCATTTGTTAATGCTATTTATACAGCTGGTATTTATTCATTCATAAATATTCATAAATATTGTGTTCCATTCAGGAACTCATCATTATGAAATTCAAGGTTTTAAATATTTTTTTTCTCCTTTGTGTCTGTGAGGAATAGAGCATTAAGGATTCAGGTAGAGAAGTGAAATCTGCATTTTTGCTGGAATTGGCAGTAAAACTAACCAAATGTTTGGAAGAATAAATAATTGAACTTAATAACACAATTTAAAAAAAAATGGTATTCTCCCCTGAGAACTCTGCATAACAAAAACAATCCACCCAACTCCCAAAATATGTATCATCTAATTACAAGGATTGTTGACACAGAAAGGTTCAAATAAAATGGAAGATAAAGCAAAAGAAAGCAAAATATTCAACTGCAAATTTAGTCATTCCCAATAAAGCCAGATTTATATTTTCAGTTATTTTTGTTGTTCTGTTTGTTTAGCGATCTTTTGCTTACATCTCTTATCTACAACTTTTAAAAGTGCCTTACAAATTATAGATTTTCGTGGGATTTTCTTTCACTGTGTTCTTTAACATCATGTACCACAAGCAACAAATCTATAACTGATAATAATATATCAAAGCAGATATGTGTGTGCGGATCTGAGGATGTCCATGCACCATTTTGTAAAGCTGTATCTATTTCTGTTTTCTTCTCTCTGCCTTTATATAGGAGTGTGGAAGGAGAAAAAAAAAAATTTCAAAACATAGGAAATTTGAACAATCATGATATCTTGCAGTTATCCAGTACAATTATCATTAAAAATTAAAGACACCTGCAAACCTTTACTGCTGAATGGCTGAAATATTGTCATTCCGAACACTGACTATTAATATTGAAAACTCCATAAAATTGTTATGAGATATTAAGTAACATTGACTTTAAGCCAAATGGCACGACTCGAAAATATAGCTATAAATACTCATGCTATTTGAAAAGAAAAATGTATCACATTTTTGATCCAATTTGCTAAGGGGACTTTGTGGTGCGAGTTTGGGCTGCCACATTGCAGGCTGGATATTATGTTCTTCTTTTCACTTTCTGTGTTAAAAATGCTAAATATTAAAATAATTGTATCAATTCTTTTGTAACAGCTGACAATTATCGTATCGCTCAAGTTACCTTGGTATAATACTTCCAGAGTTCTTGATTTGATTATCATTCTAATTTGGTCTACTCAACATGTTACACTATGTTACTTTATCTTAATGCATACATTGAATAAATCATAAACATCAATGTACAATTCTAATTAATTTGATTGATCTTGATAAAGTTTGCATTTACATACCTCGCGTCCTGGGATATTGGACATAATTGTATTGTGTTTCCCTTCTCATTCCTTTCCATTAGAGTTAGGCGGGGTGTACCGGTGCACATAAACATGATGTTGTGCTGTCTAATATGGTTTCCTGCAAATTACAACTAATCATCAGATTATACCACAATACGAATGAAGGGAACAAAAAGTATACTTTGAATAAGCTCCCCATTCTGGCCGTCCAACAATGAATGGATGTTGCCTGAAAGGACCTAATTGCATGCTACCATTTCATGTGAATGAAATTGCACTCTGTCATCAAGTTCAAAACGTATTTCTAAATCGCTAAAATTAATAAATTACAAGAAATTTGAAGCGGGCATAACCATCTTGCAATACTCTTTTCATTATGTATAATCACCGTCATCCTCATTATCATAAAGTATAGGCAAATAGCTTACAAACTCCACCAAGATTGTTTAAATGATATTCTTGATACTGAAAACCCATTCTGCTGTAAAAAATATATTAGTTCATTAGTAGGAACTTACTGTGATCAGGAAAAAATAGGAAAATCCTGCCATAAGTAATTATCAATGGCCAAGCTGTCAGTTAGTCAGATCAACTAAAAGACCAATTATTCTGATAATACACAGGTTGTAAAGCTGGATAGAGTCGTTTTCAGTCCTGACATTAACCCTGTCCAGTAGCTGGATTTCCACAGTATCACAGAGCCAATTAGTATAATAAATGCCTTTTATGCATTCCATGCATATGGGTACACACATTCATTTGTCCTTACCTGTTCAGCCTGACCTAATCTTTTTTATATATATATTTGTGCAAATTAAAGCTCAAAAGACAGGCAACGTGAAGCTGGATTTCCCATAAATTGACGCTTTGAGTTACTATGAAAATTAGAAACCTGACAAGTGATCCCATTGGATTAATTTATGCATGATGCTTTTTTACTTTAATGTTAGGATAATGCCTTCTTTTGCAAGATGTTCCATGTTACTTTGTGGCTAAATAATGATAGAAAAATATTAGACTTAAGAACTATCACAATTATAATGTATAAATCCTTCACGCAGTATTGTTCTGTTGCTTAGGGCATTGGTTTATTCTCTAACATGGTACAAAAATATAGAAAACTATGATAATTTGGTTTTATTGACTTTCATGACTGATAGTGTTCAGACAGAATTTTACTGGACTTCTGGACCATCATATTCCTGAGTGGATTAATAATTTTAAGGACTAGGGTGGCACAGTGGTGCAGTGGTAGAGTTGTTGCCTTATGCCCCTGTCCCACTTAGGAAACCTGAACGGAAACCTCTGGAGACTTTGTGCCCCACCCAAGGTTTCCGTGCGGATCCCGGAGGTTCCCGGAGGTTTTTGTCAGTCTCCCTACCTGCTTCCACTACCTGCAACCTCCGGCAACCACCTGCAACCACCTACAACCGCACGGAAACCTTGGGTGGGGCGCAAAGTCTCCAGAGGTTTCCGTTCAGGTTTCCTAAGTTGGACAAGGGCATGACAGCGCTAGAGACCCGGGTTTGATCCAGATTATGGGTGCTGTCTGTTCTGCTTGTGACTGTGTGGGTTTTCACTGAGTGCTCCAGTTTCCTTCCACATCTCCAAAGACATACAGGTTTGTAGGTTAATTAGCCTACAGGAAATTGTCCCTAGTGCGTAGGATAGTGCTGGTGTTACATTAATGCAAAAATATTGTCATCATTCAGTAAAATTGCCTGCATTAAATGTAAATTAAAAAGCCTAGACATTAGACACAAGTAGATCAAAATCATTGTTTTAGGCATGGAGCATTATCACATTTACCTTGAGTTATAATTTAAAACATGAAGAAAGTTCTTCAGAATCTAATGATTTGCTAACTCACTGCCTGCACTTTTGTAAGCAATTAGACAGATACATAGAACAGGTTTAGAGACCCATGGCCAAACGCAGACAGGTAGGAGTAGTGTAGATGGGTTACGTTGGTCGGTGTGGACATTGAGCCGAAGGGTCTGTTATCATGCAGTATAACTCTATGGCTCTAATACAAGGCTAAATTTGTGATATCTATAGAAAGCAGTCCTATGCCTTTGAGGTTTTAGGTTTATCATTTTTATGATACTGAGGTACACAGAAAAGCTTTATTTTCCATGCTGCCCAATACTATACACAAACACAATCAAGTGAAGCTCAAGTACATTTGGTTAAGCAAAGGGGATGGTACGGAATGCAGAATATAGTTCTCTGCACTCTAGCGAATGAGTTCACTCATGGCTATTCCTTGAAATTCCATTTCAAGCAGAGTGCATGCCACCAAACTCAATTTCACAGCATTTCAGGCAGAGTGCAGGCCACCAAACTCAATTTCACAGCATTTCAGGCAGAGTGCGGGCCACCAAACTCAATTTCACATCATTTCAGGAGTGCAGGCCAACAGACTCAATTTCACAGCATTTCAGGCAGAGTGCAGGCCACCAAATGCAATTTCACAGCATTTCAGGCAGTGCAGTCCACCAAATGCAATTTCACGGCATTTCAGGCAGCGTGCAGGCCACCAAATTGCCAAACAACTCATTGCATTGTCATTGAGGGCTAACAAATCATTTATTGCAACAACATTGCAGACTCATAATTCAGTTGATTCACAGCTTAGAATCATAGTTGTGGACTCTCCCTCGTGATCTTCCAGAGTGACTGACTCACGTCCAGACATCCAGAGTTTTATAGTCCTGCACCCCCCTCCGGAAGGGGCGTTACCTTCATCGTGATGATTGACAGGCGATAGGACCGATCAGCTGATCTCAAGATATTTTAAACACTCATAACTTTTTTTTTTCATCGATCGGAAAAATCCTTGGGGCTGCCTCACCGGAGGATTTTGAGTAAGATGGCCAAAAATCATAGCGATTATAGGGTAGCATTTTTTCTAAAATCAATACACAGCACAGACAGGAAGTGGTCAAGATAAGACTTTTAGTTACATATAGATAATTGGCTTCTGTAAATTGTCCCTAGTGTGTAGTATAGTGTTAGTGTATGGGGTAATCACTGGGCACGCAGACTTGGTTGGCTGATCGGTCTGTTTCCTTTCATTGGCGGGTTACCTTTTATCATAAACTTCATTCAAATTGGTCAGATAAGACCGTGACAGAGCCTGTAGCAGCCGGGAGATCGCTTGGATCAGGTGAAACTGGAGACCCCACAGAGGTTGGCCATGTGGATCAAACATGGCCTGTAGTTGCACGGAGCAGCAGTCGAGGACACCAACATCATCGTCAGCCTAGGCCATGCTGATCCTTGCAATTCCCACCCACCAACACCACTGGGACAATTGACTTTAAATCCAAACTCGGACTCTACATTTTTAAGAACTTTGAAACTTGAAGGATGAAGATGGCACTGGAAATGTGGTGACTATTGTGTACGGCCTCAGTGTGATCTATTATTCTTGCCCTCTTGTACTTAGGTATGAATGTGTGTATGTAGAGTGACATTTAACTAATTTGTATACTTTTTTTTACTTAATATAGGACAATTAAACCATTGATTACTCTCTGTTTAAGAATGAACTGCAGATGTTGGAAAATCGAAGGTACACAAAAATGCTGGAGAAACTCAGCGGGTGCAGCAGCATCTATGGAGCGAAGGAAATAGGCAACGTTTCAGGCCGAAACCCTTCTTCAGACTGATGGGGGTGGCGGGGGGAAGAAAGGAAAAAGGAGGATGAGGAACCCGAGGGCTGAGGGATGGGAGGAGACAGCAAGGGCTAACAAAATTGGGAGAATTCAATGTTCATGCCCGCAGGATGCAGATGCATAGATGTTGCTGCACCCGCTGAGTTTCTCCAGTATTTTTGTGTACCTATTGATTACTCTCTGCCTGGCCTATTCATTAATTCTCTCTCTCAGAATTGTCTTCAGTATCTTTCTTCCCACTGATGTTAGGTTTACAGACCTATAGTCACCAGGCTTTTTCTGGCTATCACTTTGGGAAAGCAGGGAAAACATTTGTCCTCCAGTCATCCGGTACCTCACAAATATATTAAAAAAACCTCAGTCAGAGCCCCACTGATCTCTTCCCTTGCCTCCTGTAGCAGCCTGGTATAAATCCTACCTGTTGAGTGATGACCATACAATAACGGAAGCCTTACACCATTATATAGATCCAAAGATTGTATTAACTACATAGCAAACATGACTACACATTTGCACATTCTACTTACACTAAAGGAATTCAGCAACCAATGATAACTGAAAAGCTAGTGGGCGCAACTACAGAAGCATGACTCATGAAATGAGTGACATTAATCTACATCCCCCCTCTTAAAGAATCAACAACAATACATGTATAACAATCGATGACAAACCGGAGGAAAGTCAAACATAGTCTGGATACTTCACAACCGGCCTGCAAACACGACCAACACGTGTTTGATAGAGACCATCGCCATTTTCCAGGGAGAGAGCAGGTGGTTTCATAGGCGAGGGAGACTGGACCAACATCCCTGGAGACGAAGCAGGAAACAGTGGTGGTGAAGATGGAACAGACAGAGAAGCTGTTGCAGGCATGGGTTGTTGTGTAGGCAAAAGCAAGCGAGAGCCACTAGACGCAGGCGGAAGTGAACTTGTACGAGGAACTGGCTCGTTCACAGGCAGGATGTGTTGTCTGTTACATCTGTAGGTGCCGCCATCGGCACTAACGATATATGAGCGTGGCTCCGAAGCAAGTCCAGAAATTACTCCAATACGGTTGTGGCCTTTGTCAGTCTGTAAGCGGACCACCTGCCTTTAGTCAGCGGTGGCAGCGGCCTACTTGTCTTGTCAAACCATTGTTTTTGAATGTCACACTTCTGTTGCAACCTGGATTGAACCTCCTCAGGTGGAAAAACTTGTGGGATCAATGCCTGATCTGCTACAGGCACTGTAACACGGGTTTGCCTTGACAACAACTGTTGAGCAGGTGAACCCAAGATGGGGTCACGGGAGATGTTGCGTCAGTTGAGCAGATCTAGGAAAATGTCCGATTTTGCTCTGTAAGAACGTTCCATAAGCTGTTTAGCACTTTTGACAGCCCATTCAGCCAACCCATTAGACTGGGGGTATTCAGGGCTGCTGGTGATGTGGTGGAAATTCCAGTGTCTAGCAAACTCCATGAATTGTTGGCTGGTGAATTGACTGTCGTTGTCAGTTAGCAGTCTGCCCGGAGATCCATGGACTGAAAAGTGCTAGGTCCAAGCAGAGTCTTTGTGTGTATGCTGGCGCAATGGGGATGATATTTCGCTGAAGTCCAGGATCAAGGCCGTGGTTCCTGCTTCGCTGCACCACCGGTATTTTAACGCAGTTCATGCAGGGCACTCCGATGCTGAAGCCACAGTTTTATGGGCAAGAAGCATGTTTTACTGTCCTGCCATGGCCGAGTACATCACCGAAAAGATAAGATACGGATTTGTATCAACCCCAAGGACTTAAATTCAGCAATCCCACTTCTGACACCATGTTGAGTGATGACCATACAATAAAGGAAGCCTTACACCATTATAGAGATCCAAATATTTTATTAACTACATAGCAAGCATGACTACACACTTGCACATGCTATTTATACTAAAGGAATTCAGCAAGCAAGGATAACTGAAAGGCTAGTGAGCGTATCTACAGAAGCATGACTCATGAAATGAGTGACACTAATCTACACTACCCAATCTTGGAGATTTCTTTAAGCTGGCCAAGGCATTGAGCACCTCTTCATTACTGATGCAGGTTTGCAATAAACTTTCATGTAACCATTCACTAAATTCTCCAACAACAACAACAACAACATTTACTTCCTTCATGAATATTGCTCATGAAAGAAAGTCCGGAGAGCCAGCCAGTGAAGTCCTTGAATAAACTGCCGTACTGTGAACCTCTTGTTTCACACGAGTTGGGCTGTATTGTCTGTAATGGAGATGCTGCCTGACCCTTTGAGTTACTCCAGCAATTTGGGTCTATCTGTGCTACAAACCTATCTGCGGTATAAACCAGTTTACATCTGCAGTATAAACAGTTCTACACACATCCCTGCAATGGACTTCAACAGAATTAAATAAATCTACTGACCACACATACACCTTGCAGTGTGAAATGAATGAATGGTGATCTAGAGAGGGGTCTCGGTGTTCCTTCTACAAGTTAACTGCTGGGAAAGCGGATAATTAGGAAAGGAAATTGAATTTTGACCTATATCGCAAGGAGAAGGAATAAAGATAAGAAATTAAGGGACAGAAGTTTAGGGGTAACATGAGGGGGAACTTCTTTACTCAGAGAGTGGCAGCTGTGTGGAATGAGCTTCCAGTGAAAGGGGTGGAGGCAGGTTTGATTTTATCATTTAAAAATAAATTGGATAGGTATATGGACGGGAAAGGAATGGAGGGTTATGGTCTGAGTGCAGGTAGATGGGACTAGGGGAAAATAAGTGTTCGGCGCGGACTTGAAGGGCCGAGATGGCCTGTTTTCCGTGCTGTAATTGTTATATGAATTGTTACTACAACTAATCAGGTCATTGATGCAACCACACTTGGTGTTCTGTGTATTAGAGTCATAAAGCGATACAGTGCGGAAACAGGCCCTTCAGCCCAACTTGCCCACACCGGCCAACAATATATCTGCTATCTTAGTCCCACTTACCTGCGCTTGGTCCATAACCCTCCAAACCTGTCCTATCCATGTACCTGTCCAACTGTTTCTTAAACGATGGGATAGTCCCAGCCTCAATTACCTCCTCTGGCAGCTTGTTCCATACACCCACCACCATCTGTGTGAAAAAGTTACCCCTCAGATTCCTATTAAATCTTTTCCCCTTCACCTTGAAGCTATGTACTCTGGTCCTCGATTCCCCTACTGGGGAAAAGACTCTGTGCATCTACCCGATCTATTCCTTTCATGATTTTATATACCTCTATAAGATCCCTCCTCATCCTCCTACACACCATGGAATAAAGACACACCCTACTTAACCTTCTTCATGTAGCTCACACTCTCTAGTCCTGGCAACATCCTCGTAAATCCTTTTGGAACCCATTGTCTTGGTCTCCTACATCATTGGCAGACAGGGTGGTTAAGAAGGCTTTTGGAACACTGGCCTTCATCAGTCAGGGCATAGTATAGAAGTTGCAGCAGTAAGTTACAGTTATATAAGTCATTGGTGGGGCCGCACTGGAAGTATTGTGTTCACTTTTGGTTACCCTGTAAAAGGAAAGATGACATTATCCTAGAAAGGGTGTGGAAAAGATTTATGAGAATGTTGTCAGGACTTGACAGTTTGAATCATAGGAAAATGCTGGGAAGGCTGGGATTTTATTCTTTGGGACAGAGGGAACTCAGGAGAGATCTTAAGGAGGTTTACAAAATCATGAGTGGAATAGATGGAGTGAATGCACAGAATCTTTCCTTTCCTGGGAGTAGGAATTGAGAACTAGAGAGCATAGGTTTAAAGTGAGGGGCAAGATTTAATTGGAAACTGAGGGGCACCTTTTTCACTCAAAGGGTCATGGATATATGGAATGAGCTGCCAGAGAAAGTGGTTAAGGCAGGTATTATAACAACATTTAAAAGACATTTGGACAGGTACATGGGTTGGGAAGGTTTAAAGGGATGTGGACTAAATGCGGATAAATGGGCAAGATTTTATGGGGCATCCTGGCCATCAAGGACGAGTTTGGACAAAGGGCCTATTTCTGAGCTGTATGAATCTATAAGCTGTTAATTTGCTCACTATTAATTACAGTTCAGTTTATTGTCATATGGACCAAGGTACAGTGAAAAGCTTTTGTTGCGTGCTATCCAGTCAGCAGAAAGACAATGCATGATTACAATCGAGCCATTTACACTGTAGAGATTCATGATAGATAGCTCTTCCTGCTATTGCCCCTACTACTGCAACTCCTCCTGCTGCTGCTGCTGCTGCTGCTGCTGCTTCTGTGAGCCACTGTGAGACTGAATGAAAGAAGTGTAATGGTCCTGTCCCACTTCGGTGATTTTTCAAGCGACTGCCGGCAACAGTTAAGTTGCCGGCAGTCGCCTGAAAAACCGGCAACTGGAACGGCGACTGTCAGAGTGGAACACACACACACACAAACCCATCTCTTCCTTCACCAGCCAGTTATGCAGGGGACAGAGCAAGCGGGGGGAGCGCTGTCTGAGTGAAATTCACACGGTGCAAAGCCAAGGTGATACAGACACACACTGCGATGAACAGGAAGGTTGGTGTTATAAATAAGACGGCTAAGCATAGTGTACAGTAAGCCCTTTAAAAGAGGTGGGAGTGGGGGGAGAAGGGGGGAGAAGGATTGGTGACACCATTTAAGAAGCCAGAGATACACGGCTGTGAAGCTCGGCGGACATTTAACATTACCGGTCGGTTATCCTTGGTTCTGAAAACTGCCGCTTGCATTTTTTTTCCCAATGAGCCAATAAAATTCACCAGTCAGCACCGGCTACAACCTACGAGAACCTTCGACCTCCTGGCGACCCACTAGGACCTCCTGGCGACCCACCTACGGCACGAGAATTCTCGCTACTCTCCATGGCGGCTTCATTCTTGTCGCCGCTAATTTTTCAACATGTTGAAAAATTCGTTGCAACCATAATGAGGCCACGACTCATTCCCAGAATGTGGGAACTCCTCACGACCATGAAGGCGACTCCCTGGTAACCACCTGTGAACATGTGGCGACCATGTGGCGACTGCAGAGTCTCCTGTAGTCACCTAAATAGTCTCCTAATTGGGATAGGCCCATCAAACACACTGATACAGATAACTTGTCTGAACTAGGCACTGGAAGCAGAAGCTTATTAGTTGAGGTTCTTCAGTAACTACCATTTCCGAAATATTTTTCTAATTATTGCAAATGGCATACCTCTCTTACAGATTTAGTTTTTCCTGGAAAACACCCTTAAAGCCTGTCATTCTTTAATTCTGTAATAACTCGGTGGTTCTGGCTCCTCACTAGTTGCATTTCCTTCCGGCAAAGGTCTGATCACTTCTACATTCCATAGTGTTGGAATTATTTGTCAATAGGTCCCAGGACTGACTATAGAGTCCTAAAACTGCACACACTAAACCATGAGAATAGTGTTTTCTAAAAACTGCAATGCATATTCTTGTTCCAATCATTACTACTATTGAATACCTTATGATTGCGGTTGTAGGAATGGTTTAGTGGTATATAGACCAGAGGCGCAGTGGTAGAGTTGCTGCCTTACAGTGCCAGCGACCCAGGTTCGATCCTGACTACGGGTGCTGTCTATACGGAGTTTGTACGTTCTCACTGTGACAGTGTACATTTCCTCAAGGTACTGCGGATTCTTCCCACATCCCAATGGCACAGGTTAATTGGCCCTCTGTAAATTGTCCTTATTGTATTGGATAGAACTAGAGTACAGGTGATCATTGGTCGGCATGGACTCAGTGGGCCGAAGGGCCTGCTTCCACACTGTATCTCAAAACTAAATCAATTTGGATTAAACTTAAATTAAATCGTGGTTCATTAATAGCCCTATAACAGTAATAATACTCAATAAGAAACTGATCAAGTAGGTCTGAAAAACGGTCCCGACCTGAAATGTCACCTATCCATGTTCAAAGGTTCGGTTCGAAGGTTCTTTATTAGTCACATACACCAATTGGCGTAGTGAAATGTGTATTGCCATTGCAGCACATAAAAAAGAAAACAACATAACAATAATAAAGAAATTTAATATAAAAAACATCCCCCCACAATGGTTCCCATTATGAGGGAATGTACAATGTCCAGTCCCCATCCCCATGTCCACCCATAGTTGGGCCTATTGAGGCCTCCGCAGCCGCCTTTATGGAGGCCCGATGTTCCAGGCCGTTCTTGCCAGATGATGGTGCTCCAGCGTCGGGAGGATCCTCACAGCGGCTTGGGAAACCTGGAACGGCCGCTTCCTTACTCGAGACCGCAGCTTCCGAAGCCGACAGGCCGCGCCGGATGGAGCTCCACCACTGGCGATCTCGGCAAGAGATCCCAGGCTCCCGATGCTAAAGTCAGCGCCACCGCCCACAGCTGGGCGCTCCATAGTCCCGCAGCTTCGCAATGTTCATTGGCGGTCTTCAGCTCACCGCAGTTCCAGCACGGCGACCCGGGCAAGGCATCGCCCGCTCTGTGAAGAACGGGTTGAAGGTGCAGCCCGGAGAAAAGCTGCCTCTCCGACCAGATAGGGACCATGAAAAGCAGTTTCCCCCCCTCCCCCACTCCCCCCACCCCCACATAAAAAAAGACTAGAACTCCAAAAAAAAACAAAAACTCAACTAACTAAAATGTTTTAAAAGAGAGGAAAAAACGGACAGCTGCAGGCTGGGCAGCCATACCCTTACAGGACGGCGCCCCCAAGTGATGCTGCCTGACCCCCTGAGTTTGTAAACCAGCATCTTCACTTCCTTGTTTCTACAAGTAGGATCCTTCACAACATTAAGAATGTAATCTTGCAGCAATTTTGGCAAATCTATTTCTCTTCATTGGTTCATTTGAAGATTTCCTTTTCACCATCACACCGAATGTCATCCTGAAATTATCTATCCATTTACCACCTCAGCTAAATGGCAGTGGATTGCGATTGATATTGAACAGAAGTGTTTTGAAATGGAATAACATTGCTTAATCAAAATAGTTTTTAGTTTTGTTTAGTTTAGCTTAGAGATACAGCGCAGAAACAGGCCCTTTGGCCCACTCCACACACTAATAATGCTACCCTACAATAGAGACAGGTTTTACATTTTTTTAATACCAAGCTAATTAATCTACAAACCTGAACATTTTTGGAGTGTGGGAGGAAACCAAAGTTATCGGAGAAAACCCATGAGGTCACAGAAAGAACATACAAACTCCATACAGACAACACCTAGGTATGTTACAAAACTTACCTTCAGCGGCGCTGCAGTTCTGTCACTGCCCGTGTGCGCGACTTTGGCGCCTTTGAGGGGGGTGGGTTTAAAATGACATTTTCTCCAGCCTGTTCAAATCGATCTTTGTCAGGCTGTTTAGTTGCTGAAGAAAAATCGCTCCGACATACGTTCTCTAAAGTTTTTTTAAACTGCGCTGGATAATTTAATTGCTGGAGTAAATTAAAAATCATCTTCTAAAGCCGTGAATGCCGACAGCAGGACGGATCTCACGTATAGGACAAAGCAAGGTATGCCGTTTATTTTTACATTAAAAAGTGCTTCTTAAGATGCCTTTAATCAAAATTTCACGTTGCGAGGTGACTTGGGCCCCATACGAACCGGCAGTATTTTTCCTGCCGATATGGGGTTCAAATTCACTGCAACCGCAATGTTCCAAATGATCGCGTTCCACAAAATCCCACTTGCAAGATGATTTAAGTGGCCATTAATTTACGGGAATTAAACATTAAATTCTTTCCATTTGGCCTATAAATTCATGACAATGAGATTTAAAAATCATGTTATATTGTGAATTCTTGTGTGAATGTTATTTGGACACATAGGCTATTTAAAAATGTTAATCTTTTCTTAAGAAATGGATAGATGTTTAAATCTAGTAATTGAATTTAGATGAAACTGATGATTTCCTTGTTGAGTATATACTATTTGTTTTAGCGTTTAACTTTATCATTTCTAAAACTGCAAATAATAATTTGTTTCTGTTAATGCTGTTTAGTGGGGTTTTTTAATTTACATTGTAAACAGATGTTTAAAACTCACCAATCCCAATGAACTTGGAGCATTTATGGAAATTTGTGATGAAACTTTTAAACTTCCTGAAGGCAGTCAACACATTCCTTTAGATGACATTCCACTGCCTGGTGCTCAAGATCCTGAATCCTTGACATCTGCCAAAAGCCAAGTGCCCATATTTCAAGACATTTAGGACATGGGCGATGACAGTCATAGTCTGCATCCTCCGCTGAATCTAGCAACGCCAACGTCAGCTGCTGCCTCACCTGAACCAATGCCATCGACATCCAGTGTTTCAACAAGATGTAGCAGAGAATTTCTAAGTCTTTTCACCAGGGAAACAGAAATTGAAGAAAAGACTAAAGTTTCTGTCCTAATCCAGGGCTGCTGTTTCAACAAAGTATCACACAAAGATCAGTGAACTTAGGGCACGGTTGAAAACTCCCAAACGTATAGTTAATCAAGCCTTAAAGAGAAAGCAAAACCAAATAGATTTAAAGGACAGAAAGATTCAGGAACTCAAAACCAAATTACGTGGGAATACTTTGGCACAAGAGCTTGCTTTCACCAAGGCAGAGCTTTTGAGACTTAAAAAAGCACACAGACAATTGCTGATGTTTCGTGGCAGTACGAAAAAGAGGAAAACTGTTTCAATTCACCAGCACAGAAAAGTTCATGAAAATTTAAAGGACAGGGAAGAGGATGTGAGACGCCTCGAATTTGAAAATCTTGTCCTCAAAGAAACAATCGAAAGTCTGCAGGCTGCCAGTATTGTCAAGGCAAAGGTGGGCCAGAAAACTTAATCCTCAACAATAAATATGCATGTGTTTGACTGTATTGTAAACAAAACTCCCACTGCAAACATTCCAATCCTGATAAGCCAATTCTACAAGCGGAGTGGACTTAATCTGGATCATGTTCCTCAACGCAGTGCAGTTGAAGTTATGGCCCGAGAATTGGGAGCTATTGCTGAGTTGCAAAGCAGAGAGATGCTCCTAACAACAAAGGGTTTGACTGTGGATTTTGATGTAACCACCCAGGAAGAGACCCACATTACCAGCGTTCATTTCGCCACCACAAACAAATGTCTCTCTGCAACAGTCGATGAATTGGCTGGTGGGACTGCTGAGGACTATGCGCAACATATTTGCGAAACAATTGACAATTTGTGTAAAACTTACACTTATTTCAATGAGCAAGCAAATTTTCAAGATACCAGACAAAAGATAATCGACAACATTTCAAACACAATGAGTGACAGGTGTGCAGCTAATCATGCTGCTATTAGGATTGTGAGTAGTGAGTGGGGTAAATCTTTGAACAAGCTCTACTGCCATTTGCATCCTCTTGACTCCATTGCTACATCAGTTCGCTCAGCCCTCAAAATGCAGAAACAATCCAGAGGAAAATTCTTGTTTGGGAAAGACTGTCTAGCAGTAAATGCCATTCTGCAAATGAGCAAACTTCCGTACAAGAATGGAAAAGGGGACCCAAAAGGATTTGTTGCATTTTTAGATGACAGGAACATCCCCCAAGGTGTCCTCCCACGATACCGTGGCAACAGATTGCACCTACTGTTTGATATTAGTGGCAAGCTCATAGAACATTATGATGACTTTGTTGCACTGCTGAATAGCGGAACATCCTGTGGGGGGTTGAAAAGTGTCATCCTCCATGACTTCACCCAGGCTGAAGCAAAAGTGGAACTCCAGATATTAGGCTTACTTGGCAAATATCTGACTGGGCCTTGGATAAAGCGCTTCTACACTTCAAGCCAGAATCAGATCAACCATGTTGATGGCATCAAAGTGGTTAAAGGGGCGATTGCTTCTCTAAAGGAAGCCACAGAAAATCCAGAGAACTTGATATTGGCAAGGGAAGATTTCTCCGGTGAGGAGGTACATCTTGACGCCACATTGAAAAAAGCTACCGGTACATCCACAGTTCAGTTCAAAGATGAGGAGCTGTCTTCAAGCTGTCATCACTGTGTTGGAGAGGCAGTATAGTAAATACTTTGAACTTGATGAAACTGAAGGAGGAGGCTGCATCAGCAAGATCACACAACATTGATGCGGAGGAGATAATGGGAATGTTTAGCTCGTTGAAACAAAAATCTCCCAATGCCACCATGTGTTATTTGTCATGTAGGATGCGGGCCTGCAAGAATAAAACAGTCAACTACCTTGAAAATCTTGAGGAGCAACATAGGGAGGAGGTGCTCTGTAAGGCAGTGACATGGGGGAGAGTGCAGAGGAACAGACGGAAGAACAAACAAAAGAAGATTGAGAGCAGAAATTACCAAGCGACAGAAAGGCAAGGAGAATGCTCGGGGCACGAAAGAGAGGAAAAAAAATTGAAAGAGACTGATTTAAACAGCATTCGCAGAGAGTATCCAAATTTGGACTACTCCAAATGTGATGATCTACAGGACATTCTTAATGGGAAAGTAGTGGGCAGAAGGGCATGTCATGCATGGTTTGAAGAGCAAAAACTTGTAGTTTACAATGCCAAAATTGAAAAGTTGAGGAAATACAACATGTACAGAGTTGCTTATTGGTTACAATCTAAGGAGCAAAGATCGTAGAGGGACAAGATAGACCACTCCTTCGAAATTCAATGGGCTGACGTGTAGTACGCAACGGAACGTCACGGCCGCCATTTGTTACAGCGACACTCGACTTCCGGTATTCCACCCGCTGTGATTCAAAGCAAAGATTATAGAGCTCCGCTATAATCTTTGATCCAAAGCAAAGATCCTCAAGTATCTTGTAGCGGGAACAGCCCCCTCCTTTGTGTAGTTTCCCTTGCATTGTATTGCTTTAACACACACTGCAAAAAATTAAAATTAACGTATATATATTTAATATATTTATATGAATGTGTGTCTGTGTGTGAGAGGCAAGTTAGAGATAATAGTTTATTCTCATGTATCAGAAGCTACTTTGATTTAAATAATCGCTATTAATTTATTTGTCTTGTAAGATGATATACATAAACCATAAAGGCAATTATATATATAATTATATAGTAATAATATATATATGCATATATATATTTACACACACATATATATATATATACACATACATATATACACACACATATATACACATACATACATACATATACACATACATATCCACACATACAAATACACACATACATATGGATACATTTATATGCATACATACACACATATAAACATATATATACATACATATATACACACATATACATATACATGCATATATATACACATACATATATATTTATACATATGATTAACATGTAGAGGAACCAACGAGAGAGCAGGCTATTTTAGACTGGGTATTGAGTAATGAGGAAGGGTTAGTTAGCAATCTTGTTGTACTGCCCCCTTGGGCAAGAGTGACCATAATATGGTTGAGTTCTTCATTAGGCAGGCAGTGACTAGTGGGGTACCGCAAGGCTCAGTGCTGGGACCCCACCTATTTACAATATATATTAATGATCTGGATGAGGGAATTGAAGGCAATATCTCCAAGTTTGCGGATGACACTAAGCTGGGGACAGTGTTAGCTGTGAGGAGGATGCTAGGAGACTGCAAGGTGACTTGGATAGGCTGGGTGAGTGGGCAAATGTTTGGCAGATGCAGTATAATGTGGATAAATGTGAGGTTATCCATTTTGGTGGCAAAAAAACAGGAAAGCAGACTATTATCTAAATGGCGGCCGACTAGGAAAAGGGGAGATGCAGCGAGACCTGGGTGTCATGGTACACCAGTCATTGAAAGTAGGCATGCAGGTGCAGCAGGCAGTGAAGAAAGCGAATGGTATGTTAGCTTTCATAGCGAAAGGATTTGAGTATAGGAGCAGGGAGTTTCTACTGCAGTTGTACAGGGTCTTGGTGAGACCACACCTGGAGTATTGCGTACAGTTTTGGTCTCCAAATCTGAGGAAGGACATTATTGCCATAGAGGGAGTGCAGAGAAGGTTCACCAGACTGATTCCTGGGATGTCAGGACTGTCTTATGAAGAAAGACTGGATACACTTGGTTTATACTCTCTAGAATTTAGGAGATTGAGAGGGGATCTTATAGAAACTTACAAAATTCTTAAGGGGTTGGACAGACTAGATGCAGGAAGATTGCTCCCGATGTTGGGGAAGTCCAGGACAAGGGGTCACAGCTTAAGGATAAGGGGGAAATCCTTTAAAACCGAGATGAGAAGAACCTTTTTCACACAGAGAGTGGTGAATCTCTGGAACTCTCTGCCGCAGAGGGTAGTCGAGGCCAGTTCATTGGCTATATTTAAGAGGGAGTTAGATGTGGCCCTTGTGGCTAAGGGGATCAGAGGGTATGGAGAGAAGGCAGGTACGGGATACTGAGTTGGATGGTCAGCCATGATCATATTGAATGGCGGTGCAGGCTCGAAGGGACGAATGGCCTACTCCTGCACCTAATTTCTATGTTTCTATTATTTTCCAACGATCAATAGATTTACAATCAGTTCCTGTGGATTGGAGGATAGCTAATGCTATCCCACTTTTCAAGAAAGGAGCGAGAGAGAAAATGGGGAATTACAGACCAGTTAGCCTGACTTTGGTGTTGTGAAAGATGCTGGAGTCAATTATTAAAGATGTAATAATGGGGCATTTGGATAGCAGTAAAAGCATTAGTCCAAGTCAACATGGATTTATGATTTTACAATGCATTTAAGCCTCTCCCATTTTTATGAGATGAATTCCTGGAATATGCAGGAAGTTTATTGTAACCTAGTGCTACTTGCCTGAACAATGGATGATATATCACTTAAATGCAATTGTTTTCAGTTGTGTGGAGAGACCTGTATATTGAAAATGTGTTTTGCCTCTAATATGTCAATTTACCTTAAATGTAGAAGAGCTTATTAAAATCTTCTTACAAAGACAATTAAGTATTTTCTATCTATCCTCTTTTGGACCCAAGGCATAGCAGAGCTGCCAACTCTCACGAAGAGGTAAGGGAGGGAGAGATGGAAGGGTGGGAGAGAGGGAAGGGAAGGAGATCGCGAAGAGAGGGGGAGAGAGAGAGAGAGAGAGAGATCGAGAGAAGAGAGGGGAGCGAGAGATCGAGAGGAGGGGAGAGAGAGATCGAAAGAGAGGGAGAAGGGGGGAGAGGGAGAAGGGGGAGAGGGAGAAGGGGGAAAGGGGGGGGGGACAGGGAGAAGGGGGACAGGGACAAGGGGGGGAGAGGGAGAAGGGGGAGAGGGAGAAGGGGAAAGGGGGGGACAGGGAGAAGGGGGGAGGGAGAAGGGGGGACAGGGACAAGGGGGGACAGGGGAGAAGGGGGACAGGGGACAAGGGGGAGAGGAGAAGAAGGGAGAGGGAGAAGGGGAAAAGGGGGGGACAGGGAGAAGGGGAGGGAGAAGGGGACAGGGACAAGAGGGGGGAGGGAGAGTGGAACGATAGCACATTATACCCGCGCAGCCGTCCCATTCCGACCAAAGATTATAGAGCAGAGCTCCACTAGTATCTTTGATTGCGGCCGCCGCCACCGAACCCCCCGACCCACCATTGCACCCAAAGATGATAGAGCAGAGTTATATAATATTTGATTGCACCCTTCTTCACGGCGGGCTTGTGATGTCTTGTATGTATGTGAGTGTTGTTTGCTATGTCCCTATGTTCGAGGAATATAATGGGTAACAGCCGCCCATTCTCGGACTCGAAAAATCTCCTGGTCACTGGACCTGATGTGTCTGCGGGCCATATTGTGGAGACACTTTACAAAACAAAACCAAAAACGTACAGAAGTGTTAAAATTGTCTTTATTATTGTGGTGAGTAAAGAACTATTAAAAATAAGTCTAAGAACTTTCTAATGTACCGACTAATGTTTCCCAATGGCCGTTGATGCGAGAACAGAAAATACCATTTTCACGACAGAATATCGACTGAAAATAATAAAAATATTTTCTCACCTTTCTTTTTTATTGGGGAACCTAAAGAATGACAGGTTGGGTCGTTTAGATTTACGATTAGAATACTTGATAGCGGAGCAGTGAGATGAAATTTAGCTGAGGACGCCATTACAGCCCAATAAATGCTTAACAATATGGCGTCGACGGTCACACACGTCATACTACGCGTTTTTCGAGGAGTGGTCTATCTTGTCCCTCTACGATCTTTGCTAAGGAGTATGATGACGCTACTGATTATGATATGCCAATGTACCAGCTAGCAGCTGATCTTTTCCATAAAGACTTGGTCTTTTGCTAGAAATTGAAAATTATTTACCTATCTATAATGGACTTACAGCATATATGATACAATAATATTAAAGTTCTGATCTTGAGAATATCAAATTTTTGAATTTTCAAAACAGCCTGGTTGTTTATTACTATTTCCGTCACAACGGTCAATTTTGTAATTAGCTACAATTAAGTAACTAGCTAATTATTTGCTTTAATTTCAGGTCATCCAAGATTGTTTTATATTTGTTTCAGAATGCTTCAATACATGATAACTGAAAATTTCATTTAGTTCTCTTAATTTTTAAGAAAGTTATGGGCTTTTGACTGTCCTCGATCACAGCTTTTGAGTTAAGTCAATGGAAAAGCAATAGGGAAAAAGATGCTCATTTCCGAGTATGAAAATGGCCATAACGTTTTTAGTACTGAAGATATGAAAATGAATTAGGTGTCAAATTAAACTTCTTTTAATGCTTTATCTGATGGGATAAATTGCAGACTTGATTTTTTAAATCTCAAAATGTTGTAACATTGCTACAACACCCGTAGTCAGGATCAAACCCGGGTCGCTGGTGCTGTAAGGCAGCAACTCTACCGCAGTGCCACCTTGCCACCCCAATTGTAGCTATTAAAGTTGCACTCGTCTTTACATCTAATCCCAGTTTTCAACCGAAGTGCCAAGCCAAGTCAAGGCAGGTTGAGTTTATTGTCAGGGGCAATTAGTTACAGGTACAATGAAAATCTTGCTTGCAGCAGCATCACAGGCACATAGATTCAGGCAACACACAAAACATAAATTATACAAAATTACTCATAAATCATACAAGACAATGAAAAGGACTGCTAAAGGCAAGATGTTAGTGCAAAAATACAATTAGAAAATGGATCCATGGTCATGCAAGATGTAGTCTGTAGTGTTTCTATGCTGAGGTAGAATTAGGGATTGTGCAGGTGGATTCATAAACCTAACGGTTGTTGAAAATAACTGTTCCTGAACCTGGTGGTGCATGACTTCAGGCTCCTGTACCTCATGCCCGATGGTAGCAGCAAGAAGAGGGACATTGGTTCATGGGACCAGCGGATGGAGGTGACGGTTGCAACGGGCCTTTGTGGCCAGCTGCAGCTGGGAATGTAAACTGACTCCAAAATAGTGCCTGTTGCATACGGACTCAGTAACACTCTGTACTAACCGGGGGATTGTGCTTATTTATGGGGATAGTCTTGCTGAGCTGTATGCAAAAAAAGTATGTCAGTGTATTTGGTACATGTGACAATAAAGAAACCATTGAACCATTGAACCATACTTGGTCCAGTCACTTACAGGGAATTTGTTCGTGCAATACAATCATAAATCGAGTAATCTAATTTTCATTATGAAACCATCATATTAATGTGTTCCTTCAAACTTACTGTGAGCAGATACAACATTCCTCCTGTCACCATCTGTCTCCTCCAACAATCATGGAAGAGAACATATAATTAAAAATTAAAAAGTTCTATTTTTTTTATCACAGAAATGAAAATGAACATCTGAAATCTGAGATACCAACTCCAAAATCTGG
The DNA here is from genome assembly GCF_028641065.1 of Leucoraja erinaceus. NCBI lineage: Eukaryota > Metazoa > Chordata > Chondrichthyes > Rajiformes > Rajidae > Leucoraja > Leucoraja erinaceus. The sequence goes on along the minus strand of NC_073381.1, from coordinate 71,048,043 downwards.
ATACCCGCCAAATAATACTAACATCACAAAACAAATTTAAAGGTCACTTTATCAATGAAATGCAATCTGGAACTTTGGTAAGTTTGCAAATGATACTAAAGTGGGTGGATCATAGGTAGTGAAGATGGTTATCAACATTTACAGCAAGATCTTGATTAGTTGGGCGAGTGAACTGAGGAACGATTAATGGAGTTTAATGTAAGTAAGTTTGAGGAGTTACATTTTAGGAAGTCAATCCAGGGCAGGACCTTCACAGTGAATGGCAGGGCCCTGGGGAGTATGGCAGAGAGACCTAGGAGTGCAGGGACATAGTTCCTTGTAAGTGGCATCACAGGTAGACAGATTGGTAAAGAAGGCATTTGGTACATTGGCCTTCATCAGTTATGGTGTTGAGTATAGAAATTTAGATCCTATGTTGGCGTACGGCTGCATTTGGAGTTGATGAGTCCACATTAGGAACATTGTCTTCAGTTTTTGGTCACCCTGTTATGGGAAGGATGGTGCTAAGCTGGAAAAAGTGCAGAGAATATTTACAAGGATGTTGCCAGGATTTGAGGCCCTGATCTATAGGGAGATGCTAGGAAGGATACTACTTAATTGCTTGGAGCACAGCAGGTGATCTTATAGAGGTGTATAAATGAGGGAATTAGATTGGAATAATGCACTAAGTCCTTTACCCTGATTAGGGGAAATCAAAAACCAGAGGACGTAGGTTTAAGGTGAGAGGGGAAAGATTTCATAGTAACCTAAGGGGCAACTTCTTCCACACTGAGGTGATGGATTTCTGGCAAAAGCTTCCAGAGGAGATAGTTGATACAGATACTATAACAACATTTAAAAATCATTTGGACAGGTACATGGATAGAAATAGTTTAGAGGGATACATGGGCAGGTGGGACTAGGGTAGATGGGACATCCTGGGCAGAAAGGCCTGTTTCCGTGCAGATTGCATCTATGACTATGACATAATGGAGGTTGGCATCATTCATGGCAACTGAATCGGAAGACAATGAGCTAACTGAAAATGATAGCAGTCCCAAAGAAGAAAAGACAAAATAGAGCTTGCAACTGTTCAGATCCTCAGCAACTACAGTATTTGCTCCTGTTTTGGGGTGCTTGAATCTCACAACTCAAATGAACACAAATGTGAACTATTTGATATGTTCTTGTGATATTAATTAATTAAGATAATCAATAATTATAATCAATAATTATATTTAATGATTAAAGTGCTGTAATAACTTAGCAGGTCAGGCAGCATCCCTGGAGAACATGGACAGGTGATGTGACGGGTACAGAAACTTCTTCAGACACAAGTCATTACACCTACCTAGTTTAGGCACAAAATGCTGGAGTAACTCAGTGGGACAGGCAGCATCTCTGGAAATCCTGCTGAGTTACTCCAGCATTGTGTGTCCATCTTTGGTTACCTGATATTGCATTTTGCATTGGATTAAAGGATCAAATATTTCTATCGAGATTGTTGTTTTGAACCCGAGTGGTACATTTGTAGTCAGGTCTTGTATTTCGTGGCAGGTTAAGGTGCTGCTCATTGAATACTCAGTGGCAAGGGCTTACCAGGATGATTGTGATGGGCTCCGGATACCGTTAAAATGGGTGCAAGAGGGGATTTGCTAAAGTGTTACCCAGGAAGCAGGATTTCATTGATGTGAAGGTGACTCGAAGATGAACTTGTTCTCTTTAGAGCAGAGCAGATTGTAATATCAGACACAAAATGCTTGAATAACTCAGCGGGTCAGGAAGCATCCTGGAGAAAAATGATAGGTGACGTTTCGAGTCGGGACTCTTCAGAAGAAGAAAAAGGGTCTGAAGAAGGGTCCCAACCTGAAACGTCACCTATCCTTTTTCTCCAGGGATGCTGCCTGACCTGCTGAGTTATTCCAGTAGATCACAAAATGCTGGAGTAACTCAGCGGGACAGGCAGCATCTCTGGAGAGAAAGAATGGGTGTCATTTCAGGACGAGACCCTTCTTTAGACTGATGTCAGGGGAGTGGGCGGGACAGAAATAGAATGTAGTTGGAGACAGAAAGAGTGGTGGGAGAACTGTGAAGGGGGAGGGGATGGAGAGAGGGAAAGCAAGGGCTATTTGAAGTTAGAGAAGTCAATGTTCATACCGCTGGGGTGTAAGCTACCCAAACAAAATATGAGGTGCTGTTCCTCCAATTTGCACTGGGCCTCATTCTGACAATGGAGGAGGCCCAGGACAGAAAGGTCAGATTGAGAATGGGAGGGGGAGTTAAAGTGCTGAGCAACTGGGAAATCAGGTAGGTTAACGTGGACTGAACGGAGGCGTTCACCGAAACGATCGCTGAGCCTGCGCTTGGTCTCGCCGATGTACAGCAGTTGACACCTGGAACAGTGGATACATTACATGAGGTTGGATGAGGTGCAAGTGAACCTCTGCCTCACCTGAAAAAACTGTCGGAGTCCTTGGATAGAGTCAAGGGTGGAGGCAAAGGGACAGGTGTTGCATCTTCTGCAGTTGCAGGGTAAATTGCCTGGGGAGGGAGTGGTTTGGGTGTGAAGGGATGAGTTGACCAGGGAATTGCGGAGGGAACGGTCTCTGCGGAAAGCAAGAAGGGGTGGAGATGGAATGATGTGGCCAGTAGTGGGATCCCGTTGGAGGTGGGAAAAGTGTTGTAGGATTATATGCTGTATGCGACGGCTGATGGGGTGGAAGGTGAGGACAAGGGGGACTCTGTCCCTGTTGTGAATGGGGGGAAGTGGAGCAACAGCGGAGTTGTAGGATATCAAGAAGTCTCTAGTGGGAGCCTCATCTATAATGGAAGAGGGGAACCCCCATTTCCTAAAGAATGAGGACACCTCCGATGATCTCTTATAGTCAACCTCATCCTGGGCGCAGATGCGGTGTAGACGGAGAAATTGTGAGTTGGGGATAGAGTCTTTACAGGAAGCAGGGTGGGAAGAAGTGTAGTATAGATAGCGACTGCATGCGAGTCAGTAGGTTTGTAGTAGATGTTGGTCAATAGATGTAGTTTCTGTAGATGTCAGTGCTTGTCTGTGGGGTCATGGTCCAAGGATAAGTAGGAGGAGGTGTCTGAGAGTTGTCACCTGACCTCAGCCCGGTGGAGGTCAGCGCGCCAGACTACCACTGCGCCTTCCTTGTCGGCGGGTTTGATTAGCAAGTTGGGGTTGCTGCAGAGTGAGTGGAGTGCTGAATGCTCAGGGGGGTAGAGGTTGGAGTAAGTAATGGGAACGGAAAAGTTAAGGTGGTTGATGTCCTGCCTGTGGTTGGAAATGGAAAAGTTTAAAGAAGGTAGAGGGCCATCAGGGGAGTCTAAGAGGAGGTAGTCTGGTGGAGACGGGAGAAGAGGTCATCACTGGGTGGTGAGGACTCCTTCCCATAGAAAATGCCATGGAGGCAATGGAAGAAGAACTGTACATCATGACGGACCCAGAACTCGTTGAGGTGGGGACGGAGGGGAACAAAGGTGAGGCCTTTCCTGAAGACAGACCGTTCTGTATCAGAAAGGGGGAGGTTGGAGGGGATGGTGAACACACGGCAAGGGTGGGTGTTCGGGTCAGAGGATGGAGTCAAGGGATAGGGGAGAAGGCGGGAACAGGGTACTGATTGTGGCTGAGCATCTCCAGTATTGTTTACATGTTTAGGCAACACAGTGGTGCAGCTGGTAGAGTCACTACCTCACAGCACTGGAGAGCAGGATTCAATCCTGACTTCCAACCCTGCCTTTGTGGAGTTTGAATGTTTTCCCTGTGATCACATGGGTTTCTTGTGGGTGTCATAGTCATAGAGTTATACAGCATAGAAACAGGCCATTCGGCCCAACTTGCCCATCCTGACCGAGGCGCCCCAGACACTGGTCCCACCTGCCTGCGTTTGGCCCATATCCCTCTAACCTTTCCTATTTCCTATCCATGTACCTATCTAAATGTCTTAAAGAGTGTTTTGTTTTTATTTCTCATATCTCAATGTTCATGGTGAAGGAGAAGAGATTTAACAGTAATCTGAGGGGTACATTTTTCACACAATGGGCGGTGGGTGTATAGAACATGCTGTGACAGAATCTAGGGTAGAGTGACAAGAATAAAATGCTGGGATTAATGTAGAATTAATAAATTGGTGGTTGATCATAGGAACAGACTTGGCAATATAGAAAATTGCCAAGATTTGCTCTGTTCAAAAGAGCATCAATCCAATCCAATTAAATATAATCTCATCAGTTAACTCTTAATCACTAGCAAACAGAAAGAAAATTATATCAATGGTGTTATCAAATGGCACATAGAAACATAGAAAATGGGTGCAAGAGTAGGCCATTCGGCCCTTCAAGCCAGCACTGCCCTTCAATATGATCATGGCTGATCATGCAAAATCAGTATCCCATTCTGGCTTTTTCCCCATATCCACTGATTCTCTTGGCCATAAGAGCTATATCCAACTCTCTCTTGAAAACATCGAGTGAATTGGCTTCTACTGCCTTCTGTGGCAGAGAATTCCACAGATTCACAACTCTCTGGGTGAAAACTTTTTTCCTCATCTCATACCTAAATGGCCTACCCATTATTCTTAAACTGTGACCCCTGGTTCTGGACTTCCCCCAACATCAGACACATTTTTCCTGCATCTACCTTTTTTTCACCCAGTTTTATTCCACAAGGGAGGTTTTACCTGCCACTATCTGCAACCTCCAGCAACCACCTTCAACTAGCATCGCAACCGGCTTTGACTAAAAAATTACCCATTTTTAAAACGGCAACCTATTTTTAGTCGCAGCCGGTTTTTAATTTTTTTAAATAATTGCTGGAACATGGAAGAAGCGTAAACCACTTCCGACCATTAGGGAGACTGACAAAAACCTCCGGGAACCACATGGAAACCTTGGGTGGGGCGCAAAGTCTCCAGAGATTTCCGTTCAGGTTTCCTAAGTGGGACAGGGGCATTAGGCAGCAGTTCTACCGCTACGCCACCATGCTGCATGGGATGGTGGCGCAGACTAGGACTTTATTCCTCAAAGTACATGAGGCTGAGGGTTGATCTTATAGAGGTGCATAAAAACATGAGGGGAATAGAAAGGATGAATGCACAGAACCTTTTTCCCGGGGTGCTTTATGGGTGAAAAACAGGTGGGTGGGACCAGTGTAGATGGGACATGTTGGTCGGTGTGGCCAAGTTAGGCCAAAGGGCCCGTTTTCCACGCTGTATGACTATGATTCTATGCCAAGAGGGTTTGGACGGAAACATTACATTGAAAAGGACGGCTTGTGTATTTCAGATAGTTGAAATAATGTGCCCTGTGAAAACAACAGTGAAGCAATGGGTTAGGCAACATCATCAAGAGCTGAAAACACATCTGACAGACTTGGCTGTGAGGCAAATGGAAATGGGAATCGAATATGACTAAAACACGTGGTAAGGTTTTCAGCCAGAAAGGTCATAATGTTCTCTGTGTTGATTTAAAAATTTCTCGTTGTTGCAGAGTTTTTGTTAAACCAATGTCATATCGCATGAGCCCAAACATCAGCCTGTCATCTCCATGCAGCAGTTAAATATGGTCAGAACCAGTTCAGAAATCATCTCTCATAGCCTTAACAAACATGCGTTGTTGATAAATTCATTATTTTTTATTATGGCAAGTCTGACCATATCACATGAAGAATGATCATTGTGCCAATATTGTTCTTGTCAGGCAGCTTGGTACATTCTATTGTTTGAAATTAGTGGCTACAATGCCACCACACAGCTGGATCTGCACCATTTTGGCAGCTGCAAACTAAAATCTAAGACCAAGACGAAGTCAGATTGGACTGAGGTAATGTGACCACAACTATTTTTAAATGCATTTGAAATCCATGACCCTATCACTATTCAGTGTCCTTTCTTGATGCAGTGTGCATCTCGCATTTGAAAGCGTCAAGAATTTCTGGCTGGCTGACTTGATAGTGAGGCACGTTCTATTTTTTTTTCCAAAAGGCCATGTCATTCTTATAAAACTTAATCAGTGGCTACATACAGAAAAGCAAAAGAGAACACTGCAGCATATCTGATCATTTTAATGAGGACCCCTGGCTATTCAGTCATTGAGGTATAATTGACTTGCTCGTCTCTTATTTTCATAATAGACACTACAACCTAGGCCATGATTATTTTGCTATAAGAAATGTCAAGAAATATTTGAAGTTTTCCGAGTATTCCCATTAAAACGGAAAAAGATGCCACCCTGTCTTTTTCATCAGCTGCACTCATTGGGTTTTTGGGACTCATTATGCAGATACAGGAGATGCAAATAACAGCATACCTACCAATGTGTTCCCCCTCCCCTTGTACTCAGCCCCTATTGGACAAAGAAAATTATGTCATTGCAGTAACGTGCACTGTAATTATTTTTTTTACTACAGACATCCTTGTAATTTTCTTTATGCCATATTAAAATGCTGCTAGTTCTGTAGCCCTACTAATGACAACATCATTTCACTGCATATTACAACAAATAAGAGATGAGTTCATTTATTCCTTGGCTCCTAACAAGATTTTCAGCCTGTCTTCACCGTTTCTAACTTTTTTCTCAGTCTTTGACTAATCGTGGCATGGATTTTACAATGTGAGAGCATCATTAAAGTAATCACTACAAGCTCTGCTAGTTGCAGGCCATTTCTTGTGTGCCGATTGAATTAGATAATTTTATTTTCAGTGCAAGGCTGAAATTGCTCTGTTACTAAATGCCATGCTCATACTGTGACAACGGTCGAAGTCCATAAGATTACTCATCGTGAATATTCATGGATTGCAGTAATGGACAGAGAAAGATGCACAAATGTCATCCTTTAACATCAACAGCGCCTGCACCTATGATTATTAACCTTTGATCTTTTCCTGCAAAATTCAATATCTCTAATGATGAATTTGAGTTTGAGAATGCCACCGATCAGCAGCTGTAATGTCATCTTTATCCATTAGTAAACCATTAATTAAAAGCAGAATCATCCTGTGCCTCCAAAACAGGTCATTTTTGCCTGATCTCCGGAAACTGAACAGATAGACTGTACAAATTAGTAGTGTACAGAGAATCATGTCCATTTAATGCATTGTGGTTGGCTATACCAATCCAGCCCTGGATCAAACATTGAGGTCAAATGTTCTGCTTGGAAAAATCCAATTAGGCTGTTGATGTGGTGAATAACATAAGCAACTGAATTTCATCAGTCCCATCAATATTTCTCCATTTGAAATATATATGCGGAATGAGGGGGTGTGTAAGTATTCTGATCGAGTGTTCCAACCAATGCACCAATTAGCTTAACTAATCAATGAAGGAGGAGCAAACTACGTGTCTGCTTTGAAATTCCTGTGCGTTCTATATATTCTGCGCACGGGATATACACTGAAGTCCGTGCAGCATAAGTTGCATAAACAATAGGTTAATCAATCATTCACATCAGATCTCAGAATGACACAAGGTATGTTACAATCATTGAAGCATTCTTGAACCATTGTAAAGTAAAATCTACACCGTAGGTTACCATAAATGCAACAAAATAACTCAGCAGATCATCTGCTTTGAGGCGTATTGCAACATTTGAGACTCAATATCGAATTCAATAATCTCAGGTAATTTGTATCATAAATTTGTATCATAAATGGTCAGTTATATTGTAAACTACATTTGCTAATACAAATTCATCTTCCCTCGCTCTTTCTCTGCAAACACTGTCTGATCTGATTGACCTGTATATTGCAGGCTTTATGTGTTCCTTATTTGCTTTCCCTCACTCCCCAACCACCTATCAACAGAGGGCCAATCACCACAAGTATCCTCCGTCCACAACGCATTTCCACCCAGGATGAGGTGTTCCACACCAGGGCATCGGAGATGTCCTCATTCCTTAGGGAACTGGGGTTCCCCTCTTCTACTATAGATGAGGCTCTCACCAGGGTCTCTTGTATACCCCGTAACTCTGCTCTCATTACGCATCCCCCCACTCATAACAAGGGCAGAGTCCCCCTTATCCTCACCTTCCACACTACCAGTCGTCACATACAACAAATAATCCTCCGACATTTTCGCCACCTCCAATGGGATCCCACCACTGGTCACATCTTCCCATCTCCTCCCCTTTCGGCTTTCAGCAGAGACCGCTCCCTCCGTAACTCCCTGGTCAATTCATCCTTCCCACCGAAACCACCCCTTCCCCTTGCATTTTCTCTTTGCAACGGCCAGAAATGCTACGTTTGTCGCTTTACCTCCCCCCTTGACTCCATCCAAGGACCCAAGCAGTCTTTCCAGGTGTGGCAGAGGTTCACCTGCACCTCCTCCAACCTCATCTATTGCATCCGCTGCTCTAGGTGTCAGCTGCTCTACATCGGTGAGACCAAGCATATGCTTGGCGATCGCTTCGCCCAACACCTCCGCTCAGTTCGCAATAACCAACCTGATCTTCCAGTGGCTCAGAACCTCAACTCCCCCTCCCATTCCGAATCCGACCTTTCTGTCCTGGGCCTCCTCCATGGCCAGAGTGAGGCCCACCGTAAATTGGAGGAGCAGCACCTCATATTTTGCTTGGGTAGTTTACACCCCAGCGGTATGAACATTGACTTCTCCAATTTTAGGTATTCTCTGCATTCTCCTTCTTTCCCCTCTCCTTCCCAGCTCTCTCACAGCCTACTGTCTCCACCTCTTCCTTTCTTCTTCCAGCCAGAGATGTGCGGTGAGGTCAATGGCTGGGGAGGCACTGGATAGTATCAGTGGCCCGGCCCTCCCTGTATTGATCACCGCGTCTCCCCGAGAGAGAGAGAGGGGGGTGGAGCGCAGCTGGGGGAGAGGGGGGAGAGGGGAGAGAGGGGGAGAGGGGGGGGAGGGGGGGGGGGGAGAGAGGGGGGGAGGGAGAGGGGGGGGGGAGGGGGAGGGAGAGGGAGGGGGAGAGGGGGAGAGAGAGGAGGAGAGCGGGAGGGGAAAGATGAGGAGAGAGAGAATGGGGAGAGAGAGAGAAGGGAGAGAGGAATGATGGCATGTTATAACCTGCAGCCGTCCCATTCTGACCGCTGCTGAACCCCCCACCGCACCATTGCACCCTTCTTCACGCCGGCCGTGATGTCTCGGCTCTGTTCAACAATTCGAGGGATCTAACCGGTAACAACACTAAGAGCAGCCCCAGGCTACCACGTTCTCCGACTCGAATCTAAACTTGAAAAATCAGGTGATGGGCCTGATGTGTCCCCGTGGGCCATATTTTGGAGACTCCTGCCTTACATGAACTAAACAAAAATGTACAGAAGTACAAATATTGATGACTTTATTATTATGATAATATAGATCTATTTAAAAAAAAATCTAATAACTTTCTAATATACCGACAAGTGGCGTATCTTGTTCCGCTCCATGATCTTTGGTCTGCGCCACCGCTGCTGAAGCTAACTAACATGGAGGGAGAATGAGGCAGTGTCAATTACGTGAGCCTACGTAATTGACACTCGCTCTTCCTCCACTGGGCTCAAGCCACTCCCCCTGTGAGGCAGACGTGATCACTGCCTCTCCTGGAGCTTTTTCAATGCGGTTTTATGTGAGACCAGTGAGCACAAATTTAATATCTTTATATGTGATATAAGTTACCTGGATGATGGAAGGCGAGGGCATGTAATGAAGGGGTTTACACACATTACATTGGTGACATACATAGAGATGGTAACAGGTACATGCTTATTGCCCACGCTCCATGCAGTTTCTAAGGGGTTGCGCAATCAGAGGGGAGGCTCAGCTCGTCGCTGCCTCACCTCTCATCTCTCCATGTTTTGCAGTGGAGCTCCGCAAATGTTGCGATTTTTACTATTAAAAATGATTAGATTCATATAGAAATGACATTTATAACACAAATCTTTATATTTATTTATTCTATTATTATTTTTCTTTACTTTTCTTAACAGCTATTTTAATTGGGAGTATGACAGGTGAGGCTCTGCCTCCCCTCCCCTGACCGCACGTCCCTGCTTCCAGCACCTCCATCAGTCTGAAGAAGGGTCTCAACCCGAAATGTCGCCTATTTCCTTTGCTCCACTCGCTGAGTTTCTCCAGCATTTCTGTTTACCACAAGTATCCTGGTCTCATCCCATCAGAAATTCCCTATGTCTTGTCTATCCATCCCTCACCCTCTCTACATTTCGTTTCAAGGTTTCAAGTTCAGTTTATTGTCACATGTACCAATTAAGGTACAGTGAAATTCAAATTGCCGGCCTGCCATACTAAAAAAAAAGCAACAAGACATACAACTACATAAAAATCAACATAAACATCCACCACAGCGGAGTCTTCACGTTGCTCACTGTGATGGAAGGCAATAAAATCCAATCTCCTTCCTCTTTATTCTCCTGTGTTTGCAGCGGTCAAACCACCTGCAATTGGGGCGATCAAAGCCCCCGCAACCAGCAGTCGAAGCCCCTGCGTTGGGGCGATCGAAACTCCCGCGTCAGGGCGATCGAAACTCCCACGTCGGGGCAATCGAAACTCCCACGTCGGGGCGGTCGAAACTTTTGCAGATTGGAGTCCCCAATGTCGGTCTCTACATAGATACCGCGGGCTCCGTAATGTTAAAGACCCACAGGCTCCCAAAGTTGGTGCCCCATAGACGACCCCCCGGGGGGGAGAGAGAGATTAGAAAAAGTTTCCCCTAGGAATAGGAACTCAACGGGTCGGGCAGCATCTGAGGAGGGAAAAGAAAGGCAACGTTTCAGGTCTCAAGCAGGGACATGACCCAAAATGTCTCCTGTCATTTCCCTCAAAGATGCTGCCTGGTCCGCTATGATCCTCCAGCACTTTGTGTCTTATTTCCAATCATAGTGTCACTCCTCCAAGGTGTCATGTAGCTTAATGGCTGGAAGTACCAGTGTGTGAATGGAGTTAGCCACTTTTTTTCACACTGGAAAGGATGGGGTTTCAACTGATCATTGAGCATGTGACATATATGTCTATTCCATTTGGCTTCCTAATCATCTATTGTACCTGTATGTCTAGATGTTGTGTCTCTCTAAGGGTACCATGATCACTCTGCAGACCAATGCTTAATACTCACAGGAAAGACACAAAGCAGTGGAGTAACTCAGCAGGTCAGGCACCATCCTTGGCGAACATGGATGGGTGACATTTCGGGTTGGAAACCTTCTTCAGACTGTTCGCAGAGGTTGGGGGAAAGAAAGCTAGATGTGAAGGGACAGAACAAAGCATTTCAACTCCATATTGACTGCTTAATATTTGCATACCAGTTATAAAAAAATCAGCTTTTTGATCTTCCCAACCAAAGTGGATGAACTCAAATTTCTCTTCAATATACTCCATCTGTTGTATTTGTGTCCACATTCTTCATTGGTCTCTTGTCTTTTGCTAACTTTTGTGAAATAATTTCTTCATATTTGCTAAATATCCCTGAGCAACATTCTTGGATAAATTACACTCGGCATTTTCGTCCAAGCAACAAATAAAAATTGTAGATATTTTAATGTTTGGCATATTAATTGAACATTGGTGACATGGAAATGGACCCTTTAACCTAGCTTTCCAATTTCTGACAAAAATCTTTCAAACATGCTCATGTACTACAAATAATTCACTTACATAAGGTTGTCACAGTCTGCCCTCTCATTCTCATTCTCATGCATTTCACCTCCCAGTACTTTTCCACCAGTCCCTCCTTCTCCTCGCCTGCCTGCCACTCCCCTCCCATCAGCCCAACTCTCCTCACCTGTTGCACTCAGTTGCCTCTGATCACCAATTAACCCGGTATATAAACTCTCCTCACCGTTCACACAGTGCCAGATTGTTCTCAGCATTCATGCAAGATTCTCCAGCGACTTTCCCGACTGACTACACGGATTCGAACCTACCTGCCTGCCCCTGACCATTCCGTCCTGTCGTCTTCCCGGATATCATCTCAGCCTTCTGTCCCCGACCACGGCCTTCATCCTGTACCTCCTGGTTTCTGTCTACCTCTCTCCTGAGCTGTTTGGTGTATCCCTGCAACGGCTCCTCGACTTCCTGCCTGGCTTCGACTGTCCTTTCATCTGTCCCTCGCTGGTTTGTTTGCATCGTGTGTTAGATCTCCTGGTTACCGGACCTTCCGCTACCCTGACTACGTCTCCTGCCTGCCCCTCTTCGGAACCCTCGCTCAATCCTGAGCCTCTGTGTGAGTACGGTGTACCCATTCCTGTGTTACTACACTGTGTTACAGTATCGTAATAAAGTTCATGACCAATTATACCTGCCTGATTCTGTGCTGCTATTGGGTCCAAGCTATACCCGTTACAAAGGTCACAAGTGATAGGAGCAGTATTAGGCCCTATGGCCCATCAAGTCTACTCCGCCATTCAATCATGGCTGATCTATCACTCCCCCCAACCCCATTCTCCTGCCATTTTCCCATAACCCCTGGCACCCCATACTAATCAAGAAACATATGCAGTGTTGTGACATTTGATGTATCACCTCTTTAGAAATCCAAATATATTGCACCTACTGAATCAGTCATACAAATAATGTCTGTCTGTCTGTCATTTCTCTCTCCTGCTGGTTTTCTCACCTCTCTCTACCCTTTCCCTCTTCTCTTTTTCCTGCCTACCTGCAGAGATTCTGCCCTGTTTAGGACCATGAGTGTGTATGTGTCTCTACTCGCCTCACCACGCTGTTTTTTTCCTTTATTGTCTCTCTGTGAGATCCAGGATGGAATATCAAGGTCCTTCATCCTCCTTCATTATTTAGATCTGTAGGGGGAAAAAGAGGAAAACTTTCAAAAATTGTCTCTCTCACTCTCCCTTTTGTAGATTCCCCCTGTATGTACTCAGCTCGCCTCACCGCAGTACTTTTCTCCCTTCATTGGCTTCCTCCCTATGCGATCCAGGATAGACTTCCCTCCTTCATTGCTGTGATCTGTAGCAATAAAAGATGAAAATTGATCCTCTCCCCTTTTTCCCCCTTCTCTCTCACAGAGTCTCCTCCCTGTTTTGGGCACACACTCCATCTCACACACACACTCGCACCCACACACACACACGCCCTCCATCTCACACACGCCCTCCATCTCTCACGCTCACACACACACACACACACACACACACACACCATCCATTTCACACAAACACATGCACGCACCCTCCATCTCTCTCAAACACACACCCCCTCCATCACATACACATACACACTCACACCCACACCCTCACACTGACACCCTCCATCACACACACACACACACACATGACAGTAAGACTCTCTTGAATCTACTCACGCGGTTGAGCGTGGCTTCTCCACTGAGCGGGACTTTCGGAGAGAGCGGGACTTCCAGAGTGAGCGCGACTTCCACAGTGAGCGCGACTTCCGGAATGAGCTGCGGCTTGCAGATTCATATTCAGTCACTAACGGCTGGAGCACTCACAGTTCAGTCACTCAGCATGGTGGAGACTCACAGTTCAGTAACTTACGACGGAGACACACAGTTCAGTAACTCAGCACTGTGTAGACACACAGTTCAGTAACCCATAGTGCAGATACACAATTCAGTAACTCATGGTGCAGATACACAGTTCAGTAACTCACGGTGCAGATACACAGTTCAGTAACTTACGACAGAGACTCACAGTTCAGTAACTTAGCACGGCGGAGACACACAGTTCAGTAACTCAGCACTGTGTAGACACACAGTTCAGTAACTCATGGTGCAGATATACAGTTCTGCACTCAACTCTCACTCACGATCTTCCGCGGTGACTGACTCGCGCCTGGCCTCTGGGGCTTTACTCTCCTGGCCCCCAGAAGGGCCGTAACCTTCATCATGGTGACTGACAGGCAAGAAAACCAATCTGCTGATCTCATGATTTTTTTAAACATTCAGAACTTTTTTTTATTATTTCACCGATGGGAAAAAACTTGGGGCGGTTTGTGAGGAGGAGGACAGTGAGTAAGATGACGAAAACATCATAACGATATAGGGTAGCTTTTTTTCCAAAAATTATTTACGACGTGAGCCGGAAGTGGTTAAGATGAGACTTTTAGTAATAGTATAGAATTCAGATTTTCATTATCTACCCGGTTTTCTATTTGTAATTGATCTGGTGTTGAGGGATGCTGCATTGTTGGAAGTGTTCTCTTTGGCATACAGCATTAAACCTCAATTGCTGCTGCATTCACAAGGGCATAGAACACAATACATAGATGGGACATTTTGGTCGGTGTGTATAAGTTGGGCCGAAGGATCTGTCTCCACATTGTATGAATCTAAGACTCTATAGGACAGTACAGCACAAAAACATTTCAGCACACAATGTCTATGCTGAACATGAAAGCAAGTTAAATTAATTTCCTCTGCCTGAACATGATCCGTATCCTAACATTCCCTGCATATCAATGTGCCTATCTAAAAGCCTTTGAAATGTTACATGAAAGAATGTTGCATAGAAATTCATTCCCAGTTTGCACATTACTCTGCCTCAAAATACAGTTCATTGAAATCTATGTGGATGGTCAACAAAAACAAAACTTTTTTTTTCACTAATTATAAAAATAATCCTTTTCGGCTTGTTGCAATAAATTCATTTATATTGGGTTGTTTTCTGTTCAATACAGAGGCCATGTGATTAGTTCTTTCAATTCTGTTAATTTCCTTACCTGCAGTAATTTTACTGAAATACTCTCTATTCAATGAATGCCGTATATGCTTCATGTGTGTGAAATTTCAAAGTGAAATCTTCGAGTTGTTTGGACTACCATATTCAAAAACATCAAAAAATGCCCTAATATAAATGTTTATGAATATAATATGTGCAAATATGTAACTAATTGTGGAAGCTTTTTCTATGCATCTGCAAAGGAAAATATTGTTCTTCATCTCCCCAGGATCTGATCGGAATCAATTTGACTTTATTGTTTCCAGACTTCTTACAAATGTATTTTTCCTCTTTTTTGTTGTACAACCTTGCCTCCCTGTTTTCCCTATGCTACTGCCTGTTTCCTTCACCTCTCCCACTTCTCTTCCCCTTCTCCTCCCACGTCAGTCTTTCCCACATCCACAGCTGATCTACAACCTTTGTAATTAACACTGATGCACTGGAGATCTTCTTTTCAATGGAGATAAAGGTTCATTATTTCCCTGCTCACTTATTTCTGCAGACTGGGTTGTGTTTCTGGTAAATGACCTGCATTTATTTGTAAACTGTGGGAAGCAGCAGTTGCATCTCAGCTGAACCAATTGTACTGCAAATGTACGACATTCATCGGCCAGACGTCGAGTAATTAATAGCAACAAGAACTGAACACGTTCATGAAAAAGCTGATTGCACTTGAAAATTAATTAATAAACTCCCTCTACGACATGGCTAGCAGCCACTGAACCTACTTCAAACATTTGCTCCTTTGTGTAGTTGTTGCAATTCCAATCTAGAATTAAAAAGTTATAATATTTGCATTTTCTCGTAGAAATACAAAATCAAAAGCCTTGATGGGGGGAAAAAAGCAACATTTTACAAAAAATAGCTTTATTTGCTTTTGTATCATTACGTCTTTAGTTGAATAGCATCACTGTCACTTTAAAACAATCACAACTTAATACCGTTCTGTGAAACTGCAGAGTTCCACTTGATAGTAGAAACTGCAATAAAGAAATACTATGAATATCTAAAACAGGCAGCACTGTCAAAGAATAGGCTGAAAAAGACCACCAGGGGCGCTGGGGAGATGGCAGCCCTGCCGGCAGTTTGTTCATTTTTTTCTTTCTTTTTGTTATTTTTTAGTTTGTTAAAAGTTTAATGTTCTTCGGGTTGTTTAATGTGGGGGGGAGAGGGGTTGGGATCGGGGGAAACTTTGTTTTTTCAAGTTCCTACCTTCCCGTGGATGTGATCAGTTTTCGGATCACATTCTCCGAGCTCTGCGACGTACCATCGCGGGAGCTGGAAGCCTCCTCGGACTGTCGTGAGCCCCACAGCGGGGCGCGGACTTAACATCGGAGCCGATCCCAAAGGTTCAAAGGTTCATTTATTGTCACATACACCAATTGGTGTAGTGAAATTCGAGGTGCCATTGCAGCACATTAATAAGAGTACAACATAACATTATAAAGGAATTTAACATTAAACACAATGGTTCCCACTGTGAGGGAAGGCACAAAGTCCAGTCCCCATCCCCTTGTCCACCCATAGTCGGGCCTATTGAGGCCTCCGCAGTCGCCGCTACGGCGGCCCGATGTTTCAGACCCTTCGCGCTGGGTGATGATGCTCCGGCGTTGGGAGAACCCTCTCAGCGGCTTGGGATGCCTGGTACGGCCCCTTCCTTACTGGAGACCGCGGCTTCCGAAACCAACAGGCCGCGCTGGATGGAGCTCCACCACTGGCAAACTCGGCGGGAGATCCCAGGCTCCGCGATGTCAAAATCAGCGCCGCCGCCCACAGCTGGCCACTCCACAGACCCCCAGCTCCGCGATGTTCCAATCGCGGACCCAGCACACCGGAGCTCCAGAGCGGTGACCCGGGCAAGGCATCGCCCGCTCCGCGATAGCGCTCCAGTGCTGTGCCACCGCTGAAGCCGTGGTTCTGGCTGGTCCCCTCTGGAAAAGCTGCTCCAGACGCGATGGTAGGTCACGAAGACGGGTCGAAGACGCTGCTCGGAGGAAAGCCACCTCTGCGAACAGGTAGAGACTAGGAAAAGCAGTTTCCCCCTTCCCCTCCGCCACCCATCCCCCCCCATATAAAAAGACTAAACCTCCAAAAACAAAACACTATGTAACATACTATAAATTAAAAAAATAAGTGAATAGCCGTACCCAACTGGACCCCCCCCCCCCCCCCCCCCCCCCCCCCCCCCCCCTGGGATCACTGCTAACCCACCACCATTGACTTACCATCAAGGGCTCACAGTCTCGGGAGAGGCTAGTCGGGAGCTCCAATGCTGCGGAAGGCTCGACCAACCCTGACGCACGTTTCGATCGCCCGGCGCGGGGGAGCTGACATTCCCCTGAAGCAGGAGCTAATCACCTCAATGCGGGAGGGCCCGAATGCCGCTGGCTATGGGAGTCAAGATCATCCCGTCAATGGAGGGCTCGAGGCCCCCGACCGAGGAAGAGCAAAAGGGACTTGAACTTTATTTTGCCTTCCATCACAGTGAGGAATGTGTAGGTCACTGTGGTGGAAACATGTTTTTTTGTCTCTCCCTTCGGGGGGAATGCCATTCTTCTTATCATATCCCCCTTCTCTGCCTCCGTCTGCGCTGAGACCTAATGGCGGAGCTGGCGGCCTCCAACTGCGCCTGACCTTGAGGCTCCGGAGGCAAAGCCAGCCAGGACTTACCAACGCGAGGCTGGCCGACTTCAGGCTGGGGTGGCGTTCCGGCGTTCTGGTGGCGGTGGCTCGACTTCAGGGCTTCGGGGCTGCGGCGACGTTCTGGCAGTGGCGACCTGAATTCGGGGCTCGGCCACGGGCCCAGTGGACGACATCATCGGGAGCTCGCAGGCCACAGGTTGGTGACCTGTTTTTCCGAAGCTCCCGCAACTACAGTTGGGTCCGCTGGACTGGAGGGCGGCAACTTTGGCAGCTTCGACCACCCTGGGCCACGAAGCTTGAACCGGCCCGTTCGCAGAGCTCGGTTGAGCCACGGGACTGACATTACTTACCATCATCCGGCGGGGTCACAACAACGGAAGCCTGGATCGCCTCAGCGCAGTGGGAGAACAAGGAGGGAAGAGACGGAGACTTTAAGGCTTTTGCCTCCATCACAGTGAGGAGGTGCTTGGTGAACTCACTGTGGTGGATGTTAATTTGTGTTTATTGTATGTTTTGTTATTTATTATTATATGTATGACTGCAGGCAACAAAATTTCGTTCAGACCGAAAGGTCTGAATGACAATAAAGGATTCTAATCTAATCTAAAATGGATGTTCATGTTAAAATGTGTTTCTTGACTGATTTATTACTTTTAATTGTATGACTGACCTGGCCAATGAAATTCCTCGTATGTTGTAAAACATATTTGGCCAATAAAGTGTGATTCTGATTCTGATCAAAAAGTGTAGTTTGCTGTGTTAAGAACACACACTGTTTCCATGATAGGCAGAAAAAGGAAGGTATCGGGTACCGTGAGACAAATATATTTGTAGAAGTATCATTATTTCAATGGGTGTTGGTAATGTCCCAGTCACAAGAAAAGATTTAAAAGCCACAGAATCATTAGGACTCAGAAAGAAAATAAAACATGCCAAAGTTCAAGAAGGGTATTTTTGTGCTATAAATGATTTTGGCAAAATGGAGGTGTAAAAGTCTTAAGAAATTCATTAAAACTGATCTTAAAGTTGATATTCGCACCATTGGTATGAAGATGCTGAAAAGTATTTGAAAGTATTTTTAAATTTTGAAACGGATTATATTCTCAGACTTTTTAAATTTTTGATTAGTTTTTCTGTTTTGAAGGAATGAGTAATAGTATTTTAAGTGTGCAACTATAACAACTTAATTTATTAAAATGCTGAAAAAACATGCCTAACCTGGAATTGTGTGTACCAAGAGGATTGTTAAATCTGCCACAACATTGTGATTTATTCCACATATAATAATAATAATCAGTTCAGGGCATGGATCAAGATAGAAATCCATTAATAAATTCAGGGAAGGCTCCCTAATGGTAGAATCACGCATACGGCGTCACACACACTAACTACCTCCCCCCCCCCCCCCCCCCCCCCCCCCCCCCCCCCCCCCACACGCTAACTACCCCCCCTTGATATTATACTAATATTATTTATTTGCTCCTTTTACCCCATAAACCACCCTATCCACATAGCCCAACTCGCAGGCGCATCTGGGGGCGGGGGGGGGGGGGGGAGTGAGGGCAGAGAGAGAGAAGTCGAGAGACATAGAGAGAGGGGCAAGAGGGAGAGGGTGGGTGGAGGAGAGGGTGGGTCGGTGAGGGGGGAGAGAGAGGAGAGGGGAAGAGAGTGAAGTGAGGGGGGTGGACGGAAGGGGGTAAGGGCTGTCGCGGGGGAAACTGAGAGGATTCAGAAGCAAGCCGATGGTCACCGGTGAGCGGGCAACTGAGTGACCGGGTGGCTGTGAGCGAGCAGGTGGCTGTGAGCGAGTGGGCAGCTGTGAGCGAGCAGCGGTGATCTCCGGATCTGCAGAACGCTCGTTCTCTCTGTGCGTTTTGGGGGGGCATAACGTGACTCGTAGAAAACTGCACATGCACGTTGACAGCAGCTGCATTAATCCACAGCGGCGAGGGGGGCGGGGCCAGGAGGCAGGTGGGTCTCGATTGGTGGGCATGTGGGCATTGTGATGTCAGCAGCTGGCAAGCAACAATTATTTTTTTTTAAAGTGAGTTTTGTGAACAACTTTATTCAAAATTTGGGGAAATAATTGACCAAATTTAGAGGGGAGTGGATTTCCGAAATCATGTTAAATCCCTACTGAAATATGTAAAAATCTCCTCGTTTTTGCATCTGGGATTCGATGAGATACTTTTCACAGGTAAAATGACACACACCCACACTGTTTTAAAAGTATACAGATGTGTGCATTTTTATTAAACTTTATTTCAGACTCAAGGTCCAGATAAAATGTGACATTACATAGAATACATTGCATTTAAAAACACCATAAAGTGAAGTAAAGTCAAGTTTATTCATCACATATACATACTAGATGTGCAGTGAAATGAAAAGTGGCAATGCTTGCGGATTGTGCAAAAAAAAAAAAAACACTACAAAACAGAACAGAGCAAATGCAAAGTCCTTCACAAAGTCCACTACACAAACGCAAGATTATCTAGAATATACCCCGCTGTTAAAGACACCTGCAACAGATGCAATCAATCCCCTGCCAACCATAGTCATATGTTTTGGTCTTGCCCTAAGCTAGCAACCTTTTGGAGGAGTGCTTTCGACGTGCTAAGCAGAGCCTATGGCCAGACTATTCCTCCAAACCCACTGTCAGCTATTTTTGGTATTCCTCCCAACACCAACCTCTCTGTTGTGTTGAAGCGGGTCCTGGCTTTTACAACCTTGTTAGCCCGGAGACTGATCTTGCTTAACTGGAGGCTCACCTGTCCCCCGACACACACCCGCTGGATCAAGGAGGTGCTCTACAACTTAAAGCTTGAAAAACTTAGGTTCTCTCTCAAAGGCTCTACCAAGACATTCCTAGATACATGGAACCCTTTCCTGGAACTTGTTAACTCTCTTAACTTGTTTCCGGACTCGGAAGAGGACTGAGTGCCCTCTATCACTGCTCTGTCTTATTGCAGCTGCTAATCCCCTCTCTGGTGAGAAATACATATAAAAGCTTAGTAAATTACATTTAAGTTTAAGAGCATCATAAATTATATACAAAAACACAATACATGGTTTAAAATCCAGAATAAAAATAAAGATCAGTGTCGTACAACGAGACAACTATACCAATGTCTCCATGGTTGGGATTGGTAGCGGGTAGTGCTAAATCTTATGTTTGATAAGACCAAGATAATTTCATTTTCTGAGTCATTGTTCCTGCAAATAAATTTATACCTATGATTTCTTAGGATAGCTTGTAAAGTACTGACTCCTGCAGCCACAAACATTTCACTTGCAAGACACCATCTAGGTTTCTTTAGTAGTATTCTCATGGCATCATTGCTTTACTACTTTGAGTCTCTGTAAACTTGTTTTTCTGTAGTTTGACCACAGGTGTGCAGTACAGAGTGGTGAACAATATGCTCTGAACAGAGACATCTTCACCACATCTGTAGATGCATCAAACTTGCGTAAGAGAGTATTAGCTTGTACATACAGCATACGACATTGCCTATAAATATCTTCAGCAACTGTCATTTGTTCTGTAATAAAATGTCCATGATATTTTACCTTATTACAGACATTCAGATTATTGTCACATATAACATATAACATAGGGAGCGAAGGAAATAGGCAACGTTTCGGGCCGAAACCCTTCTTAAGTCTGAAGGGTTTCGGCCCGAAACGTTGCCTATTTCCTTCGCTCCATAGATGCTGCTGCACCCGCTGAGTTTCTCCAGCTTTTTTGTGTACCTTCGATTCTCCAGCATCTGCAGTTCCTTCTTAAACATAACATATAACATATATTGTCAGACAATATAAAATCAGGAAATGTTCGACATTTATCCTCTTTGGTTCTACAGCACTCTTACCAGCATTACATGTTGGTAAGAGTGCTGTTCCACACCACACACAGAACATATAGTAAGGAGCTACTGGAGACCAGCGCTGGATGGACTAAAGACCACAAGATCATCTGCATGCATAATATGGTTCACTAAAGTATTACCAATCATGCACCCAATATTACAGGTTTTCAATCACCTTGGACAGATCATCAATATAAAGATTAAAAAGGACTGGCGACAAAATTCCCCGTTGTCTAACACCATTGCTAACCCCAAATGGGGCTGAGACCCTATTGCCCCATTTTACTTGCATAGTCTGGTGGGCATACCAGTAAGCCAGAATTCTCATCATGTATTTAGGCAGAGGTGCTTTGACTCAATTTAGTAAACAGCTTTCTATGATTATCAATCACGATCAAAGGCTTTGGAAGCATCAATAAAGCACATTAGAATTGATGAGTTTTTACCTCTATATTTGTTTACAGTCTCCTTTAAGGCTTATATACTCAAGTCAGTGCCATGTTTAGCTTTTAAACCAAACTGGTAATCTGTGGAGTTAACCAACTCATTTAATCTATCCAGCAGAATTCTTTCCAGGACTTTTGACAATATGCTGGCTAAAGCTATGGGCTTGTAATTATTTAGGCTGCCTACTTTACCAGCTTTGTCCTTAATGACCGGCACGAGCAGAACAGACAACATTCATAATGGCTCGAGTTATTAATATGTAATTACTTTACCAGATATAGCCAGTAAGATCCATACCTAATTTTATCCTGAATGCATGTGAAGGGAAAAGATTATGATAATTTTTCTTACTTTCAGTGACTGAACTCCAATAAGGTTAGCAATTATTGTACATTTTTAAATGGTCCTTGAGACAATGGTAATGAGTCACTTTCTTAAACTGATGCAATTCTGAAAACCCTCCTTGGCATTGTTAGGCAGAGAATTCCAGCAGCACTGAGGAACAGGCAAAGTATTTCTATATTTGGGTGTGATAAGACTTGTACTTCCGGTGGCGCTGGTGCCAGCAGCCTCCACCTACAGCCCGGTATCTTTTTGTTTTTTTTTGTTTATTTAGTTATGTTAAAAGTGTATTTTTTTGTGTTTTTTTGTGTTTTTATGTGGGGGAAGAGGGCACGGTGCGGGGGATACCGTCCTTCAGCCGCTTCCTGGTGAGGACGCGACTATTATTCGAGTCGCGTCCTCCCCCCCCCCCCCCCCCACAGCGGCCTACCTACCTGGATTGGCGCGGCCTTTCCTGCCGGGATCGACCGGAGCTCCAGCAGCGGCGGGACAGCGCTGGAACATCGCGGGGCTGGCGATGCCTTACCGGGGGTCGCCGTCTGGAGCCCGGAGTGCTGGACCTGCTGCACCAACATCCTGGAGCTGCAGTTTGCAGAGCTCCTAACGCGGGCGGCGCTGATGGACAGCGCGGGGTCCTGCGACTCTGCCCAGCTCGGCCTGTGGGAAGCCAGGAGCGGCAGACTCCGGCAGCAGGAGGCGGCTGATCAGAAGGTCCGGGCCGCTGAGGAGGAGGGGCTCGGCGTCAGCGTTCCACCAGCCCGGCGTGAGGGCCTGAACATCGGGCCACCCGGGGCGGCGACTGCAGGTGCTCGGAAGGCCCCGACTACGGATGGACACGGAGGGGAGGCTGGCTGGACTATGGTGCCGTCCTCACCTGGGTGCCATTTATGTTATGTTGTGTTGTGGACTTTTTGTGTTTGTGCTTTTGTTAAATTTTTAATTCAATTTCAATTTTATTTTTTTAATATGTTTTATTATTTATTTATTATTATTTATTTTTATTATTTTTCTTGTGATTTTTTTTAACGATACTGCTGTACGGGAAATTCTTTTCGTTGTCTCAAAGTGAGGCAACGACAATAAAATTTGAATACAAGAATACAAGAATACTTGGTGGGTAAATTACAGATGATTTTGTTCCCCCATGCCTGTTGGCCTTGCCCTTCTACATGACAGAGTTAATGTGCTTGAAAAGACCTGTCAAAAAAGTCTTGGGTTGGCTTCCTACACAGGAGGGGAGTCTTGGAATTTGATTCAGAGAGCAAGTCAGGAACACTCGCCAGGAAGGAATTGCAGAATGTCCATGGAATTAGAGGAGCTGCAATTCTATCATAAAAGAGACAATAAATATTAGATTGGGCTTCTTATAGTGCAGCTTCTACTTCCCGCAATCTTCACTGGTTGAAAAGTCACAACAGCGTCTCCACACAGATTATCAGTTGAAATTGTCAGCTAGCTCCATCAATATCATGGGATCCCCATAAGTGCACACAAACTAAATGGGATTCTAATAGATAGGTAACCAGGTTAAGCTGCTCATGTCCCCAGTTAACAAAGGGGAAGATTACTTTTTGGTTGATAGTCTTGTTCTGGGTCGTTTTAACAACTACAGGTCCACCACCGATTTTCTGGCACCCTTGGTCCCAGGGCCTTTCAGGATTATCTGCTTTTCCGGAACAACAGATGTCACGGCCTGCGAGAGGAGTTCAACGTTACTAGAACAGTCCACGTTGGAAGCCAGGGGGCGAAGATTCCAGCCCGCAAAGATCTGCTGGCTCTGACCGGGCTGGAGGTCCAGAGACCCGACCACAATGGGAAAATTCCACTGCCGATCGGCCGCGGAAGTCCCGATGAGGTCAAGATGGGCCACCTCACCCCGCTTCGGCACAACATTTTCAGGGGGACATCCGGGACGGATTTCATGTGCGCTCTTGTAATTTTGTCCCGATTTAAGGAGGTGCCAGACCGCCAGTTGTGGACCCGTAAATGCCGTAAACTGCTAATTGGTGTGAAAACTTTCTGTTCAGTTGTGACCATCTTAATTCCAGTGCGTTTAATCAGCATGCTGCTTTTGGAAAGTAACCATTCTGAGGCAGTCAAAAATACTGGGGAAACTTAGCGGGTGAGGCAGCATCTATGGAGAGAAGGAATAGGCGACTATTCGGGTCGAGACCCTTCTTCAGATTGATGTTGGGGGTGGGGGGGGGGGGGGGGAAAAAGAAAGGAAGAGGCGGAGACAGTAGGCTTGTGGGAGAGCTGGGAAGGGGAGGTGAAGGAGGGAGAAAGCAAGGACTATCTGAAATTGGAGAAGTCAATGTTCATACCGCTGTAAACTACCCAAGCGAAATACGAGCTGCTGTTCCTCCAATTTGCACTGGGCCTCACTCTGGCAATGGAGGAGGCCCAGGAGAGAAAGGATGGAGGCGGAGGTTCACCTGCACCTCCTCCAACCTCATCTACTGCATCTGCTGTTCCAGGTGTCAACTTTTCTACATCGGCTAGACCAAAAGCAGGCTTAGTGATCGCTTCGCCCAACACCTCCGCTCAGTTTTCACTAACCAACCTGATCTCCCGGTGGCTCAGCACTTCAACTCCCCCTCCCATTCCGAATCTGACCTTTCTGTCCTGGGCCTCCTCTATTGCCAGAGTGAGGCCCAATGCAAATTGGAGGAACAGCACCTCATATTTCACTTGGTAGTTTACACTCCAATTTCACCAATTTCAGATAGTCCTTGCTTTCTTCCTCCTTCTCCTCCCCCTTCCCAGCTCTCCCACAAGCCTACTGTCTCTGCCTCTCCCTTTCTTTCCCCCCCCTCCCCCCGACATCAGTCTGAAGAAGAGTCTTGATCCGAAATGGCGCCTATTCCTTCTCTCCATAGATGCTGCCTCACCCGCTGAGTTTCTCCAGCATTTTTGTCTACCTTCGATTTTTCCAGCATCTGCAGTTCTTTCTTAAACATTCTGAGGCAGTCCATTGCTTTTGGAATCCTGCAGTGTCAGGCACCCCTGAAATATAAGCAGTTCTCTACATTCTCAATCAAAGCAGAGAGGAAGTTAACATTTTTTTTTTAATAGCTGCATTTCTAAAAGTTTTATGTGTATGTATTCATTTTAATATGCAACATCCTTCAATATATTCAAGGAAAGATTTATATTAATTAAACACTCTTTGATTCAAATTGACTTAAAATAATGTTTGTAAATTGTCTGTTTAAGTGATCAATAATGTAATTGAATGAACATGGAACCTATTTCACTCACCTTCCTATCACTTTGAAATCCTGAGGTCGAAAATGTAATCAGATTATGAAATTCTTATTCAAATAATGATTATGGTGAAAATTAGTGAACAAAGTAGGATTATTTTGCTAATGATAATATATCTTTGAAATAAACAGCAAAATTGGGTAGCACAACCATGGCTCATGATACAATTTTACTGTAGAACCAGATTCATGTCATATAGCGATTAACACAACTGATTTCAAAAAGTTATATGCTATACAATGTACAAGGTCATTGCCATCAGAAACATTGAATTTCGTATCCTATGCAATTTAACACGTAAAATAGACTTTTGCCACTGACCCTTATCTTTCCTTTTATAACAACACTGCTTGTGATGCTGTCTGTAGTAACCTGTGGTCTGGAGGCACAACGGCAGCCTTTATGGCTGTGCATCCTAATTAAGAAGCGAGATCATGACACACAACCTCTCCAAACAGGAACAGAGTGGTAGGTCAATGTAGTGGAGCGGAACAAGCTTTTGTAGCTGGTAATTTAACGAGCAGCAACAGGGAAGGTGCAGCATGTGGTGTGGTTCTCAGAAGAGCAGCAAGCCCATAATGAGACCAAGCAGTATCTAGCAGCTGGTAAACTCTCTACCGGAGAATAGGTAGGCTCCAGCAGCTTTTATGTTGGCACAAAAGCATGCAAATTACTTTGAAACACCAAGTGAGTACTGAGAACATATTCACATGGTGAACTCTCCCTCTTTTAACTTACACATTCTCAAAATGAATTATAGCACTGGATTAAATTTATAAGGATACAAAGGACGAGAGAGGGTTTTCCCATCTTACCACATATCATTGAGAGATTACAAGGGCCATTTTCTTCATTGATTTCCAAGGGCGACATATCAGGGGTGCATAAAATTACTTATTTGAATGGTTTGATGTCAACACATATTAATAGTGCTGTTCAAAATATGAGTGACATGTTTCCTCACTTAAAATATTTATTTATCCCTAAAGGAAATAATACATATTGTTAAAAAAGATACGTATTTTTATTCATTTTTTCTATATTCTAATTTCCACTTGCAATGTTTTTGTAGAAGAGAAAATAGAATCCTTGACTGAAAGGTGACAGGTTGTGAAGGATGGACAGTTTATTGTGTTTAGATAAACGATAGAATATTTAACAATACGGTAACCAGCAAAATAGACTACTAATCCAACAGTAAGAAATTAAATTGTCTATTTAAATAAATATGAACAATTCCAAATATTCTATTTTAAAATGTTATTTTTACAAATTCCATACAGTTTGAGCA
Source organism: Leucoraja erinaceus (assembly GCF_028641065.1). NCBI lineage: Eukaryota > Metazoa > Chordata > Chondrichthyes > Rajiformes > Rajidae > Leucoraja > Leucoraja erinaceus. Next base: position 71,021,545 of record NC_073381.1, on the reverse strand, counting down.
TTCACTTTTTTGTTTATGTGTAAATGCCAGTTTTCTAAGGTTGCTTGTGTAACCTATCAATTGAAGTTTAAGGACTAAAAGTTAAGCCCAGATACAATTTGAGAATATACAGTATATCGGCCTATTGCCCTGGAAAACAAAAGTCTGAGCAAAGAAAAAAGCTGGTGGAAGAACTCAACAGGTCAAGCGTCATCTGTGGAAGCAAAGGAACAGTCAAAGTGTTGGGTCAAGACCCTGCATTAGGGTTCAGAGGGAAGGTAGCCTGTGTGGAGAAGTGAGAGGGATGGGCAAGACAGATAGTTGGAGTCAGAAAAGGTGAAAAAAAGTACAGGCAGATAGAACTAGGTGGGGGTTGAGGTTGAAGACAGAGACTGGTAGGTGATAAGTTAAACCAGATAAGATGGATGATAGGCAGAATAAACCAGTTTAGGGAGGGGATAGGAAAAGTGAAAATTAAATCTAAGTAACTAGATATATGGGTGATAGGCAGATAGAACAAAGTGAATGTAGGTGATGAGTCTAGGTAACAAATGGAAGAGGAATTAAAAAGGTGAACAAAGGAAGAGAGAACCTTGATGGACTGCTCAGAGAGAGAAAGGAAAACAAGGGATTTGAGTTACCTGAAATTGGAAAATTCAATGATCATACCAGTGGGTGGAAGACTACCCAAGTGGAATATGCTGTGGTTCTTCTGGTTTATATTTGGCTCATCGTGCTGGTGGAGAAGACAGAGGACAGGTAGGGAGGTGAGGGAATGGGAAGGGAAGTTAGAATAACATGTAAGGAGACACCTAATGTGTCCAATGTGGCTTTTATGGACAGATCGCAAATGCTCTGCAAAATTATCACCTAGTTTACAACCTGGTCTTGGCCTTGCAGGGGAGGACACGTCCAGAATACCAAATGCAATAAACGAAGTTGAAAGAGGTCAAATCTCTGACTCACCTGGAAGGGTTCATTAGGTCCTTGGATGATGGTGGGGGAGAAGGTGAGCGGACAAATGTTGCACCTCCTGCAGTTGCAGGGAGAAAAGCCAGTGGATGGGGATGGATAGGTGGGAGGGATGTGATTAGGTAGTCATGGTCCTCGCTGAAAGGTAAATGTGTGGGAGAGAGAGAGAAAGCTGGTGGGATCCTGCTGGAGGTGGCAGACATGGAGCAGAATGATGTGCTGGACGTGAGGTTCGTGGGGTGCAAGGTGAGGACCAAGGGGTCCACTTCCACTCTGTCTTTGGAGCGTGGGGATGAGCAGTGAGAGCAGAACTGCAGGAAATGGAAGTCTCACCCCTGCAGTGAATGAAGGTCTGTGGAGCTTTAGGGCTTCATCAACGATGGAAGAAGGGAACCACAATTTGTGAAGTAGGAGCAGATTTCAGGCGTCCTCGAGAAGAAAGAATCATCTTGAAAACAGATTCAGATTCAGATTACTGTCATATTCATCAGAGTGCAATGACATTTCTAGTCACTTGAAGCTTACAATCAATAAATACAAAAAGTACAACAATAAACATAAAGGCGAATGTAAATGAACATAATGGTGCAAAGATTGCAGTGCAACCTAGGGTGATACAAAAGGAGTGCAGTAATGGAATATCTGAATGACGTACAGTGGGAACCAGTCTGTGAAGGGAGCGTGAAAGAGGTGATCGTTTCAGGAGCTGCGAGGAAGAAGCTGTTCTTAAGTCTTGACATCCATGTTTTTAAAACTCCTCCAAGAAGGGGGAAGAGAGAAAAGGGAATGACCAGGGTGGCCGGCATCCTTGATAATACTTCCAGCCTTCCTGTTGCAATGATCTGTGGAAATGGACTGGATGGAAGGAGCAGATGAACCCATGATTGGCTGCGATGTAGTGGAGACGGAGGAACCGAGAGAAAGGGGTGGCATCCTTCCTGGAGACAGGGTGCAAGGAGGTGTGGTCAAGGTAGCTGTGGGAGTCGGTAAGTTTCAAATAGATATCTGTGGATAGTTTGTCTCCTGAGATAGTGAGTGAGAAATCCAGTAAAGGAAGAAAAGTGACAGAAATTTTTAAATTTGAGGGCAAGGTGGACATTGGTGATATAGGAGATAAAATTGATGAGTTTTGCACCAATGCAGGAGGTAACACCAATGCAGTCATTGAATGTTTTGGTGTTGTGGAGGAATTGGGAAGTTGTGCCAGAGTAGATTTGGTACCAGCACTGTTCGATGAACTTTTCGAACTTTATTGGCGCCAGAAACGTGGCGACTCTTGTGTATTGACCAGGTGAGGTCTGCAGTGTGATTTTTACCAGATTGTGTGCAAAACAAAGCATGTGACATGTGAAAATTAAGGATCATTGAATTATTGAACTAAATTGAACCTTTGAATCAATGTAGTGCACAAAAAAGCAGGAATTACTGTAGCCCATGGCTACACCTTTAATTTGTAGAAAGTGGACGGAATTGAAAGAGAATATTTTGTTGGTAAGAACAATATCTGCAGGGTGGACGACAGTATTAGTGGAGGGGAACTGGTTGCTCCTTTGCTTCAGAAAGAAAGAGCGGCATTGGTGACGCAGTGGCGGAGTTGCTGCCTTACAACGCCTGCAGCGCCGGAGATCCGTGTTCGATCTCGACTACGGGTGCTGTGTGTGTGGAGTTTGTATGTTCTCCCCGTGTCCACGTGGGTTTTCTCTGAGATCTTCGGTTTACTCCCACACTCCAAAGACATACAGGTTTATAGGCTTGGATTTGTATACTTGGTATATGTGTAAATTGTCTCAGATGTGTGTGTAGGCTTGAGTTAATGTGCGGGGATCGCTGGTCGGTGCGGACCCGGTGGGTCGAAGGGCCTATTTTCACACTAAACCTGTGGGACGACAGATGGCGCAATGGGCTAAGTGTTCGGCTGACGACCGGAAGGTAGCTGGTTCGAATCCCGCTTGGAGTGCATACTGTCGTTGTGTCCTTGGGGCAAGACACTTCTCCCACCTTTGCCTGCGTGTAATGTAATGTAATTATGTGAAGCACTTTGGGGTCAATGCAAGTTGACTGAAAATGTGCTATATAAATAAGATTATTATAAACTAAACTAAGTGGAGGTCGTCAATAACTTTCTGATGAAGGATGGTGCTTTATTGAGGCTGGACATCCGTGGCAAAGAAGAGTCAGTTGAGACTGGGAAATTGAAAGCTGTCGAAATGCTGGAGGACGTAACTGGAGTTTTTAATCAAATGTTAACTGTCCTGAATCAAAGTGCAGCATATATTACTGTCAGAGCTGCAGAGACCATAAATCACAGCACTACTACCACCTACATATTAGCCTACATCTTTGAATGGAGTTTTGGAAGAATAATACCTGATTATTTATTATATAGAAACATGAAAAATAGGTTTCAGCCCTTTGAGCCAGCACCGCCATTCAATATGATCATCACTGATCATCCAAAATCAGTACCCTGTTCCGGCTTTATCCCCATATCCCTTGATTCCCATAGCCCTAAGAGCTAAATCTAACTCTTTCTTGAAAACATCTAGTGAATACGACTCCACTGCCTTATGTGGCAGAGAATTCCACAGATTCACAACTTGCTGGGTGAAAAAGTTTTTCCTCATCTCAGTCCTAAATGGCCTACTCCGTAATCTTAAACTATGACCCCTGGTTCTGGACTCCCCCAACATCGGGAACATTTTTCCTGCAGTAGTCGGAGAAGCATTTATTTCAGCCTGCAGCTGATTTGAAAGATCTGGCTGTGCAAGTGTACTTGACACTCTTGGAGAAGAGTGTGTGCGTGTGTGTGTGTGTGTGTGTGTGTGTGTGTGTGTGATGCTTGGCGTAAGTGACTGTGGGAAACTAGCAACTGCAGAGCAGGGCTGCCAGAAGGGACAAACCAGTGCTGGGCTTTCCAGAGATTCACATGCACAGCACAGATGGAAACAAATAAAAGAGCAGGGGGCCTCAGTCATGCCAAATTGCACACAAACCAGCAAGTACTGTATTCCAAACATACCCTGCCTTTAGAATTTTTTTTAAAGAACTTCAGCCGATTTTCTACCATTCTGCAGCAAATTAAATTACTCAAACATGGCTTTGTAAGTCATTCAAGTCTTTACAACATGCTGCAGCACTCATCAGTCAGGTCATTTAGCTTAACTCCTTCATGAGAAGTCAGACACGTTCATTATTTACCTGGAATATTCTTTCTATATCACAGTTTATATTCACCGAGCTGCATTTTTTCTCCAGCCTGTTCGAGTTGTTTCATCCTCCTCACTCATGCCTCATGCATGTATACTAAGTGAATGAATTAATAAATATATTGGCCAAGTATGTTCACATACAAGGAATTTGCCTTGGTGCTATGCTCGCAAGTAATAACATGACATAGTGACAATTAAGAATGACACATAAAACATTAAACATTAATAATAAAACATTATCTATTAAACATGTGAATTAAATAAAATACCAGAGCAAAAGGAGGCTACAGATATTGGGTTGTTGAGTAGAGCTTCTACTTGTGGAAAAAAGGTGTTTTAATGTCTGGCTGTGGCAGCTTTGACAGTCCGGAGTCGTCTTCCAGAAGAAAGTGATTCAAAGAGTTTGTGGCCAGGGTGAGATGATCTTACCCGCTCGCTTCCTGGCCCTTGCAGTGTACAGTTCGTCATTGGAGGGAAGGTTGCAGCCAACAACCTCTCAGCTGATCGAACGATTCGCTGCAGCCCCCGGATGTCGTGCTTGGTGGCTGAGCCAAACCAGACTATGATGGACAAGGTGAGGACAGACTCTACGATAGCCATATAGAATTGGACCATCATTGCCTGTGGCAGATTGTGCTTCCTCAGCCGCCGCAGGAAGTACATCCTCTGTTGTGCCTTTTTGACTGTAGAGCCCCCCATTTAAGGTCCTTGGAGATGATGGTTCGCAGGAACTTAAACTAAAAACCAAAAAACCCCCGCACCCCTCTCACTCTCCCTCCCCATTTAACTTCCATCACTCCCCTCAGACCCTCACAGTATCTAACTGAAATCTATTGGGTGGCATTTCTGATTTGAAAGGTTTTGATTTAAACTCCTGCTGCAAAGATTGACTGCAGGTGCCTAGACTGCTCATATACTGAAAGAACTCTTGTGTTGTTTGAAGTGCAATTACTTGGATGAAGCATGGAGTAGAAACCTTGATCATTCTCTCAGGAAGATGAGCCTTTAAACACAACTTAAAGGCTACCTTGGAGAAAACAATTCCTGCCTGTGTAATTATGCATACTGTATTTTATTATGCATAAAACAGAAAAACCTTTAATTTCAAACAGTGTGTAGAACACAAAGTACTGGAGTAACTCAGCGGGTCAGGCAACATCGCTGGAGGATATGGATAGGCGATGTTTTGAGTCATGACCCTAACTTAGCAAACATTTATAGGAAAGATGTTGTCAAGCTGGAAAGGATGCAGAAAAGATTGACAAGGATGTTGCCAGAACTCGAGGGCCTGAGCTATTGGGTAAGGTTGAGCAGGCTAGGACTTTATTCCTTGAAGTGCAGGAAAATGAAGGTGATCTTATAGAGGTGTATAAAATCATGAAAGGAATCAGGTAGACCCATAGAATCTCTTGCCCACAGTAGGGGGATCTAGGACGAGAGGAACGAGGGGGATCTAGGACGAGAGGACATACGTTTAATAGGAACTTGAGTAGTAACTTTTTCACACAAAACGTGGTGGGTGTATGGAACAAGCTGCTGGAGGAGATAGTAGATGCAAGTACAATCGCAATGCTTAGGAAACATTTAGACAGGTACATGGATAGGACAGGTCTAGAAGGGTATGGGCTAAACACAGGCAGGCGGGACTAGTGTAGATGGGACAAGTTGGCCGGTGTGGGCAAGTTGGGCCGAAGTGCCTGTTTCCATGCTGGAAGACTCTATGACTCTAGAACTCTGTGGCTTTGCTAATCTTTCTCTCATACAGATAGCAAAAAAACATGTGTGTGCATTTGCATGTGTGTGTATGCAGGGTTTCAGCTGTTTACCATTGTCCTGCACTAAGGCCAACAAACACTTCGGCCACATATGAGACTAGATAAAGATAAAATGCATGGCAACAACACATGATAGTATTGCCATTGGTCACAGTTTAATCTTCCAACCCACTTTGACTACAAAAATGATCAAATTAAATGGAATACCAATAGCACTGTTTAAAAAGGAAAGGAGGAATAAACCAAATAATTACAGACCCATTTGTTTCATTTAGGTATCGAGCAAATTACTGGAATCTTTTCCAAAGGACAGTATGAACCTTAATTTAGAAAGGCACATCACTCAGGAACAATCAATATGATTCCGTTGTTAAGGGAAGATGAAAAGTGATTTAATTCTTTGAGGAGGTAGCTAGGATACTCAATGCGGGCTGTACATTTGAGATGTTCCACATGGATTCCGCAAGATCCCACATAAAAACATGAAATAGGAGGTAGACAAAAGTGCTGGAGAAACTCAGCGGGTGAGGCAGCATCTATGGAGCGAAGGAAATAGGCAATGTTTCGGGCTGAAACCCTTCTTCAGACTGATGTGATATGAAATAGGAGTATGAGTATGCACCTGGCCCTTCAATCCTGCACTGCCATTCATCAGGGGCAGAGCCGCCTGTATTTTTTTAGAAGGCTCCGCTCCTTCAACGTCTGCAGTAAGATGCTGCAGATGTTCTACCAATCGGTGGTAGCCAGTGCCATCTACTTCACTGTCGTGTGCTGGGGCAGCAGGGCGAAGGCCGCAGACGCCAATAGGATCAACCAACTCATCAAGAAGGCTGGCTCCATCCTGGGGGCAGAGTTGGATTCATGGGAGGTGGTCTCGGAGAGGAGGATACTCCTCAAACTGTCGAGCATCTTGGACAATACAACTCACTGGTCAACCCGAGGAGTACCTTCAGAAACAGACTGGTTCCACCCTGTGGCTATCACACTATACAACTCCTCCCTCTTCAGTCGTGGGGTAGACCGACTCCCCCTCCCCCCCCCCCCCCTCCCTAATCTTTGCACATCCCCAATCCTTTCCACTCATCACTTTAATTTCATGTTTCATGTATTTTGTGTTTTATGACTGTTGGCAGATCAATTTCCCTCCTGGGATAAATACATTTATATCGTATTGTATCATGATCATGGCTGATATAACTCAGCGCCATTTTAAACACCACTGCCACATCTTGTGATTCCTTTAATATCCAAATTCATACCAAGGTTTGTTTTCAATGAAATTAATAATTAGTTCCAAAACATCATCATCTTTTGAGTGAAGAAATTCCTCTTTCTTTGAAAGGTACGTCATTTAATTCTGAGTCTGTGCCCTCTGGTCCTAGATTCTCCCACCATTAGATCTATTATTAATCTTTGGTCCTAGATTCTCCCATCTATCTATTATTGCATTATTCAATAAAACTCTGTTTCTGAGTCCTGAGTCTAAGTAAGGATGATGTGAGATATGAGCGTGCTATGTTAGTTAGGGATTTATACGTCATGAGGTTGATGGTGAATTTTCAGAAGCAAACATTAAAAAAGCGCAGAGAAGAAATACAATCGATCATTCCTGACTGGTAAATAAAACAGGAAAAGTGGCTCGGCTTTGGCTGACCATGGAAATTAGGGATCATATTTGATCGAAAGGAAAGTGCGACAGCTCTCCCCCCCTTGGATGCCACTCTGATCCCTATCACTGGCATAATTGAATGATTTTTATTTCACAGTCATCTTGCAACACAGAAAATTCTACTCCTGAAAATAAATAGTCACTCCTCCTTGTGAAGAGCAGCTTGTGAAGTGAGGCTATGTCTTGCCCTGTAGGGAACTAATCAGACCCATTATCACACACCAGGTGCTTCCGATAAAGACTTTACCCATATTGCAACTTTAATAGAGCTCCACTAATCAGATTACAATTATGTTCAATAGAAATAATTCATGGTCGGGAATTCATCATAGCAGGCAATTTGGAGAATGATTGGGGAGGAGCTATTGCCGATCTTCAGAATACTACAAAACAAAAACCTTATTACTTACTAGTACCAACACATGAGAGCAAAGCTGTTCTAGCACAGAGAGCATTTGACTACCAAGAAAATCTGTGAGAGCTGATCACTGCAACAACTTAAATCAGTGAGAAAAATGACTGAATTATTAGGGCTCCAAGCAATAAAAAAACTAATATCACAATGAGATTTGAAAACTCCAGGAAATTCATTTTTGGCGCAATATATCACAAAACATTTAGGCTTCCTCCACAGATCTTATTAAGATACCATTCACTGTGCAACAAAAATGCATCCTCTGTAAAAGATAATGACATAAAGCACAAATTATATGACACAGAAGGATTATTTTTCTTCAGAAGCTCATTACCAAAATGTATGCTCAAAGTAACCCTATCACTTTCACCAATGGTCAGGGGGCGATAGGTGATGTTTTTCTTCTGGGAAGAGTTTCAATGGGATAGGTATTAATCAGCAAATGGAGAAGTTTGTTCCTGAATGCAGGAGGTTGTAGCTATTTATTTCACTCACATTTGTAGACATTAGCTGTGTATAAATTGGACACTCTTTTTGTACACTATAACAGTAATTAAACTTTAAAATTCATTAATTGACTGTACTAGTGCTATGAAAATTACAAACCATTTCATTACTGAGAGTATAGGATGGAACTGCAGCTGGTTTACATTGAAGATAGCTACAAAATGCTGGAGTAACTCAGCGGGACAGATAACATCTCTGGACAGAAGGAATGTGTGACGTTTCAGGTTGAGACCCTTCTTCAGACTGAGAGTCAGGGGAGAGGGAGACACAGAGATAAGGAAGGGTAAGGTCTGATGTCTGATTGTCTGACCAGTCTGACTGTCCCCCTGATTACATTTTATCTCAGTGTGCTTCGTTGTCAGTTTCCCCCAGCTAACAATGGTCTATTCTATCCCCATCCCATTTGATGTCTCGTTTTCACACATTACCTTTCCTTGTCTCCCTGTTCCCTGACTCTCCGTCTGAAGGTTTCGACCCAAAATGACTGGTGTAAACGAGGGATTGTTAGCGATAGGTAGAAGAAGAGTGAAATTTCTCAGTTTGAGACTTAATTTCAACTGTTTCCAGATACGTAGGGTACTGTGTATTATCGGATTTTGCTCAGACGTTGATTTATTCAGATGTATTGGAGAAAGAAGAATCGTGCCTATGTTAAAAGGCAAACAATCTTCCCTCTCCATTTTTAACCAATTTACCTGTTGACATGTATCATCCATCCAGAAAATTATGTTTTTAATATTAGTCGCCCAATAGTAGAAAAGCATTCATATACAATATTTTTATTTCCTTACGCATCTCACCTTTCACATTGATCCCTATTACACTTGGCCATACTCTCCTATTCCTCTGTGAGCTTTCTTTCCTGTTAATTCTGGGGTCATTACCAATCCCTTTACTCCCTTTCCCTTTAACTCCGTCCTTGACTATCCCATTTGACACCCCCTCCCCCTTACTTAGTTTAAAACCTCCTCTGTAGCAGTGGCAAACCTGCCTGCCAGATTGCCAGTCTACCACCTGTTAAGGTGCAATCTGTCCCTTTATGTACAGTTCCCCCTTACTCCAAAACAGATCCCAGTGGTCTAAGAATCTAAATCCCTGCCCCGTGCACCAGTTCCTCAGCCACACATTCAGGTCCCGTATCTCCCTGTTCCTGCTCTCGCCAGCACGAGGAACTGGAAGCAAACCTGAGATAACCACCCTGGAGGTCCTGCTTTTCAGCACTTTTCCGAGCTCTCTGAAGTCACGCTTCAGAATATTCATCCCTTCTTTCCGACATTGTTTTGTGCCAACATGCACTACAACTTCCGGCTGTTCACCTTCGCCCTTGAGGATTTTCTGCACTCTGTCTGTGATCCTATATCCTGGCACCAGGACGTCGGCCTCTTTGGTTTTGGCTCAAAAGCACTTTTTGCTTCGCAAGCCAGTCCACTGCTGAGTGCGTTAACGACTTCTGTCCCAACAGCTTCTAAGTGGGTGAACCTGTTCTCAAGAGGTACAACACCCGGGGACCTTTGTATTCCATGTTTCCTTCCCTTTCTCTCAGTCACCCACCTTCTCTCTTCCAGTACCTTAGGTGTAAACAATCTTATTGTAGGACTTGTCGAGGAACGACTCAGTTTCTCGGACGAACCTGAGGTCATCCACTTGCTTCTGCAGTTCCCCAACATGGTCCTTCAGGAGCTGTACCTGGATGCACTTCTCACATTTGTAGCAGCCAGAGGCACAAGCAGTGTCCTTGACTTCCCACATACCGCAAGCATCACACTGAATCAGTTTCCTTGACATTTCCTTCTTTCGTCTCTCCCTCTCCAGCGTTTGGTGTGGCGTCCTCCCTCAGTCTCCTTGCCGAAGACTCTCAAGCCAAAGACTCATACTTTACTCATAAGGCACTTCCCTCAGAGAGCAGCCTTGCTTATATTGACTGATAAATTGCCAAATTTACCAATTTACAAACCAAATTCCTCAGTTTTAAACTGTTTTCCCACCTGTGACTTACTCACCTTTCCCACGGGCTTCAGCCAATCAGCTCTTCTCCCTGCTTTGTTGCTGCTTGTCCAAGATCCACGTAAGCTCTGGGCTAACTCTGGCTGCTTTTTGGCACTCTTTTTAATCTGCTTTCCCCCTCTGACTCAACTCTGACATGTAGCTTCAGCCAATCAGCTCTTCTCCCTGTTTCTCTTTGTTCACTGGGGATAATGCATATTATAATTGGTTAGACATGTTTTAAGTGTTTATATCTTTGAAATCGCTAATAATAATTTTTAAATATTTTATTTTATTGACTTTTATTCCGACGGGTGGCACCATGAGCCAGCAGCCTCGCCAGCAAATGTTCGTCCTTTCGGATATTTTTGTTGTTTTAGTATGCCTAAAAGTGTGTTTTAGTGTGTTTTAATGTGTGGGGTGGGGGCGGGGAACGGGGAAACTGTTTTTCAGTCACTTACCTTTGTGGAATGCAACTTTTCTCCTAATCGCATTTTTACCCTCCCTCACAGCCTAACAGCTTAGATTGGTGCGGCCTCTCCCGGAGTCGGGCCCGGAGCTTCTTCAGCGGGCGCAGCATGGACTTTCCATTGCAAAGCCTGGGATCCCTTGCTGGGGATCGTCAGAGAAGAGTTCCAAACGCCGGACTGCGGCCTATAACATCGTGAAGCGCCGTCTCCAGTAGGAAGCGGCCAATTCGGGACCGCCAAGCCGCAGAGTGTCCGTTCGTCCCGATGTCGGAGTTTGGATCATCCCGACGAGAACATAGCGTATAAACTTCCAAGTTTATATGATATGCTACATGCAGATGAGGTTTGTTGATAATGTATATAATGACAAATGCAAAACCTTGAATTAAAATTAAATACAAAACTGTCCCTGAAAAATTGACTATTTCCTTAGTAACATTTTTTTTCCACCTTTAACAGTATTTCAAATTGATTGTTATGATGTCACCCAAAGAAAAATGAATGCAAATCCCACACACTGACTAATGCCTTGGCTTTTTATTCCCTTTTAATTAATTGCTTTATTTGCAAATACTTACTCTCATTTGTTCAAGACCTGAGGCATACCTGTCCTGAACATTATAAAGGCACTTGGAGAATCTCCAATTTAATAGTATGGGCAAATGAAGTGAATGACTTGCTGTCTCTTAGCTTCCTTCTATTGTAAGATTCATAACATTGTTTGAAGTCATTTCCCCTTTTGATGCTTCTTCTGTCACGTTTGTGCAGTGTATTATCAAATTTATTTGGCCTTCAGCTGATGCTTCACAAATTCCTTCAGCTGAAAACATATTTATAATTGCTTGATATTGTCCAAATCTGTAATTTGTGATTTTGGCAACAATCCCATTCTGTTAGTTATGACCTTCTACAGATCCAGATAAATATTTTTAATTTAGAATTCAATTGGAAAAAAAGTTTGCAAGAAATCTTTGTCATATATTGTGTTCATCTTGCTTTTAATGGTCATATTTACTGGCACCAACAAATCCTGCTTTTATATAAGAAAGCAAGTTGAGCTTGCTAACATGAACGAGTAATTTCTTGTGGCAGAATGGAGAATTAAGACCTTGTATCCACCCCCACAGTCATAGTCATAGAAGGTCATGTAGTGTGGTAACAGGTCCTTCGGCCCAACTTCCCATGCAGCCGACATGTCCCAACTACACTTATGCCACCTACCTGCATTTGGCCCATATCCCTCTAAACTGTCCTATCCACTTCCCTGTCTAAATGTTTCTTAAATATTGCTATAGTACCTGCCTCAACTACTTCCTCCAGCATATACCTACCACCCTTCTCGTGAAAAAACTATTCCCTCAGGTTCCTATTAAATATTTCCCTTCTCATCTTAAACCTATGATTCTCTGCTTCTCCATTCCCCATACTCTGGGCAAGAGACTCTGTATGTCTACCTGATCTATTCATCTCATGATTTTGTATACAGATACTGTCTGTCCTGCAGAGTACTCCCAGCATTATGATTTTAGTTTGCAATGTTGTTGCTTTTTGAGGAGCTTGGACATCAATTGTATGCAGAGGGCTCGATTCTTGTATGCACCTGGCATTGCACTGATTACGTGGATGTGCAATTACAGGTGACACCCATGAAACTAGCAGTTCTGCTCGTTTCCTTGTGCAGTTCTCATGTTCATAAGTAATAGGAGCAGAATTAGGCTATTCGGCCCATCAAGTTTATGCCATTCAATCATGGCTGAACTATTGTTCCCTCCTAACCCCGTTCTCCTGCCTTCTCCCCATAACCACTGACACCTGTTCTATCAGTTAGCCGGGTTTAAATGTCCCTTTATACAATGAGGTGAAGGAATCCTAGGCCTCAGTCTAGACTGCACGCAAAACCCCATCCAGCATGTCGCAAAGAAGAAGGCCATCTGAAGGCTCCGCTGATGCTTGGAGCTGCAAACCCAAGACTCAAAAGAGTTGTTTGCGCACTGTGCAGTGACAACACAGCTCAACCTTCTCCAACTTTTCCCCAGGATGGAATAATCATATATTACAGTGCATAGCTTTAAGGCGAGTGGGGCGAGGTCTAAAGGAGATGTGTGTCACAGGTTTCTTTATGTAGAGAATGGTGAATGTGCTGCCAGAGGTAATGCTTGAGGCATATACCATAGTGGTGGTATTTAAGAAACTTTTGGATCGGCATCCCAGGCCTTCCAAGAGACTTTGGGCTGCGTTCCAAATACTGTGCTTGTTCCCTCACTCAACTCCTATGCATTCCTGACTGCTAACTCAACCTAACAAGGCCTAATGAACTCCAGCTCTCTCCATCTTCACTCCCACGCCACCCTCAATTTTTTCTGCAGCATACTTTTAAGGATGAACATGATGTGCTCTCCAAAGCTCGACACGTGTTCATAATGTGCTCTTCTTGGACAGGAGAGTCTCAGGATGGGTTTGGATTATACCCAATGGTAAGGGTGTTGCAGACTATCTTGATCATTCAACCTGCTCCAGCAGTTAATGACCAGCAGGTAAAGCCATTTCCTTCCATGAAAATGAAGTTTATTCCAAATGCTTTACTCCATTCGGATATATATATATATATATTGCGTTTTGCATATGCCTTTGTGAAGAATGAGTCCTATAGTAGGCCCAGTCTAGACTGCACGCTGCAAGCCCAAGAATCGAAAGAGTTGTTTGCGCATTGTGCAGTGACAATGTAGCACAACCTTCTCCAACCTTTTCCTCAGCATGGAATAATCAAATACTAGAGGGCATAGTATTAACACGAGAGGGGCAAGGTATAAAGGAAGTGTGCGGGACAAGTTTTTTTACACAGAGAATGGCAAGTGCCTGGAACGCATTGCCAGAGGTAATGGTTAAGGTAAATATGATTGTGGACATGTAAGAGTCTTTTAGATAGGCGCTGGACTAGTAGGACCCGTTACAGGAAGCCTGGTCCCCCAACGGAATCTATTCCCCAACGCAATATTCCACCACTCACCCGTTCCCCCAACGCAATATTCCACCACACACCCATAGCCCCTAACTGCACACGCACGGCTCATTTCCCCTCATCCCCAAGCATTCCCTCCCCCTCCTCTTCATGTGTGGGAGGGGAGGAGGGAAGTGGGGTGTGTGGCGGGAGAGGAGGGAGGTATGGGGTGAGAGGGGAGGAGGGGTGTGTGTGAACGGGGAGGTGTAGGAAGGATGGGGAGAGGTGTGCTGTGGCAGGAGGGGGGTGTGGGTGGAGGGGGGTGTGTGAGGGAGGGGGGGTGTGTGGGGAAGGGTGTGTGTGTGGGGGAGACGGTGTGTGTGTGGGTGGGGTAGTGTGTGTGGGGAGGTTGAGGAGGATGGGGGGGTGTGGGGGCGGGGGTTGTGGGGGCAGGTGGGTGTGAGGGTGGGGGGTGAGTGAGTGGTGGGGAGTTGTGGGGGGTGGGGGGTGTGTGGGCGGGGGGGTGGTGAGCTCAGACAAAAGATGGGGAAGAGCCATGGGGGAGAGGGGAGCATGAGGGGGGAGGGGGGAGGAGCCAGCGAGACCAGTGGGGTAGTGGCTGGAATTGGTGGTATGATGGGGACTCACAGCGGACGCTGGTCACTGGTCATTCTCCTCTGCCGGGATCAGAGTCTCTGCTTTCCATTTGGTGACATCTGCAACATATCCGACTCCGGGCTTGGCTGGGACACCGACTCAAGGCTGGGCTGGGTCTCCCATGCTGGTCTTGGCTGGGCTGGGCACGATCTCCGACGCTGGGCTGCTTGGGGCGGGACTGCTTGGGGCGGGTCTGCTGCTTGGGGCGGGTCTGCTGCTTGAGGCTGGGCTGCTGCTTGGGGCTGGGCTGCTGCTTGGGGCTGGGCTGCTGCTTGGGGCTGGGCTGCTGCTTGGGGCGGGGCTGCTGCTTGGGGCGGGGCTGCTGCTTGGAGCGGGGCTGCTGCTTGGGGCGGGGCTGCTGCTTGGGGCAGCTGCTTGGGGCAGGTTGCTCTTTGGGACGGGGCTGCTTTAGGTCCCTCCGAAAGTCCGTTTGGAAACCTCCGATAGCCATCCTCAGCTCCAGAAAAGACGCAATGGCGCAGGAAGGGGAGGACCGTCCCGGGGATTGACAGGGGAAGAAACTAATCCGCGCAGCGCTGACTGTCAGGAGAAGAGATCGATCTGGCATGCGCAGTTTTAAAAATGTTTAAATCTCATTAACATTTACGACATTCAACCGATCGGAACGAAACTTGGTGCATTCGCAGCATAGGAGAACGGTGAGTGAACTGGCAAAAAAATTGTAGTGCTATCGTGAACAGCTTTTGTGCAAACAGAATGACCACTAAACCGGAAGAAACAAGATCAGAGTTTGAGTTATGTGTAGAAGATATGGGGGGATATGGATTCTTTGCAGGCACTCTTAAGAGTATAATGGCATCATGTACAGCACAGACATTGGGGACTGAAGGGCTTATTCTTGTGCTGTACTCTTCTATGTTCTAACCTAACGATACACTACAATAAATAATTATTTCCAGCTGGAAAAAAAACAGACTATTTAAGGAAATCCTAATTTCAGGTCTGATTTGTCATTCTGATTCAGGTACTCAAACAGTGGTGAATCCTGGCAATTGGGCACTTCTGACCTAATTGAGAATCCACAGAAGGCCACTGCCTTCTCACTCCAGAACTATCAGTTTGTCTGTCTCTAGTTTTTGCTTGTCTGCTGAACGAGTTTCTCATTCAGACACAGCCTCTGGGTCTTCAGCTTATTTAACTCCTCAAGGATGTCTCTGCATCCCATCAATGGTTAGCCTACCGGAAATGTACATACTGTAGCTCTCGCAGGAACCTGTTTCAGCCAACAGAGCCACACTGAACAGCTGCCCACTCCGCCAGGAAAGCCGGGGTGATGGGATCTGCTTCTGGTAAAGATGGCGCCCAAGCCAGGTGACTCTTTGTGTGCTGGTCACAGAAGTGGATCTGCAATCACGCATTACAATCGTGATTGTACATAGAGAGTGGTGAGTGCCTGGAATGCACTGCCAGAGGCGATGCTTGAGGCTAATACGATAGTGGCATTTAAGATAGTGGTTCCCAATTTTTTTTAGCTCATGGCCCCCTTGGGATCTTTTAATTTTTTTGTGGCCCCCCCTGGCATTATCAGCGGAAAAAGAGTACTTCAATATTTTAATACCTTCCATAAAAATATCAGTGCCTATTAATTGCACATATATTCTCTTTTATTCTATTCCACAAACATCAAAAATATTTCAACTAAATAGATTTCAATTTATTAGAACTGAAATTTAGGAGGCAACAGGGTGGTAGCTCTGTGGCCCCCTTAATTGAACCTGTGGCCCCCAAAATCCCAACATTTTTCTGTGGCCCCCCTGAAATTTGCCATGGCCCCAGGTTGGGAATCACTGATTTAAGAGATATTTGGATGCTCTCCAAGGTCCACTCTTTTAAACCTCTACTCCAACAGATTCCCTTCACCATGTATCTGCGCACCGTGGATGGCTCGATTGTAAACATGTATAGTCCTTCCGCTGACTGGTTAGCGCACAACAAAAGTTTATCACTGTACACTGGTACACATGACAATAAACTAAACTAACAATTTCTTGAATAAAAATTATTCCAGTTCAAAAATATTTCTCAAAAATCAATAACATGCATTGAATATTTTGATGCTACATGCTTTCTTCAAGCAAAGATGTTTTAAATAATTAAAGAATACATTCTGATAAATGAAATAGAAATCAAATATCATGATTTTCTTATAGATTCATAGGTAGTTAACTGTAACAGCCAGAGATCATGAGCCTATCCATAACCATGGTTTAATTTTCTGTTCTGAGCACATACAATTAACATCAAAGGACCGTCAAAAATGGCACATTCCCGGCAGGCTAACCATTGATGGGGTGCAGAGACATACTTGACAGTCAAAAGTATGTAGGAAGGAACTGCAGATGCTGTCAGTCTGAAGAAGGGTTCCAACCCGAAACATCACCTATTTGTTTTCTAAGGAGATGCTGCCTGACCCACTGAGTTACTCCAGCATTTTGTGTCTATCTTTGAAAATCAAAAATGACTCCTCTGATCCGTCAATGTACTCTGATCCTTCAAGATGTATCAGGTTGTTTAAGGCTACAGCAGGATATAGATTAGATGGAGTGCTGACACATGGATATTAAGGCCAGCAAGTGTGAGGTGATGTATGTTGGGAAGTCAAATAGGGATAGGAAAAGTACAGTAAATAAGAGGGTATTGAAGGATGTTTCCTTCTTTTTCCTTCAGAAAGTTAATTTTTCCCAATTAATTGAGAGCCTTGGGAAATCAAGGAAATATATTGCAAGAAATCTATCTGGTGTGTTTTAGAAGGTGCACTTTTAGAGCATATAATTTTACTATTGGCAATGGAAAAGTTCAATATTAGTTTTCAAACAATACATTTTCTGTGCTAATAGCATTAATGTTGTAAGATCTATTTTTATTGAACTGTATAGTTTACTTTTGTATGAGAAAATGATTTCACACAAGCAAAAGGGAAATCTTGCTGGTGCGACAAACATGGGCAGAGCAAGATGCCAAACATGACCCTGGAAGCACCGAAGCAGGCCATTTGGCCGGTGCAGTCACTACTACCCATCCAACTCCTATTAGTCCTAACCTGATCCCATTTTAACCTCTAGAAAGAAACTGCAGTTACCGGTATGGTATGGTACTTTATAGTTTGGTATGGTACTGTAAGGTACAGTATGGTACTTTATGGTATGTTACGGTACTTTATGATATTGAAGCCGAGGTGGAATGCAGAGGCCCCCTAACCAAGTCTGGTGTATGATAGCCCCCAATAAGAGCTTTTATGGACAACCTTACCATCATCACAACATCGGTCTCAGGAAGTAGGTGGATCCTATAAGGTCTTGAGAAACTTATCACCTGGGCAAGGATGAGCTTCAAGCCAACAAAGTCAAGGTCCATGGTGCTGAAGAAAAGGGAAGGTGACTGACAGAGTCCGGAACTGCCATTCCCCCCATCACTGAGCAACCTGTCAAGAGTTTGGTGAAGGTTTTTGACGCAACTCTGAAAGACTCTGCTGCCATTCAATAGTCCATCAAAGACCTTGAAGCCTGGCTCACCAAAGTCGACAAGTCAGGTCTGCCAGGCAGAATCAAGGCCTGGATCTATCAGCATTCCATCCTGCCCCGAGTCCTGTGGCCTCTGCTGGTTTATGCTGTTCCATTGACCACAGTTGAGTCCCACGAAAGGAAGATCAGTGGCTTTCTCCGCAGGTGGCTTGCCTTCCCCGCAGCCTCAACAGTGCCGCACTGTATGGGACCAGTAACATCTTGCAGCTCCCATTCAGTGGCCTCGCGGAAGCTCCCATTCAGTGGCCGCACTGTCAACTATGGGACCTTATATAGACAGGTGTGTGCCATTCCAAATTATGTCCAATCAATTTAATTTACCAAGTTGCAGAAACATCTCAAGGATAATCAATGGAAACAGGATGCACCTAAGCTCAATTTTGAGTGTGATAGCAAAGGGTCTGAATACTTATGTAAATGTGATATTTCAGTTATTTATTTTTAATTACTTTGCAAAAGTTTGTGAACACCTATTTTCGCTTCTTCATTCTGGGGTATTGTGTGCAGATTGATGATAAAAAAGAATTTAATCCATTTTAAAATAAGGCTGTAACTGAACAAAATGTGGAAAAAGTGAAGGGGTCTGAATACTTTCTGAATGCACTGTACATGCTAGTGGCAATTTACAGTGATCAATTCACCTACTGTCCGACACCATTTTGAGTTGTGAGAGGAAACCAGAACACCTGGAGGAGAACCATGCATTCACAGGGAAAACCTGCAAACCCCATAGGTCATGATTGAGCCCAGGTTGCATGAGGTGTGAGTATCAGCTCTTTTAGCTGTGACATTGTAGAGCTCTGAAACATAATGCAAAAGATGAGCTCTGTGTCACCTACTAAAATACCTTGAGCAGCAGTGAGAAAAAAACATTAATGCAATGTAAAAATCATAGCGTAAAGTCTATAATAATACTTACATTTGAAAATTTAACAAAGTCACCCCAAGACAATATAGGCATAAATGCACTATTGATCTACAAGCCTCCTTGAGAATTATCCGTTCAAAGTGGTTTCTGTATTTTTTAACAGCAGTCACAAAATATGCAGGAAAGTTTAAAGAAATATTAATTCTTTAATGATTCAAAATTTCCTTTCAAATTAAGCAATAACCAACAAAGAAGCAATTTCAATCATGTATGGTGGGATTGCTCAAATCATATATATTATGTATGGTGGGATTGCTCAAAACTATAATCTAAACATTTTTTTGGATTTGTCTTTTTTTTAAGTCCTTTCACCGTTTAGTGCACAAATTAGGCTGTAAAACGTAAATCTTTCCAAAATAAAGAATATAATTCTTCTTATGGACAGGACAATAAGGAACTGGAAATAAATAGTATAACAAAAAGGAAGGTACTGGAGAAATTAAGATTAAATTAAACATTTTAATTTAAAAAATACTTCACATCCCAAGCTATAAAAAGTGGTGACTGTATAGAAAGTTGAAGCAATAGTAAGATTGTCTAAGGAACTTACGTTTCTCGCCATGCTTCTTTAAAAAAAGTCCTCATAAATGATTAATTTTAATAATTTATGAATATTGTACACGTGTAACTCCTCCTTAAGATTCACCTACAAATAAACAGAGTTCCTCTACTTCAATCATATGAGTAACCCAAAATGTCACCTATTCCTTCTCTCCAGAGATGCTGCCTGTCCCACTGAGTTACTCCAGCTTTTTGTGTCTATCTTCGGTTTAAACCAGCTTCTGCAGTTCCTTCTTCCACATATGAGCAGCTTATACTTTCAAAGACCTCCAATCAGGCTTTCTAATATGTCTATCGTGTTTCTGGGAAAGAACCAGCACATTGGAGAGAAGAGCAAGTAAATTTATAAAACATGGAAGGAACTATAGATGCTGATTTAAACTGAAGATAAACACAAAAAGCTAGAGTAACTCAAATTCAAATTTCACGTTCAAGTTCAAGTTCAAATTTATTTGTCACATACACCATAAGGTTCAGTGAAATGTAATTTACCATACAATGTTACAATTAAAAAAGGACATAATATACAACATAATTCAACACAGACATCCACCACAGCATTCTTCACTGTGGTGGAAGGCAATACAGTTCAGACAGTCCTCCTCCTCCCTAATTCACCCGTGGTCGGGGCGCTGACCCTCTGTAATCGCCGCTATGGATGGCCCGATGTTCAAGCCCTCTGGTCGGGACGTCGGGACAGGTCAAGCACACCCCGCGGCCTACAGCTCCCAAATCGGCCACCTCCTTATTGGGGAACGCGGCTTCAAGATGTTGTAGGCCGCAGGCCGGTGGTCGGAGCTCTTCTCCGGCGACCCCCGGCGAGGGATCGCCCACTCCACGATGGAAGGTCCGCTCCACACCTGCCGCCAGAAGCTCCACAGACTGAGGCTCCAAGATGTTGTAGGCCGCAGGCCAGCGGTCGGAGTGCTTCTCCTGTGACCCCCGGCAAGGGGGTCCGAGATGTTAAAGTCCCCGCTGCACGGCCGCTGAAGCTCTGGGCCCGACTCCGGGAAAGGCCGCACCAAACCAGCTGTAAGGGGGGGCGAAGAAGCAACAAGGAAGAAAGTCGCATCTCCGTCGAGGTAGGTGCCTGAAAACGGTTTCCCCCTATTCCCTCCCACCACCCCCTACACAAGACATACAATGAAACACTAAAACATACTTTTGGACGTACTAAAAAAACAAAAAATATCAAAACAACGCACCTGAGGCAGCCGACTCGCTGTGCCACCAGAACCAGAGCGGGACAGACAGCATCTTTGGAGAAAAGGAATGGTTGATGTTTCCTTCCTGAAGAAAGGCCTCGACCCGAAACGTCACCCATTCCTTCTCTTTATAAAACATTGGTTCGCCACAACGGGAGTATTGAGCACAGTTTTGGTTGCCACACCATAGGAATGCTGGAATTGCACTGGAGAAGGTACAGAGGAGAATCGCCAGGATGTTGCCTGGAATGGAGCATTTCCGTTATGAGGGGAGACCCGTCAGGCTGGGTAAATAGCAAGAACCTTTCCCCCTTATTAGAGGTGTCTAAAATTGGAAATCATAACTTTAGCGTTAAGAAGTCGCGGGTAACTGAAGAAAAACGTTATCGCCCAGAAGTTAGTTGAAATTTGGAATGCACTTGATGAGGGGTGCTCTCCTCTCTCAACATTTAACAAGTATCTGGACAAACACAAAGGAGTAGAAAGTATCTTTGATCGGACCCCTTTACCGGACTTTATTTTGCACTAAACGTTATTCACATTCTTCCCTTTATCATGTATCTGTGCACTGTGGGTGGCTCGATTGTAATCATGCATTGTCTTCCCGCTGACTGGTTAGAATGCAACAAAGCTTTTCACTATACCTTGGTGCACGTCACAATAAACTAAACTAAATCTCAAAGCTACAGACCAAGTATAGATACAGTAAACGAGATTTGTTTACTTAGTTAGTATGGAATGGTGGGCTGAAAGTCCTGTTTCACTTTCTGACTATGCCTAGGCTGCCATGTTCTCCATGTAATTTAACCATCCAAAGAAAATGAAACAAAGAAAGACTAAGTATAAAAATCATTCAAAATTACATTGTACTGAGTCGGCCCGCAAACTTCTTCTCAATTATCTTGTAGCTAGGGTAACTTACAATAAAGAATTAATTAACCTGTGCTCTAGTCTACGATACACAGCACAAAACATTTAATGCGTATTATTTTATAATTTACAAGTGTAGGCAGCATACAATGGAAAATAAATGGAACGTCTCAGCAATGCAAATCTTCACCTCCCACTTTAAAGCAGTGCTATTCAAGACACAAGATGAGTAATTTTCCAGTTAGAGGCAAACAAAATCCCTTGTTCACTTTGATTTATTAAGATTTGAAACCTTGCATGTCCAGTGAGTCAAAATATGGCATTGAAGAAAATGTACAGAGCATTGTCTGAGCACCCATATAATTGCAAAACTTCACACATTTTTATCATGTGCACTTATTGTATATAATAGCAAATTTGCCACGTTAACAGACAAGTAGAAACATGGAACTGCAGATACTGGTTTACAACACAAGACACAAAATGCTGGAGTTACTCAGCTGGCCAGGCAGCATTTCTGGAGAACATGGATAGCCGATGATTCGGGACAGGACCCTCCTTCCCACTGCAGATGAGTAGACATGTGCTGTAAGAAATCTCACCATGGTTCCCTGCATTATCTTTACCTAAAGCAGCCATTGAGTTAAGAACAGAATTACTGAGGTTTCAGGCATTATGTCACTTATGTTCCATGAAGTTACTATATATAAAATTACCCTCTTAAATCTGTTATAGGTGGCGGGCTAGCAGAGTCCAGTGCAGATGTGAAAGGAAGCAGAATTTGCACCAAACAGATTTGTAAAGTGAGCTAAGACAGAAGGGACAGGAACATTTTGATGCTATGAAGCAGAAGTGGACAACATCATGAATGAACTAAATTGGAAGCGCTTATGATGAGATTGTTCTTTATCTATGGTTTTATCCTTTACATCAGGATTAATATCATGCAGACCTTTTTGCAACTTCGAATGGTCAGTGCCTTAAAAGACTGTTTGCTTTTCAAAGTTTAATGGAGAAACAGCAGTTGCAACCCACTTCCACCAGGAGAATTCGGAATATTGTGAGCAGTTTTGGGCCCCATATCTAAGGATGTACTGTAGCATTGGAGAAGGTCATGGGGAGGTTTACAAAAATGATATTTAATTTAGTTTAGTTTAGTTTAGTTTAGTTTAGTTTAGTTTAGTTTAGTTTAGTTTAGAAATACAGCATGGAAACAAGCCCTTGAGCCTACTGGGTTCGCACCGACCAACAATCGCCATACGCTTGTTCTACATTCTCCCAGTTTAGCATCCTATGTACATACAATTTACAGAAGCCATTTAACATACAAACCTACAAATTGGAATGTGGAAGGAAACCAGAGCTTCTGTAGAAACCTATGTGGTCACTGGGAGAACATATAAATTCTGGACAGACAGCAGGATTGAACCTGGGTCTCTGGCGCTGTAAGGCACGAACTCTACCAACGCACCACTGTGCCACCCGGGGATGACTGGGTTAACGTATGAGGAGCACTTTTTTGTCTCTGGGCCTGTATATACATTGGGGTTTAAAAGCATGAGGGGGTATCTCATTGAAACCTACTGAATAATGAAAGGCCTGGATTAGCAATGTTACAAAATTTTGAGATTTTAAAAATCAAGTCTGCAATTTATCCCATCAGATAAAGCATAACAATGTTTAATTTGACACCAAATTCACTTTCATATCTCAAGTATTAAAAAAGTTATGGCCATTTTCATACTCGGAAATTAGCATCTTGTTCCCTATTGATTTTCAATGGACATTACAAAAAAGCTGTGATCTTGGATAGTCAAAAGCCCATTTCTTAAGGAAAGATTAACATTTTTAAATAGCCTAAGTGTCCAAAGATTATTCACAAATAATTCACAATATAACATGATTTTTATATCTAATTTACATTAATTTATAGGCCAAATGGAAGGAATTTAGTGTTCAATTGCTGTAAATAAATGCCCATTTAAATCGGCTTTCTAGTGGGTTCATGTGAACGCGCTGGTTTAGAACGTTGACATCGTGCTGGATTAGTGCCCTCAAATGCCGAGAAAAATACTGCGGGATATAAAAAGCCCAAAATGAACTACTCGCTATAGATAACTTGATATACAGGGTTATATATATGCCCCATTTAATGTAAAAATAAGGTACATACCTTTAATTGTTTGCTTTATAAAACCCTGGGGCTGCGAGAGGTTGCGGAGTGAGACAGTAATTTTAAAACTATTATAACTATATTATCGAGGCCTATAAAACTAATAATACCTTTTGCGACCGGGTCTTGCAGCGATTTTTCGTTAATGATTTACTAGGCTGAACATCTGCGATTAGAACAGCCTAGTAAAAATCGCGTTTTAAACCCGCCCCCTCCAAACAGCGCCAAAATCGCGGACATGGCTGTGGGCAGATTCCCAATGACGATTCAGGTAGGTTTTGTAACATACCTACCTGGATAGAGTAGATGTGGAGAGAATGTTTCCAGTAGTGGGCAAGTCTAGAACCAGAGACCACAGCCTCAGAATTAAAGGATGTACACTTAAAATGGGGATGAGGAGGAATTTCCTTAATAGAGGGTGGTGAATCTGTGGAATTCATTGCTATAGCCAGCTGTGGAGGCCAAGTCATTGGATATTATTAAAGTGGAGATTGATAGGTACTTGATTAATAAGGGTGTCAAAGGTTATGTGGAGAAGACAGGAGAAAGGGGTTGAGAGGAAAGATTAGATCAACCATGATTGAATGGCATTGGTGAATGGCCTAATTCTGCTCCTATATCTTATGGTTTTATTTGTACATATGCAAAAATCTTAAGCTGTTATTGGTTGTGAAGAAATGTCACCTTTGACATGCATCACAGCTGCCATTTCCTCACAAAATCGGTCAATATGTTTTGAGCTGCTATATGAGGACTAGTTTTTATCCCAACATTTTGGATTGATAACCTTTCTTCCAGATGTCATGGACCTGACTATTAACTGTGTTTGCCTCCCGCAGAAACTATCTCAATACTTTCAATATTTTCTATTAAGAAATAAAACCATCTGTGTAATAATATAAATATTCAAACAGCAAATATTGAATTATTGTGATATTCTCAAACAAATGATGTTTGTGCGATATTTTCAACAAAGCCAAAACCAGCATATTAAATTATTTTACATACTTATTTAATGCATCATTGAAGCCGAAATTCTACAGGAAGAAGTTTGTTCGAGCTAGACAATCCTTGGAGGCAAACTAACTTATAAGCCTGCAGAGAATTATGAGTCAGCACCATTTCTATGTATGTTTAAGCATACTGGTTTATCATTAAATTAAAATTAACTTGGATAAATAGGCAATAGGTGCCCTAAAACTGTGACACAGAATTGTTTCAATTTCCATATACTAAAAGAGCCAACCCATTCCTTCTCTCCAGAGATGCTCCCTCTCCAGCTAAGTTGCTCCAGTACTTTGTGTCTCCACACAATTATACTAGTTTCTACTTTAAATTAAAAATAATGCAAGCACCAAAGTACTTACAAAAACTTTTACAAAGTAAAATACAAAAAACTAAGTTGAAAACTAATGAGACTAAAAAGACTGAAAACTAAAGTACTAAAAAAAGATTGAAAACTAAAGTACTAAAAAATAGATTAATCAATGTTTCAGAAAATATACATGTATCTATGTACAGACATCTACCTCTTTGGTGAACCTCGGACTAGCCATGATCGAACTATGTTGGCTTTACCTTGCACTAAATGTTATTCCCTTATCATGTATCTATACACTGTAAATGGCTCAATTGTAATCATGTACAGGTGCACAACCTTTTATCCGAAAGCCTTGGGACCAGACACTTGTCGGATTTCGGACATTTTCGGATTTCAGAATGGAAGATTTTTAGCGTAGATTAGGTAGGTAGCGCGGGCGGCTTGAAAAGTCTGGAGCTGCTGCCTCCTCCCGGGTGACCGGGAGACTCATTGCATAAATGTTAGTCAGTTAGTTTGGAGGGATTTTATGTGGTGGTGGTGGAGTCGGGGTGAAGGGGGAAACTTTAATTCTTAGTCCCCTACCTGGTCGGCGACTCCCAACCTCGCGGAGCTGGGGGCTCCGTCCGGCCGCGGGCGGCGCCGGTTGGAGCTCCGACCCCGGCAACTCTACCCCTGGCTGCGAGGCGCTCCAAATCCAGCGCGGCCCGCGGCCGGACGTCAAGCTCCGAGAATGTCGGGAGTCGGCGGCGTCGCAGCGCTGGGATACCAGCGGGGAGCGGGCAATGCCTTACCGGGGTCGCCGTTCAAGCTCCGGAGCGCTGTGGCCGCCGACACACAACTCGCGGAGCGTCGCTGGATTTGGAGCCGCGGAGTTGGGGGCTCCGTCTGGCCGCGGGCGGCGCCGGTTGGAGCACCAACCCCGGCAACTCTACCCCTGGCTGCGCGGCTCCAAATCCAGCGACGCTCCGCGATGTTGTGTGTCGGCGGCCACAGCGCTCCGGAGCTTGCCGCACGGCGACCCGGTAAGGCATTGCCCGCTCCCCGCCGGTATCCCAGCGCTGCGACGCTGCCGACTCCCGACATTTGCGGAGCTGGGGCGTCTGGCCGCGGGCCGCGCTGGATTTGGAGCGCCTCGCAGCCAGGGGTAGAGTTGCCGGGGTCGGAGCTACAACTGGCGCCGCCCGCAGCCCCAACGGCCACAGCGCTGCGGAGCTTACTGCACGGCGACCCGGTAAGGCATTGACCGCTCCCCGCCTCTCCGACCAGGTAGGGGACTAAGAATTAAAGTTTACCCCTTCACCCCCCTTCACATAAAAGCCCTCCAAACTAACTGACTAACATTTAAGCAATGATTTACAGATGTTTAAGCGTCTCCCGGTCTCCAGGGAGGAGGCAGCCGCTACAGTAGTACAGACCTGGGTTGACCGTGGGTCGTTTTGGGTCAAGTTTGGCGCCAAACGCGAGCTTTGGTGCGCAGACGACATCTGGAAAAAATGGCCGGTTTTCGGAGCTTTTCGGTTTCTGGAACACTGGATAAAAGGTTGTGCACCTGTACTGTCTTTCTCCTGACTGGTTAGCACACAACAAAAGCTTTTCACTGTACCTCGGTATACGTGAGAATAAACTAAACTAAACTAATTAAGAATGGAATGGATAAATTCAGGATGCTTGTCTCAAATTCTCACAACACTAAGGTCTTCAGATAGCTTCCAATGTTCTAAAAACTAATTTTTATGGTAATGAGACTTTAACTAATAGATTACCAGTAATTACTGACGACAAATAATTAAAAGACTATTATAATACCATCTAATTTATTCAGTATATAGATGCTAATTGGTTCAACGGCATGGAAGAAACAATTCATTTTAGTGAATTGTATGATTCTTAGCAAACAGCAAGAAATTAAACACCTGCTTGCTTCTAACAATGGATGTGCTAATGGAAATGTCTTAAAGGGTTAGGTATTCTATTTTTTCTAAATTGCAAGATTTTTATTTTTAAATCAGCACTATCACATACCTCGACTCCATCCTATCCCCCCTGGTCCAATCCCTCCCTACTTATGTCCAAGACGCCTCACAAGCCTTTTGTCTCTTCAACAATTTCTGTTTTCCAGGCCCCCCCCACTGCCTCATCTTTACCATGGATGTCCAGTCAGTCTACACCCATCCCCCCCCCCCCCCCCCACTCAGTTTCTTCCTCGACCACAGAACCAGCCAATTTCTGTCCACCAATACTCTCCTCCGCCTAGCAGAGCTGGTCTTTACCCTCAACAACTTCTCCTTCCATTCCTCCCACTTCCTCCAAATCCAAAGCGTTGTTATGGGCACTCGCATGGGCCCCAGTTATGCCTGCCTCTTTGTAGGATATGTCGAACAATCACTGTTCCAGACATAGGCTGGCCCTATCCCCAAAATCTACCTCTGCTACATTGATGACTGCATCAGTGCTGCCTCCTGCACCCATGCAGAACTCACTGACTTCATCAACTTCATGACTAATTTCCATTCTGCACTCAAATTCATTTGGACCATCTCCGACTTCTCCCTATCATTTCTGGATATCATCATCTCCATCACATGTGACAGACTATTGACCGATTCTACTACAAACCTACTGACTCCCATAGCTACCTAGACTACACTTCTTCCCACCCTGCTTCCTGTAAAAACTCTATCCCTTATCCCCAATTCCGCTTTCTACGCAGCAACTGCACCCAGGATGAGGTTTATCATACTAGATCATCGGAGACGATCTGTTTCACTTAGACAAAAAAACAATAAAATCAAATAGTAAAATCTTTATTTCGCCAGGCGGGTGTGGCAGTAAACTCTTACAGTATGTAATATACAGATTATAATAATAATAATAATAATTTTATTTGTTAAGCACCTTAAAAACAACCAAAGCTGACCAAAGTGCTGTACAGAAAAAAGAAAACAAGCAAGACATCATAAAACAGGCAGAACAACAGAACATACAACTAACACGAGGCGCATAAACTACATACGAAAATCCAAACAATAAATTAAAAAAACATAAAACACGAGTATGAACAACGCAGCAAAACCAATCAAATAAAGTTAATAAACAATTCAACACCTCACTGGTCTACAAAGGCCACGGAGAATAGATATGTCTTCAGGAGTGACTTAAAAACAGCTAGAGAAGGGGCCTGTTTAACGTGCAGAGGCAATTCATTCCACAATCTCGGAGCCGACACAGCAAAGGCATGGTCCCCTCTGAGCTTCCGCTTAGTCCTTGGCTCAATCAGGAGCAGCTGATCATCTGACCTGAGAGAGCGGGAGGGCAAATAAGGGTGAAGAAGCTCAGATAGGTAGGACGGGGCAAGACCACTTAGGGATTTAAAAGTAAATAAAAGAATTTTAAAACGAATCCTATACTGAATAGGCAGCCAGTGGAGAGAGGCCAAAAGGTGTGAAACATGATCATGCTTTCGTGTGCCAGTCAAGAGACGAACAGCTGCATTCTGTACCATCTGGAGATGGGCGATATAGGTTCACTCTATCCCCACGCACAGAGGTAATGTTCAATCAGATATATTTATACCCCAATAATCAGCAATTCAGCAATACTTTATCTTACAGAGCATTGTTCAGCCCTTTTGCCTGTTAAGATTGACATGTTCTACTGAAAGAGGAAAGGTTAGCCCATATATGGTTATGCTAAAGAAGCTATTGTTTGCAGATTCAAGCACTCTTGTTTTTTGACCTTGTTGATCTATTGTTTGTACATTGCAACAATAGAGCAGAGGGAAAGAACCGTTGTCTGAACATTCTTCTGGTTGTTTATGTACTAAAGGAAAGCATTCATATATTTGTGCTGTTATCTCGCTAGTGTTATGGAAGAATGGCAAAAACATTTCTGTTATATGCTGATTTAAACCGAAGATAGACACAAAAAGCTGGAGTAACTCAACGGGTCTGACAGCATCTCTGGAGAAAAGGAAATAGGTGACATTTCAGGTCAAGACCTTCTTCAGACTGAGGAACAAGCCTGCTCAGCTTGAGAACAATTATTGTTGCCTGAACTTAAAGAACAACCATAACCCAATCATGTGAAAATTAAGCACCTTTTCAGCCACTCATGGTGTCGAGTGTGTTGGTGAATGTAAACTTGCAAACCATTTGCACTATATGATGTTATCCCATTAAAGACTTCTTTATAAGCCAAAGCATGTATGTACCTATGCAACAGTGCAAATACCCTGTGCATATATTTAATTAACTATTTACTTAAGTGCAAATATATGGGAGAATTCTCAGCAGAGAATATTTTGTAACCATTCTGACATACTCGTCCTGTTTTGAAAGGCTGATGGTAGAAAAATCAAATGACCCTTCCCGAATTAAACATTTAAACTGATGCCATCAATGTAAATACTGACATTCTAAATTCCGTTCACATCTTCTTCTTGTGTATGGCGTGCACAGCCTAAAGTTGTAGGACAACTTGTTCTATTTGATCTTATTTGATTGTGCACGCCAGGATGATTGCATTCGTCGAAACAGGGCAGATCACGTGAAGGTTGCAATCTCCCACCCCTTCACATCTACTATCCCCGTACCAATCCTGGATGCTTCTTTGAAAGATGCAAGCAAAGTGGACGCCAAAGAAATGAAGAATGCTATTACAGGTCCACCACCAATGGTCCGGCACCCTTGGCTCCAGAACCTTTCTGGATTATCAGTTTTGCCAGACCAACAGAGATCACGACCTGAGATGCCGGTCCACAAAGTCGGCAGCAGATGTCGGCTATGGGAACGGATCTGCCAGCTCGGTCTGAGCTGGAGTTCCAGAGCCCCAGCCGCAGGGGGCAAAGTTAACCCTCCGTACCTTCCGAAGTCCCGATGAGGTTGAAATCAGCCGCCTCACCCGTCTAGGAGCCTCATTTCTGAGGGTACTTCTGGGGGGGGAGATTTTGTCCAGATTTGGCCAGACCACCAGTTGCTGGAAAATCGGTGGTGGGTCTGTATTTTAACCTTATCCAATTCAGACTGCTCAAAAGGTGGAAGCATTTCATGCAGGTAATGAGATCAGATTGCTCAAAGGGGGAAGTATTTCATGCAGCGACTAAAGATAAAAGCAGAACAGAACTAATTTTCCAACTCCCTCTGCCTACTTACATGGTTAATTAAGTAGAAACTGTCAGAACATTGAGGCTAGAATCTCTGAAAAAGTAAAGCTAGCACTGTTGCTTCAAGACCTTTCTACTTTCGTGCGGGTAGGCCGATCAAATTAGTAAATTTATAAAATCAGATGTTATACTGTTCCAAACATCAATTTATACTCAATGTCTGCTTTGAACATAGCATATGATTATCTGCCTAATTTATGATGTTACGTTTCTTCATTTGTATCAGTCAACTTTAAAGGAATCAACTCCAGAGACTGAAACTGAAAGGAAAACTTTTAAAGCTCATTAATATTCTATTCGTTCAGTGTTGATAGAATAGGGTGTCAAAGGTTAAGGAATGGGCTACGCCCAGCCTACTGTATTGGAATGACTCAGTAACAATGTGTGCAAGGCCATAGCAACCAAGGAAACGGCAGTAATACCAATCATGGCGCTTTGTACAGAGAACAAAATGGATTTGTTGCTCTCCCATTTTAGGCTGCTAATTAATTCTTTTAACTGTTTTGTCCTATGAACCATCACAATAAACAGCTGTAACACAATAAACAGCTGTAGCACCCATTTATGCAAGCGTTGGTTTTAAGCAAACACATTAAGGGTGACAAAAATCAATTAAAGTTACTTTATCTTCCCCATGAATGTAGTTATCACATGCAATGCATTTCCTTTCAAAAGGATAGCAAGTAGGCACAGCATCCTTTCTTCTGGAATTACTCTTGATGAACCAATTATTTAATATTCTAAGAAAAGATACGGATAACTAAATACGCTTGAGTTTAAAAACGTAATGGATTTCTTGTGCTGACTTGTATGATTACCTCTCTCGTTTGGAGTTGCAGACAAAAAATGTTTATAAGTTAATCATGTTTATACGAATAACTTATTTCAGGGACAGTTTTCAACCTTAATAAAAACAGAAAATGCTAGAAATACTCAGCAGTTTAGGACACATCTGTGCAAAGAGAAACGGAGAAGATCTGGTCGCCCCATTACAGGAAGCATGTGGAGGCTTTATAGAGAGTGCAGAAGGATGTTGTCTGGATTAGAAGGTATTGGGACCTTTCTGTCCTGGGCCTCCTCCACTGTCAAATTGGAAGAACAGCATCTCTTATTTCACTTGGGCAGCTTACAACCCAGCAGTATGAACGTTGATTTGTCTAATTTCAAGTAACCCCTGCATTACCTCTTTCCCCCCTCCACCATCCTAGTCGCCCTACTAGTTCAGTGAAGAAAGCAAATAGTATGTTGGCCTTCATAGCAAGAGGATTTGAGTATAGGAGCAAGGAGGTCCCATTGGGTGCAGCTTTGGTCTCCTAATTTGAGGAAGGACATTCGTGCTATTGAGAGAGTGCAGTGTAGGTTCATCAGGTAAATTCCCAGGATGGCGGGACTGATATATGATGAGAGAATGGATCGAATGGGTCACTGGAATTCACTGGAATTTAGAAAGATGAGAGGGGATCTTATTGAAACATATACAATTCTTAAGGTATTGGACAGGCTAGATGTAGGAAAAATGTTCCCGATGTTAGGGGAGTCCAGAACCAGGGGTCACAGGTTAAGAATAAGGGAATTGCCATTTAGGACTGAGATGAGATGAGATGAGATGAGATGGTTGGAGCCAGTAATTGCTGCCTCACCATCAATCTGTCTGTCCGTTTCTTCTTTCTTGTTTTTTAGTATGTGTTAAATGTATGTTTTTAGTGTAATTTAGCTTGTTTTATGTGGGTGTGGGGGAGGGGATTGGGAAAAACGTTTTCTAATCTCTTACCTCAACGGAGATGCAATTTTTTCCATATCGTTTCTCCGTCCGCACTGCGGCCTAACATAGAGGAGTTGGCAGCCTTTGCTGGAGAACGATGAGGGAAGAAGGTTAGACTTTATTGCCTTCCATCGCAGTGAGGAATGTGGGAAATCCGCTGTGGTAGATGTTTATGTTAACTTTTATGTTGTTGCATGTCCTTTGAATCCTTTGAAACTTTTGAAACCTTTGAAAAACGTTTTCACCCAGAGAGTTGTGAATCTGTGGAATTCTCTGTCACAGAAGGCAGTGGAGGCCAATTCACTGGATGTTTTCAAGAGAGAGTTAGATGTAGCTCATAGGGCTAATAGAATCAAGGGATATGGGGAGAAAGCGGGAATGGGGTACTGATTTAGGATGATCAGCCATGATCATATTGAATGGCTCGAAGGGCCGAATAGCCTACACCTGCACCTATTTTCTATGTTTCTATGTTTCTGTTTTCCACTGTTTTCATTCTTGTATCCCTTTGTTAACACCTCTTCCCCAGCCAACAATGGGCCATAATGGGGTCCACCGTTCCTTGGTCATCTGTTGCCGGCCCTGTTTTGTTCTGGCCATTTCTTATATCCAGTTCCCTCCTCTCTACTTTCAGTCTGAAGAACGGTCTCGACCCGAAATGTTGCTCATCCGTTTTCTCCAGGGATGCTGCCTGACCAGCTGAATTACTCCAGCACGTTGTGCCTATCTTCGGTATAAACCAGCATCTGCAGTTCCTTTCTACATGGCTATTAGGTTGAGCAAAATTGGATTGTTTTCTCTAGGGCATTGAAAGATAATGGGAAACCTAAGAAATGTATAAAATGATGAGAGGCATAGACAGAATAAACAGTCAAAACCTTTTCTACAGGGTGAAAATGTTAAATATGGGTGGGCAGAACCACAAGGCTAGAGGGGGAAAGTCTAAAGGAGATGTCCAAGGCAAGTATTTTTTTAAACAGCCTGGACCTCACTGTCAGGGGAGGTGGTGGAAGAAGACCCGATCCTGATGTTTATGAGGCTTTCAGACACCATGGATGTGCTGGGCATGGAAGGATATGGGGAACGTGCAGGCAGAAGGGATAAGTTTAAGTAGGCATCATGTTTGTCACAGGCATCAGGAGCTGATGGGCCTGTTCCCGTGCTGTACCATTCTATATCCTACGTTTCAGTTTAACCTAAAATGTTAGCCCTGTTTCTCTTCCCACAGATGCTGCCTGACCTGCTGAGTATTTCCAGCACCTTCTGTTTTTACTTTACATTTGCAACATTTGCAGTTGCCATTTTTCAGCTACCCTGTCCTCTGTAGGTGTTTGCCCACCTTATAAGCATGAACATTATCCAACAGCTTGTTGTGCCAGCACCAATTTGAAGGTAAGTCTTGGTGAGGAACGTTGGGATGAAGGATAATCGAAGATAGCGCAACAGTGAGTGAATCAGCCAAGCATTTTGGTGGTGCCCACATTCGACATCTACAGTGGAAAAGGAGTCCTTATGTCTGCTTTACACAGGTCCCACATCAGTCAACCTATAGGACCCGCACTGACCTCTCTCTCCCCTATCAGCACTACCAAAAGCATTAAATGCCCATGAAATGGCCGGATCCAATATCATATGAGATTTCTGTTAGATATCCTTGAAGCTCAAGACATGGATACCAGTGTTGGACTTCAGAGCAACATTAAGCAATTTCATATGGAAAAAAACATATGTTTAAGAAGGAACTGCAGATGCTGGAAAATCGAAGGTGGACAAAAATGCTGGAGAAACTCAGCACGTGAGGCAGCATCTATGGAAGTAAGGAAATAGGCAAAGTTTCAGGTCGAAAAAGGCTCCAAAGATGCTGCTGCACCCACTGAGTTTCTCCAGCATTTTTGTCTACCTTGGAAAAAAAACCATAACCAGGTGGTGTTGAGGAAGCGTGGAGGCTGCAGAAGGACACATTGGGAGAGTGGGCAAAGACATGGCAAATGGAATATAGTGTAGCATAATGTATGGTCATGGACTTTGGGCGAAGGAACAAAGACATAGACTAGTTTCTAAATGGGGAGAGGATTCAAACATTGAAGAACTTCTTCTTCTTGCGTATAGCGTGCACAGCCTATAGTTGTAGGACAACTTGTTCTATTTGATCTTATTTGATTGTGCACGCTGTGTTGATTGCATTTGTCGAAAAAGGAAGGTTGCAATCTTCCACCCCAACATTGGAGATGCAAAGGGATGAGAGTGATGGTGCAGGATTCCCAGAAGGTTACTCTGTAGGTTGAGTCGGCAGTAAGGAAGGGAAATGCAATGTTAGCATTCATTTCAAGGGGATTACAATATAAAAGCATGGATGTAATGCTGAGATCTTACTGAAATCTACCTGATAATGAAAGACCTAGACATGGAAAGAATGTGTCCAGTAATGGGAGAGTATATAACCAGAGGTCAGAGCCTCTGAATAAAAGGACACACCTTCAGAATGGAGATGAGGAGGAATTTCTTTAGCCAGAGGGTGGTGAATTTGGGTAATTTATAGCCATAGACGGCTGTGGTGGCCAAGTAATAGGGCATTTTTAAAGCAGAGATTGATAGATTCTTGATTAGTAACATTGTTTAAGTTTACGGGGCAAAGGCAGGAGAATGGGGTTGAGCGAGAAAAATAGATCAGCCGTGATTGAATGGTGTAGTGGACCCGATGGGCCGAATGGCCTAATTCTGCTCCAATGTCTTATGGTCTTAACATCTCGTCTTTCGTGTTTCAGGGCATCACTGGTTTCTTTCCTGAATTCCCTACTTCCATGACCTTCTCTATGGTAAATGCTGATCAAAAGTGTGCATTTACGACCATGTGGCCATCTCCTGTGGCTCCCCATATGGTTCACCACACTGTTCCTTAAAGTGACCTGTTCTCTCTGTCAGCTTAATGCTCTTACTTGTGGAATCTCTTAGGATTCTCAATTACCATATCTGCCAAGAATATCTCGTTCCCCTTTTCCCCTTTTGATTTCCATATTCAGTGTACTCCTTGTAGTGGCCATTTGGCCTGTTTTGCATGTCATTGATGATGGCATGTGTCTTTAAATTTTAGACTGCCCGTTATATTGTGGGTGGGATTTATGACGTGCTTTGGGGCATGTTTGGAGCTAAGATGCTTGCGCAGAAGTTTAGTTTTTAGTGCAGTTTGGAGCGAATAGGCAGAAGGTTAACCCTTCGAACATGCGAGGTCACGAGGAGATCATGCGGGTTCCAAAGTTATGTTATGGAGACACAAGGAGGTTTCTAATGTTTGAAGTAATAAGCTGGAGTTCGATGAAGATTTTAGTAACGAGTCGGAAGAAATTTGGATGTATCTTACTGTTTTCTATCAACAATTAAGCATTTATTCATCAAAAGACTGTGTTTTGAAGCTATATCTGTGAAGAAGCTCTGAAGATCTCTGTGAGCCAGCTCGCATGCGCATCGATGATATTCCCCTTAAACATGCTCATCCAGTTAGCGGCTAGGGTGTTAATTTCTCGAAAGATGTGAAAATCTGCCATACAATCATGACTTACACTCATACACTCCTACATCCCAATTCCACCTCAAGAGATTAACTTGATCCTCTACTCTCTTAGAAGGTTTCAGAAGTTTGGCATGTCCCCAACAACTCTCACCAACTTCTACGGATGCACTGTAGAAAGCATTTTATCGGGTCGCATCACAGCATGGTTTGGGAACTGCTCCATCCAAGAACGCAAGGTATTGCAGGGAACACAGTGGACACAGCCCAGACCATCATGCAAACCAACCTCACTTCCATTGATTCCATCTGCACTTCACACTGCCTCAGCAATTCACCAGCATAATCAAGGGCAAGTCTCATCCTGGAACTGATCTGATTCCACATTGAAGGGGTAAATACAACCGAGAGTGCATCACATGATCCTCATACATTGGGATTTTCAGCACTTTATTCAAACTCAGTTTCTACTGTCGGGAGGCAAGAGAGTTTAATTGTCATTTGTACCGGCAATGGGACAATGGAATTCTCACATGCTGCAGCTTTACACGGCCATTAATGCAATATTGCTTCTCAGTCTTAACATTTTTCTCCTTCAGCTCCGCACCTTGATGTGATCCTTCAAGCGAAGACTGTTCTTCCATGGCCATGATATACCGGATGCAACAAACAGTGATAAAGTATGGAGACCTGTTTTGGCAGGTGCAGTAATGCGGACCTGGATGGTAAAGACAGTTTGAACAGGCAGTGCCATTCCCTACTATTGTCCTGATAGCACCATGGCTTTTATTTTAGCACAGCTCAAATGGAGTTGATAGTTTATGGAAAGATCTGGGCCAAAGATTCTAGTTCTGGCCCTGAAAGATCCCCAGCAAACTGGACTCCTTCAAAATGAAGAAATTACCTCAACTTTCCGGAAAATGGCACAGACCATGAAAAAGATACTGGCAGTACTAAATCATATTGCTTTCAATATGTGTGCGGGAATGCAGTTGTGAAGATCAGATTTTCTCCCCTAGATTCTCCCCTAGAATCGGGACAAGATGGCGGCGCGACCGGAGCTCGCAGCGACCTCTCCCAGTGGAAGTTCAGTGTTTTCATGGATTTTTGGAGCGAATGGTGTGTACGAAGAGTGTGTGTCGGAGGAGTGCGTGTACGTGCGTAAGTACGAGCGGCAGGTTCTTTTAAAAATCGGCAGCAAGGCTTCTTGCTGCGACCTTACCTTACGGAGCGTCCTGGTGGAGCTGAGACTTCTGCGTCGCGTAGGCCCACGGAGGTGCGCAGGCCCACGGAGGCGCGCAGGCCCATGGAGAGCCGCTGCACCCGCACCCGCACCTGGAACAACGCTGGTGGGGAAACATCGCAAGCGGTGTAGTAGAGGGCAGAAGCGGGGGAAACGCGCAGGAGCCTACGCTAGGCTAAACGCGAACCCACACAAACCGGCAGTGCCTACAGTCATGCTGGCAAATGTCCGCTCCCTCGACAACAAGATGGACTACCTCAGAGCGTGGAGAGCCTCCCAACGAAGCGTGAAGAACTGCTGTGTTTACATCCTAACGGAGACCTGGCTGAATCAGAACATCACAGACGCTGCGATCCAGTTGGAGGGACTTATGCTATACAGAGCTGATAGAGTAGCTTCGCTAGCTGGTAAGGCAAGGGGAGGGGGGCTGGCTGTGTATGTGAACAGATCATGGTGCCGGGATGCTGTGGTGATTTCCACCTACTGCTCACCCCACGTGGAGCTAATGACTGTGAAATGCCGACCCTTCTACTTACCCAGAGAACTAACAGCTGTCTTCATAACCGCTGTCTATGTACCACCGAGCGCGGACGTGAAGGAGTCTATGACAGTGCTCTACAACAACATCAGTGAGCAGCAGAGGGAACATCCAGATGCTTTCTTCATGGCAGCTGGGGATTTCAACCAGGCAAGTCTTAAATCTGTTCTGCCTAAATTCTACCAGCACGTGAACATTGCAACCAGGGGGAAGAACAAACTAGACCTGGTGTACACCAACATTAAAGATGCATATAAAGCAGCCCCCCTCCCCCATATCGGCAACTCTGACCACTTAGCGGTCATGCTCACACCTGCATATAGACCCAGGGTGAAACAGGACAGGCCAACGGTCAAAGAAGTCAGAACATGGCCACAGGGAGCTACAGCAGCACTACAAGACTGTTTTGAAACCACACAGTGGGCCATTTTCAGAGAGGCAGCAACAGATGACAGTGGCATCAACCTCCAAGAATATACAGAATCCGTCATCGCATACATCAATAAATGTATTGAGGATGTAACGGTGGTAAAAACCATCAGGAGGCGTGCCAATCAGAAACCTTGGCTAACTGGGGAAGTGTGTTCCCTACTGAGAATCCGGAATGCGGCATTCAAATCTGGGGACAACGCAGCATACAAACTGGCAAGGGGTAACCTATCCCGGGGGATCAGGGAAGCGAAGAGGCTGTACGGACAAAAACTCAATAGCCACTTCGCAAATGACAAAGACACACGTCGCTTGTGGCAGGGATTTCAGACCATCACTGACTACAAGCCCCCCCCCCCCGCTGCGGATATGCCAAAACAGCCCCTCCCTACCAGATGAACTGAACGAGTTCTACGCACGGTTTTGAGGTTAAAAACAGCACCCAGACACGTGCACTACTGCCATCTCCCAGTGACCAGTCGCTCAGGCTGTCCGCAGCCAGAGTTAAAAAGGCCTTTGCCAGCGTCAATCCACGCAAAGCTGCAGGGCCGGACAACATTCCTGGATGCGTTCTAAGAGACTGTGCCGAGCAACTGAAAGATGTCTTCACAGACATTTTTAACATCTCACTCAGCCAGGCAGTAGTGCCGAACTGTCTTAAGAGTGCCACCATCGTCCCTGTCCCGAAGAAACCAAACCCAGCCTGCCATAATGACTTTCGACCAGTGGCCCTAACACCCATTGTAATGAAGTGTTTTGAGCGACTAGTTATGCAGCACATCAAAAATAGTCTACCTGCCGACCTAGACCCACTGCAGTTCGCCTACAGAGCCAACCGATCCACAGAGGACGCAGTCTCAACAACACTGAACCTCGTATTGTCACATCTCGATCGGAAAAATACCTATGCCAGGATCCTCTTCATAGACTTCAGCTCTGCTTTCAATACAATAATTCCGCAGCAGCTGGTGGAGAAGTTGGAGCTGTTGGGGGTTGATGCTGGCACATGTAGCTGGGTCCTGAACTTTCTGCGCAACGGCAGCAGACAGTCAGGGTGGGCAGTAGGACATCAAAAACCATAGCCGTGAGCACTGGCTCACCCCAAGGCTGTGTCCTAAGCCCCCTTCTGTTTAGTCTGCTGACACACGACTGTACTGCCAGACTCAATAACAACTTCATCAACAAGTTCGCTGATGACACAACAGTAGTGGGTCTCATCAGTGACAATGATGAATCGGCGTACAGGATGGAGGTGGAGCTGCTCACAGGTTGGTGCAAATCCCACAACCTCATTCTTAACGTGGGAAAAACTAAGGAGATGGTGGTTGACTTCAGGAGGGTGGGGAAACAACACCATACACCTCTGCACATCGACGGAGCTGATGTGGAAAGGGTCAGCAGCATGAAGTTCTTAGGACTACATCTGTCTGATGACCTGACGTCCACGGCCAACACCACAGCTCTGGTCAAGAGAGCCCAGCAGCGACTTCACCCTCTCCGAAGACTATGTAAAGCAGGCCTCCCCACCACACACCTACGGACTTTTTATAGGGGGACTGTCGAGAGCACACTGACATACGGCATCACTTCCTGGTTCGGGAGCTGCAAGGCGTACGAACGGCACCAACTGGACAGGATAGTGAAGACCGCAAGCAGGATTATTGGTGCTCCACTCCCCTTCCTGCTGGACATATACAAGAAGAGATGTATCAACAGAGCCATCTCCATCATCAAAGACCCTTACCACCCATCGCATGACATTTTCTCCATCCTCCCATCTGGGAAGAGGTACAGGAGCATTAGCTGCAAAACCAGCAGGATGCTCCTCAGCTTCTTCCCACAGGCTATAAGACTGTTAAATGGACTTTGCCCCCTGCCAAGTATCGCGCACAAACCCCCACACTGCAGCAGAGCCACTGTTGTGCCGCTGCCGGTCGGAACGGCTGTTGAATGTTTAGTAGAGTGTTAAATTTGTTCATGACATGTATTTTTTAATTTTTAATTCCTATTTATTTTTTAATGCAAACTGAATGGACACTGGTTGAGCAACGTTTTTTTGTTTCCTCTGGGTATGCGAATACTCAGGAAATGACAATAAAGATTTACAATTACAATTACAATTACAATATTATGAAATTATCAAGTGGTAGAAGTGGAAGGATGGATGGTGACCATAACCTCACATAATTCTTCATCAAGATGGGAAGCAAATAATTCAGTCTGAAACTCAATCTCAAATGTACACAAATGAAAAGCATGAAGGTATGAGGAATTAATTGACTATGTTAGATTAGGCAGCTTATCATGGGCATGAAATTGATAGGCAATGACTATCAAGGAAAACAGATCAAAAACACAAATGTAAAAGCAATCCGACTATCCCTGATAAAAGAAGATAAGGATCATATTCGATCCAAAGAGGAGTCATGCAATGTTACCAAGATAAGTAGCAAACCTGATGATAGGGAGCAGATACAGCAAATTACAACCAATAATTTGATTAAGAAAGGAAAAATAGAAAGTGATAGTAAACTTGTAAGGAACCTACGAATGGATTGTAAAAACTCCTGCAAGAATATAAACGAAACAATATGTGAATATAAATATAACTTTCTTGCAGTCAGAATCAGGGGAATTTATAATGAGGGAAAACGAAATGGGGCAGAGGATTTAAAGGAGTATTTTCATTCTAAATGGTGTCAAGTTGGGAAAAGGGGAAGTACAATGGGATCTGGGGGTCCTTGTTCATCAGTCACTGAAAGTAAGCATGCAGGTCCAGCAGGCAATGAAGAAAGCGAATGGCATGTTGGCCTTCATAACAAGAGTAGTTGAGTATAGAGGCAAAGAGGTCCTCCTGCAGTTGTACAGGGCCCTGTGAGACCACACCTGGAGTATTGTGTGCAGTTTTGGTCTCCAAACTTGAGAAAGGACATTCTTGCCATTGAGGGAGTGCAGCGTAGGTTCACAAGGTTAATTCCCGGGATGGTGGGACTGACATATGTTGATAGATAGGAGCGGCTGGGCTTGACGAATTGTAATGTTTATGGTCGCCTAAAATAGGACACCTTGATATTGTCCTCTGTGATGTTCAATGGAAAGACTCTGAACTCTTGAAGTGAGTATACTCTGAAATATAGAAGGATGAGAGGGAATCTTATTGAAACATACAAGATTATTAAGGGTTTGGAACGCTTGAGGCAAGAAACATGTTCCCAATGTTGGCGGAGACCAGATCCAGGGGCCATGCTTTAAGAATAAGTGGTAAGCCATTTAGAATGGAGATGAAACTTTTTCACACAGAGAGTGTGTGGAATTCTCTGCCTAAGAGGGCGGTGGAGTCTGGTTCTCTGGATGCTTTCAAAAGAGAGTTAGATAGAGCTCTTAGGGATAGAGAAGTTAAGGGATATGGAGAGAAGTCAGGAACGGGGTACTGATTGTGGATGATCAGCCATGATCACAGTGAAAGGCGGTGCTGGCTCAAAGGGCCGAACGGCCTACTCCTGCACCTATTTTGTCTATTGTTCTTCGATAAGGACACAAATAACTTCCAAGACATTCAACGGAACCAAAGAAAAGAGAAAGAGAGAAGAAAAAAATTAAGTTTTAAAAAACTGTTAGATAAATTAATACAACTGCTTGAAAGCTACGACCCCCTCAGAGCCTGATAATCTGCAGTCCAGAGTACTGAAAGAGGTGGTCATGAAAATAGTGAATGCATTATCTAATCTTAGTTTGTATTATAACAACACAATAAAGAGACCGTTCGGCAGATTGGGCGCTTGCCGGCTGTCGGAGAGCAATCTATTTGGTCCCATTCACTTTTTCTTAATTTCGCTGCACCTTTGTAACTTCTTCAATTTCAGATGCCCATCAATTCCCTATTGCCTTGAACTTGAAGTTATTGAGGGATAACTTAGAGTAGACAATTAACAAATCGGCTAGTCTCTGGGATGTGAGAGGAAGCTGGGTTACCCAAAGGAAAGAGTGGT
The DNA here is from genome assembly GCF_028641065.1 of Leucoraja erinaceus. Taxonomy (NCBI): domain Eukaryota; kingdom Metazoa; phylum Chordata; class Chondrichthyes; order Rajiformes; family Rajidae; genus Leucoraja; species Leucoraja erinaceus. The sequence goes on along the minus strand of NC_073381.1, from coordinate 70,979,744 downwards.
GCCGTGGTGGAGTTGCTGCCTTACAGCACCAATACTGACTATGGGTGCTGTCTGTATGGAGTTTCTACATTCTCCCTGTGGCCGCATGAGTTTTCTACAGCTGCTTCGGTTTCCTCCCACACGGCAAACACATGCAGGTTTGTAGTTTAATTTGCTTTGGTAAAGAAATTGTAAATTGTCCCTGTGTGTAGGATGGATTGTGCTAGTGTACAGGGTGATCGCTCATAGGCACAGACTCGGTTTGGCCGAAGGGCCTGTTTCAGTACTGTATCGCTGGAGTCAAAGTAAAGCCTAAAGAACCCACAGGCAGAACTCAAAGTCAAGGCCTTGCACAGGACCCGAAATTATGGGGCAGGACCACTAATTTCTGTTTCTTTATCTCTCCCTCCCATTCCACAGTGGATGAGGCCAGCACAGAAAGGTCAGCATGGCAGTTAAAGTGTTTAGCAACTGGGAGATCACATAGGTCCAGGCAGACTGAGCCAAGGTGTTCAGTGAACCAATTGCCCTGCCTGTGCTCAGTCTCACCGATAAGGGTCTCGACCCTAAACGTCACCCATTCCTTAACTCCAGAGATGCTGACAGTCCCGCTGAGTTACTCCAGCATTTTTCGTCTATACTTGAAAAGGAGATAGATAGATTTCTGGACTCAAAAGCTAAGGGGAGTGTGCATTGAGATAAATGATCCTCTGCAATGATGTTGAATGGAGAAGCAGTCTCAAGGACCAAATGGCCTGCATTTGCTTGCAAATGCTAGTGAATGCAATGCTACAATCATTGCGGTCATTATCAGGGATATTTATAAGTGTGTAGGAAATAACTGAAGATGGTGGTTTAAACCGAAGAAAGACACAAAAAGCTGGACAGGCAGCATCTCTGGAGAGAAGGAATGGGTTTGGGTCGAGACCCTTCTTCAGACAAATAAGTGTATTTTAGAGTTAAGAGTATTTTTTTCTTCTTTCTAATCTTCTTCCAGTTCATTGTTTTCCAAAATGCCATTCAATGGATTATTGTATCTGTGTGTGACCAATCAATGTAAAATGTAATGTCCTGGTGATCAAATTTATTTCTTTACGAGGCAAATAGATAAAACCACTCCATCAGAGAAAAAAATCACATTGTTACTATTTTTCTTATTGCTTACAAAAATACAGATAAAAATTCATTGTCCCACCTCCATTTGGCTTAGATTAGGCAGGATAGAACTAGTCACATTGCCAATTGTAGATTTCGATCTTAATTTGTGAAAAACAGAATGTTCTTTTCAGTTAGCCTTCAGCTTGACATGAATGCAGAGCTTAAGCATGGTTCTTTGTTAAAAGTAAATAAAGCACTTTTAAATGGCAAGCTGCATTGTTCAGACCAGGAGAGAGCTCTTGCAGTGAGATATTTGAAAAAAACAACAACTTTCTATTAAGTTTGAGAAACAAAAAATGCTGTGACCAACTCTTAGTAACTACACTGACCATTAAATGTACTGGAAATGCGGGAGCTAAGCTAAACAAGTGAAATAATCTCTGCAATCAAATCTACATCAGCTATTCAACAATTAAAGACAAGCCACGAGCCAACAATTATCAAGCCGTGTTCATTACTATGGTCCAGTCAGGAAGGTTTCTGTGCATACCTACAAAGCAGGAGAGAACTTTGTTCAACAAAATACTGAAGAAGCAAACTGACAGTATATTTGTTGTTATTTTTCATTTTATAATGATATCGGGTTATTTCAACAATAACTTTTAAGTGCACTTTTAAGTTTGTAAAATGCCCTAGAGCCGTTTTTGTAGGAGAGAGATTAGTCACAAATTGACTCGAGGTTAAAGTTCATAAGTTCAAAATGATAGGAGCAGAATTAGGCCATTCGGCCCATCAAGTCTACTCCACCGTTCAATCATGGCTGATCTATCTCTCCCTCCTACCCTCATTCTCCCGCCTTCTCCCCATAACCCCTGACACCCGTACTAATCCATTTTAAATTCTCACCCTTGCTTTCTCATCCCTGTCATGAACTCACCCATCTTAGATCTGCAGTACTTTCCAACACTAAATCCATCAGGTGGTGAATCTATGGAATTCATTGCCATAAAAGGCTGTGGAGGCCGTCAATTGATATTTTTAATGGCAGAGATAGATAGATTCTTCGTTAGTATGGGTTTCAGGGGTTATGAGGTGAAGACAGGAGAATGGGGTTAAGAGGGAAAGATAGATCAGCCGTGATTGAATGGAAGAGTAGACTTTATGTGCTGAATGGACTAATTATGCTCCTATCACTTATGACCTTATGAACAAAGATGGAGAACAATTGGAGAACTATTCCCCTCCAAATATCCCTGCACCCTATTACACTCTACATGCTCAACATCTCCCCCGGTTTACTTGGCACCCACTTACGATAGATAGATAGATAGATAGATAGATAGATAGATAGATAGATAGATAGATAGATAGATAGATAGATAGATAGATAGATAGATAGATAGATAGATAGATAGATAGATAGATAGATAGATAGCCTTTTATTGTCATTCAGACCGAAGTCTGAACAAAATTGCAGCAGTCATACATATAATACCATACAATAAAACAACAATAAACACATATTAACATCCACCACAGTGAGTCCACCCAGCATCTCCTCACTGTGATGGAGGCAAAAGTGACAATTTTCATCAGTCAGTTAACGTAAACACATCTTCGGTATGTGGGAGGAAACTGGAGCACCCGGAGAAACCCATGTCGTCTCAAGTAAAATGCTCAAACCCTCCATTGACACTATCCAACGACAGGATTCAACCCACATCACTCTAGCAGCAGCAACTGCCACAGCTGCTTGTGTTTGATAACATTCCTTTGAAGTATCTTGGGGTTTTTAACGACATTACTATATAAACTGTACTTTGCTATTCTGATAAACCTCCTCAATTAGAAGTATTTTAGTAAAACACACTCGGTGAAAAAAAAAATGCTTTTCATACCACGGGTGACTTAATGAGAAGCTGGTAAAGTAGCAACAAGATCTGCTAATTAGAAGCGGTGGAGTGGGATGTGATACATCGAAAGAGAGACTTTCAATTATAGCTTCAGAATATTGCGCAGTCATTCAAGGTTGGGCAGATAGAACTATTGTTGAAAACCTGTGGAGCTCAAATAGAAAAGAGAAATAAAAGTATTGTCTATAATAATCTGGGAATCAAGAGAACTAAAGACAAGTTAATTTCAGATTACAACTGAGGAACAATTCCGAATTAATTCTTAAGACCAAGTCTGCAGACTTTTTAGGGACCTCAACATTGTATTTTAAAATAGGTCACAAAGGACTTTAAAAACCATTATGTCACATTAATGGGGTTTTTTGGTGAAACTAAAATAATGCATAATGGTAAACATTTGGATGGCTTCTATTTCAATACTGAGAATATTTTTGATAAACGTTGCTGTCTTAAGCTAGCTGAGAAAATTTACAGGTTGGGTATTGACAGGGGCTTTAGGTGATTTATGGCCACAAAACATCCTCAAGGGCCAAAAGGAATTGATTGCATAATGTAGGAGCAGAGCCATGTGTGGGCCTGTGTGATGGCACAATCCTTTTCCATTAGGTGAGCTAGTTGAATGCTTTAATGGCAATTGAGTTTTTGTAGAGAATTTATTTTTGGTGCAAACTCACAATTGACCAGAACCTCTATAAGATCTCCTCCTCATCCTCTTGTGCTCCATGGAATAGAGACCAAGCCTACTCAAACTCTCTCTTTTGCTCACACCCTCTAGTCCTGGCAATATCCTCCATGGAATAGAGGCCTATCCTTCACCCATTCCTTCTCTCCAGAGATGCTGCCTGTCCCGCTGAGTTACTCCAGCATTTTGTGTCTATCTTTGGTTTAAACCTGCATCTGCACTTCCTTCCTACACAGGATGCTTTTTATGGTGTATTTGTAGAAGTTTTGTACGGTCAGTGGAGACATGCTGAATTTTCTCAGTCTCCTGAGGAAGTCAAAGTGTCAGTGTGCCTTCTTGACTGTCACTGCAATGTAGTTGGTCTACGGCAGATCATTGATAATATTTATGCCAAGGAACTTGAAGCCCTCAACCATTTCCACTTCGACACCATTGATGCTGATGGGGCATGTACTCCACCACACTTCCTGAAGTCAATAACTTGCTCCCTCGGCTTGCTAACATTGAGGGAGAGGTTGGTGTCCCTACACCATCTTACTAGTCTCCATCTCCTTCCCAAACCCAATCTCGTCATTGTTCGTGATCCAGCAAATTAGAGTGGTGTCATCTGCAAAGTTGTAGATAAGGTTAGAGCCAAATTTAGCCGCACAGTTGTAAAATGGGGAACATCATATGAAGGGGTAACAATGGTTTATATTCAGACTTGGAACTCAGAGATGGGAAAGGACATTTGCAAGTGTTTGTGCATTGTGCAAGGGGTTTTTTAAGTCTCTGTGTCATTAATTGATTCCCGGGAACACATATGTCTTTTTCACATTCTTCCATCACTTTGTAGCAACTTATTTTTTTGTAATTCACCCAAGCTAAGAATTCTGTATCCCTATCCAATATTTATCATCTATGCGACCGCAGATTAAAAATAGGATTGTGGAGCCTCCAGCTGTACTGACAACCACTTACCCACCTCATCTTTCTAAACCCAGGAGGCTTGTTGTCCCATTGCAAATAAGCTAGTGAGTGATTCTCAAAGGTGGTGTCCTCCTAACAGAGGCAAGATGGCATTCCGTCAACTCTTTGCAAATGCACCTCAGGTTGCATAATCAGCTTGGCAAGGAGCATATGGCAAAATGCAAGTTATCACTTCCATATTCAAGCTCCTAGGGGCTTTAGACTGGACTATGCAGCCCGTGGAGAGGAGGCAAATCTTGATGTACTGAGAATTCCATGGGACAGCCTTGTATTCATCCATGAAAATTTGCCAACTGTGTCCGTCTCTCAGGAGTCCGGCAGCTGCTGCCGCCACACCTGCCTCTTGTTCATCGTGGGTCTGCAGCGACAGACCTCCTCTGGGATACCTACCCGCGATGCTCTCCTGATTGAAAAAATTTACAGTGCACGTGATTGTACATAATTTCCAAGTCGATTCAAGGTACACAATGCAAAACGCCTCAGATATTGATAGCCTCCCAAGCACTTTATAAAACATAGAACATAGATTGGTACTGTTATACAGCACAGGAATGGGCCCTACAGCCCACAATGTTTTGTGCCGAACATGATGCCAAGTTACACTGATCTCATCTGCTTCATATCCCCATATCCCTCGCTTCCTTTCATCCCCATGTGCCTATCTAAACGCCTCTTAAATGCCACTAATGTGTCTGCCATCACGACCACCCCTGGCAGTGCATTTCAGGCCCCCACCGCATTTCAGGCCCCCACACTGTGTAAAATGCATGCAGCACACATCTCCATTAAATATTCCTCCTCTCACCTTATAGCTATGTCTTCTAGTGTTGGACATTTCCACCCTGGGAAATAGGTTCTGACTGTCTACCCTATCTATGCCTCTCTCATAATTTTATATACTTCTATCAAATCTCCCCTCAACCTCGGATGTTCCAGAGAAACCAATCCAAGTATATCAATTGGAGGGTAGCTAATGTAACCCCACTTTTTAAAAAGGGAGGGAGAGAGAAAACGGGGAATTACAGACCAGTTAGTCTAACATCGGTAGTGGGAAAACTGCTAGAGTCAGATATTAAAGATGGGATAGCAGCACATTTGGAAAGTGGTGAAATCATTGGACAAAGTCAGCATGAATTTTTGAAAGGTAAATCATGTCTGACGAATCTTATAGATTTTTCGAGGATGTAACTAGTAGAGTGGATAAGGGAGAACCAGTGGATGTCTGTACTTTCTGGACTTATATCTGGACTTTCAGAAGGCTTTCGACAAGGTCCCACATAAGAGATTAGTATGCAAACTTAAAGCACACGGTATTAGGGGTTCGGTATTGATGTGGATGGAGAACTGGCTGGCAGACAGGAAGCAAAGAGTAGGAGTAAACCGGTCCTTTTCAGAATAGTAGGCAGTGACTAGTGGGGTACCGCAATGCTCGGTGCTGGGACCCTAGCTATTTACAATATATATTAATGATTTGGACGAGGGAATTGAATGCAACATCTCCAAGTTTGCGGATGACACGAAGCTGGGGGGCAGTGTTAGCTGTGAGGAGGATGCTATGAGGCTGCAGGGTTACTTGGATAAGTTGGGTGAGTGAGCAAATGCATGGCAGATGCAGTATAATGTGGATAAATGTGAGGTTATCCACTTTGGTGGCAAAAACAGGAAAGTAGACTATTATCTGAATGCTGGCCGATTAGGAAACGGGGAGATGCAACGAGAACTGGGTGTCATGGTACACCAGTCATTGAAAGTAGGCATGCAGGTGCAGCAGGCAGTGAAGAAAGCGAATGGTATGTTAGCATTCATAGCAAAAGGATTTGAGTATAGGAGCAGGGAGGTTCTACTGCAGTTGTACAGGGTCTTGGTGAGACCACACCTGGAGTATTGCGTACAGTTTTGTCTCCTAATCTGAGGAAAGACATTCTTGCCATAGATGGAATACAGAGAAGGTTCACCAGACTGATTCCTGGGATGTCAGGACTTTCGTATGAAGAAAGACTGGATTGACTCGATTTGTACTCGCTAGAATTTAGAAGATTGAGGGGGGATCTTATAGACACTTACAAAATTCTTAAGGGGTTGGACAGGCTCGATGCAGGAAGATTGTTCCCGATGTTGGGGAAGTCCAGAACAAGGGGTCATAGTTTAAGGATACGGGGGAAGTCTTTTAGGACCGAGATGAGAAAAACATTTTTCACACAGAGAGTGGTGAATCTGTGGAATTCTCTGCCACAGAAGGTAGTTGAGGGCAGTTCATTGGCTATATTTAAGAGGGAGTTAGATGTGGCCCTTGTGGCTAAAGGGATCAGGGGGTATGGAGAGAAGGCAGGTAAAGGATACTGAGTTGGATGATCAGCCATGATCATATTGAATGGTGGTGCAGGCTTGAAGGGCCGCATGGCCTACTCCTGCACCTATTTTCCATGTTTCTATGTTTCTATGAACCTTTCCCTGTAGCTGAAACCCTTTAATCCTGGCAGCATTCTAGAAAACCTCCAAAGCCTCCACAGCTTTCAGTAATGGGGCGAGCAGCTGCATGCAATGCTCCAAATGTGGCCTGACCAATGTCCTATAGAGCTACATCATGACTTCCTGACTCTTGAACTCAATGCCCATAGCAATGAATTTAAGCATACCAAATGCCTTCTTTATCATCCTATCTACTTGAACGGCCACTCCACTTTCCACCCGATTTTCATCCACCTCCTCATGTTAGCCAATTAATCAGTGCCAATTTGTGTCTAAGGTTCACTTCTTAACTAATTTCTGCCTTCGTTTCAGTTCAGTCTAAGTGCATAAGTTATAGGAGCTGATTTACTGTCCCACTTGCGCGACCTTTTCAGCGACTGCCGGCACCCGTCATAGGTCGTTACAGGTTGCCGAAAATGTTCAACATGTTGAAAATCCAGCGGCGACCAGAACATGGTACGACTGTTTGGGCGACTGCTCATAACCATGCAGGCTTCACCCCGTGACATGTCGCCAGGGTGTCGCCTATATGGTCGTGAGAAACATAGAAACATAGAAATTAGGTGCAGGAGTAGGCCATTCGGCCCTTCGAGCCTGCACCGCCATTCAATATGATCATGGCTGATCATCCAACTCAGTATCCCGTACCTGCCTTCTCTCCATACCCCCTGATCCCCTTAGCCACAAGGGCCACATCTAGCTCCCTCTTAAATATAGCCAATGAACTGGCCTCAACTACCCTCTGTGGCAGAGAGTTCCAGAGATTCACCACTCTCTCTGTGTGAAAAAAGTTCTTCTCATCTCAGTTTTAAAGGATTTCCCCCTTATCCTTAAGCTGTGACCCCTTGTCCTGGACTTCCCCAACATCGGGAGCAATCTTCCTGCATCTAGCCTGTCCAACCCCTTAAGAATTTTGTACATTTCTATAAGATCCCCTCTCAATCTCCTAAATTCTAGAGAGCATAAACCAAGTCTATCCAGTCTTTCTTCATAAGACAGTCCTGACATCCCAGGAATCAGTCTGGTTCCCAGGTTCCCAGAAGTCTCCTAGTCACCCAAAGAGTCGTAGCGTCTTTCTGGTCGCTGCTGAACTTTCAACGTTGAAAATTTTTGGCGACCTATGACGGGTGCCGGCAGTCACCGAAAAAGTCGAGTAAGTGGGACAGGCCCTTTAGGCTATTTGGTCCATCAGGTCTTCTCCACCTTGATGGTACACTGCGCAAAACATCACCAGAGTTTCCTATAAAGTACCTTTCAATAATTTAACAAATATATAGAGTCATAGAGTCATACAGTGTGCAAACATGCCCATCAGCCGAACTTGACCACACAGGCCAACATGTCCCATCTACACATATCCCATATGCCTGTTTTAGGTACACATCCCCCTAAATCTATGTTATCATAAACATAGTGAGTCCTTTCATGTAAGCGTTCTTCCCCATGCTCGTGTTCCCCAACATCTATTTTCATCCATCTGTGTTAACAGTGCTTTCACATTAGGTAAAATGATTTGAAACTGATGTAAAGTTGATCAATTCAAGAATAAATATAATAGCCCTGCATCAGAATTTATATTAATTATGTTATTTACCCCTTTTATAGATGAAGAAACCAAGCCTCCACATAAAATGTTTATAATAAATCTAAGTTTACGATGTGCCAATGTTGTACTTTGTTGCTTTTCATTAAGCCAAAATGAAGAGCTTAGGACTTGGGAGGCAAGTCAGTGAATCAATGCGGTAACAGTACTGGTATTCCTGAGAAAGCAAAACGTCACCCTGGGTGAAATATTTTTCGGGCATCTCCACATGTCTTACATCCTCTCTGCTTTACAAACAATGTTACTACTCCGCCTTCTCATGCACCCCGGCAATGTTGAATTTCCTTACTACTAGCCTTTATAGGTCAGACCTGCGATATAAATGTGACAGATTTGGCAACAGAGCTGCAACAAGAGCTGATTCAGATGCAAGTGTTTTTTAAATGAAGCGGGTTGATAGGAAGTCTCTGTAACCAGAAACTAAATAGCTATCCGCCAACAATGGACGGAGTCCAGTGGAGACATAATTAACGGCATCTCTTCTTGAAAAAACTTGGCAGAGAAGCTGCTTCTTTCTGCAGAAAATGGCCTTGGTCACAAAAACATTTTCTAGTTGAGGCAGAGAGAATGAGATATACTGTATCACATTCAGACATCTTGGGCACAAACAGTTGTAAATGACAAAGAGATCTGATTCACACTTTACCATTCAAGAAGCCATCGTGGCAGGAAGACGCAACTGGAAGAAACATCATGGTTACAAAAGTTAAAAAACATAATTTTTTGATGATTTCATCCATCTTTGTGGTACATCTCTGGTGAGCCTACCTCAGTGTCCAATTCTCATTTCATTCCAGACTCGAGTTGCAGAAGGAAGCATCTCTGTCAAGTAGAATTTAGAAGATTGAGGGCAGATCTTATAGAAACGTACAAATTTCTTAAGGGGTTGGACAGGCTAGATGCAGGAAGATTATTCCCGATGTTGGGGAAGTCCAGAACAAGGGGTCACAGTTTAAGGATAAGGGGGAAATCTTTTAGGACTGAGGTGAGAAAAACATTTTTCACACAGAGAGTGGTGAATCTCTAGAATTCTCTGCCACAGAAGGTAGTTGAGGCCAGTTCATTGGCTATATTTAAGAGGGAGTTAGATGTGGCCCTTGTGGCTAAGGGGATCAGAGGGTATGGAGAGAAGGCAGGTACGGGATACTGAGTTGGATGATCAGCCATGATCATATTGAATGGTGGTGCAGGCTCGAAGGGCCGAATGGCCTACTCCTGCACCTATTTTCTATGTTTCTATGTTTCTATGTTTCTAAGGGATTATCCATTTGGATAGGCAAAGGTTGGTTAGGGATAGTCAGCATGATTTTGTACATGGGCGATCATGCCTCTCAAATCTGATTCAAGATTCAAGAGAGTTTATTGTCTTGTCCCAGATAGGACAATGACGTTTGACAATGACAATGATGTAAAGTCAGCGCCGCCGCCCGCAGCTGGTCGCTCCACAGACCCGCAGCTCCGCGATGTTTTTCATCGCCGGTCCCAGCATACCGGAGTTCTAGCGCGGCGACCCGGGCAAGGCATCGCCCGCTCCGCTGTGCCGCCGCTGAAGCCGTGGTTCTGGGCGGTCCCCGACAGGAAACGCCGCTCCAGGCCCGCTGGTAGGCCGCAAGGACGGGTCGAAACTGCAGCCCAGAGAAAAGCTGCCTCTCCGACCCGGTAGGGACCCTGAATAGCAGTTTCCCCCTTCCCCTCCCCCCCCCCCAAGATAAAAAAGACTATAGACCTCCAAACAAAACACTTTAACTAACTAAAAAATTTTTAAAAAGATGAAGAGACAGACGGCTGCTGGCTGGGCAGCCGTGCACAGGACCATGGGCTAAATGTGGTTAGGTGAGACTGGTGTAGATAGGGCACGTTGGTCAGCATGGGCAAGTTGAGCTGAAGGGCCTGTTTCCATGCTATATTATGACTATGATTCTATAATTGAATACAGTGAGGAAAGTAGTTTAATAACGTTAGATATGGTTGAGTAAGAGAAATCTTGCAGGGAATTCCTTTAAGATTGTTAACCACGCAATTACTTTTTTCTCTCAATGAAGGACACAGGACCCTTCTTCACACGTTTTCTCATTGAACTGTTTATTATCAAGAGCAAGGAGGCACAAAAGTGCTTTGATTGAGCAGAACTGTACCCTCTCTAACTCAACATCTGTGGTCATGGTCACTCCTGTGCTGTAGCCCCTTGGTCACACAAATCTTTAGTGGTATGACTCATAAGGTCATATGGTCACAAGTGATAGGAGCAGAATTAGGCCATTTGGCCCATCAAGTCTAATCTGCCATTCATTCATGTCTAATCTATCTCTCCCTCTTAACCCCATTCTCCTGCCTTCTCCCCATAACCCCTGACACACGCACTAATCAAGAATCTATCTATCTCTATCTTAAAAATATCCTTTGACTTGGCCTCTACAGCCTTGTGTGGCAAAGAATTCCACAGATTCTCCACCCGCTGACTCATCTCCTTCCTAAATCATGATCATAATAATAATCATAATCGTACTTTATTAGCCAAGTATGTTTTGCAACATACGAGGAATTTGATTTGCCATACAGTCATACTAACAAAGAGCAACAAGACACCCAAATACATTTTAACATGAACATCCACCGCACCGCTCACCCACATTTTTCACTGTGATGGAAGGCAAAAAAAGTTCAATCTTCTTCCCTTCTTTGTTCTCCCGCACTCAAACCTTCCGTTGTCACGGCGATCTTGGCTCCCGCAGCCAGCGGTCAGGCCCTCCGCATCGGGGCGATCAAGCTCGCACATCGGGGGGGGATCTCAGCTCCCTCGCACCAGGTGATCGGACCCCGGGTCGGGGCTGGTCGAATCTCCTGCATCTTTGGAGCGTTTACGACATCAGTCTCTACCTGAGACTGTGAGCTCCTCGATGTTGAAAACCGCAGACCGCAGTTGGAGTGTCAATCCCAGGCAAGGGATCGCCAGCTCCAATAGTAAGTCCACGGCACCGCGATGGGGCTCATGTCGAGCAAGGCCGCCAGCTCCATGATGTTAGGCCGCAGAGCTACCGGAGAAACGATCCTGAAAACAATTGCATCTCCGGCAAGGTAAGAGATTGAAAAAAGTTTCCCCCGATCCCCTCCTCCACCCCACACATAAAACAAACCAGAGAACATTAACACATACTTTTAAAACACACTAAAAATAACAAAAAAGACAAAAAGACAGACAGACTGTTGGCGAGACTGACATGGCTGACGGCGCCACCTGGTGGAACGTCCTTTAATTCTGAGGCTATGACCTCTAGACTTTCCCACTAGTGAAAATATCCTTTCCACGTCCACTCTATCCAAGCCTTTTACTATTCGATAAGTTTTAATGAGGTCCTCCCTCATTCTTCTAAACTCCAACGAGTCTTCATGGATGAGTTGGGCCAAAGGGCATGTTTCCATGCTGCATGACACTATGAAGCTGCCCCAACATACCCCGTACGACCTTTAGCAGCCAATGGTGCCAGAGGCTATTTCACTGCCTTTAAATGTTCCTGTTAATCATAAGCATTTAAAAATAGTTGTAATGATTTAAAAACTACACTTTTAAAAATAAAATTTAAAAAGGCAAGATAATAAAACTGGTCCTAACAAGTCAAACTAATTTTAATTAATGACAACATTCAAATACCTAGACTTTAAGAAAAATAAACAAGAAAATAAACAACATCTCTTTAGTTAAAGTCAATGACCCGTATAATGGGGCCCTGCTGGATACACCAGCTTTGTCTGGTGTAAAGCTGAGAGGCGGATATGACCTCCAGCAATGTTACATTTCCAGGCATAGAAGTCTGGAGAGTGTTGATGCATATGTTGGAGGTACTGATAGTCAGCTAGCCCAACCTGTCAACCAGATTTTAGCGCAATTTAGCCTGTGCTTGCATTTATGTGCATTCACAACAATGAAGCTTATATCTATATAACTAAAAGTCTCATCTTGACCACTTCCTGTCTGCACTGTATATTGATTTTAGAAAAAACGCTACCCTTTATCGCTATGATTTTTGGCTATCTTCCTCACAGTCCTCCTCCGCTGGGCAGCCCCGAGGATTTTACCAATCGATGATAAATAAAAAAAGTTAGGAATGTTTAAAAAATCTTGAGATCAGCTGATTGGTCCTCTCAACCTGTCAATCACCATGATGAAGGTAACGCCCCTACCGGGACTATAAAACCCCAGATGCCTAGACGTGAGTCAGTCATTCTGGAAGATCGCGAAGGAGAGGCCACAGCTGTCATTCAAAGATGAATCAACTGAACTGTGAGTCTGCAATGTACTTGCGATAAATGATTTGTTTGCCCTTAATGACAATCCAATGAGTTGTTTGGCAATTTGGTGGCCTGCACTCTGTCTGAAATGCTGTGAAATTGAATGTGGTGGCCTGCATTCTGTCTGAAATGCTGTGAAATTGAATGTGGTGGCCTGCACTCTGCCTGAAATGCTGTGAAATTGAATGTGGTTGCCACTGGTTGGAAGTCATTCAAGCAAGCTGGAGAGGCATTCTTTGGCAGTGCTACAATGGTGGATCTTTTGAAGCAGGCAGGGACCACGGACTTGGCCAGGGAGATGTTGAATATTGTGGTGAGCACTGGAGCAAGCCGAGTAGCACAAGACTTTAGTATTCGCCCAGATATACCATCTGGGCCTACAGCTTTCATCATGTTCACACGCATCAGAGCCCTCCTCATGTCGTGCTCGGACACGGAGAATGTGTGCACATCCCCAGCGGTGGTCCTCCCTCCAGCCTTGCTAGCCAGCGCGCTGACGGTGTTGTTGTTAACCGGAGAGCTAGGGGTGATGTTGCACGTCTTGAATCGTGCGTAAAAAGAGTTCAGGTCATCAGCTAGGGAGGTGCCGGCACTCCCGGTTGAGGGAGGGCTGCTCTGGTAGTTAGTTATAGTCTGTAGTCCCTGCCAAAGGCGTCTGGTGTCCCGCTGCTCCATCTGCGGCTCCATCCTGTCCCTGTACCTCCTTTTTGCGTTCTTCACCTCCCTTCGCAGTCTGTAGGACTCTGCCTTGTAGTCGTCCATATTGCCAGATGCCAGGCCGGAGATGTAAGCAGCGGTGCGAGCATTCAAGGCAACGCGAATGGACCTGTCCACCCTGGGTTTTTGATTAGGAAAGATGCTAACCCTTTCCGTGGGGACGATGTTATCGGCTATTGCTGCAATGAAACTCGTGACCGCTTCCACGAACTCACTGACGTCTCGGGAACTTGCTTGGTACATATTCCAGTCGACATCGCTCAGTGCATCATTCAGCATGTCCTCTGAAGGGTGCTTTACATCCCTCGTCACTGCCGCTTCCTGTACTATCCGTTGTTTATACTCTGGCAGCAGGAAATTGGCAGTGTGGTCAGATTTTCCAAAAGGAGGGAGAGAAACGGACTTGTAGCCTTTCCTGAACGTCGTGTATCAGTGGTCCAAAGTTCTTTCCCCCCTGGTGACACACGTGATGTGTTGGCAGAAATAGGCATGACCTTTTTGAGATTTGCCTTTTAAAATCTCCAGCCAACACCATAACCACATCATGGTTCTTGTTTTGGTGCCAACATAACACATCGTTATGAACAGGCTCTTGGTGTGAACTGGGTGCAAGAATTAATTTATGCATTTTTTATTTAAACATCCTGCATGATTGTCCCTACTTGAATGCTCATGGAGTTTAAGAGCACGTGGTTTCTGAAAACATATATATTTTAAATTATATTACACTTTATATTTAAAAAATAAATTACTCTTTATGTTTGTCTCATCTTCTGAATCATCCTGCACTATGTCTCTTAATATTCTTAATGTCCTTAATATTCACTCCATCCAATATCTATCAATGACTGCTTTTCCAAAGCATGAATGGAGAATTCCAGAGATTTATGAGCACTAGGTTGAAGGAAATTAATTCCCTTATTTTCAGATTTATGACCCTTGGTTCCAGATGCCTCAGCTAAGGAAAACAACAACACTATATCAAACTCCTAAGAATTCTGTATGTTTCATTTTCTAAATTGTACAGAATATAGGCTCAGTCTACATAATCTCTCTTCCTACCACATTAGGAATCAAACTACAGGCAGCACAGTGGTGCAATGGTGGAGTTGCTGCCTTACAGCAGCAAAGGCCTGGGTTCAATCCTGACACAGGTACTGTCTGTATGGAGTTTGTACGTTCTCCCACGTGGGTTTTCTCCGGGTGCTCCGGTTTCCTGCCACATTCCAAATACATGCCGGTTTGTAGGCTAATTGGCTTCTGTAAATTGTCCCTAGCATGTAGGATAGAAGTCGTGAATGGGTGATCACTGGTCAGCGCAGACTTGGTGAGCAGTAGGGCCTGTTTCCACGCTATAACTCCAAACTAAACTAAATAGGTGAACTTTTGTTGTACTCCCTCTATCACAAATATGTCTTCAGTAAGATAGAAAAGAAGACTTTTACTTTATATTCCAGATGCACTCATTAGGGCTCAATATAATTGCATCTTTGTTCGTGCATTCATATCCTAATTGAATAAATGCCAATGCGCCATTTAATGCTCTAATTAATTCTTCTTCTCGGGCTAACTTCTCTGCAGCTGCTTGCTTTCTTGCTCCATCCTCTTTCAAGTGGTGGCGTTATATTTGTTATCTTCCAATTAGAATGGTATTTTGGAAGATGATAGCAAGTGCATCCACTATTACCAATGCTACAATTGTCATAAACTTGGAATGTAGGTCATCGATTCCTGAGGATTTACTGATCATTTCTTTTCTTCAAACTTTTTCTTAGAATTTTTGACCCTAGGTGAAATTATAATAAAAGGTTTACCTGGGCGGCACGATGCCATAGCAATAGAGCTACTGCCTTACAGCGCCAGAGACCCAGGTTCAATCTTGACTACGGGTGCTATCTGTACGAAGTTTGTACGTTTCCCTCGTAACCGAGTGGGTTTTCTCCAAGATCTTCGGTTTTCTTCCACACGCCAAAGACGAACAGGTATCTTGTTTAATTTGCTTGCTATTAATGTAGAATTGTCCCTATTGTGTGTTCATACAAGGGGATCATTGGTCGGTGCGAACTTGGTGGGCTGAAGGGCCTGTTTCTGCGCTGTATCTTAAACTAAACTGAACAAGTAGAGATAAAGGAAATAATGTTCTATTCAATTTATCAGTTTTGAGCCTACCTTGTGAAACAATGATACTCAAATTATTTTTTGTTCAGGGCCTGCTCTGCAAGAGTCTGAAACTCAATGTTATTGCATTCTGAACAAAAATTAAAAGCTGGTCAATTTTATTCTGAGATAGGCATACGTTGCAATGTTTTTTGTTCATAACTCAAAACAGTTAATAATAACAAAATATAGTTTTGAATAAAATACAGAAATAAATTAATTGCAGGTACACTCAACAAAAAGGCATGTTGCATACATAGGTTTTGTAATAAGGTGCATTAACAAAAGCCTATGAATCTATTGGGAGCTCAACTAAAATGTTTTGTCTTATTCTTACATCAAACAGAGATAAAAACTCATTTACAAATGAATGTATATTCATTCCGGATAAGTTGCAAAGTGGATCTCATTTACATGTGTTTGTTGCACTGTTAAAGTACCTACCAGTATTCCTCATCTGGTGTGGGCTGTACTTAGTACCTGCTGCTTACCAGACCATCCGATACTTGATAACTAGTCAGTCTTAATAAATCCAAAGAAGGAATCTTTGCCTTTCATGACACAGGGCAACCTTGCAATACCTGAAGTACTTCTTAAGGTGCAGTCACTGTTGTTACATACTGTAGGTGCTTGTGTAGAGAGAAGATTCATTTACAGACAGTTTACCTGAAACAAATAGAACACATATCTAAGAGAATATAGACTGTGAGAGGGATTTTAATACTGTTATTTTGACCAATCCATGGTTTGCTAAATATCAAAAATAACTGGTCTAAGTTTTATGCAGACTTGGGTATTTTAACATCTAGCCTTTTTATTTACAAACCATCTTTACTTCCCTGTTGCTATTGTTTGAAGTGCTGCAGTGTTTACCAAGTGACCAAGCGAGAAGGCAAAGGAGAAAGAGGATGATTTGTGGGTCTCAGAAGCTGCTCCTCCTTTCTATGGCGGCTGGTTAATCATGATCACTACAATGCACGTGCTAAGGTAGTCATTGGTGATCAAGTATGTAATTGAGAAAAGACGTCCATCAATTTGACCATTTGCTTTAAAAGCCAGAAGCAATCTCTTCAGTTTGAATATTACCATTTAGTCTCCCCGGGGGCAATTTAAAAATAAATATTGTATCTTCAAAGTACATCATACAGATTATGTGGGCACCACAGTGGCATAGCAGTAGAGCTGCTTGTTTACAATGCCAGAGACCCAGGTTTGATCCTGACTATGGGTGCTGTCCATATAGAGTTTGTACATCCTAACTGTGACTGCATGGGTTTTCTCCAGCTGCTCCGGTGTCCTCCCCCACTCCAAAGTCGTACAGGTTTGTAGGTTAATTGGCTTCTAGAAAATTGTAAATTGTCCCCAGTGCATAGGACAGTGGGGCGATCACTGGTCAGCATGAACTCAGTGGGCCAAAGGGCCAAAATCTCCAAAATCTCCAAAATCTCCAAAATCTCCAAAATCAAAACATTGCAAAGTAATATCTAAACTAACATTCTACATTAGTGAGGCCTTGCATAATGCTGCTGGTGACAATGTCAGACCTGAACCAATCTGCTGCAAAGAGAATTTCAGCACATATCTGTCTCTGTTCAGATATAAAACACTTCCGCCCTGGGTACAATCAGGATCTTATAACCAAAACGCGCATGAAATTGGGATGGCCAGATTAAGTTTCAGGTTTCTCTGCTCACCAGTGCAATCAAGCAATGGAATATAGCATTAATTTTACTTGGCGTATTGATAGGAATCAGATCCAAAAATCTGGAAAATGCACCATTTTGTTTCCACCAAAGTTCTGAGTGTACACTCGACCCGGTGATTGGCGAGTATAAATCCCAATGAGTTGGGTTTGACCGCCTCACCAAAGCCTAGGCGCCATGTCTTTTGGGGGACTTCCAGGGGTGCTCTCGTAATTTTATCCAGATTAAAGGAGGTACTGGACCACACATTGCTGTAAAATCAATGGTGGATCTGTATCACAACAAATTAATACACAATCATGAATAATATAATAAATTAATAATCAATAATACTAGGTAACCTGACCATATTAATGCAAAACTGAACTAGGTAGTGTAACAAAAAGAGGGTCCATAGTAGATCGATGCTTAAGTACGAGTCACGATAGGGTTGCGCAGTGTGGTTCAAGAACCTGATGGTCATTGGGAAGAGTCTGTTCTTGAAACCTGGACATCATGGTTTTGATGCTCCTGTACCTTGTTTCCAATGGTAGCAGTGAGATGAGAGCATTGCCAGGGTGGTGTGGGTCTTTAATGATATTAGCTGCCTTTTGAGGCAACACTCCCTGTAGATCTTTTATGATGGTGTGGAGGTCAATATCTGTGATGGACTAAGCAATGTCCACTACTTTCTGCAGCCTACTTCTCACTGAACCAGGCTGTGATGGAACCAGTCAATATGTTCCCTATCATGCACCTGGAGACGTTCAATAGGGTATTCGACAATATGCCAAAACTCCTAAGGAAATTGAGGCTTTGATGAACTTTCTTTGTGATTACATCAATGTGCTGGGCCCTGTACAGATCTTTAGAGATATGCACCACCCACGAACCCATGTAGTTGATCCTCTCTACTGCCATCCTATTGGTGAAGCCATTCCTAGATCCTTGACTCTCATTTCCTGAAGTCAACAATCAACTCGTCGGTCTTGCTCAAATAAATAAATTGTATTTCATATTTGAATTATTTGTGGAAGTTCAGGACAAATCGAACTTCTTTCAGTTCAGTAACTATCAGTCAATTATCTTGTTTTGAGGATTAATGTTTTCACAATAAAAATGTTCAGAGGAAATCCAAACCAATTAGCAGAATTTAATTATCATATTATCTCTGCAGAGGAAGTTAATTCTACACATGGAAAAAAACCCCATAAACTAGACACTTGAAGCATCATGTTATAATTTGCAAAATTGTAAGGACTGGTTGACTGTAACTTATAGCATTTAGAAGATTAAGGAGAGCACGGACATGAAATTGCCCACAATTATATGTTGACTTCTGAGACACACAGCATCCTATCCTGGATATATACAACTTTTATTTGATTGCCACTGGATTACAATCCTGAAGCTCCCAAACAGGCAGCATAGCAGGTAACATGGATTGCAGAAAGCAGAAAGGCACCTGATCACCACCCGCTCATGTGTAACCAGAGGTAGGCAATAAATGCTGCCTTTACCACTAATGCACACCTCCCATACACGACCAAAAAAAGATAATTGAATATTGTTGTAGTTGCTGAAGCAAATTAATGTAACATGTCAACATTTATTGGAATTCCCCTTTGCCTTCATATAGTCCCTAGAGGAAACAATAATGCTAAATGGTCATGCAATGTGCATTTAGTGCACAGTGACTTAAAGGACTTGAAACTCCTGAGTGCTGTTTTGTGACCTGTAACCGTTAATCTATACCTGTCACAAGATGATTAGCGACTGGTTTCATCCTCACCTCGTAGAATGCCTCTTGGAGTTTCTGAATCGTTGGTTCCATTATCTGAAACATGAGCTACCTCTCCTGACAACATCCATCTTCACCTCTTGCTTGTGCAGATTGTGCATCATGTCCCAGAACAAAAGCCACGGGCATAGTGGAAGTTAGAAACCTGGCCTTACTGCCTACAGTACGTTTTCATCAAGAACACAAACCCACCCAAGTGGGTAGCCTTTGTTTTGAGTGAAACTATTGTTGGAATTGAAGTTGTTGAAAATCTTGGCCATAATTTTTATTTCAGCTTCATTAGTTCTGAGTCATTTGCATTGTTTTCTTTTGCCACAGATTTACAGCGTCAAAACAACCTTGCTTCCTTCCAGTGCTAATAGATGGAAGGCAACAATTCTATCATTGCAGAGTTGTCGTCATGAAAACCTCACCATGCGCTACAAGTTGAATGCTGTTGAGGGGAATTTATAGGTCTGGCAGGATGTTGAACTTGTCCAGAGTTCTAAAGCAAGATCACACTAAAAATAAAATCAAATGCTTGCGGAAGATCCAACGTAAAACCTTTATAAGATAAAAACCTGCAGGTCATTTGCCATTTGCAAAAGCTTTTAATTTCTTTACTAAAGACTTGAACCTTAACTTTCCTGTTGCAAACAATAGTTGGTTTACTTTCTTGGTCAATATAAGCATCCAGCTTGTCCTAGATCAAAGGGACAGTGTCTCAATGTCGTGAAGCACAAACAATACCAAATTCAGGAGGAGGTAGATAAGCACAAAAGAAAACAGTAGCAGAGAAAATTATCCGATTTAAGATAAAACGATGGACTAGAATTTAGGAATTATGGCCATGCATTGGAAAGTTGTAAATTTACATAAATATATTGAAGAAAATAGGAAAGAGAGCCCAGATATCTGCAGCTCCATCAGTTTGGTGGCAAAAATAGGAAAGTAGACTTTTATCTGAATGGTGGCCGATTAGGAAAAGGGGAGATGCAACGAGACCTGGGTGTCATGGTACACCAGTCATTGAAAGTAGGCATGCAGGTGCAGCAGGCAGTAAAGAAAGCGAATGGTATGTTAGCATTCATAGCAAAAGGATTTGAGTAAAGGAGCAGGGAGGTTCTACTGCAGTTGTACACGGTCTTGGTGAGACCACACCTGGAGTATTGCGTACAGTTTTGGTCTCCTAATCTGAGGAAGGACATTCTTGCCATAGAGGGAGTACAGAGAAGGTTCACCAGACTGATTCCTGGGATGTCAGGACTTTCATATGAAGAAAGACTGGATAGACTCGGCTTGTACTCGCTAGAATTTAGAAGATTGAGGGGGGATCTTATAGAAACTTACAAAATTCTTAAGGGATTGGACAGGCTAGGTGCAGGAAAATTGTTCCCGATGTTGGGGATGTCCAGAACAAGGGGTCACAGTTGAAGGATAAAGGGGAAATCTTTTAGGACTGAGATGAGAAAAACATTTTTGACACAGAGAGTGGTGAATCCCTGGAATTCTCTGCCAGTTGAGGCCAGTTCATTGGCTATATTTTAGAGGGAGTTATATGTGGCCCTTGTGGCTAAAGGGATCAGGGGGTATGGAGAGAAAGCAGGTACAGGATACTGAGTTGGATGATCAGCCATGATCATATTGAATGGCGGTGCAGGCTCGAAGGGCTGAATGGCCTTCTCCTGCACCTATTTTCTATGTTTCTATGTTTCTATGTTTACCATTATTATGGTGAATATCTAAGAACAGACATAGTGGCCAAACGCTGGAACATTTGTGGAGACACATGAGAATATAAATACTGGAATCTTCAGCATTTAACAAAGTGCTGGAGAGATACATTGGACCATGTAGCATTTGTGGATTGTATGGACAGATGATGATTGAGGTCGGAAGAAGGGTCCCTACCGGAAACAGTGCCTATCCATTCCTTTCACAGATGATGCCTGACCCATTGAGTTCCTCCAGCACTTTGTTTTTGTGGGAACAATTACGATATGATCAATATGGAAGTCAGCATAGATTTTTGAAGATAGACATAAAAAGCTGGAGTAACTCTGCGGGACAGGCAGCACCTCTGGAGAGAAGGAATGGGTGATGTTTCGGGTCTTCATCAGAATTGGTCGTCAGAACAATCTACTTGAAATTTCAATTAAGTGACTGGAGTACTTATTTAAAAAATCTAGACCTAGGTTGTGTGAACTTACATAACTTGGTACAATTCTGTAGAAGAGATTATTAGCCAAAATGAAAACATACAGGAAATGCTGAGAGATGGCCTGGTAATTTAGATGGAAGGCAATTGGAAAAAGACAATAGACTTTGATGGCGGTTGGTGTGTCCGTTTTTTGCAATGCATATAAATGATAGTAAAAGTAATTTATTTTCACATTTTCGGCCAATAGAGTTGAAAAGCTTATGTAGTTTGGAACAAGACCTTGTACAAGGGGACGTATAAATCAAATGAGTGGGAAAGACCATGGCAGGTCATTTTTCACCTGGAGAAATGTGAAATCTTTTAGAAGAGAAATCATCTTATTTTCTTTGTAGAGTATGAGATGCGGAGGAACAATGGGCTTGGATATCCTAGTAATAGAAATGGTAAAAAGCTATAGCTTAATTACAAAAATAGAAAACGTAATGTTGATTTATACAAAAGGGAGGAAAAGTTTGGAATACAAAGGTTGAGGGCATAATGCTTTCTGAAGTATTGATTTGACTTTGAACAGCCTACAAATAAATTAATAACTGAATAAATGTTATAATTCTAATAGGGTGATTCAATTTTAATTTGTTTTAGAAATCAGAGACACTCAAAATTAAAATTAGTCGGCAGCTTTGACAGCAAATTTAGCTTAATGATATGGTTTAGCCTCTATCAAAACACTTCTGGGGGGGGGGGGGGGGGGGGGCTTGTTCAGACCCTAGTTTATAGTAACTTTTACAACTGGAAGAAACAGCACCAGATAACATCAACTGAACTGAAGTTGGTATCATAGCTTCAGAAAAATCAATGCATTGTAATTGCAGTCATAATAGGCTCTGGTGCAGCGCAAGAAACCTCAGAGACGGAAACGATCAATGTTATTATTGAGAACATCCGATAGCATGTTCTGGAGTATGTATATGCACAGTTAAATGATAAAATCTAAAATGTCTTATTCCGCCATATGAACAATGAGAGGAATTATGGTTCCCATAATCAAAAAATTGGCTGGAGGAAATAGAGAAAGTACAAACAATGGTCATGATGATTATATCAGGAGCTGAGAGGATATACGGCATAAGACTGAACAAACTGGGATTCTTTTCTCTAGAAATGAGGGGTGAGCAGATAGAAGGCTTCAATATAATGACATAATTTCATTCGACAGAAACAGAAAATTAATTTCAACTTATAGCAAAGGCCAGAACTGAAAGCCATGAATTTAAGATAGTTACTGATCAATACAATAGTACATTCAGGAGAAATGTATTTACTCAAAGAGGCAAATATCCAGAATTTGCTGTCTGCCACATTATCCCATGGCAATGAAGGGAGAGAGATTGAAATCCTACTGGAGAACTGAATTATCTACATGCAAAGCATGATGAAGATTATATTCTGGTCTTTTCCTTGAGGAAATAACCACATGCAAGTATTTGGTTATTAAATTTGTATTTATAATAATTATATCTTTGTACTCCTTATCTGAAAAAAATAGTATTAGCATTTTCAATGAATCAGTGAACACATATACAGATGAGTACTACCCACCTGAAGAATGTAGGAAGATGATTAATATTAGAATATATTGAACTTTGAGATTTAAATAGATGGAAATGTGCACTCTCTGCCCAATTGTGGTAGACGTGCATTGAATTTTAAACCAGTTGTCCTAAAATATGGCAGTTTTCAGTTTCAATTTAGTTTATTGTCATGTGTAGCAAGGTACAGTGAAAAGCTTTTGTTGTGTGCTATCCAAACCCCAGAAAAACAAAACATGATGAGTCTTTAATGGTGTGTAGATACATGATAAGGGAATAACGTTAAGTGCCAGGTAAAGCCAGCAAAGTCGATCAAGAAGGTCATCAAAGAGGTAGTTCAGGACTGCTTTCTGGTTGTGGTAGGATGATTCAGTTACCTGATAACAGCTGGGAAGAAACTGTCCCTGAATCTGGAGGTAGACAAAAATTGTGGAGGAACTCAGTGGGCGAGGCAGCATCTATGGGGAAAAGGGGAAAAGGAATAGGTGATGTTTCGCGTCGAGACCCTTCTTCAGACTGATGTCGGGGGGGAGGGGGGGTGCGGGAAAAAGAAAGGAAGGAGGAGGCAATGGCTTGTGGGAGAGCTGGGAAGGGGGAGGGGAAGGAGGGAGAAAGCAAGGACTACCTGAAATTGGAGAAGTCACTGTTCATACCGCTGGGGTGTAAACTACCCAAGCAAAAAAGGAGGTGTTCTTCCTCCAATTTGCTTTGGGCCTTACTCCGGCAATGGAGGAGGCCCAGGACAGAAAGGTCAGATTCGGAATGGGATGGGGAGTTGAAGTGCTGAGCCACCGGGGAGATCAGGTTGGTTAATGCAAACTGTGCGGAGGTGTTGGGCGAAGCGATCGCCGAGCCTGCGCTTGGTCTCGCCGATGTAGAGAAGTTGACACCTAAAGCAGCGGATGCAATAGATGAGGTTGGAGGAGGTGCAGGTGAACCTTTGCCTCATCTGGAAAGACTGTTTGGGTCCTTGGATGGAGTCGAGGGGGGTGGTTAAGGGACAGGTGTTGCATCTCCTGCGGTTGCAGGGGAAAGTACCTGGGGAGGGGGTGGTTTGGGTGGGAAGGGACAAATTGACCAGGGAGTTATGGAGGGAACGGTCTC
Organism: Leucoraja erinaceus; assembly: GCF_028641065.1. Taxonomy (NCBI): domain Eukaryota; kingdom Metazoa; phylum Chordata; class Chondrichthyes; order Rajiformes; family Rajidae; genus Leucoraja; species Leucoraja erinaceus. Next base: position 70,955,554 of record NC_073381.1, on the reverse strand, counting down.
TGTGGAAAGCAGAAAGGGGAGGAGATGGGAAGATGTGGCCAGTGCTAGGATCCCGTTGGAGGTGGCGAAAATGTCGGAGGATTATTTGTTGTATGCGACGGCTGATGGGGTTGAAGGTGAGGACAAGGGGGACTCTGTCCTTGTTACAAGTAGGGGAATGGGGAGTAAGAGCGGAGCTGTGGGATATAGAGGAACCCTGGTGAGAGCCTCATCTATAATAGAAGAGGGGAACCACCATTCGCTAAAGAATGAGGACATCTCCGATGCCCTGGTCTGGAACACCTCATCCTGGGTGCAGATGTGGCGTGGACGACGTAATCTGGAGGTGGGCGTTTTCACACTTCTATACCTTTTGCCTTATAGAAGAGGGGAGAAGAGGGAGTGGCCAGGATGCGACTCGTCCTTGATTATGCTGCTGGCTTTGCCTAGGCAGTGTGGGGTATAAATGGAGTCAATAGAAAGGAGATAGACACAAAATGCTGGAGTAACTCCATGGGACAGGCAGCATCTCTGGGGAGAAGGAATGGGTAATGTTTCAGGTCAAGACCCTTAGTCTGAAGAAGGGTCTCGACCCGAAACATCACCCATTTCTTTTCTCCAGAGATGCTGCCTGTTCCGCTGAGTTACTCCAGCATTTTGTGTCTATCTTTGGTTTGAACCAGCATCTGCAGTTCCTTTCTACTCAATAGAAGGGAGGTTGGTTTGTGTGATTATCTGGGTTATGTCCACAATTCGCTGCGGTCTTGGATGGAGCTGCTCCCAAACACTGTGATTTCACAAAGAAACTTCCTTCATTTTTTGGTGGGTCAATCCTTCTTCTGAGCTTCCAAATAACATCCGTAGATGCCTGCCAGACCCAATATCTTTACGTACAAGCCTCAAGATGTTGGGTCTTACTGCAGCACTAATGTACAGGTGCCACACCAATGCAGTCATAATTGCACCATATTTAACAGACCTACCCATCTCACTCTACCCAACCAGTTGACATGCTTTATAACACATCCTAATTGCTGCATCACATTTTTTAAATATATTACGTTGGAAACCTGTAATTTCCTTCTGTTCTTGACTAGATTCTAATTGTCTTTTGAAAGACAGAACAATTTTACAAAGATGCGCTTGGATTTGTACAGTGCCTGATCAGAACATCCAAAATGCCTTCTCACAAGCAAGCAATTACTTACTTTAACGAGTAGTGATGGTCTACTTCAATTAAAACGGCTTCCGTCCTACATGGAACAATAAGATGAATGATCATTTCAAAATGCTTTGGTGAATTCATTAAAAGAAAAATGTTGTTTATGCCATACCAGGTTGCACACAGCTGCACCTGAGAGTCTAACTAATACATGATATAATGCTCCTGTTTAGGGTCCCCTAGCTTTCTATGGGTAGCATCGAAGTAAGTGCATTATTATTTACAATACATTCAGTAGGATTGACAGCATGTGCTTCCAAGTTCCACAGTCTCTTTATGCAACTCAAATAAACGGATATCTCCCAACATTATAAGGAGTCTTTTTTTTAATCTGATACTGACTTTGCTACATATCTTATATTTACTACACAACATGGAATGATTCAATAACTTTTCAGCTGAAGTTGGAGTGAAGTGCTCAACAATTCAACTTAGGAATGATAATATTAGTATTTACTGGTGGTAAATATTTCCTTTTATTTATTGCATTAATGAAATAATCCTTACTTTTTATTGTTATGCTGTCTGTCATCTCATTCTCTTTAGATATAATGGTTTATTTTTCAAACCATCTTTCAAATCGACCAATGTTTTACAACGTCCACCGGAAAGTAAACTTGGATCAGATAATTCTTGAAACAAAGAAGGTACAACAATCTGGATATAACAATGAGTGTAAAGTTATATATGAAGATTCATTTAATTCTTGCTCACTGGAGCATTCCTTTCATGCATCATTTTGACCTTAGATAAGCTTGAACCTGACCATGAAATGTTGTTGTTTACTTAAAGACAATGATCCAGGAAGCACCTCCTCAGTCAAGTTTAAGATAATAGTGTCTGTCACTTTAACAAAGAAAGAAATTAAGGTGATCCTTGACCCAAGCCTCACCTCTCAATGACACTCCTGCCAACAGCTGCTGCAAAATCAGAAAAAAAATCTCATTCTCTCCCTATCTTACGTTTTTTTTGTACAAATCCCTTTGTTGAAAGTCAGTATTGGTAAGGTAGCATTTAACTCTATGATAGAGAGGAAAAATACAATTGTGCCTGCACGTCTGACATTTCCCTGTATTTCCATTTACTGCTTTACTGGTTGAAGGAATGTCAGCAAAGAACAAGTTGAGAAAACTATTTACATTCACTGAATGTTTTGCCAATTGCATAAAAGTCTAATTAAATAGTTATACTTACATTACATTATGAATCAGCCAGTATCATTATACTGTATCATTATACTGTTTGCTTTCTCATTATGCTGTATCATTATACTGTTTGCTTTCTCATAAAACATGTGTATACCAGAACAGTGCATTCTTCCTGAATACACCATATTAATAAAACTAAATAGATGATCAAACTGATCACATTTTGCCAAGCAATCATTCCTGATCCTTAGAAAGCAGATTGGCTAAGTGATTTAATCATTGAAATCTCATGCTTACCTTGAATTTTAATGTTAATGACTGTAAATAACTGCATTCAACACCAATTTGTATAATGCTTCTGTTGTGCAACAGAATGTTCCTGGGTTGTAAAAAAAAGACATGGAAATTGGACATGAAATATTTCTTTAGTTCATTGAGTCAAGAGCCAAGTGAGTCAAGAGTGTTTAATTATCATATGACCAAAAGTGGATCAATGAAATTCTTGCCCGCAGCAACATAACAGATCTGTAAACCCAGTACTCATGGATAACATAATAAACAAAAAAAGGCCAATCATTTTTTTTAAACTAGTAAACTTGTTAAAAAGATCATGAGATAGTAGAATTAGGCCATTCGGCCCATCAAGTCTACTCCGCCATTCAATTATAGCTAATCTATCTCTCCCTGCTAACCCCATTCTCCTGCCTTCTCCCCGTAACCTCTGACACCCAAGCCCAAAGTCTCTAATGTCCAGAGTCCAAAGTCTTTGAAAAAGGTTTATAATTTTATCTATCCATGTTCTCCAGGGAAGCGGCCTGACCCGTTAAGTTACTCCAGCACATTGTTCAAGAAGGAACTGAAACTCAGCGGGTGAGGCAGTAATGCTATGGAGCGAAGGAAATGGGCGACATTTTGGGTTGAGACCCTTCTTCATTGTTACCTATAACAATATTAAGATCTGATCAATTAGCAAATATGTCCCATTGGTTGCAAATATGGAGCCTTCTGACTTTTGCCTCACGGGCAAAGTACAGTAAATGGAGCAAATAGTTTATTGTAAACAGTAAATAGTTTATATTATTATTCCTTCGTATGATGTAAGAGTTAGTGATGGGGCTAGTATTTCTAACCCATTTCTCACTCACTTTGAGAATGTGATGGCGACTCCTTTCTCAATCCATACAGAGCATGACACAAAGGTGAGTCTCAGCTATGTTTTTTTTTTTTTTTTTTATTTTTTTTTAGCAGTACAGTAAATCACATTAATACATCGCATATATCTTATTACATTATGTTGTACCACTACATTTTTTGAGCTTTAAAAAAGATAGAAATAAAAGAAGTAAGGAAAGTAAGCAAGAATCGTGAAGGTGCAGGAAAGTGTTGGGAAAAGAGAGCCCCTTAGGGAAGGAATTAGAGAAGGAAGCAAAGAAAAGAAATAAGACCCTAGAAAGAAAAGAAAAAAAAAGAAGAAAGGAAAATCAATCGCTCTATTGTAACACAAAACTCCGCAAAAAAGGATATACCAACCGTGTTTTTATTAAAAATTTATTTTATACCCCCCATTTCCAGGTCTTGGTAGCCTTTATGTTATAACTTATTATTGCACCTTATGCTTGTAATAGTTCCATAAATGCAGACCACGTCTCAGCTATGTTAGGTGGGATGTTCCAGGCCTTTGAAGTGATGGCGATATATACATTAATATCCAAGAGAGACGGTGCCTAACGGACCTAAAGGGATTGACCAGTGTTGATACTTGCAACCAAATGCTGCTTGTGTTCTTCTAGGCAGTACTGGGAGTGTTGTTGAAGACATTAAACAAATCTTTTAAACTGTACACACTGCAGCTATGGCGTTGGTAATAATATGGTAATAAGAAATGTTTAACTTGAGGTTTGCATGCCAATGCAATGGGTAGACACAAAATGCTGGAGTAACTCTGCAGGTCAGACAGCGTCCTTGTAGAAAAGGGGTAGGTGATATTTTGGGTCAAAACACTTCTTCAGCCTGAGAGTTAGGGGAGAGGGAAACTAGAGGTACGAAAAGTTCAGAACAAATCCGAGCCTATCTGAACTTTTTCATACCTCCAGTTTCCCTCCGGAGAGGATTGTAAAACTATTTTTGTTTTACCAGTGCTTCTTCATTTTTATTCAATGCTCCCTTTCTATCAAATCAATTACTCTCACCTCACCTCTGCAATTCAATAGTTTTGTCTACGTTTAATTCAAGGCAATTGTGAATGTTTCGGCAAAATGCAAACTCTAAGCTTAGCATCAATAAGAAGGCTATTAGTTAGTAAGTGACATGATAGCACTGTCTAAAACATGTCCCACCACTTTCCTTATGATTGAGAGTGGACAGAGGGGGTGGGCATTGGGAAAAAATGGCTTTACAGTGCTTTTGGTGTATAAAACAAACTTAGCAATTTCTCCCTTGTCAAATAAATTCCATCATTGTCACTGAACTAAAAAAAATACAGCTAATTCCAGAACATATCAACTAGGGTGAAATTGGTACCCTTAACTGCTGCTGTATCCTTTTCTACATGTGGAGTGCATCAGATTGGCTGCAAATTTATCTCAGGTAGACCAGAGAAGGAAGCCAGTATTTATCATCCACGTGGCACTTCTGACATAAAGGCTCCTGCATCACTGAGCCTGTGGATGATCCTGGAACCTTCCCATCCATAAAATGGAATGTTTTCCAACCCATTCACAGTGCAAGGGATGTTGCAAGGCTGAAGTTTTAGAAGATGTTAACAATCTTTCCCTCCAACTAAGCTCAATGTTGGCTCAGTGCAGTAGCTCCCTGATCCTGCACTCAGAGATTAACTACATTCCAGCTACAGAGTTTGGAGTTCCTTTCACAGCTGCTTGCAGTCCGATGATACTTACAGTGTCTGACAATCTTGTTCTGTTCAAAGCTGGCGGTCTTTTATTAACCTTTGTGAGTTACCATAATGCACATGTATGAGCTTCCTTATGGTGATGATAGTTATATGTTCATTACATGGAATTCCTGATTCCATGGAATTCACACAACTGGTAGAAAATAAAAGACAGGATTTGATCGGCGTTCCTCTTCTGATTTTCATTTTACACACTATCAGCAGCACTGTGAAAGATCACATTAATGTGTATGCTTGTTATCATAAACAGGGCACACAGAGAGATTCTAAAATCCAAACACAGTCTGATTGTGTTTCATGTGATCTCTCATAACAATACGTAGTGCAATTTATGAAAACAATTGTTTGCTGACTGCCTGAGCAGGTGTTGGCATGGTGAAGCTGCAGGAAGCTCTGTGGCCTCACAGCTCCTGGGCCACAAGTTCGATCCTGACCTCGGGTGCTTTCTGTGAGGAGTTTGCAGATTCTCCCTGTGACAGCACGTGTATCTGCCGGGTGCTCTAGTTCTCTTCCATTGCCCAAATTGGTAGATTACTTGTCTGCCACAAATTAAACACTTCCTGCAGGTAAGTGGCAAAACAATAATCAATCGAAGGTACACAAAAAAGCTGGAGAAACTCAGCGGGTGCAGCAGCATCTATGGAGCGAAGGAAGTAGGCAACGTTTCGGGCCGAAACCTTTCTTCAGACGTCAATAATCAATGGGAACTTGGTGGACAAGTCAGCGTTGCAGGGCTACAAGCTGTTATCAGGCAACTGAATCATCCTACCACAACCAGAGAGCAGTGCTGAACTACTAGCTTCCTCTTTGGTCACCCTCGGACTGTCCTCGATCGGACTTTCGATCGATCGATCTTGCACTAAGCATTATTCTCTTATCATGTATTAACTATATACATATTTACTATGTAAATGGCTTGATTGTAATCATGTATTGTCTTTGTGTTGACTGGTTAGCACACAATAAAAGCTTTTGACTGTACCTTGGTACACGTGACAATAAACTAAACTGAACTAGTTTAGTTTTGAAATACAGCGCAAAAACAGGCCCTTTGCCCCACTGAGTCGGCACTGACCAGCGATCCCTGTACACTAACACTGTCCTACACAGAAGGGACAATTTACAATTTTTTACCAAAGTCAATTAACCTACAAACTTGTACATCCTTGATGTGTGGGAACAACCGGAGAAAACCCCATGTGGTCACGGGGAAAACGTACAAACTCCGTACAGACGGCACCCGTAGCCAGGATTGAACCCGGGTCTCTGGTACTGAAAGGCATCAACTCTGCTGCAGCACCCCTGTGCCGCGCCATCTAAATAAATTTCATAATTTCCACATTAAGAAAGTGTAAATGTGTGGTGCTGGTGAGACTCTCCGTGTGGTCTGAAGATTTACTCGAGGTTAAATATGATCTGATATTTACCACCACTTTAAAGGCCAAAAAACATGGTCTTGAGTCTTTCCAGTATTTAGCTGAAGGAAATCTATGCTTGCCAATAATATAAATCAGAAAGCTTAAAGGCATTGGTGGGACGATGAGAAGTGATGATGAGCGAGAACCATCCAAGTACATGTGGAAGAAGAGGTGACATTTGCGAATATTTTTTGCTTTCAACAAAGAGTAGGAGGGGACCAAAGGATTAATTGCTGAAGAACGCCAGGGTGAAAGTGCAGCCACAGGAAGGGGCAAAGCAGCAGATGGTTCTCAAACCCTGTCTAAGATGACGAAGAATGGGGCTGCCGGTGAATGTAATCACACTTATCTGCTAAATCTACAGATAAATTAAGGAGGATGATGAGGTCATCAATGTCAGATAGCTGTAAAAGAGAAATGGGATGGGAGAAAGCTTGCCATATCATAGGTGGATACAGATAAATTGGCTATCCTGTGAAGGGAGATTTAACATTCTCTATCATTAGTTGAAATGTCCAATCAACCCAACCTGCATATAATGTATGAATATTGTGTTGAATTTGTTTTAATACTTTCCAGGAAACTTTAAACTTTATGCTTCTGAGACGTGATACCAACTCACTTAAACGTGTCTGTGCCTGAATTGTGTAATCTCCGTTATTTTAAACTCCAAAGCACAATTAACAGAAACTTAAACTGAACAGAAGTCAATAGCTTTGCTTTCCATTTAACCTCCATTGTGACTCTCTCTCTCTCTCTCTCTCTCTCTCTCACACACACACACACATACACATATTTGAACATAAACTTCTGTCTGTTTATTAAATTAACCTCTGCAAATCATCTCCATTGCAGGTTCCCTACAGATGTGCATTTTACTTGGTCAGACCTGCACCTTCTGTTGCTTTCAAAATCACATCGTCCCTCATTGCAGCTCGCAGAATGCTACCAGATATTCCACGCAAACAAGAGGCAAAATATCAAAATCACAAAATAAAACCTTCATGAAAGATACATTGAATTTAAATGTGGTCGATTACCAAGAATGTTTGGATTAATTGCATTTTCATAACATTTGGGCATACTGTCCGAAACCAGGCTCGCTCTAAACCAAATAATTCGCCGTGTTTTTCAGCGAACAATGGCTTACCAAACATACACTGGCCTTCACAACCATTCAGTCTGGGAGTAATCACGACCTATTTTAGCGCCTTTCCCTCGATTTATCTCACTTCACTAAATCATAATAAAGACCGCGCTATATTGAAAAGGATGCAAGTTTTTTCCAATCTATTTAACTGCATACCGGGGCAGTGGTCTGGTCAGGAGTGGCATTCGGAAGCTGTGCATTATTCCCATGGAGAGACAGACTGACAATCAAACCAGCCATACCAGCTATTCTCTGTCCCTCTCCGAACACACGCAAAACAAAACAAAAACCATCCTCAGAATGATGTAACGCGGCGTATCTGACCAAATCTAATATCGATTATTGGTGAGGCCAAACTGATTAACTGCAGAAGACCTGTAACTAAAACAGAAATGGCTACAAAAACACCGGTCATAAGTTCATGTTCATAATTCATAGTAGCAGAATTAGACTATTCGGCCCATCGAGTCTACTCCCTCATTCAATCATGGCTGATCTATCTTTCCCTCGCAAACCCATTCTCATGCCTTCTTCCCATAACACTTGACACCCGTATTAATCATATCTAATCGTAGAAGTCATATCTGTCACTTCTGTGGGCCGTTAATGTTAATAGCTTTAGAGAGTGGTATGGGAAATTATTTAGAATATAGTTTTGTTATGGCGTGAAAACAGGCCCTTCAGCCTACCGAGTCCGCGCCGACCTACAATCACCCCATGGACAAGTTATTTCGTGCACTCTCGGAATAAATTTCAGAAGCCAATTAACATACAAACACTTACGGCTTTGGAATGTGGGAGGAAACCGGAGCACCCGGAGAAAACTCACGCAATCACAGGGGCAACGTGCAAACTCCGTACAGACAGCACCGCAGTCAGGATCGAATCCGGGTCTCTGGTGCTGCAAGGCAGCAACTCTACTGCTGCATCACGGTGCCTCACATTTAATACCTACTCTTCAGTAACTGTTATTCCTTATCAAACTGCACATAAGAGCACATTGTTTCCCGCTGCACAAAGTTAATGTAAATGCATGGTGTATTTATTTTTAATATTGAGGTTTTCCACGAAATCATAAACAATTACACAGCATAAATAAATCAAGCCGAAACGTCACCTATCCACGTTCTCCATGGATGCTGCCTGGCCCCTTGTTATTCCAGACCTTTGCATCTTTTGTTTGTAAACCAGCATCTGCAGTTCCTTGATTCTTCAATAAATTAATGTTGTCAGTTATTCGTCAAAAGCCCTGCTATTCCCTTTGACATTTTAGATCGATTGGGGAAATAAGCCAGACCATAATAATTGTGCGAGCGGTGCAAAAGAACGGTCTAATCAGAACAAGTCCATTGACAAAATCAAAAAGGCATCATCACATAAATCGCATTCACGCACCTTTGCTCCGTTTGGCGGGGAAATCGCTAATGACTTCCATTTAACGTACATTTAGAAAACTAACACAGAAGATGCCATTTATTTGATTCTGTCCATGAAAGATAATATCAATTGACGCATTGTTTTTTTATTTCAACAACAAGTTCAAAGTCAAAGCACTTATTTCGGAATTTAAAAGTTTATTTGAAAATTTGCGCACAATGCATTGTAACGAAGAGGCGAATATTAAGTGCACTGTTACATCATTTAATATATATAAAAAAACAAATACACAACATGTTTTTCGACATCACGAAAAATTATATTCTCTTTAAAATTATATATAGCATTGTCACGATCCATGCTTTTAATAGATTTTCAGATATTATGTATACATAAAAATGTTCCAAATAACCGTTTGCCCTATTTTAAACAGCGTGGCCTCATAACAGTTCCTTTGTCACGATTCGCTCCCATCTTATAGTGCTTTAATGTTTGTCCGTTTAAGGACGCGAGTTCACACAAAATTGTATAATCGCTTCCAGCTCTGCATCGTATGTCACTTTTAGCCTTGTCTGCTAATAAAGTACATTAACCTTTACACATTTCCCTAAACCATTGATATCCTCCCCCTCCTGAAGCCTTGTTTATCATCGTGACTTACAGATGAGGACTGTTCCATTTATTGCAGTGTAGTTACAATGTTAACATTTACGCTATGAGAATATTACAACGACAGCTAAAATCTGATAGGAAGTATATAGATTTTTAATCATGTTTGTGATATTCAATTTGTTCGGTTTTACAGATGTTTTTGAAGTTCGCTAATTAATAAACGGCGGTCTCTTGGCATTCAGAAATTGCACTGAAACCTAATAAATACCCTACACGATAACAGTAACCGAAAGGCACAATTCCTATCATCTTATGTACAAAATAAACAGGCATTTTTAGATGCTTCAAGCGTGTTCGGGTTTTGGCAATTCGGTGTTTACTCGCAGCAGTTCTATTCACTGATCATTGTTCCTTCCTGAATCTTGGTCGCTCTGATCGTCAGTAAAACACACATCCACGTCGCTCTCATTGCTGTGGTCACTTTTCTGCTCGGTCTCGTCCAGGGAACGTTCCATTTTGCTCTCTGTTTTGTGCATACTCTGCCCTGGATGTCTCGATTTGACATGCCTCTCTAAGTCTCTGCGACGCACTAGCACCTTGCCACAGAATTCGCACCTGTAAGGCGTGTTTCCCTCCGCGTGTAAACGGATATGTTTGTTGAGATTGCTGGGATCTCCAAAGGGTCGAAGGCAGACTTTGCATTTTAAAGGTTTATACCCCGTGTGTGTCCGCATATGAATTTTCAAGCCGTATTTACGAGAATAAAGTTTGCCACAGTATAAACAGAGGTGGCCTTTTTTGGGCTTGCCACTTGATGTGGTGGTGGTTGACATGGATTCCAGTCTGGATCTGTTCTTTTCTGCAGCGATGCTAGTCAGTTGTTGCGTGTGCATTGCAATTTCTCGGTCAATGTTGGTGATGGAACCAAGTTCCGGGTTGAGGGATGGAGTGCCAAAGTAGGTGACAGTCTCAGGGTACTTGATCAAGTTACTGAAGTGGAATTTTAAGGGGTAATATGGGGGGCTGTAGAGAAATTCGCCATTATACACTGTCAATGGCATTATGGGGATGTTGCATTCCCCTGAGAATGGCTTAACTCCTTCAAATGGAGGAATAGAGAACCTCTCAAAATGAACGCCGGTTGAAATCGGAGTGCAACGATTAGGAGACAAACTTGTGTGAAGTCCTCTTTCGACGTGTTTGAATGCAGACGTCTGGTCGAAGTTAGTAAATAAAGGAAACCCTCTCGTTGTATTGCTGCAGGGTTGTGCCGGGGCTGGGGGCTCTATTGAATGGAGACATTTGGAAGGGTGATTGCCTACTATAGTCTCGCTGCTAGAACGTGGTGACTTCATGCTGCTCAGAAGTTTATTGAAGCCCATTCCGTTAATTTTGCTGCTGCTGTCTCCGCTTGCCTCAGAAGATATTAATTTTGATAATCCTGTAGGTTTGAACGCGGATCTAATCCCGGGGTGAAAGCCCATTGCATTGACTATTGAAGAACTCCCGCTGATAGTCATCAGAGGGACGTGGCTTCTGGCTGAATTAACACTCATGTCCAAGGCCCTGTCCTGCTCATCCTCAGCTCCCGCTGTTTTCTTGCTCATGGCCATTTTTGTCAGAAATGGCGAAATTGATTGTTTCACCTCTTCTGTGGAGACGGACGAGATTTGATGGCCATTCCTCAGAGTGGACGAACTAGATATGTCTGCAGTCTTCGGCGATCTGCTGAACGTTTCGGAGATTCTGCACTCGCCGTTGTTGATGAAGCCCCTGCCGTTACTCAGACTACAGTGGAAGTGGATGTGAGCTTTTAATGTGTTCGGATACTTGAATGTTCTCCAGCAGTACCAACAAATATAACGCTCCTCGCCTAAAGAACAGAAAGAGAACACTAAGTTTTGGAGTGAGATTGCAAGTATTTTCCCAGTACATCGACAAATAGAAATGAGATTCATTAAGCACAAGATTTATTTAACAACATAAATATGTGACGGCTTTCAAATTGTGACTCGTGTTGCAACTATTACGCCAGTCTTACATAAAATTAGTTAAATGTTGCAGTATAAAAAAGTCTGGTGGTTATCAAAACTAATCTACGTGTGGGCTTGCAATACATGCTCACGTGTTATAGAATCTAATGACTTCGCTAGGGCAGTTTCTGTGACCAACCCAACAATTTTACAAATTAAATGATAATACGTGTAAAGGGAAGTTAATGAGGCAAATCGCTTGGTGGGGTAATGCATGTGCAATTCTTAGTCCGGTTATGTAATTGTACCCTTCTCTAAGGAAGAAAAAACAAGCCTGAGCAGATATATACAATCTAGGCAGTTAATGTTGCGGCCTTTACTAGCCTTGGAGGTGATAACAGCTGTTCCTTGAAATCATGGGGCGTTTGAAACAATGCCCTTAGCCCATCTGTTGATGTTGAAGAAAGGAGGCGTATGGCAAGGAGTTGGACAAACAGCCCAAAGAGCAATCTATGTATCATAAGCTTCTCATTTAAGTGGGAACAATGCCGAGAATATTAACATTGCTATTCAAAGAGAAACAATTCCACGAGGTTACCTCATTTGTAGATACCGTAAGGAAAGAATGGGAATCAAACTGTTCATTGTAGAATATAAATCATGGTTCTGCGTCTCGCACTATCTGTTCATTATTTTATCGGCTACTTCGTTTCCCAATATTTCAATTTTGCTTTTACCTTCCCTTTTTTGTCTTTCATTTGTGTCACTTTTTAAAGTCGTTGCCTATTTCCCCTTTAGTGTTTGTTTCGTTTTTTCTTTCATTTCATTTCATTTTTTTCATTTCATTTCTTTCATTTTTCTTTCTGAGATGCAGTCCCAATAAACGTCCTTCTTCCCCCATTCCCGCATCTATGTTTGATTAATTTTTTTAAATCGCCAAACCTTTTCTTGCAGGTATAATTAAAATTAAACTGACGCCTTTCCGACATTGACCTTAACAATGTGGACTTCCTACCGACAACGTTGTTCACTGTATTTCGTGACAACAATAAGACAATACAGATTAAACAGTTAAATCGAACTTTGTTCTGGTGTTTTAATTCGCAAAACACTGTTTAAAATCAGAATATATTTGCCCTCTGCCAGTTTGCTGAAAATTAGTCCTAGCTCGCTGACATCTCTGTTCTGAGTGTGTCCCATGGAGGGCACCAAGAAAATTAGAGTCACTACAGTCGGCCTTGATTCTCCCAGATAAATGATTCATTTCAGCTGCACGACGCTAGTTTATTCAGTTCATGATCTTGTAATGTTGATATCACGTCAGAAATTCGGCGACTTTAATATCATCAACGTAAGGTGTAATGGCGACTTTCAGAGGATGTTTCCTTACGCATTTCAAATGCACGCTTTAAAAGTTACTCGGGCAAGTGGGCAACAATGGCGTAAAATCCAAACATATATGCATTTTATTCTTACAAAATGTTCAGACGGTCCGTTGCGATATGTTTACAGAATACATTTTTAATTTAACTACCTATAAATATGTAATCTTACGAGTTTGGAGAAACTCCCATTTGAAGCTGTTACGAAAATGATTTTTATTTGACGTGTAGTCAGACAGTAGACTGTTGAGTTTCACTGTCCATATAACACGTTAGCACCTAGCCCACAGCCAACAATGGACCATTGTGGGCTCCATCTTTCCTTCACCGTCGTTACTTTAGGCACATCTTTCATTCATTTGTTCTCTATCTCTCTTTATCACCATATCTCTCTCGTTTCCCTGTCCTTTGACTCTCAGTCTGAAGACGGATCTCGACCCAAAACATCACCTATTCATTTTCACCAGAGATGCTGTCTGACCCGCTGAGTTACTCCAGCTTTTTGTGTCCAGCTTTTGAACTGACGTGTTGTGTGGTAAAATGAATGTTAACGCTATATATTGTAAAATGTTGAAACAAATGCGATTACAAGGAACAGGATTAACTAATTATCTGTTCGTCGAACATTGCCTTGCAAAACAGATACATAATGCAAGATGGAATTATGAGATCAGGAACCCAAACGCAAAGGTTGTATGCACAATGAGTCGTTATTATCTGAAACCCCCTTTTATAATAAAATCGGACGCTGAATTGTGTGCAAAATCCAGTGAAGCAGGACATTTCACGGGAATTTAAATGGTACAGAATGCAGCTGATTGAGCTATTTTCCCTGTGTTCACATGGCTGAAAAAAAGAGCATGAATTCCATCTGCAGCCTGGATTGACAATTACTATGTAGAGAGCACAATCCAGTCACGTACACGTAGACACAAGTAACTCTTCTTCTTGCGAATGAAACATAAACATAAGGAATAGTTAGATCTCAAGCCGGTGTTGAGCAGCCAGGTTGTTGGCTCTACGTCAATGTCTCCCAGGCCCTGAGCTCCATTTGGTGGGCACCCAGAGATGACAAGTAACTGCAGATGCTGGAATCCCGAGCAAAACGCAAAGTGCTTGAGCAATTCATCGGGTCAGGCAGCATCTCTGGAAGACATGCACAGGCAACGTTTCGGGTGGTAAATTGAACCGAAACATCGCCTGACAACGTCCTCCAGAGATGATGCCTGATCCACGGAGCCCCCACCCCTGCACGTTGTTTTGACCGATATTTTATATGATCATTTCATTTACCCGGGTTCAAACGGCAGAAATCCTTAAGGAAAGCAGACGATATTTATCATTTCAGTATAGCGCATCAATGCATTGTTGTATTGACTAAAATATTGATTCATTTCACTGTCAAGGATGCGTTGGGTTATTTTAACTACACTTGTTTCATTCTTACGAGAAGATTGTTACATTTTGCAATTGAGCGTATCTCCTCAAACGCGTGGAATTGATTATTATCATATATTGACATTGTATTATTACGGAAGGAAAATACACCATTCGTTTTACACTAGAAACATAGAAACATAGAAATTAGGTGCAGGAGTAGGCCATTCGGCCCTTCGAGCCTGCACCGCCATTCAATATGATCATGGCTGATCATCCAACTCAGTATCCCGTACCTGCCTTCTCTCCATACCCTCTGATCCCCTTGGCCACAAGGGCCACATCTAACTCCCTCTGCGATTCGTATTGTACTACTGTGCGATTCGTATATTATTATTCATGGTCCCTCATGCACAACCGATGCACATTGGATTATAAACGGTGGTCTTTTGTGGGGATTGGACTGGAGGCCTCAAGAGAAGGACTTTATTCATTTTTTAAATATCCTGCAAACCTTCCTTATAATTACCAAGCCGATGCGTTAACGTGGTCCAAACCAAAACTAAATCAGTTGTCCCATTTGCTTTGACCTTTAACAGAAACCTGTATTAGAGATTACAGAAATATCCCAACCCCCACCCCCATCAGCAATCACCAGTACAATACTCGTCTGAAAATTGAGATTTAATAGCCGAATTCGATATAGATTAGTGCTATTAATTCTTTGAAGAGAACAATATGCTCGTATGCAATTTGGAGACAATTGTGCCTTCCGGTTATTCCACCTGAACTCCAGCCCTGCCCCATCCCGGAACCTGATACAAATAGTTATTTCATTTTTCCTTTGCATTGGACAAATTCGTTACATGCTCTAATGTACAATCTAATGTACAAATTATCTTATGAACATTTGAAATTATATCATATGAATTTATGAAATTAATAATTGGCAGGGACAGGTATTTAGGAATCCATGACTTGGCCTCGAACTGATATTTACCTGTTGAAAATTATCATGAGCCGTAAATGAAAGAGCCAGCGACCGGTGGAGGGGGGTCGTGTAGGGGGAAAGTTGAAATGTTCTGACCACAGACCAACAAATATGTAATTATATTTTTAATTTAACGACCATGTAACTATGTATCTTTTCCTTTAGTGTGCGAGTGACTGTCATATATGTACATGTTGCAGACGTGGATAAGTTGTGTTAAAATAGACCCATCACCATTTTTTTCAGTTAAAAAATATCAGTAGAGAATAATGCATGGGTTTATCATATAGAGAAAATGCTCCTGACAAAAATCCCACCATGACAATGTCAGCATATTTTGTATGAACAGTCATACTGTTCTCTGGTGGTTGGTTGTTCAGTCTCGTCTCTCAATCAATGGTTCCTAAATAAATGAAAACCACGAAGATTATAGATCTGACATCCAAAAAAACAATCAGCGAGTTAGGCAAATACTCAGCTTGGTCTGTTCAGTATTTCCAAAAAATATCTGCTTGAATTTTGGTGGATTCCTAAATACTTGTCCCCATCGTGAACCCCCCCCCCCCCCACCCGCCCCCCCCCCCCCCCCCCCCCCCCCCCCCCCCCCCAATCCCCTCCCCCCCCCCCCCCCCCCCCGCCCCCATCCCCCCCCACCCAAGCACCCGTCCCCCCCCCCCCCCCATCCCCCTCCCTCTACCCGGACCTGAACGGAACAATTCAATTAGACTACAACGAAATCGCGAATATTTAAACATGCATTTTCTAGAAAGAAAAATGAGCGAAAATGTTCAGTCGATCCTTGAATTCATTTCTAAGCTGATAAGTGGATGTAGTTTCTTACTAACTCGTGTTTACTGTGAGCTCAATAGAACTGAGAGTTCAGCCATTGTGGAGATTCGAGGGTATATTAATATGCCTGAAAAAAGGTCTCGACCCGAAACATCACCCATTCCTTCTCTCCAGAGATGCTGCCTGTCCCGCTGAGTTACTCCAGCATTTTGTGTCTATCTACGGTGTAAACCAGCATCTGCAGTTCCTTCCTACACTTAACATGTCTGCGTTTTGCTGCTGAAGATGATTATAATAATATTCACAACGACGGCTTTATTCTGCCGTGCACATTAAAACATTGTCAAAAGAAGCGCAATTAAAAAAGTACAGTACAATTGAAAGTTCAAGTATTGCTAAATGAAACCGAACATACTGTTTAATAAAGCAACATAGCATAATCGAATACAAACGAGTTCATTGGGCATCGATGTTGACTCCAATACAGCAACAGAGAAGAACAGTTCGACCATAGAATTAATTTGCCTCCTAAATGTATTAACTTATTGCAATCAATGAGTACTTATTCAGAAGCAAAATGCGGTGTTTTATGGCCTAACTTATTCACGAGAGTTGAATACTACGACAGACACTACGGGCTATCTTATCAAATCCTATCTTAATGCACACATGCTTCTGGAAAACGCTGATACTTTCACTTCGTTTCAAGGGGATGGGTGTTACATTTGCATCGAACCTGTAAATGGGTGACACCGTTTCAACAAAAAATGTTGTTTTTTTTTTACCATGTTCCTCTCTATGTGTCATCGAGATATGAATTGAATACAGAGTAAAATAATTAAGATGACACCGTTTCACTCGTCTTTGAATAATTACGGCTATTCCGAATGTTAAAACAAACGGAAATCAGCCATTTCCTATAATCAAACCAGCATCTGCAGTTCCTCCTCCTACACATATGAGATTGTTTCCTATTCAGGCTATCGTTTTTATTTTAACCACGTTGTAATGTTTTCAGTTGTATTGGGAAAACACCGATGAAACACGGGTGACAAACTCTTAAAGGTTTGAGCGGAAACTTGAGTCCGCATCAGTTCTGATGCAGTTTTAGGCAAACATCATAACGCTGCTCACAGCTAGTCACTGATAGTTTGCGGACATGTGTTTATGCATGCAGACGAGCTGTGCAACAGTAACACGCGTTCAGACATTTGTTCGGAAATATCCTGTTGAATATTTGTACGGAAACGTAGTTTTAAACATTTGTGGAGAAATCCTCCAGAAATACTTTTGACATGGCAGCTATTTCTAGTCTCGCCGTCGTTGATAGCACTTTCCAGCGAGATCTGAGTTGATTGGCCTTACCTTTTTCATCGTGAGTCGGTGTGGCGGTGGTTGGTATATCGAACCACTGAGCCAAGGAGCTGGAGTACCAAGCTGTTAACTCCTCTCCGGGGTGGATATCCCTCAGTGTTCTGTAAAAGATCTGCCAAAAGAAACAGAGAAAGATCGTTAAAGTTTAGTGATTCCCAAGTATGTTGGGGTTATTTTCTCGCCTTAAAAGTGATGATGGCTACATATACAATGATGTGAGGTACCTGCCCCCCTGGAAGGTCGGTGATTGCTTCCAGGTTCTGCTCTTGGATATGTCTGGCTGGGCGGATGAACTCTGTCCATTCCGGGTCGGTTTCGCCGGCTTCGTCAACCAAATCCCCTCGAACAAAGCGCACCTGAAACATATCCCCAGCATCGCGATTTAAGGAAGGGCACATTCAGGTTCTCGATTTATCCCAACAACGATCTCTAAGATTCATTTCACTACGTTAGTTTATTTGCAACAAACTCAATTCCCATCGTAAAATGTATAGAATCGTTCCCGCAAGATTTCGCATAAAAACACACGATTAAAGGGAAAAGTAAAATGTATGGGCTGACAATTTGAACCCAAACTTGCAATGGTATTATTTTAAAGTTGTTGTAGCAACGGTATATCTGCTAGGTGTGTCGGTCAACAGAAATTTGTAATCGAACGAATTTTCCAACGTTGTACACCAAATGAAATGTAATCTGAAAATACTTGCTGACCGGGCCTTAAACTAGGAGTGACTAAGGGGTGGTGTTTGCGCGCGCACGTGTGTGTGTGTGTGTGTGTCCGGGCCAGTATACACTGGGCGAGGTAAACTTTGGAAATGTTGCACCTTACACCAAAGATAGACACAAAATGCTGGAGCAACTCAGCGGGACTCTGGACAGAAGGAATGGGTGACGTTTCGGGTCGAGACCCTTCTTCAGACTCTAAACACCTTACACGCATACAAATCCCGTTAATTTCAAGTAGGATTTCTGCAGTCTGTCTGTTTCAAATATATGCGTTGATTCTGCGAACGCTTTTTCACATAATTAAAACTCGCATCTCTCGGTATTTGTAATTGAATGCCTTATTTAAAATTTGAATGACTAATAAAACAATACGCAAACAAATCCGATTTGTTATTAGTCACTACCCAATCATGAATCCGATCTTCGGTATATAAGTTTTATCAATGTCAGATCATGTTAACTTAAGTTCAGTCCTAGAAATATGGACTTGCAAATCAAGAATTTCCATAGGCCGAGATTGTAGTGGCACCTGTTCACATCTGGCATTTGACCGATGGTGTAATCGAATTTTGCTGTGCACTTAAAGTTTGTCTCCGAGTTTATATTCTGCATCTCGGCAACTGAAATATCCCGACTTAACGAACAGAGAAATTCAACGAACAGGCGTTGAAAATAGCCCCTTTCATCATTCTCCGTGAAAGGAAGATATTACCAAAATATGGTGGAATGGGGTGGAGCAAATGCTGTCATTTATAATTGCTTGGGAAAAAGTTAAGCTATTAATTAGGCAGAATGATTCTTCCGCAAGAAACAAAATCGAAACAGACGAGAAATAAATAACATTGTTTGTCAGACCGTTTAATAAGGATTTAACAAATTAAGAATCTGACCGTGACAGACGACACGGCATCTGCACCTGTTTAAGGAAGCCCGTGGCAATATTGGCACGAGACGCTGGAAACAAGCCCGAATAATCTTCCCTCTATATGTATATGTAAATACATGCCCCGTGCATAGTCCTTAATATACACACAAGGAGACTAGCTGAGGTTCATCAATTGCAATTCACAGCATAGTGTCAAACAACATAACCAGTGAAAATAAACAGGGGGTTATGGAATGGGTAGTGTCCAGCTACTAATAATTGTTCCGCTAAATCTGCTCAGCAAAGGCATAAACTGAATTTATCTAAATATTACTTTAATGAAGATAAAGGAAAACGTGCAGTCGGGGACATGTTCAAAGCTAACAACCAATTGCAATAGTAAATAAATACGAAGTGTCTTGCAAATGACATTTCGATACGGATTATGGATCTCAACGAGGCAAAATAAATTAATTGAAACCTAACCGTCCGGTTAACCGCAGGCCATAAAATTGAACCCTTTAGCCGCACACCATTGTAGGAATTGGATCCAATTAAAGTAATCTGTCAATAACGTTAACAGAAGTTCACACAGTCTGGTAATTTGGAGGAAAATACAAGTAATTAACAATTAACGACTAAGCGGCTCCATGACAATAGCCAACCGAAAACAATACCTGAAGAACATAGGTCACTGATTCTTTCTCCAGTGTTTTATATAGGTGTAGATAAGTTACTTGAAATATAGTTTTCTCAGGCTCAGTGAAGAACATTTTCTAATTACCCATTGAAGCTTCTGCTGAGCTACCGACCACCACGCAGAAGTTAAATGTCTGTCTCTCACGCTCTCGAGAAATTATAAAGCAAAAGGAAAATTATATTTCAAAAATTTCTACCCGTGCAACAAATCTATTACCTTTTTCTTGTTGCAATGCTCCTTGCGATCGGACATATATTTCCCCAGCCTAAAAATGCCCTGAACGGGACCTAGACGGAGCCCGGCTGGAATGATGCTTCCCGCGGTCACGGTGATCGCCGAACTCCGGGGGTTTTGCATGGCTCCGGGGATGCAGGGAGGGGGGGAAGAAGGAGCGAAGGAAGAGGGATGGATTGACAGCAAGATGAGACAGATGAGAGAGAAAGAGATGGACACAGACTGGTCTCCGCCTGCGAAATGACGCGTTGGAGCCCGTGCGCTGCGCTTTTTCTATCCAAAGGGGGGACGGCGGCGTTTGAACGGAGTGCACAGAGTGGCTCAGTTTGGTGAGAGAGTTTTGGTGCGATCACAGCTGCGAGCCACAGCCAAGAGGGTCAGAGAGACACACATGGAGACTTTCCCTACCCAACTGCATAATAAAGTGCTCGAAATAGCCAAGAACAATGGCCCAGGCGACCTTCCCATTCCTAAAATCCAATTTGTCAAGAGCGCAAGAAAGGCGATTGTGAATCAAAGGTCTGGCGGGACCATTAATCGTCAGCATGTGTTATTGTCCAGCAGACAGTTACGATATTTTAAGTGACAAATTCACTGTATAATTTCTCCATAAATTTTACCTTCTTTTATTGCGACCAACAAAACTTTGGGAAAATAAGTGACTAAAGTTAAGTCTACTTGGCTGATTCCTTTCAGGTTAAATATACTTCAAAGATTTTTCTCTCCCCCTTGTTTTTTTTTATTTTCTCAGAGGAGTGGATCTCAGTTAAACAAAGAGAGCAGGAATGTTTGGAGGGCTTGTTAACTTCTATTGACTCGGCGTGTGCCGCATAGAAACGGGGCAGGTACTTGATGGTAGAACACCAGAAAAGTAGCAATCGTCTCGGGATAACTACCATCTATATTTGTCCACCTCTTCCGTTAAACTGTTGCCTGTCCAGTTGACCGAATTATTTTAACTCAGT
The DNA here is from genome assembly GCF_028641065.1 of Leucoraja erinaceus. NCBI lineage: Eukaryota > Metazoa > Chordata > Chondrichthyes > Rajiformes > Rajidae > Leucoraja > Leucoraja erinaceus. Next base: position 70,934,361 of record NC_073381.1, on the reverse strand, counting down.
GATTCCATATAGGCTTTGCCAACGTTGAACCTGTTCAGGAAATAATTGGGACGTTAGTTGGGGAGTTCAGATTGGATCACGCTGTAAAACAAACAGTGACTTCGCGCATTCAGCTTTTCCTGAGTAGGTTTTTGAGGGGAGGGGGACAATTTTAACCGCTCTTTCAATTAAACACATACACAAAAAAAAAGTATTCGTGTAAATTTTAAAAATAAAATAGTGATTTATTTTCTCTTCCATCTTATATTTGCCAAACAGATTTAAGAACGGATGTTTCTGCCTTGGCATTATCATCTCGATTTTTTTTTTAAAGATTATTTTTACTTGGGAATTGCTTTGGGTTGGATGTTTTATGCGTGAAGTAAAATGAACTGTAATTCTGCATCTGTTTTTCATCGAAGGGTAAAGGAAGACGATGTCATTTCAATGCTTCCATCCTTTGACTTTCAGGGGGTATTGGAATAGGTTAAATGTTTGCTGAAGTAAAATATTTCAACTGTTCGATCTTTTATTTAAGTTAATATACTTTCTATCGCTTAGGACGTAAATTAAATATTAGATCCTTCCTTTATTCATACCGAGTTGCATGTTTTTTCCTATTTCCATTTAAATGAGTTTGGATACTTTGATCGCAGAATGAGTTCTTGTGCAGTACTTCGAAAGTTCCAGCTTTCGGTGTGTTTTGTTTAAATTCTGTCTGCTTTTTAAAAAACAATCTTTAGACTAACATTCAATGTCGCATCAAAGGTCTCTTGTTGATAAAGAAACTTTCCAAAAATCTGGCATTGAGCGGCACTGAAAGGTGTTGACAGCAACCGTCTGATTTACCTTTCACCATGCGCGTTACACATCAGGTCACAATGTATTCTATAAAACAATTCAATAGCGAAATAGCGCATTTTCACATCTCCGCCCGATGTATAAATCTTCGCCGAATGTCCACGATTGTAATCACACGACTGTTTGTTAAGTTTAAACATTGTCAAATGTTGTCACATATTATATATTTAATATTTCCATTTGTTGCCACGAGGTATGTATATTTTTTATTGTGAAATGATAGCAAAACGGTTAACAATCCTCTCAAACGCGCTGTGAAATCGGCCGGGAGACCACATAGAGCCAATTCGCCATGCTGCAAAAAAACTTTAATTATTAGGGTAGGCTATTTAACAAAGGCTTTTGCTATTGTACACAGCTATCATTTCCTTGCCTGCCGTTGGGTCGTAAACAAGTATATTAAGTGTCAGCGTCACTAAACATTTTACTAATAGAGATATTCCTCAAGAACCGCGTTTGTATCTGTTATACCCAAACATCAACAATTCGTCAAAATATAATCCAAAAATAAGTGACATCAATGTTTCCACAGATTTCATTAATGTTGAAAAGCATAAAATAGACTGCAAATCACATGGGTTTGCATATCGGTAAATCAAACTCTTATATATAATTATTTCATTTTATTTAATGTATCCCTTGTTATATAATCATTATTAACATGAAATAAGATTCAGCCACTGTTCCGGGTGCGTGCAACAGATTTTTTTTTAAGGTAGGATCTGACCTTTCCGATAACTCTCCAATAGTATTTCTCTCAATGGCGCAAAAAAAAAAGAAACAAGAAGTTAGGGGGCAATAAATTTAAGCCATGAACATGTCCCTGTAACCTCTGGCCTGGCGACTTTAAGATGACACCAAGCTAAATTGGACAAGCGGAGGTAGATGGCTTTGGACTGCAAGGTACCCCACTGCTCTATTTGTGGAGCCTTTCCATACTTTATTTAATGATCTCAAAGCGTGAACGACACGCGAACAATTTTATCAATAGAACCATGTAAACTCTGACTGGGAGGAAAGTTATTTATTAATGTTCGCCAATTGTGACTGGTTCCCAGCCAGTGAAAAAATAAAAGGGCCTGCTCTGAAATCATTCACACCAGCCCTGCTATTTTTTTTTTCAACTCGGACTCAAAGATGAACTATTCCAAGTAAAATAAATTGGCCAGAAGAGAGGGAAGGAACACGTTTCCTTTTATATTTCCCTCCTGAAAAAAGCAAGGGTGAAACCAATCTAATGTGCCCATTGGACCAGGCACAGAATGAAAGCCAGGGTGTTAAAAGTAAAGCAGTGTTCGAAGCAAATGGGATGGAAAATTAAATGAAATTAAATAGCTTGAACGACTGTATTGTGTCTTATAAAAGGACACATTAATTACATGGTTTCAGCTTTATTCCAGGACAATGTTGTGGACTGGGGGATAATCAAAACATTCCAGGGCTTGCTGTCACAGCTTTCTAACTGGCGACTAAACCATATTTTCCAAGCAGCGGCGAAAGTTGATAGGGTTTTGTCCAAAATATAGTTTGATAAGAGATTCTGCAGCAGCTTGAGGCTCTTTTGCGCGTGCCGCTCAACTGTCATCGCCATCAAGCAACATTTTTGGCGTAATGTTCTTTTTGATTTAACAGGTTGCCGGATAATCTGCCATGAATGTTGAGGAACAACAGCCGTCCAGAACCACAGCAGCTTGGGCCAATCTCCCACCAGGGAGCTCCATTCAACACATCAAAATGCTTCTGGCTAGGGAAGATTCAGCATTACATTCAAAGCCAGCATGAATGCCTGTATATAGAGCCAACTTAATTAGAGGCAAAAACAGTGGATTAAATCCGAACTTCTCGCAAACTTCCGTGTACAAGTACAAGGGATTTTTTTCCCATTATTGATTTAATCCCAGTGCAATTTTGCGGCAATAGATGTGTCTCGACTTTTAATGTTTTAAAGAACCTAAATTTTATTAGCCGTTAAATATTTTGACTTCGCTGGCTATTTTCCAATGAAGGAAATTTCTGTAACATATCGAAGGCATTCAACGTGGCAAGTATCGGAAAAGAACGTCAACTGTATGGAAAATCCTTTCTCGTTGTTTCCTGACCTAAGGCACGAGAGGCAAATTCGTCGCGATAAACGTTAAATTAGTAATCCGACAATAAGGCAAAAAAAAAAACAACCCAAAAAACCTAAGGCTATGATGGCCCTTTATTCAACTTTCTATGTTTCTATGTTTTGCCAATAGTTAAAGTCATTTGTGGATCCCGCCACATGACCTACTTACGGTTTAACACGAATTAATCTAAATGTTCACGTCAGTTTGCGCAAGTTTTCTTTTCCCATGCACGATGTAGTCTAAAATTAAAGTTTAAACCCCACCCCTACCTCCTACCCCCCCCCCCCCCCCCCCCCCCCCCCCCCCCCTCCCTCCTAAGTTTGAAGATGTCTTTATGTCGTGATTTCAGTATGCAAGAAGTCAACTGTCTTTTTTTTAAACAAAACTCTTTAACGTTCACGTCGTTTTTCGGTTGACGAGTTGAAGATAAAAGGCTGGAGATTTGTGGCTGAATTGCAATGTTTCGGTGTACCTTATAAATTCATACCTTTTCTCACTCGATCGCATTAGAATGAGATCTCCACTCAATTCGATTTTCCTTGCTGATGGGCACATTTAGGAGAGACCCTATTTATGAAGTTCATTTCTAGGCAAATGAATTCAGAGCCTGAACCCAATGAATAGGACCGTGTGTCAGCCGCCCCTAATTGGGATTAAAGCACTCGGGACCATATGCACAGAGTGACAGAAATTCTCAGGTTTCATTGTATAACACGACAAGATCAGTTACCAGCCAATTTCCAGCCATCGTTCTGAATAACACAGCGTCTTACAATACCGTCTAAGGCTTATTTGTTACCTTACCTATGCCGTTTTTCAACTCTATGGTGAATCTAAAACATCGTCTTTTCAATAAAAAGATACGCACCACTTTTTGTTCTTCCATTATCACTCCATTTCGCCAAAACAGCACGCCGAAAATATTTTAATATAGTGGCCTTAAAAAGTAATTCCCTGTCAAATTATTCCACGTGCTCAAAGCCTATCTTTAAAATTACACGGACAATGCCTACGTTTGCTTGAAATGAGTAGTGATTAAGACTTAAAATAGAGTATTCTGCTCTCCACCGACCCCCCACCCCTCCCCTCCCCTCCCAGATATACCATCGATGAAGGAGACGTGAAAGAAGATGGGAACTGTGTCATTTTATGTTGCTCCCGTCTAAAAAGTTTGTTATTGGCAAAACCGTTCAGAACAGAAATATTTTATTTCAAAGCCGTGCTTTGAGTAGCACATGTCTGAGCCGACGGACAAAAGGCGCTGCAGCCGTTTAAATGTCAGGAGGTTGTAGACCAATAAACAAATCTGATTTCACCCTCCAACTCGAATGACACGAAGCTCCATAAAATGGGGCCTAGTTGTTCTGCCAGGAAGCAACTTGGAAAACCGTGAGGCTTGACTCAAAATGTATAATATACCACCTTGTACATATCGTGTCAGCAATAGTATAGATGAAGATGATGCATGCATTAAAGATGCGGTCAAACTCATTCAAACATTATTTTTTGCTCTTAGTTAATTATGTGATCTACTTAGCAGAGTGGTTCATCATCACCGGAGTTCACAACTACATCGCAAACTCACCAACATGATACGCCAGTTCACCTCCAACCAATATTTAGCACCGTTAGCATTATACTAAATGTTAGTGCGGCACAGTAGTGCAGAGATCCGGGTTTGACCATGACTATGGGTGCTGTCTGTACGGAGTTTGTAAGTTCTCTCTGTGACCACGTGAGCTTTCTCTGGGTGCTCCGGTCTCCCCACCCTTCAAAGAGGGCGTTTGTGGGTTAATTGGCTTCGGTAAAAATGTAAATTGTCCCTGTTGTTTGTAGGATAGTTTCATGGTATGGGGGAGGGTGGGGGTCGCTGGTTGGCTTGGACTCGGTGGGCCGAAGGGCCTATTTCCGCGTCGTATCTGCAAAATAATATATAGAGCCTTACTATGCGCGACTATATATCGAGCTTGTGGATTTCATGGAACCTATGGTTCATCGCCCCCAAAACGTTGTCAGTTAATGACCCAAACACTTGAAAACCACACAAGCAATCGGATAGGATCGTGCCGTATGAAGATGGAAAAGGGATGGACAAAGGCCAGGCTCGCTTGCTTTTTAACACAGTGCTTCCAGTTTCTTGGAAAGTTTCAAAAGCAGGACAATAAGTTATTACTTGGAGGCACCTGTAAAAACGGACTTGAAATCTATGGTTATTTAGTTGCTTATTAAAAGTGGTTAACTAGCTGGTTAAGGGCGGCATGGTGACGCAGCGATCGAGTTGCTGTCTTACAGCAACAGAGACCCGGGTTCGATCCTGACAACGGGTGCTTGGCTGTTTCGAGTTTGTACGTTCTCCCCGTGACCTGCGTGGGTTTTCGCCGGGTGCTCCGGTTTCCTCCTACACTCCAATGACGTACAGGTTTGTAAATTAATTGGCCTGGTATAATGGTAAATTGACCCTAGTGTGTGCAGGACAGAGTAAGAGTGCGGGGATTTCTGGTGGGCACGGAATCGGTGGGCTGAATGGGCTGTTTCCGTGCTGTATCTCTAAACTAAACTAAACTAAACTTCAATAACTTATATTGTGCTTGGGCAAATAGTACTAACAGAATTAGGCACAATCACAAACTCTAGGAGATTACTACTTAAATGTGTGTAATGTCGCCGCTGTTCGTTGCACACTGAATTCTAATAAAGTCGTGATTTGTTTTGCAAGAAATGGGCAAGGATTTCCCTAATATACGGACAAAAACAATACGCCGTCAAAGCTGAGTCATTGCCCATTTAATAAACTATTTAACCCTATCTGCCAAGTCGCCCAACAAAATAAAACCTTATTGTTACAGCGAAGGAATTACATCTCTAAAACATCCGACTGACTGCGGGTGGAATTTGCCAAGGCAGAGATCATTTTCACAGCGTTGAGCAGAACATCTGATAATTTGCGGGGATTTTATGCTTGGGCAAGGATTTTGTACTTAACTTACATTGTGCTTGGATCAGGAATTCCATTCAAGCTGGCCGAAGAGGCTTTGCACATTTGAATTCCATGTTTGAATCAGAAGTATCTACACATCAGGTATATATGTCCATGGACTCCGTGTTAATTTATAAAACGTGTGCTGCATTGATTTGTTTATGTGTCACTCAGGTTACCATAGTTCTATTAATGTTCTCAACATTGCAGTTTAAAAAAAAATGTTTTTCACTTATCGTATAGAAACGCTCCTTTTTGGCGAGAATAAATAAATCACTGACTTATCTTGAATCATTCTTACATTAGAGCATTGAAGTACAATCAAAAGGATGCATCAAAAGCCGAATGACTTGATGAAGATGTGTATAATTTTGTTAGGGTTACGTGAGCAGTGCATATTCTGTTTGGTAACATTTGTTTCGGGGATAGAATGATAAGCGTTTCTGAGTGGCTTATTCGACCGAGAGTTTAAAAAAACCAAATTTAATCCGATGAACATTTCCGAGGTTCTTTCTTTTACCTTCAGATTAAAACTTTCCATTTTTATTTCCTTTATTGGCTTGCCCGTATTTTATTCAATAGACACAAGGAATTGCAGATGCTGGTTTAAAAAAAAAGAATTTAAAGTACTGCAGTAACCCAGCGGGTCGGGCAGCATCCCTGGAGAACGTGGATAAGATTTTATTCATATGGACTGGAAATATAACAAACAATATTAATTAAAAAAAAAACAAATTGGAAGGATTTAAAAGTCGATGGTTTTATCGAAAAACGTAGTTAAGAATTTTTTTTAAAGTGTCAGAATGGGAGAAGTTGATGCTTATCGTCGTCTTTATCAAAAATCTGACCGGTTCCACATCTGGGAAATCAGATGAAAGTAGCGTCAACACGAAGGTTATTTCAGAACACAATGCTTTCTGAGATCAATGATAAATTGTAAATGTTCTTCAAAACACGAATTTTATTCCAGGTCGGAGCTGGTAAATCCGTGAATGCAGACAGCCGAAGTTATCAGTTGGTGTTGGATCAGACAAGAAACTGCTCGTTTCCTTTATATATTGCCCATTTGGGAATCGATTTATTTCCGGAGGGAATCTCATCCTGGGCAATGTAAAATCAGAAGCGATTGTCATAGTTTTGTAAATGTGTTCGCTCTTCCATTGCAGGGGCGATTTATTCTTAAGTAAATAAAATATATATAAAGTGGCCTTTCTAATCAATCTACTCAGCTGGTGCACGTGAAACAGAATAATAATCTAAAAAAATGCTTTTAGGTTTTAGTAAAAATATCAGATTTCTTGACGGCCAGAAAACTAAAGAGACAAGGAATAGAACGGGTAGACGCATAGTCTCGTGCCCAGAGTAGGTGAATCGAGGACCAGAGGACATAGTTTTAAGATGACGGGGAAAATATTTAATAGGAATCTGACGGGTAACTTTTACACACAAAGGGTGGTGGGTGTATGGAACAAGATGCCACAGGAGGTAGTAAAAGTGAGTACGGGACCATCCCAACATTTAAGAAATAGTTAGACAGGTACATGGATACGACAGGTTTGGAGGGATATGGACCAAACGCGGTCAGGTGGGACTAGTGTAGCTGGGACATGTTGGCCGGTGTGGGTTAGTTGGACCGAAATACCCTCAATTCTAAGGGTAAATTAATATAAACATAAAGGGCAAAGATAATCAGTTGAATGTATGAAGTGGGATTTCACCTTGCAACCTTTCGATTTATTGCGATCTGATTGTATAAACTGTTCTGGTGCTTAACTGTATTCCATCGATGTTGTCCAATAACAAACTTGCAAGCATGCAGATACTTCCAAATATTGTGTAGGAAGGACCTGCAGATGCTGGCTTACACCGAATATAGACACAAAATGCTGATGTAAGTCAACGGGACAGGCAGTATTTCTGGAGAAAAAGAAAAAGACCCTTCTTCAGCCAATATTGTTCACAATATTAATTTCCAAATATTGTTGGCGACCATTTCTTTAATCAGGACTTCAGACTGAAGAAGGGTTTCGGCCTGAAACGTTACCTATTTCCTTCGCTCCATAGATGCTGCTGCACCCGCTGAGTTTCTCCAGCATTTTTGTGTACCTTCGATTTTCCAGCATGTGCAGTTCCTTCTTGAACACTCTAGTTCATGGTTGCCTGATTATGAGACTTAGCCAATCTTGTATGTCTATCTCTACTATGCCCTTGTATATCTATTACTTCCCTAGATGCTGCCTGATCCGCCGAGTTCTTCCAGCACTTTGTACTTTGCACACGATTCCAGCATCTGCTGTCAATTGTGTCTGCACTGACTTCATGGAGCTGGACTCCGCATCGGTGGCTGAGAAAGTTGTTCCACTGGCTTGCCTTTCAGACGAGAAAGAACAAAATACTGTAAAGATTCTAAATTCATGCTAACAATCCGATGTCCTGATTAAAGCAATGGTCGCCAACAATATTTGGAAATTAATATTGTGAATAATATTGGCTGAAGAAGAGTCTTTTTCTTTTTCTCCAGAAATACTGCCTGTCCCGCTGACTTACATCAGCATGTTGTGTCTATATAGGTGACGTTTCAGGCCGAAACCCTTCTTCAGTCTGAAGAAGGGTTTTCGCCCGAAACGTTACCTATTTCCTTCGCTCCATAGATGCTGCTGCACCCGCTGAGTTTCTCCAGCATTTTTGTGTAACCGTGAACTAGAGACAGACAAAATGCTGGAGTGACAATGGGTCAGGCAGCATCTCTGAGGAATAGGTAATATTTCGGGTCAAGACCATTCTTCAGACGGGTCTCGACACTAAACGTCACCAATTCCTTTTCTCCAGAGATGCTGCCTGACATGCTGATTTTCTCCAGCATGTTGTACACTTGTTCAGACTTTCGGTTATTGATCTGCAAAGTTTCTGTGGAATTTCCCTGACAATCCACAAATTGCTCTGCTTGCTATCTCTCTTCATTTCTTTTGATTTTTCTGATGCCCTATTCACACCCTGTTCCAATCCGATTCGTTCTGGATCTGATCTCACACACTGTTTCATACCTCCAAGTTTATGACATATCAATCACCACAAATTTTGGACTGGTTCATCTTACTTCGCAATCTTTTTAAACAGCAAACGGGCAACTTGAATGATTACTGCATTGAAAAACTATGTTAAAGAATCCGCACAGTGTCTTAATTGTGTAGCAGCTCCACAAATAATAACAGAATCATATATTTTTTTTATCACAGTTAACAGTACACGGGTATGATTTACAGTTTAGCTACTTAATTGTCTAACCCTTTTTATGTCCCTGTCCCACTTAGGAAACCTGAAAGGAAACCCCTGGAGACTTTGCGCCCCACCCAAGGTTTCCGAGCGGTTCCCGGAGGTTGCAGGTGGTTGCCGGAGGTTGCAGGTAGTGGAAGCAGATAGGGAGACTGATAAAAACCTCCGGGAACCGCACGGAAACCTTGGGTGGGGCGCAAAGTCTCCCGCGGTTTCCGTTCAGGTTTCCTCAGTGGGACAGGGGCATTATTTAATTTCCATCTTCCCACACAATCCAAATTTTATGGCCATTAACAAATAAAGATTAATGAGAATGTATTTGACACTGCAGTACAAATTAGTTAATCGGACTAGTAATAGTTGCGACAGCGTCAATGAGGTTGCAGGATGTTTAGTTTAGTTAAGAGATACAGCTGGAAAACAGCCCCTTCAACCCACGCCGACCATCAAATAACTTTTCACACTAGTTCTATGTTAACACACTTCTGCATACAGTGGTAATTTATAGAGGCCAATTAACCAACAAACCTTCCTGCCTTTGGGAAATGGGATGAAACCGGAGCTCCTGGAGGAAACCCACATGGAGAATATACAAACCCCACACAGTCATCACCTGAGGTCAGGATTGAACCTGGGTCTCTGGCACTGTGAGGCAGCAGCTCTAACAGCCGTGTTATTGTGCCACCCTTGGTGGTGTGTCATTTTTTAAATCCCTAAATGTCTTAATGAAAAAGTAGGTAAGAAATCTGGTCTGTTCATGGAAGCAATTGATTGTTGTACACCTGTATTCAGATAATGAATAATTTGAGTGTGAACCAGGTCTTAACTCAGGTACTTTCTATGTTCTTGATTGCAACCCAGGATGTCTTTTCTCAGCCCTCTCTCTAGATCACCACCATTTTTTTCGATGTTACTGGCAGGCTTTCCAGTGCACACATTGACCTTTCAAGTACAGGTTTTCAGAACACAGCCGAGTCTCTCCAACCTCTGCCTGGTTTATTATATGTGTAGGAAGGAACTGCAGATGCTGGTTCACAATGAAAGTAGACACAAAATACCTGAGTAACTCAGCTGGGAAAGGCAGCATCTCTGGAGAGAAGTAATGGGTGACATATACATACTGGATAGACTCGGTTTGTACTGGATAGACTCGGTTTGTACTCGCTAGAATTTAGAAGATTGAGAGGGGATCTTATAGAAACTTACAAAATTCTTAAGGGGTTGGACAGGCTAGATGCAGGAAGATTGTTCCCGATGTTGGGGAAGTCCAGAACAAGGGGGCATAGTTTAAGGATAAGGGGGAAATATTTTAGGACCGAGATGAGGAAAACTTTTTTCACACAGAGAGTGGTGAATCTCTGGAATTCTCTGCCGCAGAAGGTAGTTGAGGCCAGTTCATTGGCTATATTTAAGAGGAAGTTAGATGTGGCCCTAGGATACTGAGTTGGATGATCAGCCATGATCATATTGAATGGCGGTGCAAGCTTGAAGGGCCGAATGGCCTACTCCTGCACCTATTTTCTATGTTTCTATGCTTCAATGATTTAGATGAAATGATTCAAAGTAACATTAGCAAATTTTGAGATGACACAAAGCTGAGTGGCAGTGTGATCTGTGAGGATGCCATGAGAATGCAGGGTGATTTGGACGATGGGTGAGTGGGCCGATGCAAGGCAGATGCAGTTTAATGTGAATAAATGTGAGGTTATCCACTTTAGTAACAAAAACAGGAAGGCAGATTATTATCAAAATGGTGTCAAGTTGGGAAAAGGGGGAGTACAACGGGATCTAGGGGGTCCTTGTTTGTCAGTCAATTAAAGTAAGCATGCAGGTACAGCAGGCAGTGAAGACAGCAAATGGCATGTTGGCCTTTATAACAAAAGGAGTTGAGTATAGGAGCAAAGAGGTCCTTCTGCAGTTGTACAGGGCCTGTAAGACCACACCTGGAATATTGTGTGCAGTTTTGGTCTCCAAATTTGAGGAAGGACATTCTTGCTATTGAGGGAGTGCAGTGTAGGTTTACAAGGTTAATTCCTGGGATGGCGGGACTGTCATATGCTGAGAGAATGGAACGGCTGGGCTTGTATACTCTGAAGTTTAGAAAGATGAGAGGGGATCTTATTGAAACATGTAAGATTATTAAGGGTTTGGACACGTTAAAGGCAGGAAACATGTTCCCGATGTTGGGGGAGTCCAGAACCAGGGGCCACAGTTTAAAAATAAGGGGTAAGCCATTTAGAACGGAAACGAGGAAACACTTTTTCTCACAGAGAGTTGTGAGTCTGTAGAATTCTCTGCCTCAGAAGAGAGTGGAGGCCGGTTCTCTGGATGCTTTCAAGAGAGAGCTAAATAGGGCTTTTAAAGATAGCGGAGTCAGGGGATATGGGGAGAAGGCAGGAATGGGGTACTGATTGGGGATGATCAACCAATGGCGGTGCTGGCTCGAAAGGCCGAATGGCCTACTCCTGAGCCTAATGTCTATTGTCTATTCTTCTTCAGACTGAGAGTCAGGGGAGAGGGAGACATAGAGATATGGAAAGGTAAGGTGTGGAAACATAGAACAAAGGGGACGATGATCAAGGAAAATGTAGAATGGTTAATTGTTAGCTGAAGGACATGTGATAACGAGGCATGCAATCAGTAAATTTTAATCAGGAGGATAGTGAAATCAGTCGGAGAACTAGGATAGGGAAAGGACAGAGAGAGAGGGAAAACAATCACTATCAATGTGGTAGCATAATTATTTTACTATCGCACCAGCCCAGACTAATGAGCCACCAATCTGAGTTTGTATCTCAACATGGCCACTGATGGATTTAAGTTCAGTTGATTAAATATATCTACAATAAAAAATTAGTGTAAATTAAAGTGATGTTGAAACTGCTTTATTCATGTAAACATTTATCTGGTCAACAATGTCCTTAAGAAAATCTGCTGGCCTTTCCCAGTCTGCCTATGGCATTGTGAATGGCACTTAATTCCTCTCTTAGTGCTTTCCCTGTTTTCAGTTCATGAAACATGCCACAAACGACCTTTTCCCCTTTTTCTATTCCTCACTATCCCTTGATATACAGGGTTCCTTGGACTTATCGACCTTACCCTTTCCCATTACACAACAATATTGACCCTGAACACTCATTAACGCTTGGAGAAGGTTCCTTACCTGAAATGTCACATAGTCAAGAGTCAAGTCAAGAGTCAAGAGGGTTTATTGTCATGTGTCCCAGATAGGACAATTAAATTCTTGCTTGCTGCAGCACAATAGAATATTGTAGGCATAAATACAGAACGGTTCGGTATGTCAATATACCATAGAATATATATATATACATACATAAATAAACAGATAAAGCTGGAATCTTGATTTAAACATAAAGTGCTGGATCTCAACAGGTCAGGCAGCATCTCTGGAGAGAATGGATAGACTGTCAAGTACTGTTTCTTTAAACACCGAGGAGGGCTTCATGGAGTACGGAAACGTGGCCATCGGACAGGACCACTAGTAAGACTGAAGCATAGGGGACTTCGGCCCCCTCTCCCTCCCATTCTACTGGCCAACGTACAGTCACTAGAAAACAAAGTGAAGGACTTAAGGGCAAGGCTGCTTTACCAAAGGGAGCTGAGGGAATGCATTGTGTTCTGTTTCACAGAGACATGGCTCACCCCCAGCTCCCCAGACTCAGCGGTCTAGCCTGAAGGGTTCTCCATCCACCGTATGGACCATACACTGACATCTGGGAAAGGGAGAGGTGGAGGCGTCTGCCTCATGGTCAACTATGCTTGGTGCTCAGATGTGGCAGTCCTGTCCAACTCCTGCTCTCCACACCTCGAACATCTGGCGGTGAAGTGCCGTCCCTTCTACCTACCAAGGGAATTCTCCTCCATCATCCTGACCGCGGTCCACATCCCATCCCAGGCAGACGTCCGTCTGGCACTGGAGGAGCTGCACGCCGTGGTCAACAAGCACCAGATGGCTTACCACGAGGCATTTACCACCAGGCACCGGGTCTGATGATACAGAGGTCTACAAGAAGTCCAGTTACGACCTTGGTGAGGCCATCAAAAAGGCCAAAAGGGACTTCTGCTCCAAGCTGGAGGATGAGACAGATGTTCAGCAGCTGTGGTGGGGCCTAAATGCAATCACCTCCTATAAGGCAAAATCAGGAGACAGCTGAAATGTCAGCGAAGCATCACTCCCTGACGAGTTCAATGCGTTTTACGCACGCATTGATAGGGAGAACACTGATGTGCCTTCTCGAGCCCCATTCGCCGTGATGGTATTTCGGTCTCAGTCACAGAGGCCGACGTCAGAAGATCCTTCAGAGGGGTGAACCTTCGGAAAGCACCTGGATCTGATGGTATACCAGGGTGTGTTTTAAAAACCTGTGCGGGCCAACTGGCTGGAATTTTTAATGGACATTTTCAACCTCTCACTTCTGAGGTCTGAGGTTCCCACCTGCTTTAAAAGGGCATCAAAGAACCGGTGCCCAAGAGTAAGGTGACGTGCCTCAATGACTATCGACCAGTGGCACTAACATCTGTGGTGATTAAGTGCTTTGAGAGGCTGACCATGGCGCAAATCATCTCATACCTCGACAAAAACCTGGACCCTCTGCAGTTCGCTTACCGCCACAACAGATCAACGGTGGATGCGATCTCGCTGGCTCTCCACTCCGCTGTGAACCACTTGGACAACAAAAACTCATATATCAGGCTGTTATTCATCGACTACAGCTTGGCATTTAATATCATCATCCCCTCCAAGCTGGTTACCAAACTCGCAGAACTGGGTCTCAGCACATCCTTTTGCAATTGGATCCTCGACTTCCTCATTCACAGACCACAGTCCGTCCGTATTGGTGGAAATGTGTCATGCTCGATAACAATCAGCATGGGAGCACCTCAAGGCTGCGTGCTTAGCCCCCTGCCTGTACTCACTCTATACACATGACTGCGTAGCCGGACATAATGTGAACTCCATCATCAAGTTCGCCGATGACACCACTGTTGTGGGACGTATCACTGATGGGGACGAGTCAGAGTATAGAAGTGAGATCGACCGATTGACCAAATGGTGCCAGCACAACAACCTGGCTCTCAACACCAGCAAAACCAAGGAATTCCAGCATCTGCCGTATCTTGTGTTTACACTCTTTGATTAATTGGCGACTGCAAAATTATCCTTTGTGCAGGTGGGAAGCTGAAGAATTGGGAGTAGTTGATATGAAACAGAATAAGCCACCTGAGTTAAATGGAGGGGATTGGATTGATAAACATGCTGAATGAGTCAGGCTTGATGGACCAAATGACCCCCTTCTATGTCTAGGCAAATATTAATTAAGGAGCGGAAATTCTCCATAGGATATGTATATGCTCTCCATATGTATTGGCAAAATAGAAGGGTGCAGTATACAAATATTGCACTATTAAGGGGTTAGCAAGGCATTGTTACATGTAATGTTCCAAAGGAGTAAAGTTCAGCTCCATAAACATTGAGGATAGATGTGTACAGCACATCATCCAGTTGATACAAATACCAAAACAAAATTCAAGTCTCAAGGAAACTGTTATAGTTGGTTGGTACCTACAGTATACTTGTGAATGAATAGACAATAGACAATAGGTGCAGGAGTGGGCCATTCAGCCCTTCGAACCAGCACCGACCGCCATTCAATGTGATCATGGCTGATCATCCACAATCAGTACCCCGTTCCTGCCTTCACCCCATATCCCCTGACTCCGCTATCTTTAAGAGCCCTATCTAGCTCTCTCTTGAAAGTATCCAGAGAACCGGCCTCCACCGTCTTCTGAGGCAGAGAATTCCACAGACTCACAACTCTCTGTGAGAAAAAGTGTTTCCTCGTCTCCGTTCTAAATGGCTTACCCCTTATTCTTAAACTGTGGCCCCTGGTTCTGGACTCCCCCAACATCGGGAACATGTTTCCTGCCTCTAGTGTGTCCAAACCCTTAACAATCTTATATATTTCAATAAGATCCCCTCTCAACCTTCTAAACTGCAGAGTGTACAAGCCCAGCCGCTCCATTCTCTCCGCATATGACAGTCCCGCCATCCCGGGAATTACCCTTGTAAACCTGCGCTGCACTCCCTCAATAGCAAGAATGTCATTCCTCAAATTAGGGGACCAAAACGGCACACAATACTCCAGGCGTGGTCTCACTAGGGCCCTGTACAATTGCAGAAGGACATATTTGCTCCTATGCTCGACTCCTCTTGTTATAAAGGCCAACATGCCATTCGCTTTCTTCACTGCCTGCTGTACCTGCATGATATATTCATATCAGTTTTCATGATTATTATCAATTAGTGCAACTGAACTTGATTTGAATAATTCCTTCTTTATATAGCAGACATGTAATTTCCACACACACATGATTTAATGCTGGTACTTTTATTTAAAGAAGCAAAATCACAGTGTTGGCATTGCGTTCAAGCCAATGTTATTGAAATTCTACTCTTTCAATATTCAATGGCACTTTTATAAAGGAATTCAGAGCATTATAATAAATGTCACAGAATTTTAAACCAATTTGATCATTGTTTCTAAAGTTCTTATTCTTCATCACTATAATCTGCAGCACCAGAGATTGTAATGGTTCTCTCTTGCGTGTCTTTTTGCAATACATCTTCATCTGTTTTAACAGTTCTAAGATGAAAAAAAAAGTTATAGAATTAACAATCTCAGGTAATGTGCTTGTTGTATATCATCACTACATGGTATGTAGGATCCCAGTTTCAAGAACAGGAAAATCTTCTTACGGAATATGGAAGTAAAAGTACCATAAATCAATATTTGTGCAGTTTATCAAGACTAAACCTGGCATTATTTAAACTATTGTAGTATTTCATGATGTCATAAAGAAGCAGAAGTGGTCATTAAAAGTAAAAGGAAAAAAAAAGATGTTTTAAAAATTAAGTTCAAGCTCCAAAAATAAATAACTAACCAAACGTAACTGTTTGTCCTCTCATTGTCCTGAATCCTCTTCCCTTTGTCTATGCTTGCCTGTAGCTTTCTGCCATTAATGTCAAAATTATACTTGGGTCCTGAATACTGCACCATACTGATTTGACAGATATCCTTGCCATTTGTACAGAAGATCAGTACTATACTCATTCCGTAGGGCTTCCATATCAAAATAAATAACATAAACAATTTTAACTGCCTATGCTTCAGAATTCTCCAGTACCACATTGTCCTGCTGTAAAGAAATTAGATGCCACAAAAATTGGCAGAGTTGTGGATATGGAGGAAGGTTGTTAAAGGACACATATAGGTGGAGAAATAGGTGACGGAGTCCATTCCAGAGAAGTATAAGGTGTTACATTTTGGAAATCAAATACAAGAAGAAATTATACAGTAAACGGCAGATCCCAATGAGTATTGATATGCAGAGGCATCCTAAGATGCTAGACCATAACTCTCTGAAATTGGCAACACAGATGGATTGGGTGGTAATGAATGAACACTGCATGAATGCCATTGTCGGACGGGGCATTGAGTATAAAAGTTGTGGAGTCATGTTTAAAATTCAGTCATGTCACCTTTGGAATAATATATGCAGTTCTAGGTGCCTCATTACAGGAAGGATGTGGAGATTTTGGAATGGGTGTAAATTAGGATAATCAGCATGTTGCCTGGATTGGAGAGTACTAGATATGGTTGGACAAAGCAAGATTATTTCATCTGGAGCATCAGAGGCTGAAGAACCACCTGATAGAAGTTTATACAATTTTGAGAGGCATAGATAGTTAGACAGTCCGAACCTTTTTCCAAGGCTGGACATGTCTGGTGCGGGTACTGTTGCAATGTTTGAGAAACATTTTGACAGGTACATGGATAGGATAGATTAAGAGTGATATGGGCCAAAAGCTAGGAGAAGGTGGTATAAACAGATATTGTGGTAATGTTTAAGTCATTTAAACAGGTACATGAAAGGGAAGGGAATTGAGGGATATGGACCATATGCAGGCAGATGGCATTAGTTAGATTGGCATCATGGTCAACACAGCCATGCCAACTCAAAACACTTGTTCCTGCACACGGTATTGGGGGTTCAGTATTGATGTCGATAGAGAACTGGCTGGCAGACAGGAAGCAAAGAGTAGGAGTAAACGGGTCCTTTTCACAATGGCAGGCAGTGACTAGTGGGGTACCGCAAGGCTCAGTTCTGGGACCACAGCTATTTACGATATATATTAATGATTTGGACGAGGGAATTGAATGCAACATCTCCAAGTTTGCGGATGACACGAAGCTGGGGGGCAGTGTTAGCTGTGAGGAGGATGCTAGGAGGCTGCAAGGTGACTTGGATAGGCTGGGTGAGTGGGCAAATGCATGGCAGATGCAGTATAATGTGGATAAATGTGAGGTTATCCACTTTGGTGGCAAAAACAGGAAAGTAGATTATTATCTGAATGGTGGCCGATTAGGAAAGGGGGAGATGCAACGAGACCTGGGTGTCATGGTACACCAGTCATTAAAAGTAGGCATGCAGGTGCAGCAGGCAGTGAAGAAGGCGAATGGTATGTTAGCATTCATAGCAAAAGGATTTGAGTATAGGAGCAGGGAGGTTCTACTGCAGTTGTACAGGGTTTTGGTGAGACCACACCTGGAGTATTGCGTACAGTTTTGGTCTCCTAATCTGAGGAAAGCCATTCTTGCCATAGAGGGAGTACAGAGAAGGTTCACCAGACTGATTCCTGGGATGTCAGGAGTTTCGTATGAAGAAAGACTGGATAGACTCGGTTTGGACTCGCTAGAATTTAGAAGATTGAGGGGGGATCTTATAGAAACTTACAAAATTCTTAAGGGGTTGGACAGGCTCGAAGCAGGAAGATTGTTCCCGATGTTGGGGAAATCCAGAACAAGGGGTCATAGTTTAAGGATAAGGGGGAAATCTTTTAGGACCGAGATGAGGAAGAACTTTTTCACACAGAGAGTGGTAAATCTCTGGAATTCTCTCCCGCAGAAGGTAGTTGAGGCCAGTTCATTGGCTATATTTAAGAGGGAGTTAGATGTGGCCCTTGTGGTTAAAGGGATCAGGGGGTTATGGAGAGAAGGCAGGTACAGGATACTGAGTTGGATGATCAGCCATGATCATATTGAATGGCGGTGCAGGCTGGAAGGGCCGAATGGCCTACTCCTGCACCTATTATCTATGTTTCTATGTTTGCTGTGCCATTCTATTTCCTATGGTCTATTTAGCCAAGAAAAATAATCCTACTATTTTCTGCATGCATTTTAATATTTTTTATTGCGTTAAAAAAAGCAATAGGTCGCACATCCTATAAGCCTTGTATGTAATAAGCTTCTCTCAAATCTTTTCCCTGGCTTTTCAACGTATGTTAAGTCATCAGCTTATGGAAAGGACTGGTGGATAAGTAATTGATTGGTGCATATCCACTAGCAACATCACACCCTGATCCCTGCTAGCGCTGCAAGCCAAGCCAGCAACAAGGAAAGAACTATATATTGTTTAATTTTCAAAGGTAATTTTATGAGCCCTTAATCCTGATGCAGAACCATGCCAATCGGGAAAATAGTGGAAAGATGTGCATAGATTCCCAACATGGAAGGCAAATGCAATGCTAACATATAGTTCGAGAGGATTAGAATACAAAAACAGGGATGTAATGCCGAGGCTTTATAAAGGGCTGGTCAGAACGCATTTGGAGTATTGCGAGCGATGGAGAGGATCCAGAGGAGGTTTACGAGAATGATCCCAGGAGATGAGTAGGTTAACACATGATGAGTGTTTGATAGTGTGGGCCACTACTCACTGGAATTTAGAAGGATGAGGGAGGACCTCACTGAAACTTACTGAATAGTGAAAAGCCCCGATAAAGCGGATGTGGAGAGGATATTTCCACTGGTGGGAGAGTCTAGGACTAAAGTCCGTAGCCTCAGAATTAAAGGACATTCCTTTAGGAAGGAGATGAGGAGGCATTTATTCAGTCAGAGGGTGGTGGATCCGTGGAATTCATTGCCACAGAGGCCAAGTCAATGCATATTGTTAAGGCAGAGATAGATTTTTGATTAGTACAGGGGTTATGGGGAGAAGGCAGGAGAATTAAGTTAAGAGGGAAAGATATATCAGCCATGATTGAATGATGGAGTAGACTTGATGGGCTGAAAGGCTTAATTCTGCTCCTATCACATGAATTATGAAGTTATGAACATAAGCCTTTAGCAGTGAGGTTCTACACAAGTAACACAAACTCATTAAAAATCTCAATAATTGTTTAATATTCTAATATATCAGATGAAAGCAGACACAAGCTGCTTCACCTTTACCTGATTCGGTCCTGCTTCGATTTTCGGCATTGCTTCATTGAGATATAAACTTTGATTTAAATTTTAATAATGTATGACTGATGTATATGAAAAGTTTTTTTACTATAATATGCAACTATACTTTATAATATGTCTACTTCTAATAAAAATAAAAAATAAATAACAAAACAAAAACAAAAAAACTTTGATTGAAATTACCATTGTAAAATTAACACCCGAGGAAGTCAATGCAATATTGTGCATTATCTTAAATATTATTATTCCCGATTTCTTCCCCTCTGCCAAGTGGAGAAAATTGAAGTTAATGTTGTACACGGATAAAATGTGCGATTATCTTAAAAATTATTATTTTCTTTAGGTTTTATTTTATTTCTTCCCCTCTTTTATTTAGCCATTAAAGAAATTAATAGAAGTTAATGTTGTACACGGATAAAATTTTGCGAGTTACTCATGTGAAAAACAAAAATATATTGTTACTTGAGAAGAAGAATAACTTCAGGTTTCCTTTTGATGCTTATCACAATACCTAAAGAGGATTTCAGTTTACAATTTGGTCCATGTATTTCATGTCATTGGAAGAGTGCATTATTTTACCTGATATGTATAGTTTTCCTTTCTGTCATCTTGACAGCCTGCTCCTTAGAAATGTTCTCAGTGGCACTGCGGTTTCCATGCTCCAACACATAAAACCCACTCATCACTGTTGACAGGCGAGAATCTTCTCCTTCAATCAACTGCCTGTGGGAATGGATAGAAAAGTTCAGGCACGTTGGCCATAACTTAAAGGAAGCCAGTTCTCCAATAAATACTGGAATGGCAGGCTACCCCTTTCTGCATAGAACTATGAAGCACCCAGCTTCTTCTGGTGGCAGTATCGAATGTCTGTCCAGGTTACCCTAATAATAATAATAATAATAAATGTATTTGTATAGCACATTTAAAAACAACTCACGTTGACCAAAGTGCTTCACATCAGTGCAGGTACTAATTTGATACATACAAAGGTAGACAGACCTAACAATACATACATAAACTGTTTACAGCGCCCCCTCAAAAACGCTAGGGAGTAGAAATAGGTTTTTAGTCGTGACTTAAAGGAGTCAATGGTGGGGGCAGTTCTGATGAGGAATGTAGAATGAAATAGTGCACAAATTAAGGAGGCCGTTATCTAGACCTGGTTCCTGCTGTCGTGTACACACCGAGTATTTACCCCAATGTTTCCACAGAGAAAGTATAAAGGTACAAAAACAAAGTTGTGGAGAAACTCAACGTGTCAGGCAGTATCTGTGGAGAACATGGACAGGTGACGTTTCGGGTGAAAGAAGTGTCTAAAGTTTGAAGAAGGGTCCCGACCCGAAACGTCACCTATCCAAGTTCTCCGGAGATACTGCCTGACACGTTGAGTTTCTCCACAACTTTGTTTTTTTTCATAAATCAGCTTCTGTAGGTCCTTGAGTTCCAAAATGTAATGCTTTATAAATGTCCAGAGATGCTGCCTGTCCCACGGAGTTACTCCAGCACTTTGTGCCTGTCTCCCTGGAGACCTCGTTTCCCACGCAATGTGACATCTACCATGCATACATTGCCAACTGTTGTTTCGGCAGCAGCAACATAATCTCCCGGTTAGTACACTCAGTGTTGCTGAGGCCTAGTTTATGTAGAGACAAGAAACTGCAGATGCTGGAATCTTCAACATTTTACTTCTGGCACTCAGACCAAACCCACGGTAGACTCACGAATCACTACGGTAAACTCACGGGCTACTCCGTTCTTACAACGAGTTTAAAAGTTTAAAATTTTCACTTCAAGAGTAAATTTGACTCGTGGAAATCTTTCATCATGTTGAAAGATTTTCACGAGTTAACAAGTTTCCTGTGTACCGCCATTAGCGTTACGAGTCGCTAAGTTACGTCCACGAGTTCCGACGTTCCCACTACGTTAATTCTACGTGATTACCACGAGTTTGATTTGTTTTGAACTCGGGATCACTCATGGGTGGACTTGCACCATGAGACAGGGGTTGAAGGGATGGGACATGCTAGATGCAGGAAAAATGGTCCCGATGTTGGGGGAGTCCAGAACCAGGGGTCACAGTTTAGAGGTAGGCCATTTAGGATTGAGGTGAGGAAATTATGCAGTCGCCACAATGTCCATACTAGCCCTCTGGAAACCAGTCCCTTCAGCCCACAACACCCATACTAGCCCCCTGGTAACGTCCCTTCAGCCCACAACACCCATACTAACGCTCCAGAAAGCCCCCCCCCCCCCCCCCCCACTGACCACCAATATTGGAATCGGTAGTGAGGTGGAATATTGCGTTGGGGGACCAGCCCTCCCGTGTGATGCTGGGATTCCTGTGATTATGTTGCACTGGTTCAGGCACTGATGAGTGCAACCTAGTTCTTAAAATCCACCTGAAGTATGAACATATTTCTTATTTTTAGTTTTAGTGATACAGCATGGAAACGCCCCATGGATACAGCATGGAAACAGCATGAATTTGGCCTACTGAGTCCGCGCCGACCAGTGATCATCCCATACACTTGCGCCATTCTACACACGAGAGACAATTTTACAATTTTTACTGAAAGCAAATTAACCTACAAACCTGTACATTTTTGGAGTGTGGAAACCAGAGTACCCAGAGAAAACTCACGCGGTCACTGGGAGAATGTACAAACTCTGTACAGACAGCGCCTGTAGTCAGGATCGATCTCGGTTCTCTGGTGCTCTAAGGCAGTAATGGGCCTGTCTCACTTAGGCGATTGTTCAGCGGACTGCCAGTGACTGTCAAGTTGCCGGCAGTTGCCTGAAAAACCAGGAACTGGAACGCCGACTGTCAGAGTGGAACGCACACAAACACAAACACATCACTTCCTTCACCAGCCCATTTGAATTTTTTAGACAGTGCTCCCCCCACGTACCCCGTCTAAAAAATTCACACGGTGCAAAGCCAAGGTGAAACAGACACACACCGCGATGAACAGGAAGGTTGGCGCTGTAAAAAGACGGCTAAAGCACAGTGTACGGTAACTCCTTTAAAAGAGAGGGGGGGGGGGGGGGGAGAAGGAGTGGAGAGAACTTTTAAGAAGCCAGAGATACACGGCTGTGAAGCTCGGCGGACATTTAACATTACCGGTCGTTTATCCTTAATTCTGAAAACTACTGCTTACCTTTTTTTCCCCAATGAGCCAATGAAATTCACCGGTCAGCACCGGCTACAACCTACGAGAACCACCGAGAACCTTCGCCCTCCTGGCAACCCACTAGGACCTCCTGCCGACCCACCTACGGCTCGAGAATTCTCGCTACTCTCCATGGCGGCTTCATTCTTGTCGCCGCTAATTTTTCAACATGTTGAAATATTCACGGCGACCATAATGAGGCTGCGACTAGTTCACAGAATGCGGGAAGTCCTCACGACCATGAAGGCGACTTCCCGGCAACCACCCGCGAACATGTGGCGACTGCATAGTCTCCTGCAGTCGCCTAAAAAGTCGCCTACGTGGGACAGGCCCATAATACTACTGCTGTGTCACTGTGCGTCCCCAATGATTTCTCGTCCCACATATTAGGGACATTTTTGTATGTTTCCAGCATTTTATTTTGTTGTTTCCATCTCTATTAGAAATTCCTTACCTGTATGTTGTAATTTCAACCTCCAGAGCCATCTTAATGTTCAGTAAGTCCTGATATTCCCGTAGATGTAAGGCAATTTTTTCCTTAATGGCATCCAATTCTTGCCGTAAGTGTTCAGCCTTGTTCTGCAGAAGTAATATTTTAAAATTACTTGGCAACTGACTTGTACCATTTTTGTAATAATTTGCCAAAATTCAATTTTATTCAATCCTGTCTTTCTGCTCAGTATGACATCTTATGCTCGGCTATTGTATGGATTCATTTTCACAAAATAGTTGATAGAAACAGCATGATTGAATTTTGTTTCAACACGAGTAGCTGAGGCAATATCAGTGCTTGTTGTTGATAGACACAAAATGCTGGAGTAACTCAGCATGCCAGGCAGTATCGCTTGGGAGAAGGAATAGGTGGAGGAGAACTTCTTCAAATTAGGCATATCTTTAGATTTCACAGACCAAATGTGTAGGAAGGAACTGCAGATGCTGGTTTACTTGAGCAGATTTTACAGTGGACAGTTTACAGTAAACCAGCATCTGCAGTTCCTCAGTACTTAGTTATCATGTTGTAAATCAACCAGCATCCGGCATTCATAATCTGAAGGAGGGCCTCGACCCAAAACGTCACCCATTCATAGAAACATAGAAAATAGGTGCAGGAGTAGGCCATTCGGCCCTTCGAGCCTGCACTGCCATTCAATATGATCATGGCTGATCATCCAAAGATGCTGTCTGTTCCGTTGAGTTACTCCAGCTTTTTGTGTCTATCTGGCATTCAAATCTATGCGGTTAAGTATGGAAATCCAAAAGTTGCAATCTAAGTCTCTTTAAGATTACACATAATTTGCTATAACAAAACATTACTGATAGATTTCAGCATTAAAACAACTGAAGGATGTCAATCACCCATTAGTTTGCCTTTAAACACAGCAGATAAAATTAGGGCGGGTGCATGTGGATGTAAATTCATTTTTAACATCTGCTAAGTCTTAATCAGTCAGCCAACCTCCATGAAAATGTCATTTTGACTATGAAAATTTAATTTTTGTTAGGGTAGAATCGTAATTGTTCGTAATGTAATTACCATTTGAGATTGAAGAAAAAGTTTGAAAATAATGTTTTTACTTTTGTTGTCTCTTTTATCTCTCAATCCTTAACTTCTTTCCCCTTCTCTTTATTCGGCTTTCATTAGATTTTACATTGAAGTAATTAATGTAATTATCACTAAGTGATAATATTCTAGTTTCGATTTTTTTTAAATCAAAAAATTCACCCTTCCTCAGTATAGGTAAACGTGCTCTCTGGTGGTGTCAGCATGGCATATTCTCTGAAGGTCATTTCATCCACCGACTCAGTGAAAAACCTTCAGCCTAACTGGTTGATGAGCATCATTGTTGATTGTCCAGCTCAAACACAGCTTAGACCACTGTAAATGTGGTGATGCTGGTTCAGACACAGCTACAGACACAGCTACAATTACTAACTATCACTCAAAAGCCACAATGTCTGTGGCTGCTGTCAGTGCAATGAATGGTGGAAATCATTGCCTCACTGCCGTCTACAAATCTGATCCACTAATTTTGGTAAGTTGAAAATTCATCCTCAATCATTTTTTTCCATTTAATTAATACTTGAACTTACTCAAAATAGTTTTTTTTTAAACCTTTCACCGCTACCATTTGAAAATGCTTATAAATATTGTGTTTGTGCTGCTTTTACTGCCCCACAGAAAAGCATTATGCTTTGCATAATACCTCGTGGTCTTCAATCTCTTTGTTATATTTATTTGCAGCCTCTTTTTTTTGAGCCTCCAGTAATTCCCTTCGGGCCTTCAGTGCATCCAATTCCATCCGACTGCGTTGAAACTAAAAGAGGCAGAAAGAATTTGGAAAATGTTAGCAAAGATGCATATTTTTTACAAAATCACTGAGAAAAGAACATGAAAATATATGAAACCACTAATTCCAAGTCATTTTTGATCCCAGTTTGAATCCAGTTGGCTTACACTCCATGTGATCTAACCTTCTAAATTGGCCTACCATGTGGTGCCTCATTGAAGGTCCTGCCAAAGGCCTTATGGACAACATTCACCACCCTGCCCTCATCAATGTTCTTCATAACATGCTGTCCTGAAACGCTTTAAGTTTCACTTTTAAAAGTCTTCCAATTGCTTGACATCCCCCATTCAATCGGCAAATTCGGGTCTAATACCTTCAAAATTGGTATATTCCCTGTTTAGGATTATAGTTCTATAGCATTCCATAACTATTTAAAAACTAACAGAATTTGGTCACTGGCTTGTATTATTATGATCTAGTATAATTGATAATTTATTGTATTATTGTTCATTTATATTTATTGTTGAGTTGTTGCGTTCATGTGCAAGTAAAAGTAAGTAGTTTATAATTCCATTCTGACAATTAATGACAATTAATCACAATTAATCACTATTGACTCTTGGTCCCAAAGTATCCCCCGACTGACACTTCAGTCACTTTCCTTGCTTTTGTCCCTTCACAGAAGGTTCAGCACAATGGCATCTCCCAAGAAGCCCTCTAATTGTTTGAGAAGACTTTCCTGAATACCCTGAAGAAATTTTCTCTCCATCCAAGTCCCTTACACGATGGGATTTGCAGTCAATATGAGGGAAGTTAAAATCATTGACTATAACAACCATATGATTCTGTAAATGTTCAGGAAGTGCACACTGCATTGCTGAAACTGTCCACACTGGATACGAAGCTGCAAAATCCCCTTGAAACACAAGGCTAAGTGTAGACAGATCAAGTAGTCACAGAAGGAAATGTAACCCTGTTTGTGGGAGAGAAAAATAGAGAGAAAAAGGATGTCTCCTAGTAAACGGAATGAGAAAATCTTTGCTGAGTATAGAAAAGGTGAAAGGGGATTTCTTGTTAAAAGAGATACCGTGTTCTGTTTTACTAGAAAGGAAACAGTTTTTAATGCTGCCTTTACTCCATGGGAGGTGCTGAAATGCTTTGAGAGGTTGGATATAATGCACATCAACACCTTCCTTAGTAAGAACCACTACAATTTGCCTCCACTACAATAGATCAACAGGGGATGTGATCTTGCTGGCTCTCCACTCTGCATTGAACCACCTGGACAATAAGAACAAGTACATCAGGCTTTGTTCATCGACTACAACTTGGCGTTTCACACCACCAACCCTCCAAACTTATCAAACCCAGAGAAATGGGTCTCTGCTCATCTCTGTATAATTGGATCCTGGATTTTCTCATCGGCAGGCCACAATTAATGTGAATTGTCAACAACACTTCCTCCTCGATAACTATCAACACAGATGCACCTCATTGCTGTGCACAGTCCCATGCTCTACTCTCTCTATACACAGCAGTATAGCCTGCCACAGCTCCAACACCATCTTTTAGATTTGATGATGTTACCACCATTGTCGTAGAGTCATAAAGTCATAGAGTGATGCAGTGTAGAAACAAGCCCGTTGGCCCAATTTGCTCACACCGGCCAACAAGTCCCAGCTACACTGGTTCCACCTGCATGCGTTTGGTCTATATCCCTCCAAACGTGTCCCACCCATGTTGGATGAATAATGGGTAATGATGAGTACAGGTGGTGGTGAGTCTGTGCAATTCTCTGCCTCAGAAGGCGGTGGAGGCGGGTTCTCTGGATGCTTTAAGAGAGAGCTAGATAGGGCTCTTAAAAATAGCGGAGTCAAGGAATATGGGGAGAAGGCAGGAACGGGGTACTGATTGGGGATGATCAACCATGATCACATTGGCTCAATGGGCCGAATGGCCTACTTCTGCACCTATTGTCTATTGTGTATTGTTTAGAAGATGTAAAAACAACATATTACTCTCGAAATTGAGAAGACTTTGAGCTATGAGCTGATCGTTGATCAGGAGAGGAAAGCCGGGGATCCACGAATCTGTCCTCATCGACAGGACCACGGAGGAGAAAGTCAACATCTTCAAGTTTGTGGGCATGCACATCTCTGAATATTTATCCTGGGCCCAGCTTATCGATGCAAGCACAAAGAACGCTCATCAATAGCTCTATTTTCTGCGAAGATTGAGGAGATTCGCTATGTCAATGAATACCCTATCGATGTACTATAGAGAACATGTTGACTGGTTGAATCACAGCTTGGTTTGACAACCTGTCTGCTCAGGAGT
The DNA here is from genome assembly GCF_028641065.1 of Leucoraja erinaceus. Lineage (NCBI taxonomy): Eukaryota > Metazoa > Chordata > Chondrichthyes > Rajiformes > Rajidae > Leucoraja > Leucoraja erinaceus. Next base: position 70,907,037 of record NC_073381.1, on the reverse strand, counting down.
GAAGGAAACACTAGCGAGTAGTAGACATTGCTCGGTCCATCACAGATACAGACCTGCCCCACTCTCAAAGGGATCTATAGGAGGTACTGCCTCAAAAAGGAGCCAATATCATCCATTTCATTACTACCATCAGTATAAAGGTTCAGGCACCTGAAAACTGACCACCAGGTTCCAGAATAGCCTCTTCCCAGCAACCATCATGCTCTTCAACACTACACAACATTAACCTCAGCAACCAAGTTCTTTTCTAAACGGTGTATTTCATCCCACCACGGACTTGGGCTTTGCATGATTATGGTTAACCTAGTATTCCTTTCAGATAGTTATCTAACTTCCATTAGAATGCCTTAATTAAATTAGCCTTCATCACTACCCCTCGTAATGCATTCCATTTTCCAACACACTATCCGTGTAAATGTTTCTCCTCATGTTGTTTTTTGCTCTTTTTGCTAATCACTTCATACTTTGTCATCAAGAGGAATAAATTCAGTCTTTCTATTCCATCTATAAACCTGGTGGTTTAAAAAAACCCTGAATCGGTTACCTTTGCACCTTCCTTCATTTAAAGAAGGAAGTAGATTTGCCTAGATTGATATCCAGGTTAACATTGCAATGAATCTGTATACTTCCTACCTATGCTCTCTACATTTCTTCACCATTTTATCATTGCCTTTGTTATCTTAATACTTGATTATTCTAATTATTTCAAAAACAAAAGTCTGTGAATAAAGTCTTGAATAAAATAGAACGTTCTAGGCAATCTCAACAGGGCAGAGAGAGGGAGAGAGTTAATGTCTCAGTTGATAACTCTCATCAGAACTTTGTGAGGATTTCATCTGGCTGACCTCCAGCATCTGTAAATTCCGCTGTCACACCACATCGCTTTTACCAGACTCTTCCATGGATGGGGCAGGTGGTGGCTGCCAGGAGCAAATTGGTGGGTAGTTTGTGAGATGGTTCACTCTGTCCACCACTTGCACAGGGCTATAGTGTGGTGTTCATCATATGTCAGCTTTTGCAAGGACAGTTGCATTCCAACTAAGGCCCGGACATGGTTCACCAACAACAAGCCCTTGTTCACTGCAGAACTCAGACAGCTCCGATGGTCTAAAGAGGAGGCCTACAGGAACGGCGATGCAGACCAAGTACAAGCTGAGAAGAGGAATCAGAGCTGTCAAGGAAAGGTACTCTGAGAAGTTTGAGGAGCAAGTTCTCAGCAAGTGACTCTTCAGTTTGGAAGGGCTTACAAGAAATTACCAGCTACAAGAGGAAAGCCCCCCGCTCTTTGGACAATCGTCAGCTGACCAACGACCTGAATGAGTTTTACTGCAGGTTTGAAAATCAGAAACTTCATCCTACAGCACCTAGACCACCAGGGGACCTATGTGAGGATCCTGTTTGTTGATTTTAGCTCTGCATACAACAACATTGTGCCAGCACGACTACACTCAAAACTTTACGAGTTGAATGTGCCTGAACCCCTCTGTCGGTGGATCACCAGCTTCCTGACAGACAGGAAGCAGCATGTGAGGCTGAGAAAGCACATTTCGGACCCACAAACCTCAGCATAGGAGAACCACATGGCTGCATACTCTCCCCTCTCCTCTACTCTCTCTACACCAACGACTGCACCTCCACAGACACCTCTGTCAAGCTTCTCAAGTTTGCGGACGACACAACCCTGATTGGACTGATCCAGGATGGAGAGGAATCTGCCTACAGACAGGAAGAGTCACAGCTGACATCCTGGTGCCATCGCAACAACCGAGAGCTCAATGCTCTTAAGACAGTGGAATTGATTGTAGACTTTAGGAGAGCTCCCCCTCTCCTCACCCCACTCACCATCAACAACACCACAGTCACATCTGTGGAGTCTTTTAAGTTCCTGGGAACCATCATCTCCAAGGACCTTAAGTGGGGGGGCTATCATCGACTCCACAGTCAAAAAGGCACAACAGAGGATGTACTTCCTACGGCAGCTGAGGAAGCACAATCTGCCACAGGCAATGATGGTCCAATTCTACACGGCCATCGTAGAGTCTGTTCTCACCTTCTCCATCATGGTCTGGTTTGGCTCAGCCACCAAGCACGGCACCTGGAGGCTTCAGCGAATCGTCCGATCAGCAGAGAGGTTATTGGCTGCAACCTTCCTTCCATTGATGAACTGTACACTGTAAGGGCCAGGAAGCGAGCGGGCAAGATCATCTCTGACCCCTCTCACCCTGGCCACAAACTCTTTGAATCACTTCACCCTCTGGAAGGCGACTCCGGACTGTCAAAGCTGCCACAGCCAGACATAAAAACTGTTTTTATCCACCAGTAGTTGCTCTACTCAACAGCCAAAAATCTGTAGCCTCTCTTTGATCTGGTAGTTTATTGGTTCACATGCTTGATCAATGGTGTTGTATCATTAATGTTTTATTATTATTAATGTTTAGTGTTTTCCGAGTCATTCGTAACTGTCACTGTATGTCATGTTGTTACTTGTGGGCGGAGCACCAAGGCAAATTCCTTGCATGTGAATACTTGGCCAATAAACTTACTTACTTACTTTCCCTATCCATGGTATGAGGTTCTCAATGTCATCCCAAACATTCCTTCTCCATTATGGTCATGGAGCAGGGCTCCTGTCAATGAAAGCTCTTCAAGGTTTCATGGAGGCTTTGAAGAGCTTTGAACAAGTGACTTCTTCAATGATGTTTTGAAGAACCCGAATGCCTATTTCAGGAGTCTAGCATTGGAGATGCAAGCAGCATAGCCTGCCCTATGTAGCCAGCAAAGGGAAACTACCCACTTCCATCTCTGTTACCCCTGCGATCACTAACCAACATTAGATCCTGATACAACAAAACATCAATTTATAAATCATGACCTTACCCTCCCCTATAACCTACCTGAGTTCCACCATATTCTAAAATCTCTGTGCTCCTCCAATGTTGGATCTTCATACGACCCTGATTTCCATCATTCCACCTGCGATGATATGCCCTCAGCTCAAACAAGAATTCCCTTTCTTAAATGACTATCATTTTACTCCTTTTTATCCTTAAAGATTTATTTGAATATCTGGACCATCTTCAGAAAAATACTGATAATCTGTGATGCTCTGAACATTGACAGATTTTCAAGATAAATGAACGTTATTCCCATTAATACCCCAGCATACTTTTATTTCCCTTTATTTCACATTACTGTATATCTCCAGCTGGAAAGAGAGTATATTAGAAACTGAAGATAGACACAAAACGCTGGGTTAGACAGCATCTCTGGAAAAGGAATAGGTGACATTTCGGGTCGAGACTCTTCTTCAGACCATTTCCCATTAAATGTTCTGCATTAAATTCAATCTGTAATTTTCTGGGAGGATACATTTTACAATTGCCTGCAAGTGATTGATCATGTGATTTCCCTTCTCTTCCATGGGTAGGTTCCAATAGTAAGCATTTAGGTTTATCATACATGGTATTTTGCATACTGTACATAAGAAATTATTTTAACTTTTCAGCAAAAGAAAGGATAGCTGCATTAATGCCTACTTACATTTTTTTTATATTTTGCAAGTTCTTCCCGTGAACTTCGCATGTTTCCTATGTGTTTGGCAGATGTTTGATTCAGATCAAAAAAATTGCTTTTATACCATTCATCCATTTCCTTAAAAGAAATAAACATTAAGAACAATATATAAACAAAGGGAAATAAGCAATTATGATTAAATACGAATATGTTCATAACTGCAGTGCCTTTCATAATATTTAGTTACTATTAGTGATTGGATTTTAAGGCATTTTATGGTCACAAATAAGAAAATAGGTTGATGTCAAACACAATACAATTGCAAAGCAATGAGTAGGCTGACAGCATGGCCATTTCATCAAAAATATATTATATTGCTGTTTTATTAGAAATAAAGATGTTTTCACGATTTTATTCATACTTTTCATTTTTTATGTACAGTTTGTCAGCCTGGCACACCACCTAGAAAGACCTTGAACGTGCATCAAACAAATGCAATGCAAAGATATATTCAAAGCCTCGGTGAATAGTCTGACAAGTAACTGTATTCGCTTGAATAGAACCAGATGGTTTATTGTGTTCCTCAAGGTCAGGAATGAAAGAGCTGCAGAATGGAACATTCTCTACTTCACACTCCCTAATGGTATATAGTAAAACAACATTCTCATCAGGTATGGCACGGGCGTTATTCCAAGTATAAGATCTCCTCGAATTGCTTGCATTTCTTCAACTTAACTGTGGAAAACTTAAATGGACTGTAGGTCTTCATATATATCTTTCATTCATAAATAACATTATTAACAACATTACTTTCTTTGCTGTGTATTAATCTATGTTTCAATAACATGTTAAAATAAAATGAATTTTGATGAGAGTCAATGTCATTTGGAATCTTTCAATGCATTTAGCAGTCCACGTAAACAATTATTACAGTTCAGTTCAGTTTAGTTTATTGCCCCATGCTCCGAGGTAGAGTGAAAAGCTTTTCGTTGCGTGTTAACCAGTCAGCGGAAAGACAATCCATGATTACAATCAATCCATTTATAGTGATAAGGGAATAATGTTTAGTGTATGGTAAAGCCAGCAAAGTCTGGTCAAGGATAGTCTGAGGAACATCAACGAGGTAGATAGTAGTTCAGCACTGCTCTCTAGTTGGGGTAGAATAATTCAGTTGCCTGATGACAGCTGAGAAGAAACTATCCCTGAATCTGGAGGTGTGCATTTTCACACTACTGACCCTTTTGTCAAATGGGAGAGGGGAGAAGGCAATAGATCATAGACTTTAGGTGCAGGAGGTGGCCATTCGGCCCTTTGAATCAGCACTGCCATTCAATGTGATCATGGCTGATCATCCCCAATCAGTACCCTGTTCCTCCCCATATTCCCCGACTCCACTATCTTTGCTTTTATACACTATCTTTAAGAGCCCTATCTAGCTCTCTCTTGAAAGTATCCAGAGAACTGGCCTCCACCGGCCTCCACCAGCCTCCACCAGCCCTCTGAGGCAGAGAATTCCCCAGACTCACAACTCTCTGTGTGAAAACCTATTTCCTCGTCTCCGTTCTCAATGGCTTACCCCTTATTCTTAAAATGTGGCCCCTGATTCTGGACTCCCCCAACACCGGGAACATGTTTCCTGACTCTAGCGTGTCCAAACCCTTAATAATCTTATATGTTTCAATAAGATCACCTCTCATCCTTCTAAATTCCAGAGTATACAAGCCCAGCCGCTCCATTCACTCAGCATATGACAGTCCTCCCATCCCAGGAATTAACCTTGTAAACCTACACTGCACTCCCTCAATAGCAAGAATGTCCTTCCTCAAATTAAGGGACCAAAACTGCACACAATACTCTCACTAGGGCCCTGTACAACTGCACAAGGACCTCTTTGCTCCTATACTCAACTCTTCTTGTTATGAAGACCAACATGCCATTCGCTTTCTTCACTGCCTGCTCTACCTGCATGCTTACTTTCATTGACTGATGAATAAGGACCGGATCCCGTTGTACTTCCCCTTTTCCCAACTTTACACCATTTACATTATAATTTGCCTTCCTGTTTTTGCTACCAAAGTGGATAACCTCACATTTATCCACATTAAACTGCATCTGCCATGCTTCTGCCCACTCACCCAACCTGTCCAAGTCACCCTGCATTCTCATAGCATCCTCCTCACAGGTCACACTGCCACCCAGTATTGCGTCATCTGCAAATTTGCTAATGTTACTTTGAATCCCTTCATCTAAATAATTGATGTATATTGTAAATAGGTGTGGTCCCAGCATCGAGCCTTGCAGTACTCCACAAGTCACCGCCTGCCATTCTGAAAGGGACCCATTAATCCCTACTCTTTGTTTCCTGTCTGCCAACCAATTTTCTATCCATGTCTGCACTCTACCCCCAATACCATGTGCCCTAATTTTGCCCACTATGTGGGACCTTATCAAATCTTTCTGAAAGTCCAGGTACACTACATCCACTGGCTCTCCCTTGTCCATTTTTCTAGTTACATCCTCAAAATGTTCCAGAAGATTAGTCAAGCATGATTTCTCCTTCGGGAATCCATGCTGACTCGGACCGATCCTGTTACTGCTATACAAATGTGTCGCTATTTCACCTTTTATGATTGACTCCAGCATCTTCCCCACCACCGATGTCAGGCTAACTGGTCTATAATTCCCTGTTTTCTCTCTCCCACATTTCTTAAAAAATAGGATAACATTAGCTACCCTCCAATCCACAAGAAATGATCCTGAATCTATAGAACATTGGAAAATGATCACTGATGCGAGTGAGAGGCTAGGGTGCGACTCATCCTTGATTATGCTGCTGGCCTTGCCAAGGCAGTGTGAGTATTTAATAAAGATGCAGAATATATTTGTGTTAAATGTTTTGTAAACAAATAAGGGTGATATTGCTGTATCCGATTGCATTTCTGAAATAACGTATGCATGTCCCCACCAACAACTTCCCACCTTACAGCATTTCCCCATGCAAATGCAGTAGATGCAACACCTATCCTTGCACCTCTTCACTTCTCACCATCCAGGGAGACAATCTTTCAAGATGAAGCAGCAATCCATTTGCACATTTGCATTATTACCAATGCAATACACTGCATTCAGTGTTGTCAGTGTGCTCTCTAAAGGCAAATCAAGTAACTAAATGCTGTTTAGGTCACTGCTTCTGCTGCATACCTGCATTTAATCTACAGGGCCAACTTGGTGCTTTTGACAGCTTGCCACTTTAACTCACCATTCCACTCCCACTATGACATATCTGCCCGTAGCTTCCTGCACAGTCACATTGAGAACTGATCAAAGTTTGGGGAACATCGCCTCATCTTCTGTCTGGATAAATTGCAATCTTCCAAACACAATAGCAAATTTTCTGACCAGGTAACTCTCACCGAATCTGAAGAAGGGTTCTGACCCGAAACATCACCTATTCATGTTCTCCAGAGATGCTGCATGACCTACTGAGTTACTCCATCACTTTGTGTTCTTTTGTGTAAACAAGCATCTGCAGCTCCTTGTTTCTACAACTCAGTCTTATGTTTCGTTTATCTCAGAAGAGCTAATTTCTGCCTGCCATCTATCTGCAATTTTGGTTCCGTTTTTCTCTTCCATGCAATGAGTACAGTCGAGCCTGCAAAGAATGTCTCTCGGCCTTATCTGATTTGGGAAATAATATGAAGGATATCTTCCTCCATTCTCCCAGAATCAAACATGAGACAGTCCATTTTATAATTCCATGCAAATGCCATATGTTTCATCCTCTATCTTGTTCAAATCAACCACAATCTTATACACCACTATCATATCTCCCCTCAATCTCATTACTCCAAGAATATAATCCAATTTCTCTAACCTAATCATGTAGCTAGTCCCTTGTTCCTGGAATAATTCTGCAAAGTCCCTCTGCATCATTTCATTGTCCATCATATCCTTCTTAAATGTGATGATCAAAACAGGATGCAGCATTTGGGTCTTGGCCTGAACAAAGTTTTAAAAAGGTTCCATATCATTCACTAATTTTGCAATTGGTACATATGAAGCACAGTTTGTTCAATATTCTCTCAATTTGATAGTCACCTGCAAAGATCGATGCACATGGACCTCCAGGTTCCTGCACACACTCTTTAGAACTGCCTTCTTGGGTACCATTGCTTCTCCCTATTCTTCTGCCAAGATGCATCAACTCACAATGTGTGCATTAAATTGTAGGGGCATGGCATGATGGCAGCCTCTGCCTACAGTCTGTTTGTTTTTCTACCTTTTTTTAATTTTTAGTTTGTTTAAAAGTATGTTTTGGAGGATATTTTTAGTATTTCTATGTGGGGGAGGGGGTAGGGTAAAGGGGAAACAGTTTCTCAGTCACTTCCTGGCGAGGATGCAACTATTCTCCGAGTCACATCCTCGCCCCCCTTCGCGTCCTACCAACTGGATTGGCACGGCCTTTCCTGCCGGGGAACGGACCAAAGCTTCAGCAGCGGTGCAGCGCTGAATTCACCATGGAGCGGGCGGTGCCTTACCTGGATCGCCGTTTGAAGCTCCGGAGTGTTGGGCCTGCTGCTTCAACATCGTGGAGCTGTGGTTTGCGGAGCTTACAGAGCAGGCGGCGCTGACTTCAACATCGCAGAGTCCTGGGACCCTTTGCCGAGGGCCGCCAGCGTTGAATCTCCACCCAGCTCAGCCTGTGGACTTCGGGAGCTGCGGTCTCCGGTAGGAAGTGGCCGATTCGGAAGTCCAAGACGCTGAGAATGTTCTACCATTCCGACGTCGGAGTTCCATCATCCGGCAAGCGGGCCTGAACATCGGGCCGCCCGTAGCGGTAACAGTGAGGGGTTCGGGAGCTCCCCAACCACGGGTGAACAACGGAGGACAACAGAGGAGGATGAGTGAACTCTGGTGCCTTCCCTCACAGTGGGAAACTTTGATTCCACTGTGTGGGGATGTCTATGTTAAAGACTATCGTGTTCTGTGCTCTTTTTTATTTGTATGGCTGTACGGTGACCACGCATTTCACTGTACCAATTGGTACATGTGACAATAAATGTCTCTTGTAAATTCCATTTGCCACATCTCCAGATGTGGTACCATCTGCAAAATTGATATTTTCATCAATAATCCAACATCCAAGTCACTTAGAGTCATAGTCATAGAGTGATACAGTGTGGAAACAGGCCCTTTGGCCCAACTTGCTCACACCGACCAAAATGTCCCAGCTACACTAGTCCCACCTGCCTGCATTTGGTCCATATCCCTCTAAACCTGTTATATCCATGTACCGTCTATCTGTTTCTTAAACATTGTGATAGTCCCCGTCTCAACTACCTCCTTTGGCAGCTCATTCCATACACCCACCACCCTTTGTGTGAAAAAGTTACCCCTCAGTTTCCAATCAGTTACCCCTCAGTTTCCAATCTTTTCCCCTACGCCCTCAATCCCCCAACTCTAGGCAAGAGACTCTGTGCATCTACCCGATCTATTCCTCTCATGATTTTATACATCTCTAAGATCATCTATTTATCCTCCTGTGCTTCAAGGAACAGAGTCCCAGCCTACTCAACCTCGCCCTGTAGCTCAGACCATCTAGTCCTGGCAACATCCTCATAAATCTTCTCTGTACCTTTTCCAGCTTGACAACATCTTCCCTATAACATGGTGCCCAGAACTGAACACAGTACCATAAATGTTGTCTTACCAATGTCTTATGCAACATGACCTCCCAATTTCTATAGTCAATACTCTGACTGATGAAGGCCAATATGCCAAAAGCCTTTTTGACTACCCTGTCTACCTGTGACTCCACCTTCAATGAATTATGTACCTGCACTCTGAGATCTCTCTGCTCTATAACACTCCCTGGAGCCCTACCATTCACTGTGTAGGTCCTGCCCATGTTAGACTTCCAAAAATGTAACAGCTTACATTGCTCTGTATTAAATTCCATCAGCCTTCCTCATCCCGCCTGGCCAACTGATCAAGATCCTGCTGCAATTTTTCACAACCATCTTCACTCTGCAATATCCCCCACTTTTGTATCATCTGCAAACTTGCTAATCTTGCCCTGTACATTCTCATCCAAATCATTGATATAGATGACAAACAGTAATGGGCCCAGCACCGAACCTTGAGGCACACCACTAGTCACAGACCTCCAGTCCGAGAAGCAATCTTTCCACCATCACCCTCTGCTTCCTTCCATGAAGCCTACTTCTATCCATTCAGCTATCTCTCCCATTGATCTAACATTTTGTTGGATTAAAAATTGTTGGTTCTAGCACTGATCCTCGAGTGTCTCCAATCTGATTAACAATCATTTACCACAAACTCACTTTTTGACTCATCATTGGTTCCGTATACTTGCCTTTCACTTCTTAGTTAGCACTTCCAACGACCAATGCTCCCACTTGACCTCTTGCTGCCTTGGCAAGGTCACCAGCATAATCAAGGACAAGTCGCACCATGGCCACTCCCTTTTCTCCCCTCTCCCATCGGGCAAATGGTATAGAAGTGTGAAAACGTGCACCTCCATATTCAGGGACAGTTTCTTCACTGCTGTTATCACGCAACTGAACCATTCTATCAACAACTTGAAAGCAGCCCTGAACTATCTACATCATTGGAGACCCTTGGACTATTTTTGAACGGACTTTACTGGATTTATCTTGCACAAAATATTATTCACATTATTCCCTTTATCATGTATCTTGTACACTGTGGATGGCTCATTGTAATCATGTATTGTCTTTCCGCTGACTTGTTAGCACACAACAAAAACTTATCACTGTACCTCGCTACACGTGACAATAAATTAAACTCAAATCCAAACTTATTTGTTGATGGGTGAAATGACCTCCTCACACATCTCAATACTTTCTACATTTGTCCCCCATCAGATATTCCCCATTGAGTGTGCTTCTTCATTGATCTTAAATGCAACTTTCCAATTCACCACTTTCATAATTTCTAGGTCCATATATGTCTGGCAATGTGAGCAGGTGTTCAAATGAGATGATATAGTTGGTTCTCAGCAATGGTTGAGTAGTTTGGATTCTTACCACAAAGTTTTGTGTGCAGTCCACTTCATTGACTCGATCATTAAAATTGTGCTGACACCAGCACAACTGTACTGTCTTTCAATGGGACATTAAAGAGAGACTTGATTCATTGTACCAATGACATGAAACAACTTCATTACCACACTAGGGTGTGGTCCTAAGGGTCCTGAACAATATTTATCCAACGTAAACTTGACTGAGACATGTTATCTACTCATTATTACATTGCTGTTTGTGTGCCCTCGATGTGAATACATTGTTTGCTGTTTTTTATATATGATGATCACACTTTAAACCAGTAGTTCCCAACGTGGGGCGTATGCCCCACAGGGGGGCAATTTGATTTTTAAGGGGGGCAATTGAGCGCGACTGAGGAGGTCTGGGTCCAAATTTTCGATTTTTATTTTTTTGGATTTTCCATCAGGTAAACATATGTAGTTTATGTTTCAGATGTTATTTTGAGTAAATAATTTTTTTGGGTAAAAAAGGTCTTTATTGTATAGTTATTACACAATCACCACGCCATCGCTCTTCATGCACGTCGCACGAAGCGCGCGAGGTCATGGGAGAACCTTATTTATTGAATTGGATTTAGAAATGCGATTCAAAGAGCTTTTGCTAAGTTACCCTTATAATATCTATTTCCTCCGTTTTCTCTCAAGGGAAAGCATGGGGTGGGGGGGGGGGGGGGGGGCATCAGGATTTTAGAGGTGATTAGGTGGGGCATGGCCAAAAAAAGGTTGGGAACCACTGCTTTAAACGGATGCCATTAGTTGTAACTAAAACTAAAATGCACATGTGGCAAATCTGAAATAAAAGAAGAAAATGCTGGAAAGACGCAACAGTTAAAGCTTCCTTTGCAGAAAGAGAAAAAAAGTCAGCGTTACAGATCAAAGCCCTTTCAATATCTATCACAAAGTGCTTCAGACAATTCAGAAAGGTTATCCTTATGTGTCACCTTTTTTCCCCATTTAGTCAAAAAATTATTTATTATTAGCACTTGAGATTCAATCACTGAAAGTCAGATTAAAACTGATTTATATTCAAAAATTAAATATGAGCAAAGTAGATATATGAATTCACTGAAATATGTATTTTATAAGAGTCTCATTAAAGATGTGATTCACTAATGTTCTAAAAAATTACTGTATGCAAAACATGCAAGGTCATCCAGACAATGGTTGGTAACACTTTCATACCTTCAAATTCTTTGCTGATATTTCTTCATACTGAAGTTGAATATCTTTAAGAGTCGCAGCCAAATCTGGAATTGTGTAACTCACATCAACACTGGCAATGTTATAGATCTGCTTCATTAGTTCTTCAATTACCTATTCAACAGATAATGATTCACATTTTACGGTATATCACAAACAAGATCATTCAGTTCAATTACTTACTGCACCAGAAAAGAAAACCTGCACGTCAATATTTTCCTACTTATGGTCCAATATTTCACTCTAATAAATCTCTGTATGCATGGTGTTAACAAAGTAGTAATTCACGGGGTGAAATATTCACCTGTTCCAACAGTTCATTCAAACATTTCACAAAACCTCTCTGTGTCTGCCTTGCAGAGATTTCTATATTATACTAGACTAAATGGGACCCATTGGGTCCCAGCATCACACAGGAGGGCTGGTCATCCAACGCAATATTCCACCTCTCCACCAATTCTAATATTGGTGGCCAGTTTGGGGGGGGGGGGGGGGGGAGGGTGCTTACTGGAGCGCTAGTAGGGGTGTTGTGGGCTGAAGGAAGTGGTTTTTCAGAGGGCTAGTATGCAAATTGTGCGCCAAATGGATTCTTGGGCTGGCGTCTCAGTCAATCAAGCCTGTTGTGCTGGCAACTCACTCACACACGGTTGGTGGGCTGGTAGTTGACTCACGGCTAATCCTTGAAATTGCAGTTTCTTACCACAAGTGCAGTTTCTTACCACTTCGAGCAGGGTGCAAGGCCACCAAATTCAAGTGCAGTTTCATACCATTTGAAGTAGGGTGCAAAGCCACTAAAGACAGCGAGTCGTGACCTCTCCCTCCTCCATCTTGCAGAGACTGAGCCACACCCACATTTCCGGGTTTTATAACCCCCCCCCCCACCGGAAAGGGTGTGGCTTTCATGGAGTGATTGACAGGAGAGAGATTCTCAACATTCTTTAAAAAACTAATAACACTTTTATTTTTCATTGATGGGAAGAATTCTCTGCACCTGCTCAGTGGAGGGGGACTGAGTAAGATGGCCAAAAATCACAGCCGTAAGTGGTAGCGTTTTATCTAAAATCAATATACAGTGCAAACAGGAAGTAAATGCATTTACAGTAATGCCTTTTAACTTCAAGCCAAAGCACCCAAACCACCATTTGCAGTAAGTAGTGCCTTTCAACTTCATGCCACCATTTGCAGTAAGTGGTGCCTTTCAACTTCAAGCCAATGCACCCACGCCACCATTTGCAGTAAGTGGTGCCTTTTAACTTCAAGCCAATGCACCCAAGCCACCATTTGCAGTAAGTAGTGGCTTTCAACTTTAAACCACACACACGCCACACCCAAGCCACCATTAGCAGTAAGAGGTGCCTTTCAACTTCAAGCCAAAGCAACCAAGCCACCATTTGCAGTAATAGTGCCTTTCAACTTCAAACCAAAGCTCCCAAGCCACCATTTGCAGGAAGTAGTGCCTTTCAACTTCAAGTCAAAGCAACCAAGTCACCATTTGCGGTAATTAGTGCCTTTCAACTTCAAGCCAAAGCAACCAAGCCACTATTTGCAGTAAGTAGTGCCTTTCAATTTCATGCCACCATTTGCAGTAAGTGGTGTATTTCAACTTCAAGACACACCCAAGCCATCATTTGCAGGAAGTAGTGCCTTTCAACTTCAAAGCTCCCAAGCCATCAATTGCAGTAAGTAGTGCCTTTCAACTTCATGCCACCATTTGCAGTAAGTAATGCCTTTCAACTTCAAGTCAAAGCAACCAAGCCACCATTTGCAGTAATTAGTGCCTTTCAACTTCAAGCCATTGCACCCAAGCCACCATTTGCAGTAAGTACTGCCTTTCAACTGCAAGCCAAAGCACCCAAGCCACCATTTGCAGTAAGTAGTGCCTTTCAACTTCAAGTCACACCAAGCCATCATTTGCAGGAAGTAGTGCCTTTCAACTTCAAGCCAAAGCTCCCAAGCCACCATTTGCAGTAAGTAGTGCCTTTCAACTTCAAGCCAAAGCTCCCAAGCCACCATTTGCAGTAAGTAGTGCCTTTCAACTTCATGCCACCATTTGAAGTAAGTAGTGCCTTTCAATTTCAAGACACACCCAAGCCAAATCAACCAGGGGAGGGAGGGGGGCGCTTTCTGGAGCACTAGTATGAACCATTTTAGAACCAATAGACTTTTTTTTGCAAGCTTTAGAACCAATAGAGACACTTTTTGCAAACTTTAGAACCAATAGACTATTTTTTTGCAAGCTTTAGAACCAATAGACATTTTTTGCAAGCTTTAGAACCAATAGACATTTTTTTTGCAAGCTTTAGAACCAATAGACACTTTTTTGCAAGCTTTAGAACCAATAGAGACACTTTTTGCAAGCTTTAGAACCAATAGACACATTCTGCAAGCATTTTAGAACGACTAAGGGCATTTACATTTGAGTAAACATGTGTTCAGTGTTATTCACAGCTCAGAGAAACGTGACCCTCTGCCTTCCTCCATCTTGAAGAGACTATGTGGCACACTACTTCCTGGTTTTATAGTTCCTCCCCCCTGCCGCCAGCGGGGGCAGCAGAGGGAATGGGGAATTTTGTAAAAACATTAATATCTCTGTCATTTGTAATCAACGAGAAAAATCCTCGGCACACATGCGGCGAAGGGGGGCTCTGAGCGAGGTGGCCAAAAATGACCGCTGTAGGTGGCGGCGTTCTCTCGGAAATCGCAGCACAGATGGCCAAAACCGGTCAAGAACAGACTTTAAGTAATATAGATACACAACGGATTAAGTTTCATGACATACATTGTGTTACATTGCTGCAGAATTAAAACAGTTCAACTAATCACAATTATCATTGTGCATTCTATTCTCCACATCACTCAATTTCTAGTTTTCCATTTCAAATTCTTTATCTCTTATAAATAGAAATCTCAAAACTATCATGAATACCGAACTTATCAATCATACTTTATATTATTTTATTATATACCTCCTTGTGCAATCTCTTCAGAAATTCTAGTTCAGCTTCTAGGTTGTTCAGCTGCTTTTCAAGGTCCATACATGTTGTAGTGGTAGCATCAACAACCTAAAATAAAAATAATGTCTGTTAATATCTGTTAGATATAAATAAATGTGTATAAGAAGATAGGGCCGCACGGTGACCTAGCAAGTAAATCAGTGGCTCAGGCAACATCACACAAAAACATTTATAGGTGACTAGACCAAGTGCAGACCCGTTGGGTCTGCTCCCCCAACGCACCCGTTCCCTACCTGTCGCCCCCACGGGAGGCTTGGTCCTCCAACTCAAGCCATTCCCGAACATAAGATTCCTGCACATCCCTTGATCCCTCAGCAGTGATCTTTAAAAAAAATTCCAATTGCTCTTGCCCTGCATGTTGCAATAGCAATTCGCCCTCCCCCTGCTAGTTGAGCCATTGGGACGTCATCAGTTGAAGCTGGTCGATGTCAAATTCAAAGAATCATCAGTTGAAGCTTGTCAGTTTGAAATTCAAGGTATGTTGATTTTTTTTTAAACTTTAATCAGTAATGTCGAGAAACAAAACATAAAATGTTCAGTGAATGTGATCTCTGCCTTGATGGGATAAATGTGAATCAGAATATGAAACATCTTGTGAACGTTGGCATTTTCAAAGCTTTAATCGCGAATAACGTCAAATAAAAGATGAAATCTTCATTGAGGCTGGTCTCTGCTAGCTGAGCCATTGTGACGTCATCATATTGTGTGACGGCATGCGGGAAAAAATGTCAATCGGAATACTAAAAATGTAATCGTTACCTCCCCCCCCCCCCCCCCCCCGCAACCACGCTAATGGAGGGGAGCAGGGGAGACGGACAGGGAGAGGGAGAGGGAGAGGGAGACCAAGAGGGAGAGGGAGAGGGAGAGGGAGAGGGGAGGGGGGGGGGAGGGGGGGGGGGGGAGAGAGAGAGGGAGCAGGGGGGGGGGGGGGGGGAGGGGGGGGGGGGGGGGGGGGGGGGGGGGGGGGGGGGTTTAGGGGGGGGGAGGGGGATGGAGGGGAGGGGGGGAGGGAAAAGGGGGAGAGAGAGACAGAGAGGACAGGAGACAGAGGGGGAGAAGAGAGGGAGAGGGAGAGGAAAATTGAGGGGGGGGGAGGGGAGGGGGGGGGAAGGGAGGGGGGGGGGAAGGGAGGAGGGGGGGGGGGAGGAGGAGAGGGGGGAGGGGGGGGAGATGGAGGAGGAGGAGGGGGAGAGGGGAGGGGGGGGGAGGGGGGAAGAGAGGGAGGGGAGGGAGGAGGGGGGGAGGGAGGAGAGGGGGGAGAGAGAGGGAGGGGGAGGGGAGGAGGAGGGGGGGGGGAGGGCGGGAGAGGGAGAGGGGGAGAGAGGGGGGGAGAGGGGGGGTGAGGGGGATAGGGGGGGAGAGGGGAGGGAGGGAGGTGAGAGGGGAGAGGGGGGGAGAGGGGGGGAGAGGGGGAGAGAGAGGAGAGGGGGGGGGAGAGGAGGAGAGGGGGGAAGAGGAGGAGAGGGGGGGAGAGGAGGAGGGGGGGGAGAGGAGGGAGGGGGGGGAGGAGAGAGGAGGTGGAGGGGGAGAGGAGGGGAGGGGGGGAGGGGGGGAGGGGGGGGGGGAGGGGGGAGGGGGGGGGGGGGGGGGAGAGAGGGAGGGGGAGGGAGGGGGGAGGGAGGGGGGGGGGGGGGGAGGGGGGGGGAGGGGGGGGGGGGGGGGGGGGGGGGGAGAGAGTGCCTTTTTACTTCAACCCAAACCCAAACAACCATTTGCAGGCAGTGCTTTTTTTACCTCTAAGCATATTTTCATTTTCAAACCAAATTAAGGGTGCTCACAGTGCTGTAGACATATGTCAGTGTCATTCAGAGCTCTGATTGAGGCACACCAATTGCAGAGACTGATTGAGGCCCACCACTTCCTGGTTTTATAGTCCCTCCCCCCTGCTGCCAGCGGGGGCAGCAGAGAGAATGGAGAATTTTGTAAAATCATTAATATCTCTGTCATATTTCATCGACGGGAAAAATCTTCAGCACACATACGGAGGAGGGGTGCTCTGAGCGAGGTGGCCAAAAATGACGGCCGTAGGTGGCGGCGTTCTCTCGGAAATCGCAGCACAGATCGCCAAAACCGGCCAAGAACAGAGTTTCAGTAATATAGACTAGACGATGTGTGACCCTTTGGGTCCCAGTTACACGGGAGGCCTGGTCCCCCAACACAACCCATTCCCCATCACAGTATTCCACCACTCAACCGTTCCCCAACGCAACCCATTCCCCAATGCAATGGGGGGGGGGGGGGGGGTTGTTGGGTAGGGGGGTGAGGGGGAGGTTGATGGGGAGGGGGGTGTGGGGGCAGGGGGGTTGTGGGGGCAGGGGCATTGTGGGGGTGGGGTGGTGGGGGGGGGGGGGAGTGTGTGAGAGGGGCGAGCATGGGTGGGGGGGGGTGTGTTTGGGTGTGGGCGGGGGGGGGGTGATGTGGGGGGGGGAGGGGGGGTGTGGGGGGGGGTGAGAGGTGTGTCGGGGGGGGGGGAGTGTGGGGGGTGGAGGGTGGGGGAGGGGGGAGATGGGGGGGGGGGGGAGAGAGGGAAGGAGGAGAAAGATGGGGAAGAGCCATGAGGGAGAGGAGGGCATCACAGCGGAGGGGGGAGGAGCCAGCAAGAGGGACCAGTGGGATAGTGGCTGGTATTTACGGTGCGATGGGGACTCACAGCGGGTGCTGGCCACTGGTCGCTGGTCGAACTCCACCACCGGGATCAGTCTCTGCTCTCCGTTTGGTGACATTACGACATTGACAACATCTCCGACTCTGGTCTGGGCAGGGTCTCAGACTCTGGGCTCGGCAAGGTCTCAGACTCTGGACTGAGTCGGGTCTCCGATGCTGGGCAGCTTGGGGCTGGGCAGCTTGGGGCTGGGCTGCTGGGCTGCTTGGGGCTGGGCTGCTTGGGGCTGGGCTGCTTGGGGCTGGGCTGCTTGCGGCTGGGCTGCTTCGGGTCCCTCCGAAAATTGTGTCTGGTTGGAAACCTCCACCTGCCACCCTCAGCTCCAGTAAAGACGCGATGGCGCAGGAAGGGGCAGACTGTCCCGGGTATTGACAGGGGAAGAGACTAATCTGCGCGCACTGACTGGCTGGAGAAGAGATCGATTTGCATACGCGCGTTTTTTAAGATTTTTAATCCTCGCTAACTTTTACAACATTCCAATTGGAACGAAACTTGGTGAACTTGCAGCACAGAAGAACGGTGAGTGAACTGGCAAAAATCGTAGCGCTATCGCGAACCATTTTTGTGCAAATAGATAAACAGTGCAAACCGGAAGATAGCAAATTCAGAGTTTTAGTTATGTGAAATAATAATAAAAAATAAATATAGAATATAGATAGAAGATAGATAGATAGATAGATAGATAGATAGATAGATAGATAGATAGATAGATAGATAGATAGATAGATAGATAAAATATAGATAAATAAAATATAGATAGCAGATAAATATATGATATTTTGGGTTGGGACCCTCAGTCAGACTAATTGTATTAGGGGGAAGAATGCTGGAAAAGTGGTGGGGGCAGGACAAAGCCAGGCGAGTGAAAAGTGGATACAGATGAGGGGAATATTATGATGGGCAGATGGGTGGACAAAGACCAGAGACTGCTGAGGTAACACCTGTGGCTGAGCTAGCAACTCCAGTTCAGAACTCGGTTGAAGAAACTTTAATCAATATGCTTGTATAAATTATTGAAGGGCAGTTTTTATGAACTGCAGTGAATGAGTAATGGAAATGCCATTGCCACAACCTTTCTGGGGTTTCTACTGGCTCTTCCACTAAAGTTTCTTTGACCAGATTGAAATGTAGATATCTGAATACTGAGCCTTATTGGATTGAAAAGGGTAAACAAGTACAGGCCACCTTGGGGAGTCACAGTTGCACTGCGGTAGTATTGCTGCCTTACACCACCGAAGACCCAGCTTCGATCCTGACTACCGCTGCTGTCTGTATGGAGATTGTAAATTCTACCCGTATCTGTGTTGGTTTTCCCTGGATGCTCAGGTTTCCTCCCACACTCCAAAGATGCACAGGATTGTAGGTTAATTGTAAATTGTCCCTAGTGTGTGGGATTGTGCTAGTGTAACGGGGATCGCTAGTCAGCGCAGACATGGTGGGGCAAAGGGGCTGTTTCGCTGCTGTATCTTTCAACTCTAAAAGCACTTTTTTGGATGGTTATGCAATCAGTAGGTATTTACTCTGGCTTAGCATGCAGGTTGGAAGATGGACAGTGGCAATTTACTTACTGGGCGGAATGCCTCAATTTCATCATCGGACTTCTTCCGAGCCACAACAGTTTCTTCATATTTCGTCTTTATGATCTCCAATTCACCAGTCATGGCATCTCTTGCAGCAAATGTCATGTCCTGTGGCAATAAAAGCAATATTTTTTATTATCTCGTGCAATAATATTTCTTCTGAATAACATAATTCGCATATTATTCTATCCTACAAATTGTTTACATTTTAACCTTTATAAAGTGATGACAATGTTGCATATTCTGCAGAATGACAATATTTGGGATTCGTTCAATTAATACCAAAAAAAACAGGGTCTTGCTAAAAGAATAAAATATTCATATTATCATGGCTGGATTTTCCTCTAACTTGAACTTGCCTTCAGGAGTAATAATCTCATATTGTGTTATTTTATCCTATTTCCCCAGGTTATAAACAATTTAAGCCACAGAGAAAGCTCCAAACAATGTAACCATTTCAATCCAGAAGCCGTCCCTGCAGCAGTTAAAGGGGAAGCAGCAATTGTGGCTGCAATAGCTTCATATCTGAGACCAATATATTTATTTCTGACCAGGGCAATGCTGACTTCATACTGCTAGCCACCTCAAGTGCCATGTAAAAGAGAAAAAATCAAAAATCAGCAGATTCTGGAAATCTGAAAGAAAAATGGTAGTAATACTCAGCAGGTCAAGCCGAGTCTGTGGGGAAAGGAACAGAGCCAACATTTCAGGCCAAAGACCCTTCATCACACTTGAGAAGGAGACAAAATAATCTTGTAAAGCTGCTGCGTGGGTGGGAGAGAGTGGATGTATCTGGTAGCGTAAAATCGGGGTGACCATGGGCATAAGCTGTAAACAAAGTTGGGGTCAGACAGCATATGTGGAGGGTAAAGGGCAGTCGAGGTTTCATATCAAGATCCTTTATCTAGACTGAATGAGTAGAGGGGAAATAGTCAGTATTGAATCACAGTATAGAAGTTGGGAGGTCGTGTTGCAGTTGTATGAGAAGAGACCGAATTTAGAATATTGTGTTCAGTTCTGGGCACCATGTTATAGGAAAGATATTGTCAATCATGAAAGGGTTCAGAAAAAAATTACAAGCATGTTGCCAGGACTAGAGGGTGTGAGCTATAGGGAGTGGTTGAGTAGGCTGGGTCTCTATCCAATGGAGCGCAGGAGGATGAGGGGAGGGGGGGGATCTTATAGAGGTGTACAAAATTATGAGAGGAATAGATCAGGTCGATGCACAAAGTCTTGTGACCAGAGTAGGGGAATCAAGGACCAGAGGACATAGGTTCAAGGTGAAGGGGAAAAGATTTAATAGGAATTTGAGGGGTAACCTTTTCACACAAAAGGTGGTGGGTGTATGGAACAAGCTGCCAGAAGAGGTAGTTGAGGCTGGGACTATCCCATCGTTTAAGAAACAGTTAGACAGATACATGGGTAGGACAGGTTTGGAGGGATATGGACCAAGCGCAGGCAAGTGGGACAAGCGTAGCTGGGACATTGTTGGCCGGTGTGGGCGAGTTGGGCCGTAGGGCCTGGTTCCACACTGTATCACTCTATGACTATGATACTACTCTTCTCTCTGGATAAAAGCTCTCGAAATGTTGACTGTTCAGTTCCCTCCGCAGATGCTGCCTGACCATTGAGTTCCTCCAGCTGCTCTCCATTTTTTAAAATCAAGTTTCCAGTATCTACAGACTCTCATGCCTCCTGGTTGAAAAGTGAATGGGAACTGTTGGAGATTGAGAACA
Source organism: Leucoraja erinaceus (assembly GCF_028641065.1). Lineage (NCBI taxonomy): Eukaryota > Metazoa > Chordata > Chondrichthyes > Rajiformes > Rajidae > Leucoraja > Leucoraja erinaceus. Next base: position 70,886,245 of record NC_073381.1, on the reverse strand, counting down.
TAAACAAAAGAGCATATACAGAATAATGTAGAAACAACAAACTGCAGATACTACTTTATTTAAAAAAAAACACAACGTACTGGAGTAACTCAGTGGGTCAAGCAGCATCTCTGGAGACCTTTCAGGTCTGGACCCTTCAGACTCTGAGTTACACCAGCACTTTATGTCTTTAGATAGAAGAACATAGATGTGAAATGCAGAGCAGAGCAACAAGCTGCACATGTCCTCTACTCCAAGAAAGAAAGAACTAAAATGGATGGGGAAAATAAACATCGAAGTAATATCGTAGATTGCTGACTGATACAGATGGAGAAATCAAGTTACCTAAAATTGTGGAATTCAATGTTAACTCCAGAAAACCACATAGTGTGTATGGGATGAGGAAGGTGAGGTTATTTTCCTCAACCTTACTGTGACAGTGCAGGAGGCCTCAGTCTAATTGTTCAGTGGGGTTGGGATTGAGAAGTGGCAGGCAACTAGAGACTCAGGTTTGCCCCTGTAGCATTCTGCAGTGTGAAGGACTAATTTCTGCTCCATTAACCCTGAACCGATCATAAGGCAGTCCATTTACTCATTTTAATCAAATGCTATTAAATGTTGCACTGTCTCTTGCCCAGAGTAGGTGAATCGAGGACCAAGGGACATAGGTTTAAGGTGAAGGGGAAAAGATTTAATAGGAATCTGAGGACTAACTGTTTCACACAAAGGGTGGTGGATGTATGGAACAAGCTTCCAGAAGAGATAGTTGAGGCTGAGACTATCCCAACATTTGACAGGTACATGGAGACGACAGGTTTGGAGGGATATGGACTAAATGCTGGCAGGTGGGACTAGTGAAGCTGGGATATGTTGGCCAGTGTAGGCAAGTTTTGCCAAAGGGCCTGTTTCCACGCGGTATCATTGTATGACTCTATGACTAGGTTTTGATTTTATCTTTTGAACTGCATATGGTTCGGTACCACCCCTGACCTATTAATCTTTATCAAAGTGTCACCACCATTCCTGTGGGGATATATTTGACAAACTATTTGCACAGATCATGCCCTCATAACTAGTAATAAATAGATAAATAAACAGATCATGCCCTCATAACTAGTAATAAATAGTGATCATGTTATTTTTCTTTGTTGTTTATATTAATGTAACTAATTTAGTTTTTTTAGTTTTCTCATAAATAAATGCTGGTAGTGGATGGCTTTTAAAAAAAATGAACAAGCAATTCAGTTGAGTAACAATTCAATGATTCAATGATACTTTATTATCACATATACCGAGGTACAATGAAATTACTTGGGTTAAATGCAAGTGTTTTTGTAAACAATCTTATGCCTAAACTAACACCCTGATATAACAGTTCATATAATTTTTTGTTGTTTTGATATTTCTGTGAAAAGTTTCAGAATAGTGAGTTAACCAATCTGTCTCACGCTTCACTTTGTGGCGTGAAACTTTATTGAATTTTGCAGTTAAATTGTTTGTGAAATTTTCAAATGGAGGATTTTGGTTAAGGGGGATGAAGAGGTCAGTATTTGGGTGGATTTTTTTATCTTGTTTATTTTATTTGGATATTTTAAAAACGCTTTTATTTTTTAAATCATTAACATTTGTTACTTTGATTTTTTAATTACTACAGAATTGTATTGAATGTTTGACTGGCCATAAACAACGGGCATATCTGAGTCAACTAACAAATTTTTTTTAAAGTATTTTCATGAATGAGGCTTGTTCCAGTCCCTGCAGAAGCCTCCACTCTCCTCCCCACCAGCACTACCTTATCATGGCCGAATGTATGAGCTGTAGGACCTGTTGCGGATTAGAGGCATCATCAATGATTTTACATCTGGAATTGTACATTAATTTCCCATCTGAGCAATTGTTTATCAAGGTACACAAAAATGCTGGAGAAACTCAGCGGGTGCAGCAGCATCTATGGAGCGAAGGAGATAGGCAACGTTTCGGGCCGAAATCCTTCTTCAGACTTTATCAAGGGTGAGCAACAGAAGTGGGTTGTATTTGACTGAATTCTGTACAATGAACCTGTAAAGTGCTTATTGTGAAGAATCAGCTATGTGTTACCCTCTGAGCTTTCATCTGATCAGCTAAATGGTGTAGATCACAGAGCTCTTCCTCATACAGAAGCCTCAGGCCTTGTGGAGGCAGACACTGATTCTTCAGAGACTCCACCTCTGCCTCCAGAATCCGATTGTCCTGTTCCAAGTTCCGAACCTGCAAAATACACATTATTTAGGTTTAAGTCTAGGTTTAGGTTTATTATTTTCACACCTGCCAAGGTAAAGTCAATAGTTTTGTTTTGCATGCTATCCCAACAAATCAGTTATACCATACATAGCTACAATCCGTTCAAACTCAAGTACAAAGATAAAGCAAAGGGAAAAATAGTGTGTGCAGAATGTAGTTCTCAGCATTGTAGTGCATTGCAGGGCATCAATTCCTTAGACAAAGTACAATGTCCTCAATACGGTAGAGACGAATTGAACAATCCCCTAGCACTGCTTTACAATATAAAGCAGACAACTGATGAGATTGTGGTAACACAAATCAATGTTAAGAGGCATGATCTTGATAGGATAGGACCTACTGAGATACTCCAGCACTTTGTGTCTATCTTTGATATAAACCAGTACTTGCAGTTCCTGTTTCGACACCATAACCTGGATAACTTGACATCCACTTTCCAGATTATATAAAATAATTTTCTTGAGGACATAGAGTCATGCAGCATTGAAACAAGCCCTTCAGCCCAACTTGCCAAATAATCAGCCTGGTATTATAATGCAAGGGTAGGCTCCCAATCATTATCTAAATCGGAAGCAAATCAAGTCAGCAGTGCTAAGAAACTATCTAAACCAATTTGAAGCCAGAGCAAAGAAGATATTTAAAATGTTGGTAGGGAATTTAATTCTCCCAGTTTAAAAAAAATAGCATTGTTTCTCTTTAAAATGTTGAGGACATGAATGCTGGCTCCTACACTGTTAATAAATGAGGTGATCTCTCCCATACAGTAATTGTTAAGCTGCGAGATAATGGTTTTTCGTGCATTGTACACTTTTCACTTCACTGAAACCAGCGATGAGAGTTGATTAGGATCGACTGGATCCAACTGTAGGAGCACTAGAGGGAATTATTCATTCAGCCGACCACCGTCCGGGTGTTTTTAAAAAGAGCCATCAACTTGGATCCAAGTAGCGTGCTACCTTAAACTCCTCGGCTCGCAGACTGTACTTTGAACTCCACAGATAGGCACAAAATCCTGGAGTAACTCTGCGGCACAGGCAGCATCCCTGGATGGAAAGGATGGATGATGTTTCGGGTCAAGACTCTTCTTCGATAGTTATTTGTCTCGGAGTGGTAATGTATATCTGATCTTATTAATCGCAGAAGCAAATATATTGATAAACGTACAGGGTGAAACCTTGTGCAACTTTAACTATCACCACCAGCAATCTGTTCCATTTTGTTAAAAAAAGTACTGACACCAAAATGTTCATACGCGTCCCACTGTTGCAACCAAACTGAATGAACGACGATTGCATTTACGCAAGATTGAACATCCCGGCATTAAATGCAGGGTTACAGGATGCATAAAATGCATTGCATACGTAGAAAATAGGTACAGGAGTAGACCACTCTCCCCCTTGAGCCAGCACCGCCATTCAATATGATCATCCAAAATCAGTACCCCATTCCTGCTTTCTCCCCACATCCCTTGATTCCGTCTACTACATGAGACCGGGCCCTACTGGCTCCCTGGCTATTTCAGAGACATGGCCCTGTAGCCAGTTATATCATTCCTAAGCTGTGAAGGACAAAAGGTCAGCTGGTTAACAACATTCCCATTGCACTTCCATGCTGCATGAGACAACATGCTTCCTCTCATAAGCAAAGCACCAGCCGACGGAAATAGTCACAAGGAGGTTAATTAAATTTAATAAAATGCTGAATTATAATCAATGCAGGGGCCAAGCATGCCAGTATTTGCTTTGTATTTCACAAATACCGCATGATATTGTTCCATTAGACCGGCACAATAATACCAAAACTTCCTGTATATCTCTGTTTGCTTTGTTATCACCTTCTCCTAGCTAACAATGATCTATTCTACATATGTTTCCACATCGTATCTCTAAATCTAAACTAAACTAAGAACAGTTAATAAAGATCATAGAAATAAGGAACAGCGGATACTGGTTTAAAGTTGTGGAGCAACTCAATAGGATAGGCAGCATCTCTGGAAAAAAATGGATAGGTGACGTTTCGGATCGGGACCCTTCTTCAGACTGATTATGTTCTTTGCACCTTTAAATTTGGACATAGGTTTAGTGGAGTAAAAACTGTTATTTTTCTTAAAAGATGTTTGACATTTCTCCTTTAACATGCAGATGTAAGTTGCAGAAGAGTTATTGGCTGAAGTGGGTGTTGGTGGGAAAGTGCTGTTAAGTAGTTGACTTGTGTTTCGGACACTAGCTACCGCGTTCAGCATTTCTTACCCTCTCGATGTAAGCAGCCAGCCTGTCATTCAGAATCACCATCTCCTTCCTTTCTTTGCTTCTTGTGCTCATGAATTCCTGATTTTTGGCGGTGGCGGCGTCCAGATCCAGAGTAGACCCTGTAGCCAGGTATATCGTTCCCAAGCTGTGACAGACAAAAGGCCAGGTGGTTAACAACATACCCATTGCACCTTATTGACAAGAGGCTCAAGTCAATCTCTTTATCTTTAACAATAAATGCTTTGTCCAACTCTTCTCCAGCAGTTGGGACATTTGGATTTCAAGCGTTTGGATTTCAGACGTTTACAGTACATATAAGATATTGGAGAGAAGGCGAGGCAGGATGGAATGGGGTGATACTGAAAGAAAACGAGCACCAACATCGGCGTTAAGCAATATTGCATAATCCTTCACTGTAAAAAAAAAGCAAGTGCTAGAAATATCACATATATGTAACAGTCATTATTAGTTTAGTTTAGTTTAGAGATACAGCGTGGAAACAGACCCTTCAGGACCCCGAGTCCGTGCCGACCAGCGATCCCCGCACATTTACACTATCCTACACACACTAGGGACAATTTATACTTATACCAAGCCAATTAACCTGCAAACCTGTACGTCTTTGGAGTGTGGGAGGAAATAGAAGATCTCGGAGAAAACCCACGGAGGTCAAGATTCAAGATTCAAGAGAGTTTATTGTCACGTGTCCCAGATAGGACAATGAAATTCTAGCTTTGCTTCAGCACAACAGAATATAGTAGGTATGAATGCAGAACAGATCAGTGTGTCTATATACCATTATATAAATATATACACACATGAATAAATAAAACAGATAAAGTGCAAATAAACAGATAATGGGCTATTAATGTTCAGAGTTTTTTTCGAGTTGATTTTAATAGCCTGATGGCTGTGGGGAAGAAGCTCACGGGGAGAACGTACAAACACCGTACAGACAGCACCTGTAATCGGGATCTAACCCGGGTCTCCGGCGCCGTAGAGCAGCAACTCTACAGCTGCGCCGCTGTGCCGCCCCTTAATAATAGTAATATAACACAGAAACAGGCCCCTTTAGCCCAACTTGCCCATGCCAACCAAAATGCCATTCTGATGTGCCTTTAAAATCCTAGTCATAGAGTGATACAATGTGCAAACATGCCCTTCGACCTAACTCGCCCACACCGGCCAACAATGTCGAGGCTACACTAGTCCCACTTGCCTGTGTTTGGTCCATATCCCTCCAAACCTGTCCAATCCATGTACCTGTCTAACTGTTTCTTAAACGATGGGATAGTCCCATCCTCAACTACCTCCTCTGGCAGCTTGTTCCATACACCCACCCCCCTTTGTGTGAAAAGGTTACCCCTCGAATTCCTATTAAATCTTTTCCCCTTCACCTTGAACCTATCTCCTCTGGTCCTCGATTCCCCTACTCTGGGCAACAGACTGTGCATCTACCCGATCTATTCCTCTCATGATTTTGTATACCTCTATAAGATCTCCCCTCATCCTCCTGCGCTCCATGGAATAGAGACCCAGCCTACTCAACCTCTCCCTATATATAGCTCACACCTTCTCATCCTGGCAACATCCTCGTAAATCTTTTCTGAACCCTTTCAAGCTTGACAATATCTTTCCTATAACATGGTGCCCAGAACTGAACACAATATTCTAAATGCAGTCTCACCAACGTCTTGTACAACTGCAACATGACCTCCCAACTTCTATACTCAATACTATGACTGATGAAGGCCAAAGTGCCAAAAGCCTTTTTGACCACCTTATGTACCTGCAACTCGACCTTCAAGGAACAATGCACTTGTACTCATAGATCCCTCTGATCTACAACACTAACCAGCACAATAATATATGCACAATTATAAAATCAGCTGGAATGTTTGTGTTTCACCTTAAATAAACGGCAACTTCAACCCTTTAAAGCAGCTATCCATTACCTACAATAATATTATGTTGTTGCAGTTTTGTGCGTAATATTTTCAATATACGAAAAACGAACAATGAGGAGAACTTTTCTTTATTATGGTTATGTGGTTGGGTTGTCATGTAAAACCATATATGATATAAGCTAATATTCAGGGTTGTGTCATATTAGCACTACCGATTTAATTTGCATCATTTGAACTCAATCATATAGTCGTTGTTGATGCTTCTGCCTCCATCTTCTCCCACAATTCTGCGATTATCAGTCTAGTTAAATCCTCATGAAACCTAAGACGTGGTAATCAAAGAAAGCCTTAAGGAATGTACTTGGATGTATTAATCCGTAACCCTTGAATGCACCTCATTCTGCCTTGTTTTTATTTTAAATCACCCTTTGGACTTTAGAGATACAGCACGAAAACATTCCCTTCGTCCAACAGTCGGCGCCGACCAGCTCTCCTGCACAAATGTACATAAGTCAATTACCGTACAAACCAGTATGCCTTTGGAGTGTGGGAGGAAATGGAAGCACCCAGAGAAAACCCACGTGGTCACACATTCACGTCCAAGCTTTAATGGTGAGTGGTGTGGGCATGGGAGTTTGTGTACTCCCATGATGGGGAGGGAGTGGGAAGATCATGTTGGTGATTTCATTCGTCAATCGACATTAGTGGATAGAGGAAGACAATCGACCGGCATAATCCACAATCCACGTTCGTAGGGAAGCTACCAAGGCACTCATCATGTGACACAAATGCACTATAAATTACAATTCAATTCTGACTGCAGTGTTTGTTCACTTTAAAATGAATCCATATTGTAATTTTGAAATTACATTAAATTAATATTTGAATCAAACTGAACCGTTAAATGACAATCTGCAGTCCTGATTGGCTGACACAAAAGATGTGCTGTATGTATATAATTTGTATATATGTATTTGTATAAAATGTAGAAAATTTACAGCCTTCTGGATCAAATATGAAATACTTTCTTCCTTTCAATCTTAGAGGGTAAAATGTGGCCAGCTATCTGCTCGTAATCAAGAAAGAGACTGGCAATTGAAAATACATCTGCATTTAAAAACGGGCCAACTCTTGATTTCACTGTGCCATCATCTAGGAATTATTAGAGTCATAAAGTGATACAGTGTGGAAACAGGACCTTGGGACCAACTTACTCACACTGGCCAATCTGCACTAGTCCCACCTGCGCATGTTTGGTCCATATCCCTCCAAACCTGTCCTAACCATGTACTTGTCTAACTGTTTCTTAAACATTGGGATAGTCCCAGTCTCAACGACCTCTTCTGGCAGCTTGTTCCATATACCCACCACACTTTGTGTGAAAAATATACCCCTTACGATTTAATATTCTCCCCTTCACCTTAAACCCATGTCCACTGGCCCTCGATTCACCTACTCAGGGCAAGAGACTCTGTGCATATACCCAATCTATTCCTCTCATGCTTTTATTCATGAAATACTTTTGTTTTAATTTGCATTGAAGTTGGCTCCACCGTCCCTCCTCCTCAGTCCCAGAGTGCTAGCGTGATATAACTCAGGGCAAATGAACCGTGGAAAAGACCCAATGCATGAACGCATCATCTCCACCACTGCATTGTATTCACGTTGGATCTTCATGATTCACACTCAATTTTCTGTCCCCAAGAATAAATCTTAGTATATTTTTTGATCGTTTTGACCCAGTTGGCCTCTCGATTGTCAAAGACCTGTAAACAGTTATCACTGATATATTCAAATACTGTACATAATTCAACTTTCTAAAGATAACGCTATTTTAATGGATTGCCATTTTTTAACATCAGTCTTATCAAAGAAATGCCCTCAAGCATTTATGGGTGATCTATACATCATACGGGTATAGATCACCCATAAATCGATCATGACTATGGGTGCTGTCTGTCCGGAGTCTGTACGTTCTCCCCGTGACTGTGTGGGCTTTCCATGCGTTGGATAGTGTTGGTGTATGGAGATCGCTGGTTGGCGCGGACTCGTTGGGCCGAAGGGCGTTTCCGCACTGTATCTCTCAACTAAAATGGCCTGTTTCCATGCTGTGCCTTGCAATTAGTCAAACACGAGAATACTCTCCAGGTCCTTATCAATATTAATGCCTTAAATTAAAACAGACTAATTATTTATTTTAATGCTGTTTACTTTGCTGAAATTTTCCTTGCGCTACACTAGTAAAGTACAGTCCATTAGTATGAAGATGTTTTCTAGTTTGACTGATGTTGGTGTGTTTTCTTTCTTTCACAGCAAATCATTTCTTTAAATATCTTCCGCAATCCATTTGGTTTACACACGAACGGGAAAGAATATAAAAAGCAATGAACTGTAGATGCTGGTTTACAAAATAAGAGCGGTTGTGGAGAGGATGTTTCCACTAGTGGGAGAGCCTAGGACCAAAGGTCATAGCCTCAGAATTAAAGGGCGTTGCTTTAGATGAGGAGGTACTTCTTCAGTCAGAGGGTGGTAAATCTGTGGAATTCATTGCCACAGGTGGCTTTGGAGGCAAGTCAATGGGTATTTTTACGGCAGAGATAGATAGATTCTTGATTAGTACGGATGTCAGGGTCTACGGGGAGAAAGCAGGAGAATGGGGTTATGAGGGAGAGAAAGATCAGCCATGATTGAATGGCGAAGTAGATTTGATGGGCCGAATGACCTAATTCTGCTCTTATCACGTGAAGTACTGGAGTAACTCAACGGTTCAGGCAGCATCACCGAAGAACATGAATAGGCAACGTTTCTTCAGTCTGAAAAGAAGGTACCGCCCTGAAACACCTATCCAATTTTTCCAGTCTGAAGAAGGGTCTCGACCCGAAGCGTCACCAATTCCTTATCTCCAGAGATGCTGCCGTCTCGCTGAGTTACTCCAGCTTTTTGTGTCTATCCCCAGAGATGCTGCCTGAACCGCTGAGTTACTACAAACAGCACTTTGTGGGTTTTTTTTAACTGAATTAAATACAGTCAGTCTCTGGTTCTCACCTTGTCATGCGACGTCCAAACAGTTCCGAGGCGGTGCCCCTGCCTGCCCATGTCCAGTCTCCTGGTACATTTCGGTCGGATGTGCGGTTCCAACTGGCGGAGCGTGGCCGCACTGTGCGGCGGGGCGGGGACAGGCTGGGCAGCCGCCCGCGGTAAGAGGCGCTGCTGGCAGTACATTCCTCAAAGTGGCGGCGGTACGAGGACATCCTTTCCGGGCTGCGACTCATCGTGGCGATCTGCTGACTGATCTTTCTTTCTGCGGCGACGACTCTCTATGTGCATCTCCATGAAGCGGCTTTTTATACACCCCATGCGATGCCAGATCAGCACATGGGACTGTTTGGAATGTTTTACCAATGTTCAATTTTTGGGCTGGCCTCCCCTTTAATATGTGCCACAGTTGTGTGAAAAAGCACAAAAGAACGACGGTCTTAAAATAAAACATTGACGCCACGTTGATGTAATTCCCATGCATTGAAGTGTGATCGCTCAGAAAGTGGAACATGAACGGTAGTTATTATAGATGTTTCCTATTATAAATATATTTTTAACAGTTGAGGCCACACGTGTATGATATTAACGTACTTGATTTCTGTACTTGATTCGTTGTAATAAAAAAAATACTTCGATATTCAGACAGAAGGGACACTGGAGTCTTGAACAAAACACGAAGTGCTGGAGGAATACAGCGGCTCAGTCAGCATCTGTGGAAGGAATGGACCACCACGTTTTGGGTGGGAACCCAAAGAAGGCTGCGAAGACCAAGTCAATGGATATTTTATGACGGAGATTGACAGATTCTTGATTAGTATGGATGTCAGGGGTTATGGGGTGAAGTTGCGATGGAAAGATAGATCAGCCATGATTGAATGGCGGCGTAGATTTGATGGGCCGAATGGCCTAATTCTGCTCCTGGAACTTATGAATTATGAACTTCGTCAGACTCTCAGGCCTGAAATAACTACATATTTGTGCCTATTGAAAGATTTTGTTTGTTACTAGCCCTAACAATAACTTGCAATCTATCTTCATAAAATCTATAGGGAGCAAAATTGATAAGTCTTGGGATCATGCTGTGATTATCTATGCCGTGCCATCAGGTGCAGAATGCGCGTTAAGTTCTTATGTGCCATGCCGAGGATATCTTCTATGCATCTGCAAAAAGCTAAATTTTGTCTCTAGCTAGTCTAAGTTGCCATGCCCTCTGTAGAGGACTATGAAATATGAGCTGAAACTCGTTCCAGAGTTTATACACCCCATGTGTTTATACACCCCAGAGTTACTGGAAGACATGGTAAAAGATGTATTTCCAACACTGCACAGGAGGGCATGGCTACCAGATGGAGATGGAGTACAAGAGAGGCAGCTGAGACCTTGAATGGAACAAGTGGATGCAGTGCAGTATGTTCATGATGAGTGTAGTCTGACCGAAAACATCACTGATTCCTTCTATCCAGAGATGCTGCCTGTCCCGCTGAGTTACTCCAGCATTTTGTGTCTATCATGTATAGATTCAAGAGAGATTCAAGAGACATTTATTGTCACATGCACCAATTGTTACAGTGAAATTTGGGGGTCATCATATGAATAAAAAAAATAACAAAACACAATAGTATTTTAACATAAATATCCCCTGTCCTACTGTGAGGGAAGGCCTAAAGTTCAGTCATCCTCCTCTTTGATGTACACCCATGGTCGGGACCTCCCGAGCCCTCCGCAGCCCTCCATAGTCGCCGCTACGGACGGCCCGATGCTCAGGCCCTCTCGCCGGGGTGATGGAACTCCGATGTCGGAACGGGAGAACAACCTCAGCGCTTGGACCTCCGAATCGCCCACTTCCTTCCGAAGTCTGCGGCTCCCGAAGTCCACAGGCTGCGCCGAGCGGAGACCCACGCTGGAGGCTCTCGACAAAGTGCCCCAGGGCACCACGATGTTGAAGTCATCGCCTCCCGTGCTGGATGTTCTTCAAACCACAGCCCCGCGATGTTGTTGTAGCAGGCCCAGCACTCCGGAGCTTCAAACGGCGATCCCAGGTGAGGCATCGCCCGCTCTGCGATGTATCCAGCACTGCGCCGCCACTGCTGGAGCTCTGGTTCAGTCCCAGGCTGCAAAGGCCGCGCCAATCCAGTTGGTAGGCCGCGAGGAGGGGGGCGAGGACGCGACTCGGCGAATAATCGCATCCTCGCCAGGAGGCGACTGGGAGACGGTTTCCCCCTTGCCCTACCCCCTTCTCCCACATCGAAAAGCTAAAGAAACCTCCTCAACATACTTTTAAACAAACTAAAAAATAAAAAAGAGATGGAAAAAACAGACAGAATGTAGGCAGAGGCAGCCTTCATGCGGCGCCCCTAGTGGCCTAGTCATACAGTGTGGAAACAGGACTTTTGGCCCAACATGCCCACACCAACCAACATGTCCCATCTACACTAGTCCCACCTGCTTGTGTTTAGCCCCATATCCCTCCAAACCTGTCCATGTACCCGTCTAAATGTTTCTTGAACGTTGCAATATACCTGCCTCAATTACCTCCTCCGGCAGCTTGTTCCATACACCCACCTGTGAAAAAGTTACCCCTCAGATTTCTATACAATCCCCCCCCCCCCTCACCTTAAACCTATGCCCTCTGGTTCTCGATTTCCCTACTCTGAGCAAAAGACTCTGTGCATGTATAATATGTAAATACATTCTTTGTAGATCCTACTGATAGCATCATGGGTATATTCTGTATATACTCCTCAATAGAGCTATCATAAAATATTTATCAATAGAATAAATTAGTTTGATTTGTCATCATGTTTGGCACAGACATAGTGAGCTGAAGAGCATGATCTCGTACTTTTCGATCGGAGGCCTGGATTGCCTCAGCGCAGAGGGAGAGCAAGGAGGGAAGAGACAATGACTTTGGGACTTTAAACTGTGTTGAGTGTTTGTTATTTATTCTATGTTATGACTGCAGGCTAAACCATTGCGTTGCACTGAAAAGTGCAATGACAATAAATTGAATCCAATCCAATCCAAAACTATACTGTTTGATATACGTTCTAAAGCACCCACCCTTGTTTTTGAAATTCCCGGAGTTAAGAGGCAAAACACAAAACTTTAGTCCAGTAAAAGAGGCATCAGCATGTGAGTATAAGAGGTGCAAGTTGGTGATATGGATGTACCAACAGCCTTTCTCTGCACTACTGTACTTTTAAAGAGACTGTGTGTTACACATATCAGCTTGTAAATTTAATCATAGGGCAACAGGAACGAGCCTGATATAAGGGAATATAGGAGAAAGAACTCAAGAAAGAAATTCAGAGGGCCAAAAAGGACCACAAAGTGACCTTGACAAGTTGGATTAAGGAGAGTGTAAAGTATTTTATCAGTATATTAGAAGTGAGAAGATAGCTAAATAATGAATGTCACCTTAAGAACCATAGATGAAATCAATGTGTGGAGCCAGGGGATATGGGCAAGATCTTAAATTAATATTTTTCATTGGTATTCATGTGTAAGAAGGTCGTGGAGGTTGGTGCTTGTGCTGATATTTCTGTACATCAAGCCTGGTTTGGTGTATCATTGTATTATTTTAATAATATATTTAACTTTTAGCATTTGTGATTTTATACTTTTATATGTGGGTATATTGATGGAAAATAAATGGATACAATGTAGATTAAATTTTAGTTGACTATGTATACTGGCAGTTTTATGTCTACAAAAAGGCACTGGACATGGTCTATACGGACTACACTAAGGCTTTTTACAAGTTCCGTCATGGTCAGGTAGTATACATGGTTAGGTACCAAGAGGCTGAAATATTTCGGTGAACTGTATCTAAAACTGGGTGGATGATAGAAGTTAGAGGGTAATGGTGGATGGGTACTTCTCTGACTAGCAATATGTAGTAAGTGTTGTGTTGCAAAGATCAGTGCAGTTACCTTAGTTGTTTGCAATATAAATCACTATGATGAGAATATAGGGGGTATGATAAGTATGTTTGCAGATGACGCAAACATTGGTGGAGTCATTGAAAATAAAGAAGGGTACCTCAAGATACAATTGGACAGAGATCCACTGCAAAGATAAATGGAACAACGGCAGATAGAATTGAATCCAGACCAGTATGAGGTTTTGGAAGTTAACTTCTATGAGGTCATAATAAGTAAATGGCAGGGATAATAGAAAGATTAAACGAGACCTTACCGTTTGAAGTTTGATCCTTATTTTATGAGAAGTTGAAGTGAGGGAATACGTGAAGAGCCCGCCTGTCCGCATGTGCGTCAATCTTTAGAGCAGCTGTATGAAACCACAGAATAGTTGCTGACCTAAGCTATAGAAAGATTAACGAGCTTAAACTACCGAATGGTCTTTATGAGAAGTAGGGTTGGGAGTGGAGGGCACATATTCCCTCACTTCGACTTCTCATAAAATAAAGATCAAACGGTAAGTTCTCGTTTAATTTTTTTATTTTATTTCGAAGTCATGTGAATCACTACGTGAAGACTTCAAAGCTCTGTGGTTTCATGCAGTAACCCAAACTGTGTGTGAAACACTTAAACAGATAAATCATTAATGGTAGAAAAAACATGGGTTATTAATATCATTATGCTAACTTGCATACATGGCCATTGTTCTAACTGGACCATAGTCCCAATAGACTGTTGAGTTAGACAATAACTCATGCAACACTGTGCAGAATTCTATCTGCAAATATCCAGACAAATTCAACCAAATGTTATAATTTATTAACACGCACTATGTAAGCCTCTTGCTGTATGATGAAAGGGAAAATCCATCCTATTGGCTACTAATGAGCCATCAGCAATATCTTGAGACTATTGAATAACAAAAAAGAAACTATGTTTCATCTCATAGGTACTAGCAAACGCAGTGCACTTGTATACCTAATGACACCCCCGATCTCTGCTCTGGTGGGTATGCTGTCAACTTCAAATGTACGCAATCCTGCCCATGTTGCTTATGAGATAATTCCCATCACAAGCTACCCTAATGTCAGTTATGACCTAGAGACCAAGCCAGAGATTGAGTAAAGGCTGTGTTCTTTGTGCTGAGATCAGTTGCTGAAAGCATAAGCATTTAAAAAATACTGCTCCCATTAGGAATATAGTAGAATAATATTTGCATGATAATTTACTGATATACATCGCACACTACAATGTAGGCTATAAGAGTGGTCAAATAAAAGACACCCTGCATAATGTTAGTGAATAGCGGGTGAATAACCAATCATTTATTGTCCCACTTATGGTACTATAGAGAATGACAAAACAGCACAAGCAATGTCAATTGTGCTATCACATAAACGCTTCTCTACGCTCAAACTGAATGCCACACAAACTTCTGTTACTTCTGTTTAAAAGTAACTCACATATGTTTACAAGATTCTCATACAATCGTGCAGAGCTAGCTGCCCAAGAAGACAGGCTGCCCCAGCCGTCACTCGTGACTGAGTAAATAAGAGTTGCTTCAGCCACTTACCATGGTGTGAATGAATAGGCAAAATTGGCACTATTACATTTCATGTTGCCTCATTTTTAATATCGCAAAAGGTATCTACTGATAACCCCTAATTTTATCAGCTGCAAATTTTGCATATTACCTAAAACTCGATGACACAATGTCCTTTAATCTGAGTTGGGCAGCATTGGCTTCTACCACTAGCTTTGTTATCAAAAAACACCAGCATCGTCGCCTCATGTGTATAGATATGGCGGAGTATGCAACTTCAAGATTGATTCTCTGAATCAGTTAAATTGCTGAAAGCAAATCATCCATCTTAAACTGGGTAACTAAACACATGATCAGATTAGCCAAATGCTAACCTGATTCGGCCTGCACCATGTTTCAGTAATATTGAGAAGTATCAGAAATATGCCCCTTTAGTGCTTGGCCAGACCACTCATCCTCGGATGAGCTATCACTGATTGCACTCGGAACCCCTGTTCCTCTATTGACCATACAGACGGAAATATTTGGCTTCTCTTGCCGCAGAAGATGCATTATCTAGTTATTCATACATTTCGCTGATAACATATAATCAGAACCTTATGACGAGCTGAAACCATAGTCTCCCTTAGATGTGGGAATACGAGTTCCCTGTCAACTCTTGACTAAGAGTCACCACGAATACTCAGCATTTTCCCCAGAGTGGAAATTAATATATTGCAAGCTTGAGTCAGGAATTGCCTCGCAGTCCTTTGACTGAAACCACTTGTCTGAGTCGCCAGAGTGCACAACACAATCTCTTTGACCCGCCACTCAATCAGGAATACTGGTATTGGGAGCCTATGGTTTATTATAAATACATTGTTGATTCACAACATGAACCTGCAGGTCAGACAAAAATTATATTATATGCCAGGCCAGCTTTCTGCTGGTAATTACCTATCCCAGAGATGATGGCAATGATTCCAATGAACCGGCTACTCTACTAACTGAGAAGGAAATAAACCGTGTGTTGAGGAAGACTTCAACTACTTAATTCTACTGAGCAGTCTGATAACCTCAATCACAGATGATGAGGCAGTGCTTTCCTGGTCAATATGACCCATATGGCTAGCCAGTTCCATGATGGTCTACCCTGAACCAGGGTAACCAAACTGTTCCTACTTGGAACTTACAGAGGTTACTATGCAAGGCACCCTGCCAATGTTTCTACACCAACCTGATCTACCCTAGAGACAGTGAAAAACCACTAGACAGCCCATGCTGCCAGTAAACCTAAACCTGGGCTGACAGACTGCTCCATTTTGGAGTTTACGGAGGTTAATAATGAGACCTTACTTGCCAGCGTCTCTGACCCCGGGTCGATTTGCTTGTTGGAGCTTCAGCGAGGTTCCATTTGCAGACCCTGTCTGTCATGCTTGTCATTTCTGTTAGATAGCTGATGCTGCTGGCCAACTCCTCTTGTAGTAGCTTGTCCATCCCCAAGGGAACAGCAAATTTAGAGGCAAGAGCAAGCAGCTCTTCCTTATGTGACTCTCGCACATCATGCATTAAAGCATGGGATTCAGGCACATAGTCATGTTCGGAGTCAGTTCCATACTGATCTCTGACACTCTCTTAGAGTGGGAGAAATACTGTACCCCGAACCAGGCGTTGCCACATGCGTATGCCTCGGACTGCCTGTGCATGCTTCCATAACTCGGAGCATGTTTTGTGACACCATCTCCGATAGTCTTTCGAGTGGGAGCAATATTCCAACCCTGAACCAGGGGTAACTACAGGCATATGATTTGAACTGCCTATGCATACTTCCGTAATACAGAGCATATTATTTGGCACCATCTCCATCACTTCTTTCATCCGAGTGGGAGGAATATTGCAACCCTGAAACAGGAGCTGTGGTGGGGTGGGGGGGGGGGGGGGGGGGGGGGGGGGGGGTGTTTAATGTTTAATGTTAAATTCTATAGTGTTGTGTTTATCTTATTTGTGTGCTGCATGGTAACGCAAATTTCACTGCACCAATTGGTGTATGTGACAATAAATCCGAACAGGAGTACGGAGGATGCCATCTCAACGGCACTTCACTCCGCCCTCTCCCACCTCGACAACAGAGACACTTATGTAAGAATGCTGTTCATCGATTACAGCTCAGCATTCAACACCATTATTCCATCAAAACTGATCACCAAACTCGGTAACCTGGGCATCGACCCCTCCCTCTGCAACTGGATACTGGACTTTCTAACCAACAGACCCCAGTCTGTGAGGTTAGACAAGCACACCTCTTCAACCCTCACCCTGAACACCGGCGTTCCTCAGGGCTGTGTGCTGAGCCCCCTCCTCTACTCCCTCTTCACCTATGACTGCACACCTGTACATGGTACTAACACCATCATCAAGTATGCAGATGATACAACGGTGATTGGCCTCATCAGCAACAACGATGAGCTGGCCTACAGGGAGGAGGTCCAGCACTTAGCTGCATGGTGCGCTGACAACAACCTGGCCCTTAACTCCAAGAAGACCAAGGAGCTCATTGTAGACTTCAGGAAGTCCAGAGGCGGCACGCACACCCCCATCCACATTAACGGGACGGAGGTGGAACGTGTTTCTAGCTTCAGGTTCCTGGGAGTCAACATCTCCGATGACCTCTCTTGGACCCACAATACCCCTACTCTGATCAAGAAGGCTCATCAGCGTCTCTTCTTCCTGAGGAGACTGAAGAAGGTCCATCTGTCTCCTCAGATCCTGGTGAACTTCTACCGCTGCACCATCGAGAGCATCCTTACCAACTGCATCACAGTATGGTATGGGAACTGCTCTGTCTCCGACCGGAAGGCATTGCAGAGGGTGGTGAAAATTGCCCAACGCATCACCGGTTCCACGCTCCCTTCCATTGAGTCTGTCCAAAGCAAGCACTGTCTGCGGAGGGCGCTCAGCATCGCCAAGGACTGCTCTCACCCCAACCATGGACTGTTTACCCTCCTACCATCCGGGAGGCGCTACAGGTCTCTCCGTTGCCGAACCAGCAGGTCGAGGAACAGCTTCTTTCCGGCGGCTGTCACTCTACTCAACAACGTACCTCGGTGACTGCCAATCACCACCCCCCCCCCCCCCCCCCCCCCCAGGACACTTATTGTTATTTATTCAAATCGTTTGCTATGTCGCTCTTCAAGGGAGATGCTAAATGCATTTCGTTGTCTCTGTACTGTACACTGACAATGACAATTAAAATTGAATCTGAATCTGAATCTGAAATGTCCTTAGTCCTTTGTCACAGCCTCTTCATTCTCAGAACATTGAGATTTGGTATGTCAACAAATACTCAATCGAACTTGTACAAATAATTGGCACACTGACTGATTGCATAATGCCCATGATAGGTAACTCAAACATCCAGGATGAAATGAAACTACAAACATTGGTAGATATTGCTCAGTTCATTACAGGTACTGATCTTCCCACAATCGAAGGGATCTACAGGTGGTGTTCAGTTTAGTTTATTGTCATGTGTACTGAGGTACAATGAAAAGCTTGTTGTTGCATCTTCTTCTTGCGTTTGGTGTGCACAGCCTAAAGTTGCAAGTCAACTTGTTCTATTTGATCTATTTGTTTGTGCACGTCGGGTCGATTGCATTAGTCGAAACAGGGTGGACCACTTGAAGTTTGCAATCTTCCACCCCTGTTGCATGCTAACCAGTCAGCAGAAAGACAATACGTGTTCACATTTGATCCATTTACAATGTATAGATACGATAAGGGAATTGCGTTTAATGCAAGGTAAAGTCAGTCAAGTTCGATCAATGATAGTCCAAGGGTCATCAAAGATGTAGATAGTAGTTCAGCACTGCTCTCTGGTTGTGCTACGATGATAAGAAGCAACCGATATCGTAGAAGATCTACAGGCCACACTCTCATTTTATGACGACTGTAGGGAAGAATGTACACAAACGTAAAAACTGTGAACTTTGGGTTCAAGACATCTTCTTCCCAGCAACCATCAGTCTCTTGAACACTACACAACACTAATGACCTCACCAGAGACCTGGTAAATTAGATTCAAAGTTGGGAATAGTGGTGGAGGGGTCTTTCTCAGTCTTTCTCTGACTGGAGGTTTGTAACCAATGATATTCCACAGGCATCAGATCAGGGGTCCCTGTTATTTGTGATAAATTATATGTGAAAAAGTAGATTAGCTGATTCAAAAAATTGTGAGGTTGTGGACAGTGATGGAGGTTGTGGGGTGCAGGTCCCTGAAAGTGACAACACGAGTTAGGTTTAGGTTTGTTATTATCATATGTATCGAGATAGAGTGAAAAGCTTTGTTTTGCATGCTATCCAACAGATATTAATACAGATCCAACATATGTTTTTAGGGTGTAAAGAAGGCATATGGCCGTTATTAGTTAGGGTGTTGAGTATGAAAGTTGGGAGGTTATGTTACGGCTTTATAAAACTAAGCAGCATTTGCAGTATTGTGTGGAGTTCTGGTCAATGCAGTGTTTGAAAGATGTGAAGGCTTTGGAGAGAGTGTAGAAGAGCTTCACCAGGATGATGCCTGGATTATGTCTAAGGAGAGGCTGGACAAACCTACATTGTTTTCTCTGGAGCATAAAAGACTGTGGGGTGACCTGATAGAAGTTTAAAAAAATTAGGAGGCATACATTGGGCAGAGCCTTTTTTCCAGTGGAAATGTCAAATATTAGAAAGCATAGATTCAAGGTGAGAGGGGGGAAGTATGAAAGAGATTTGCAAGGCATGTTTTTTTTACATAGTGGTAGAAACCAAGGATGTGCTACCAGGTAAGGTGGAGGAGGCACATACAATAATAACATTTAAGTGGCATTTAGCCAGACTCATGAACAGCCATCAGGCTATTAAACACTACAACCTCATAAGCTCTGAAATACAATAGACTATTATTATTAATATTATCATTATTATGATGATTATTATTATTGCAGTTATTGTTTGTTTTTTGAGTATGTGTGTATGTTTATATATATATATATACATATGTGTGTATACATACACACTGAACTTTTTTCTCTCTCATTTATCATATTATTTACAGTGTACAGGTACTATGTTTACATATTCTGTGTGCTGCAGCAAGCAAGAATTTCATTGTGCTATCTGGGACATATGACAATAAAACACTCTTGACTTGACTGGCAGGGGATTGGAGGAACTAGATAATGTGCATGTAAACGGTATTTGCGTGGTTGGCTATTCCTGTACTATACTGTTCTATATTCCAATCAAAAGTAATGCTTGCAATACGGGGTGTGCACGTAAGGTCACTGGGTCATAGGGCTTGACGCACGGAGCCGCTCAATCCATCTGGAGGACATCCGTAACTTCCGGTATATGTTATTAATGCAAGAAATGCGTACTTTCCTACCTGTTAAAAACCGCCAAAATGTTGAATTTCTGCGCTGTAAAAAATTGTGGAAGTCGGGGTAAGTGTGAGAGACATGTACCCAACTTCAGAATTCCAAAAGTGAAGCGAAATGAAGGTAAAGCGAAGCGAGAGCTGAAGGGACAACAACAGCTAAAGTGCTTGGCGAACATTGGCTGTGCAGATATCGGAATTAAAAATATTGGGAATTATTGCGTTTGCTCACTGCATTTCATCAACAGTAAGGCATTATTTGTGGTTTTTCTTGATTCCTTTGGTATCTAAAAAGTCTCAGAAGTGATAAATGTGTTTAAGATACAAATCTGTCACAAATCTATTTAAGATAAAAATGGAACTTAATACTGAAATGATTATATTTGGAGTAATGGGAGACGGGAATAAATTAAACATACCCCAAAATTCATTTTTTAATTATGGGTTAATAACAGCAAAAAAACTTATACTTAAATTTTGGAAAAATGCTACTATACCAACATTTAAAATGTGGATCAGTAATATGTTGGACACAGCACACTTGGAAGAAATGAGACTCCTCCTAATAGACAAACAAGACCAATTCTTAACGAGTTGGTCTCCATTTATTGATTTCTTGGATTCATGTGGTGCAACAGTATTGTAAAAATTAAAAGTTTCAGGTATGTGTGAAAGATGATCAAGAATATAAAAAAATCATCTCCTCCCTCCTGCTTCCCTTTCTTACATTTCTTTTCTTTACTATCTCTTTTTCCCCTCTTTTTATTCACACACACAAGACTTTCCTCTATTATTTACTATCTCTTTCCTTCTTACTTTTCTCTTTTTAAAAAAAAGGAAGTTGTACAGAGAATGTAATATGTTAACATAGTTTTGGGAACCTGTAAAAAGGTATTGTACTTACTTCTAATTTTTAAAAAAAGTGATAAATCTGGCTGTAAATTTTGCTTCAGAGGCGTTTTCTTTTTGTATGTAAAAATCCACGAGAACCATGGGCGATTTTTAAATTTTACAGCCAGATTTATCACTTCTGAAACTTTTTAGATGCCAAAGGAATCAAGAAAAAACACAAATAATGCCTTAGTTGATGAAATGCAGTGAGCAAACGGCCAATGTTCGCCAAGCACTCTGGCTGTCGTCCCTTCAGCTCTCGCTTCTATATACCGTCATTTCTCCTCACTTTTGGAATTCTGAAGTAGGATAAATGTCTCTCACGCTTATCCTGATTTCCATAATTATTTACAGCGCAAAAATTGACAATTTCTGCGGGTTTTAACGGGCCCGCTACGTTGGAAACAATGGTAAGTGCCTACCTGCAGTTCATCGCGTGTACTCCAGTTGGCGTAGGGTAGCAACAGTACGGGTAATGGGTCGTGACCCGACTGCCGTGAAACCTCCCAATAGGAATGCCAGGGATGATGAGTAGCATATGAATCTGTTTAAGAAAGAACTGCAGATGCTGGAACAATCGAAGGTAGACAAAAAAGCTGGAGAAACTCAGCGGGTCAGGCAGCATCTATGGAGCGAATGAAATAGGCAATGTTTAGGGTCGAGACTGAGTCTGAAGAAGGGTCTCGACCCGAAACGTCACCGATTCCTTCACTCCATAGATGCTGCCTCACCCGCTGAGTTTCTCCAGCATTTGTGTTCACATATGATTCAATTAATCACTTAGAGCATTTAGAAAGTAATTTGTAAAATACCTGCTCAAAAAATAATGAATTAATAATGGATTACGCGTTATGTTTTGGTTCCTGGACGCAAGATAAATGAAGTATAAAACCAGGACAGACACAAAAAGCTGGAGTAACTCAGCGGGACAGGCATCATCTCTGGGGAGAAGAAATGGGTGACGTTTCGGGCCGAGACTCTTCTTCAAACCAGGATTTCATTTTTCGTTTGGGGGGGATGTGGAATGTGAATTTGCACGAACAGAGCATAGATTAATGTTTAAACGGCATCATTTAAACAAATAGCAAATATGCAATTGCACCTTTCAGAGTGGGAATGATTTTGGGGAAAAGTCTGCAGTTTTGCCGCGGGAATAAGATGGTGAAAGAAGGAGATCCTCCCCTTTGCAAGGCCGCCCGGAAGGTTTATAACCGGGCACCTTCAACGTGACCCCGGGTTCCTTGGCGGAATCATTTGGAAGTTGCAGAGAATGCCCGGCTAGAGCTGGGTTTACAACACATCGGCAAACCGGCGGCGACAAGGCGGCGGAGACAAGGCGGAGGAGACAAGGCGGCGGAGACAAGGCGGCGGAGACAAGGCGGCGGAGAGCCCGGGAGCGGCGGCGAGGGAGCGAGGGGGATGGCGGGCAACTTCTGGCAGAGCTCGCACTAGTGAGTGTTTGATCCGAGCAGCGGCCTGGGAGGCCCGGCCACAAGGAGTGGGGTCACTGGTCCTCCATCACACCCGCATTCACTGATCCTTAGAGGGGTCACTGGTTCACACCGGCACAGAGTGGGGTCACTGGTCATCCCTCACACCGCGAGAGGGTTCACTGGTTCACACCGGCAGGAGAAGGTTCATTGATCTGATCCTCCCACACACCGGCATCAGGAGAAGGTTCACTATTCCTCCATCACACCGGCACAAAGAGGGGGTTCACTGGTCATCCCACACACTGGCATCAGGAGAAGGTTCATTGATCTGATCCTCCATCACACCCGCATTCACTGATCCTTAGAGGTTCACTAATCCTCCCTCACACCGGCACAGAGTGTGGGTTCACTGATACCCACACTGGCATCAGGAGAAGGTCCAACACAGCGGAATGAGGAAAAGGCTCACTGATTGTCCCTCCCAGCGGGAGAGGGTTCACTGATCCTTCCTCACCCTGGCATTGGGAGGGGTTCACTGATCCCCATGCTGGCACCAGGAGCGGGCTTCACTGGACCCGCACTGGCATTGGGAAGGGGTTCACTGCTTCCCCCCTCACACTGGCATCGTGAGAAGGTTCACTGATCTCCCCCCCCCACCCCCCCCCCCACACACACACCAGGAGAGGGTTCACTAATCCTCAAACCAGCACAAGGAATGCTTCACTCATCATTAAACGTGGCCCATCTCACCCACCTGGCCTGGCCTGGGGACGAGGAGGTGCTACAGTGAGTGAACCCTACAACTGTACTGGGCATGAGGAGGGGGTTCGGAAGGGGAGTCCTACACCCAGCTTGGCTGAGACCTGGCTTGTTTATACACCTAGTTAATTCTCGCCCACCCAGTCTGGAGACAGAGGGGGTACACTGGATGATCCATGTATCTGTGCACAATGAAAGGGTCATTGACTCTCACACCTGGCCTTGGCTCATCCATTGTGGACACCACCATATTAACTCCCCACGGCATTCTTGCCACCTGGATATTAGAAAGTCATTCACTGTATGGATCCCAACACAGTTTATACCATTTGGCCTGTCACTGAATTGTATTACAATATTAATACTCGGCACAATTCTGAATCAATGGTGTGATTACCCGATTAACTAAATGGTTTCCAGACTTGGTACCATCTTAGAAACAGAACTGCAGATGCTGGTTGATACCAAAGATAGACACAAAGTGCTGGAGTGGGTCAGGTGGCATCTCTGGGGAAAAGAAAGATGGGTGACGTTTCGGGTTGAGATCCTTTTCCCAAAATGTCACCCATCCTTTTTCTCCATAGATGCTGCCTGACCCGCTGAGTTACTTCAGCATTTTGTGTCTATTTTTTGTACCATCCTAATCCATCCTGTACTGCACTTTTGCTCCACCCTAATATTATTGTTGCAAAATGCTGATTCAATAATGGCCTTTCTGTATGTTTTGGTACCTTTAAAGTATTATTATATCATGGAGAGTGGGATTAGGCTGGGTAGCTCCTTTTTGACTCCCACCAGCACAATCATATAAATGGCCTTTTGTGTCATACATTTTCAATAATTCTAAGATGTGTTTTGGACAATTACCATTGGAATCTTTTGGACTGTTTAAATCCAAAAAGGCTAACTGTGTAATTGGGCTTGGTTTTAGTAAAGTAATGAGTGCGCATGCCAACAGTTGATTCTTGCCATAATTTGGGCTGTGATAGGGCATTTAGAAACTTTTTATAACATGTACAATTACATAATTATTCTGAAACTCATTTTAATTTTGAAAATTAATATTATCTTACCAACATTTTACAGTAGGGATCATATGGGTAATTGGTGGCATTATGGTCTTAATCTTGATATCAAGGCACAAAAACAATCGGTAAGACCATCTTGAAGGATCACAAAAATGCTGGAGAAACTCAGCGGGTGCAGCAGCATCTATGGAGCGAAGGAAATAGGTAACGTTTCGGGCCGAAACCCTTCTTCAGACTGATGCTGCTGCACCCGCTGAGTTTCTCCAGCATTTTTGTGTACCTTCGATTTTCCAGCATCTACAGTTCCTTCTTGAACATCTTGAAGGATCTACTTTTCAGTGACCACATTTGTTGTGCTTTATATTATCATAATTGGTATTACGCACTTATTTGGATCAAGGAGATAACTTGCAGTCATGCTTCTGGAGATATGCTTTGAAATTAAAATATATTTTGTTGCCCCTCTGAATGTTGCTTCTGTATTTGTGTACTTGGTGATCATTTTCCATTGTTCTCTCGACACTGCATCAGTTCCTGTGGACTGGAGGGTAGCCAATGTAACTTCACTTTTTAAGAAAGGAGGGAGAGAGAAAACGGGGAATTATAGACCAGTTAGCCTTACATCATAGTGGGGAAGATGCTCGAGTCGATTATTAAAGATGTTATAGCAACGCATTTAGAAAGCAGTGACAGGATCGGTCAAAGTCAGCTTGGATTTATGAAGGGGAAATCTTACTTGACTAATCTTCTGGAATTTTTTGAGGATGTAACAAGTAGAATGGATAAGGGAGAGTGGATGTGGTGTATCTGGACTTTCAAAAAGCCTTTGACAAGGTCCCACACCAGAGATTAGTGTGCAAAATCAGAGCACATGGTATTGCGATAAGGTATTGACATGGATAGAGAACTGGTTGGCAGACACTAAGCAAAGAGTAGGAATTAACGGGTCCATTTCAGAATGGCAGGCAATGACTAGTGGGGTGCCGCAAGGCTCTGTGCTGGGACCCAGTTAATTACAATGTATACATTAACGATGTAGATGAGGGAATTACATGTAACATCTCCAAGTTTGAGGATGACACAAAGCTGGGTGACAGTATGAGCTGCAAGGTGGATGCTATGATGCTGCAGGGTGGTTGGGTGAGTGGGCAGAAGCATGGCAGATGCAATATAATGTAGATAAATGTGAGGTTATCCACTTTGGTGGCAAGAACATAAAGGCAGATTATTATATGAATGGTGTAGGAAAGAACTGCAGATGCTGGTTTAAATCGAAGGTAGAATCAAATCAAAATGCTGGCGAAACTCAGTGGAACAGACAGCATCTCTGGAGAGAAGGAACGGATGTTGTTTCGGGTCGAGGCCCTTCTTCAGAAGTCTGAAGAAGGGTCTCGACCTGAAACATCACCCATTCCTTCTCTCCAGAGATGGTGTCTGCCCCGCCTAGATACCTCCAGCATTAACTGAATGGTGTCAGATTAAGAAAAGGGGAGCTGCAACGAGACCTGGGTGTGCTTGTACATCAGTCATGCAGGTACATCAGGCAGTGAAGAAAACTAATGGCATGTTGGCCTTCATTGCGAGAGGATTTGAGTTTAGGAGCAAGGAGGTTCTACTGTAGTTGTACAGGGCCCTGGTGAGAGCACATCTGGAGTATTGTGTGCAATTTTGGTCTCCTAATTTGAGGAAGGACATTATTGCTATTGAAGGAGTGCAGCGTAGGTTCACAAGGTTAATTCCTGGGATGGCAGGACTGACATATGATGAAAGAATGGGACGACTGGGCTTGTATTCACTGGAATTTTGAAGGATGAGAGGAGATCTTATAGAAACATATAACATTCTTAATAGATTGGACAGGCTAGATGCAGGAAAAATGTTTCCAATGTTGGATGAGTTCAGAACCAGGCGTCACAGTTTAAGAATGAGGGGTAGGCCATTTAGGACTGAGATGAGGAAAATATTTTCACGCAGAGTTGTGAATCTGTGGAACTCTCTGCCACAGAAGGCAGTGTAGGCCAATTCACTGGATGTTTTCAAGAGAGAGTTAGATTTAGCTCTTAGGACGAAAGGAATAGGGGAATATGGGGAGAAAGCAGGAACGGGGTACAGATTTTAGATGATCAGCCATGATAATATTGAATGGTGGTGCTGGCTCGAACGGCCAAATGGCCTACTCCTGTACCTATTTTACTATGTTCTATGTTTGTACAGAAGGTGAGAAAATCCTGATACAGTCACTGTTTAAATCTAACAATGTGGCTGCATGACGTTGTCTTTCCATTCCCACCACAGATGCTGCCTGATCCGCTGAGTTCCTCCCGCTCTTTGTCTTTTGCTCAAAATCTTGGCATCTGCAGTGACTTCAGTGGTTGTGGAAATATTGTTGTCAATGACTTCATGTGAGGTGTGGTGATGCAGGCGAGCTTTAAAGAGCTAGTTGTGAAATTTCTATGATTCCATATCACCATGAGACAAATAAAGGGTTGCATTTTTACAGTGCCTTACGTGGTCTTGGGGAATGTAGTTAATGAGATAAGGAGGCACGAATAGTTAAGAATGAATACAAGTTACAACGATGCAAGGAAAATAGGAATCTGCTGGCCGTTGATCAGTACTACAATAAAATACAATGTTGTATTTACAACGTCTGCTCCTGCCTTAGGATGTGCCAAAGTGCATTGCATTAATGAAACATTCTGGAAGTGTGTAAGATGTGGTGGCAAATTTGTGCCATTACTCTTCCAGAAAAAGCAACATAATAATTAATAGATAATATAATTTTGATAATGTTAATTGTCAGATAAATGTTGGCCAGGACGCTGGGGATTATTGTCCTTGCTGTTCTTCTAAATGGTGACATGGAATTTTTTATTTGTGTCCAGTTGGGAGAGCAGAAAGTTTAATGTCTCGCACAAAATATCTCTTCGTTTATTTGACAGTGCATTCTTAAAACTGTCAGCCTAGGTAGGAGTGGAGATTGAATGCAGAAATTTCAGTTTTTGACAAGAGTGATATTAATTGAACCCTGTGGCTCAGAGTTGGGAGAAGTTCTTGATCTTAAATAAAGTACAGAACACACAATGTTAATGTTGTAAAATTGATATTCTATCAGTTTAAGTTGTAGCATTATGGAGTCGTAGAGCAGGGAAACAGATCCTTTAGCCCATAGATTTTATAATCGACCATTAAGCAGTCATTTGCAGAATTCCCATTTATTCTTCCAGCATTCGCATTTATTCCAGATTTATTAATGACATGCTCACTCGGGGCAATTACAGAGTTCTGCTAACTTATTAACCCAACGTCTTAGGGATGTGGGAGGAAACCAGTGCTGTGGCAAGTAAGGTTTGCAGTCATAGGGAGAATGTGCACACTCCACATAGACAGCACTGGAAGTCAGAATTGATTCTGGGTCTCTAGATCTGTGAGCTGCACCACTCTCCCATATCAATTCACAATTAAATGTGTTTTCTGCCAGTGTTATTGCAACTGTCTCTACTTGTAAAGAGAATATGAAGTGAAAATCACTCAATTTATCTTTTGTAAATTAGTTTAAGGCAATTGCAGAAATAAAAATAGAAAGCAGTGGAAACTTTCAGCATGTCAGTCAGCATCTGTGGAAGGAGAAGCAGATAATCTTTTGGGTTAAAGATCCTTCATCAGAATGCCCACAAATGCCTTACAGCCAGCCATTGGCTCTGATGAAGAGTGAACTGCTAAATGTTTCTAAATTCACAGATGCTGCCCGACCTGCTATTTCCAATCATTTATTATTTTTGATTCACTTTTACAGCATCTGCAGTTTTTTGATTTTTCAACCTACAAAGGTTTAGCAGATGTACCGATTCTTTCACTGCCAATAAACTTACAAGTAAACTTTATTTTTTGTGCTGTGCAATACAATTTCACCTAGTTGGCTTGTTCTGTGTCAGCTTACAGTGGATTCTTGACAAGCAAGATGTGATGAAAGAGCGACAGAAAGACTTGAAATTTCTGGCTGAGGAAGAATATTGGAAATTGCAAATATTTTTTGCAAATGGTAATGCTGTTTATCAGTATTTTTAGCAATTATGAAACATATTATTTTCTTTGCAATGAAATTTACTTTGGTAAAACAGTGAACATTTTACCTTGTCTCATGTTTTCCAACCTTGGTCACAACCCCACTTTCTTGTTCTTTCACTACACCTCTCGCCTCCCTTTTAGTTCAAATGTTTGCCAGTCTCTGCGTTGAATATATTATATATATATATATATATTTTATTTACCTCGGCAGCTCTCGGTGATAGAGTATTCCAAAGACTCTCAATTCCCTCTGAGAAGAAATTCCTTCATCTCCATTGGAAATGGGTATCCCAATATTCTGAAACCTCTCTCCCTTGCTTTACATAACGCCATCAGGGAAAGCAACCTTGGCATACAACCTGCCAACCTTTCTCGAATCTTACGTTTCAATAAGATCCCCTTGCATTCTTCTCCATTCCAAAGAGATAGGCCCCACTCAACTTTTCTTTATTCATTAAATAAATCATTCCAAAAAAATCAATCTAATGTACGTGTCTCTAATGTAAGCATGTCCTTCCTTAAATATGGAGATCATTGCTTGGGATATAATCTTGCCAATGCCCTGTAAAGTTGCATCAAAGCATCTTTTCTATTATACTTTTTGCTATAAAGCCCAGGGCTTTCCTATTTGTTTGTTGTACCTGTGCAACCTTTTGTGTTTTGTGCACTAGAATTTCCAGATCCCATTTTCCCTTCCATCTACTCCATCTGCACTTCACGCTGCCTCGGCAACGCCACTAGCATAATTAAGGACCAATCTCACCCCAGTCATTCCCTTTTCTCCCCTCCCAACAGGCAAGTGTTACATAAGTTTGAAAATGCATACCTCCAGATTCAGGGACAGTTTCTTCCCAGCAGTTATCAGGCAACTGAACCAACCTATCACTAACTAGAGTGCAGTCATTACCTCTACCTGATTGGAAACCTTTGAGCAATCTTTAAACAAACTTTATCTTGCACTAAATGTTCTTCCTTGTACCCTTTGTCTGTATGGCTTGGTTGTAATTGTGCATCATTGTTTCATTGACTGGATAGCACACAACTTGAAAGCCTTTCACTGTACACGGTACATGTGACAATATTAAACTAACCTAAACTATTCATGCCAATATATTACCCCCAAACTCATGCACTCTTACCAGCTGCAATAACCTTTTAAGTGGATCTTGTCAAACCCCATCTGTAAATCTAAATACAATACATTTACTGGACAGCCTGCATATTACATCCTCAAAGAAATCCAGTAAATTTGTTAGATGCAACTTACTTGTCTTAAAACCACAACCTCTTCCTTGATCATCTTGGGCTTTTTTTTCTGAATGCCCTGCTATTATCTACTTTATAATGGATTCTAGCTTTCTCTCCTGCCAATGATGGATCTTAGACTAATTGGCCTATTGTTTCCTGTTTTTAATATCTCTCTCTCTTGAATAGTAGTCTACTTGTTTTCAGTTTTCCAATTCTCTCCAAGAGCTCTCCAGGAACCAGGGAAGTTTGTAACTTACAGCCAAAGCTGTATCTGTGTAACTACTTCCTTTGGAGGACTAGGACCCAGGCCATCAGTTCCTGGAGACTTGATAGCTCCTGTAGTTTCAGGTGAAACGCAAATACACAGGTTGTAGAAACATAGAAAATAGGTGCAGGAGTAGGCCATTCGGCCCTTCACCGCCATTCAATATGATCATGGCTGATCAACCAACTCGGTATCCTGTACCTGCCTTCTCTCCATACCCCCTGATCCCTTTAGCCACATCTAACTCCCTCTTAAATATAGCCAATGAACTAGCCTCAATTACCTTCTGCGGGAGAGAATTCCACAGATTTACCACTCTCTGTGTGAAAAAGGTTTTCCTCATCTCGGTCCTAAAGGATTTCCCACTTTAACTCTAGGACCTGGCAATTTCAATGGAGAATACACTCAAACCTGGCTTTTTATTAACTAATTATATGCCACACTGTGAAATATAGCACAACAGATATGAGAACATTTTTTAATGTTAAGTTGTGCCAAATGGAAATTGTAGTTGTAAAAATCTTTAAATGGTGCATCTTATGACCATTATCATAATTTCAAGATTAATATTTTTGGGTGAAAATCAATTTAAATTTAATACATGATGCAAATATCTAAAGGGCAGAGCAAACATTGTGAGTAAACATTTCTCCCTGATTTGTCAATAGTAATCCAAGCTCTCGGGGAACACCTCAAATTGAGGCAGCAGGTTATTGCAACTGCAACGGTCTACTTCAAAAGATTCTATGCCAGGTGAGATTACTTTTCCATTCAGTTTTATTTTATAGGATTCATTTGGTATAAAATAAGAAATGTAATAAAACAGGCTTGCATTTGTCTTCTTGCTTTTCAATTAATGTATACCTACATCAAAAGCACAAGTTATGTTGGCACTGCTGAATCTGATGTGGAACTCCACTTAAATGAAACTTAATGTTATAGGAACAGATTTAGGACATTCGGTCCATAACGTCGACTCTGCAATTCAATCATTGCTGATCTATCTTTCCCACTCAACCCAATTCTTCTGCCTTCTCCCCATAACCCCTGACACCCTTACTAATCAACTTGCTTCTCATTGCCTCTCTTTGTTGTAATGGGTGCTGTGTATCAATATATACTCAGTGTTATTCATCCACAATGTCCATTATGCACATTGATAGTCATTGCCTCATGTTTGAAATTTGTGTCAAGTGGATGATTATAGTTTTATTGTGCATATTGCCTGATCTTTCCGAATGATTGAAAACACTTATGAACCATTGTATTATTGTTTTATTGTTGCATTCTGTAAAAGGTTTTGTTATACTTATGAAAAAGTATTCCACTAATTTTAAATTATGATCTTTGTTTTAACTTACAATGATCATCATTTATTTTATAGTTATCTCCAAACCTGATATGATTGTTCCTAGGTAAACGTTTGAACATCACATCAAAAGCTATGTGACTTCAGGCCATTTCCAAACACCTCAACCAATGAAATAGTAGTTACTGTTGTGATATGTAGTCCCCATTGTACACACAAGGTTTAAAACAAAATAAATAAATGACCAAACTTGTTTTGGCATTCTTTTATTCTCTTTTAAATGGGTTGGGGAGATCAGAATATCTTATTTTGAATATCTTATTTGAAAATACTATGTTTTTGTCATTTATAGAAGCTACATCAACAGTGTTGATTTATCCATTAAAGCACATTAAATAACTTTGGTATATTTTGAGTAAAATTTTACTGATATATTTTTATCTTGTTAGGTACTCGCTGAAGAGTATTGATCCAGTATTGATGGCTCCAACCTGTGTATTTTTAGCGTCAAAAGTAGAGGTATCTCAATTATTATTATCATTAAATAAATATTAACCAAGTTTTGGTTTATCAATATTCATTATCATTTGAATTACTAGTTATAGAACGATTTATTGAGTAGACTATACTTCATTGGGAGTTTTTTGCAGATACCTTTTTACTATTCCTTTTGTAGCATGCGAGATAAAAATGTTAGGGTATCATAAAATACATATTTGTAACATCACGAAAACGGCAATAGCCAATGTGTATTCGCAATGTGAAGCGCGCAAGGATAACAAGATATTTCATATTTAACAGTGCCATCCAGGATTGTCAGAGAGGTAAGATGAGTATTATGGGGACAGGATTATAAGTTACTAAGTTCCCAGCATCACACGGGAGGGCTGGTCCCCAAGGAAATATTCCACCTCTCCACCAATTTCAATTGGGGGGGAGGGGGGGGCTTTCTGGAGTGCTAATATGGGTGTTGTGGGCTGAAGGGACTGGTTTCCAGAGGGCTAGTATGGACATTGTGGGCTGAATGGATTCTTGGGCTGGCAGCTCAGTCACTCAAGCCTGTTGTGCTGGCAGCTCACTCACTCATGGCTGGTGGGCTGGCAGTTGACTCGCGGCTATTCCTTCAAATACCATTTCAAGCAGGGTGCAAGGCAACCAACTTCAAGTGCTGTTTCTTACAATTTCATGCAGGGTGCAAGGCCAATAAAGACAGCGAGTCGTGACCTCTCCCATCTCCATCTTGCAGAGACTGAGCCACGCCCACACTTCTGGGTTTTATAGTACCTACCCCCTTCCCACCAGAGGGGGCGTGGCCTTCATGGTGTGATTGACAGGAGAGATAATCTCAACATTTTTTAAACACTAATAACTCTTTTATTTTTAATCGCTGGGAAAAATCCTCGGCACCTGATGAGCGGAAGGGGACTGAGTAAGATGGCCAAAAATCACAGCCGTACGTGGTAGCGTTTTTTCTAAAATCAATATAAAGCGCAAACAGGAAGTGGTCAAGATTATACTTTTAATTATATAGAAGGCAAGGCAACTTTAATTAGGCAAG
The DNA here is from genome assembly GCF_028641065.1 of Leucoraja erinaceus. NCBI lineage: Eukaryota > Metazoa > Chordata > Chondrichthyes > Rajiformes > Rajidae > Leucoraja > Leucoraja erinaceus. The sequence goes on along the minus strand of NC_073381.1, from coordinate 70,853,377 downwards.
TCAACTTTAGCATTTCAAAACCAAAGGCAACACAGCTTTGGCATTTCCCAACCAAAGACAACACAGCTTTAGCATTTCAAAACCAAAGGCAACACAGCTTTGGCATTTCCCAACCAAAGACAACACAGCTTTAGCATTTCAAAACCAAAGGCAACACAGCTTTAGCATTTCAAAACCAAAGGCAACGCAGCTTTAGCATTTCCAAATCAAAGGCAACACAGCTTTAGCATTTCCAAACCAATGGCAACACAGCTTTAGCATTTCCTATCTATATTTTCAAACCACATTAAGGGCACTGACAGGTCAGTAAAAACACTCACAGTTTAGTAGACATGTGTTCAGTGTTATTCACAGCTCAGACTGAGAGACGTGACCCTCTCGCTACCCGATCTTGCAGAAACTGACAGGCACTCAACACTTCTGTTTTTTATAGTCCCTCCGGAAGGGGCGTGGCATTCTGGAGAGAGAATCTCAACATTTTTTAAACACTAATAACTTTTATTTTTTATCGATGGGAAAAATCCTCTTGTCCTGCGCAGCGGAGGGGGACTCTGAGTAAGATGGCCAAAAATCACAGCCGTAAGGTGCAACGTTTTTTCTAAAATCAATATACAGAACCACAGGAAGTGGTCAAGATCAGAGTTTTAGTAATATAGATATTGAGGAGCATTTGTGAGGATCTCGAACAAAGCTACAGTTGTCATGTATTGCTTGGTGGCTTTATTTTAAACCAACAAAAGTAGGGTTTTATCCCCCAGGTATTTCAAACATGTGCTTTCCTAACATAATGTCATGGGCGGCAAATTGACGCAACAGTAGAGTTGCTGACTTGTAGCGCTAGAGACCTGGGTTCGATCCTGACTATGGGTTTTGTCTGTATGGAGTTCTCTTTGTAACTGAGTATGTTTTCCCCAGGTGCTCCGGTTTCCTCTCACATTTCAAAGACATGTGGGTTTGTTGGTTGACTTGGCTTCTGTTAATTGTCTCTAGTGTTAGGGATAGAACTAGTGTATGGGTGATCACCGGTCGGCACAGACTCGCTTGTACAGAAATCTCTCCAATTTGTTGAAATGGTATTGGCAGAGCCTACTTAAAAACATAAGGAGTTCTCTTCTGCAGAAGATCACTTGTATGCATATATGAGCAAACCTCCTTATGCCAAGTATATCTGTAAAGTTTATCAATCAGTTGTTGTCTGTATTTGTACCTTGGTATTTCCTTACATCATGTAGAATGCTTGCTAGAATATTCTTGGATAAATAATATTTATTGTGAAAGAATAATTAGTGTAACATAATTGCAGCAGTTTTTGAGCATTTTGTCGTGAACCAAATCAATATATGCATTACAATAAATCACAATTAACACTCATTAATATGAGGAGCTGCGATGTAGCAGAAGTATGGATTATTCCGGCCATGTAAATTTAACCATTTCTACCATATTTGAGAGGGGTACTTGAAAGTATAATCTGCATACGTTTCAATTCCAATTTTTGAGGCACAGAAATCAAACCAAAACATCCCATTTATTGGTATTGGTTTATTATTATCAAATATGTCAAGATGCAGTGAAAAAATATTGTTTGCATGCAATCCTGTTCCATACGATGTATTGTCATATTGTGTAGAACTTCCTGCCACAATCTATTCTTTCGCTTTTAGGAATTTGGTGTGGTCTCAAACACACGTTTGATTTCAGCTTCAACCTCTGTGTGTAAGTACAATAGTTTTTTTTATTTCTTGAAAATCTCCAGCTACAAAATCTGTTACCTATCATTATGCACTTAAGTGTATTGGCGGAAGGCACTCTCCAGGCGACCTCCATGTTACAGAGATGGGGTGTGGGGCACAGGGGATGCATTTCCAGAAAATTGTCTGTAGTCCAATATTTCTGCAAGCGCAAAGATGCACATTTGTAACTCAGTAACTCGGCGGTTTATGTAGCCTCTCTGGAGGGAATCTACAGTATAGGCAATGTTTTGGCTTAGGACCCTTCTGCAGACTCTTCAAAACCATAGTGGATTTGTTAAGGATGGTTTTATTTTCGGAGCTTTCACAGCAATTTTTATGTTACGTGCAAGTTTACCCCTGTATCCCAGCTTCCTTTTTAATTAATGTTTTTGTTCTCATTCTCTGATTTTTGAGCTGCACCCAATCCTCATCCCAGCTATTTTGGTGATTCTTATATGCCTCTGTTTTGGGTCTTGTACTAAATAACAAGCACATTGCATAGTTATTTCACTGTATTGAACTATTTTTTTTAACACTTATTTTTTAACCTTTCTGTTATGACATAGTGAAAACCAGATTTTCTTATGCGTTTCCAAAGGAATTTCCCTACAGGATGAACCATGTAAGTATTAACGTTATATGTCTTTTTATATTAATAGATTATAATTATTCATTAAATCTTTCTCAATGCTGTACATACAGTGGTGATCCTGTCAAAACAACACTAAAAGTAATTTACCTTTGGCTTATGACTCAGTATAGGTATGTTTCAGCACATCCAAAATATCATAGGATGTTGTTACATATCACTCAGGCTTCATAAAGCATACAATGAGATTAATTATTTAACCATGGGCAATTTAAGATGTATATGTCAGATCATGACTTCTTATCTGAGGTGCGTGAGAAATATTCAAGTTATGCTGACTTTATCACCATTATTTTTTTCAATTTTCTCTTCTTTTAACACAATTTAAATATATATTGTCCATCTTAACTTTACATTTCAAAGGCATTTTCATTTTTATAAGGAAAGCCTTGCTTGGTAATCCTCAATTTCATATTTATTTAGTTGGTTTGAAGCATGGCATTTCTTCATCAGTTCATTTCCAAAATTACATGGTAAATGTTTACAGTGTAGAGGCAGCAAACGTGGTGAACAAATGGGTTACTTTATTCAGGCCTAAAAGGTTTGTTATACATGCACGTTGGTCCTCCATAACATAAAGTTGTTGTTGCTGCTGCGAGGCTGTTGCCTCGTGGGCTCGAGCTGAGCCCCTGCTGAGGTGGAAGGACACTCGCCCCTAGAGAGAAGAGAGCTGGTCAGCTCGAAGTGAGAGAGAGAGAGAGAGAGAGGGAGGGAGAGGGAGAGGGAGAGAGAGAGAGGGTTGTCCCAGAGTTCGTTGTATATCCCAGGACACATCCCTGTACCCCATGACAACTCCTCCCTGCCATTGCCCAGTCATGTGACTGGCTGCTGTGCATTCGTGCAGCTAGTGGCCCAATCACCAGGTGCCGCAACAGGACCCCCCCCTCCCCCCCCCAGAACCAGAGGCAGGAAAACGAGCAGGCTAACAAAACGCGGCAGCCTGACTCGTAAACTAACAGGCAGACGGTGATGGCAGACGTTGAAAAGTGATGGGAGCGTGCTCACCTTCTACCAGAAGGTGCGCAAGCATGGTCGAGGGTGGTGCTTGCTGTGGGGTCAGGGGAACCCGACTGTGGGTCGGTACAGAGGAGCCCGCGGGCGCTGTCGATGATCTGATGATCTGGCTGTGGGCCCTCCCGAGGTATGTCGAGGGATGCAAGGAGACCAACGCAAAAGGTGCAGGACGGACGAGGTATAGACCAGTCACGTCGACAAGCTGGGGATTGTGACCTGAGAAAGACATCGGCAGCAATGCAGATACAACAAGAAACTAAAAGTGATATTAAGCTAGGTGATTACAGTGTACAATGGGGAAAAAAACTACAGTGAGCAAACAGCAAAGATACTGCAAAGTCCAAAGTGTGCTTTAAACTGGAGGCTGTAGTAACACCAACCGACCAGGAGTGGCGCTGTAGACGTCGGTCAGGTGGCATAGACTCCATTTGACCAGAGATGACGCTGCTGACGGTGGTCAGCAGGTCGAGCGTCGCTTCCGGCCGGCCGTGGTGGCCATTTTTTTAGTCACTGCTGCGGCCATGTGGGAGTAGACCGCGGCGGCCATTTTGGCGGCCGGCATCAATGGGCCTCGCCCCACCGCTGCAGGTAGCGACTCCATCCACCGTCGCCGGTGTCTTCAGAGACCGGCTGCGCTGCTACGCCCTTGACAGTGGCTGAAAGCTGCTGGAGAATCTGTCGCGGGACCGCCGACTCTTGACTGGCTGAGGCACCACCCACTGCTGGGTTGGACGGGTAGCCAGCGCCCAGGGATCTTCGGAATCTGCGCCGGTGAGGACGTCTTCAGGCAGCTGCCCCAGGTAGGCCCGCCCTATCAGGTGGCTAGGCCTTGAGCAGCAGCCAGTGGGGTGGGCGGGTCCGCTCTCTCCCCGCATCCGGGGCCATCAGGCGGGTGTTGGTGATGCTGGGGGCGGGGGCCTGCTACCCTCGCAGCTCCTGCAGCAGCTGGTGGGGGAGCGGAGGCTGGTGGGGGAGCGGCAGCAGACGTGGCCTCTCAGTCCCAGTGGTCGGCTCCGGGTGGGTCATGCGAGAGAGATAGCGAGGGCGAAGGCTGCTGCGCTGCTGTCTACTGCGGTGGGCCCAGAATATGGGTGGACGACCCAGGCGGCCTGCGATCGGCTAGATCGGCCAGTCATGGGTGGGAGTCGAATGGCCCGACCGCGGCGGTGAGGCCCAAAGCGCCGTCAAGGTGCAGCGCAGAGTTGACGGCTGCATCCATAGCGGTCAATACCGTAGAGCTGGGCTGCCAGCTGCAGACATCAGGTCACCACGGCAGATGGTCGGCTGCGTGCGTTGGGAAATCCAAAATATCTGTTTTGGAACGTCGGGGTCACCAATGTAGAGGCACGAAACGTGATGAACATACGGGTTACTTTATATAGGCATAACATGTTTGTTTTGCATGCACGTTGGTTCTCTAACATAAAGTTGTTGTTGCCTCATGGGCTCAAGCTGAGTCCCTGCTGAGGTGTAAGGACACTCACCATTAGAGAGAAGAGAGCTGGTCAGCTCGAAGTAAGAGAGAGGGAGAGAGGGTTGTCCCAGGGCTCGTTATATATCCCAGGACACACCCCTGTATCCCGTGACAACTCCTCCCTGCCATTGCCCAGTCACATGACCGACTGCTGAGGGTTCATGTAGCTAGTGGCCCAACCACCGGGTGCCGCCACAACAGTGGTCTTTAGTAGTAATAACGTAACCTATTTCAGGATAGTCACTGCCCCCATTCCCATTCCGGTTTTTATTCTTGTGGTGTAGGTTGTGTTGTGTGTCAAAGGAAACAAAATTCAAAATCCCTTTGGTACTAATTTTCTTCCAGTACAGACGACACAGTCGTCCACACATGATGTCCGGTTTTAACTTTCTCCTCCAATAAGCTCCTCTTTAACTCCAAATTGTCATTCAACGGCAAGATTCCCAGCTTCATCTCGCAATGCCACCAATCCGATGAATTTCCCGGTGAACCCAGTAATATTGAGTCTTGCTTCTGTTGCATTTGTTTCTACAATCACTTCTTTAAATGGGAATCCTGCACTTGCATATCAGACCAATCTTTACGGCTCTTTTGCAATTAGGATCTTTCTCTCTGGCATCTTACCGTTTCTTAAGATTAACAATGGGAATTGCCGGCTTGATATCCTTTTTCCAAATTGTTCCATCTACAGGCAGGTAGTAATGATCAAATACTTAAAATCTTTTGCTGATTTGCTGTTTTTTTTGCAGATATTAGAATGTGAATTTTATTTGTTAGAATTAATGGTAAGTGCTCTTGACTTATTTACAACAAAAATTAACACCTCAAACTGTTGATGTTGATGTTACCTCAGTGACGTTTCGAGTCGGGACCGTTCTTTAAACTAATTGTAGTACGGAGGAGAGATCTGGAAAAGAGGTGGGGCCTGGACAAAGCCTGACAAGTAATAGTAACATTCGACAGGTGAGAAGGTTTTATTGGCAGATGGCTGGCGATGAAAAGGAAACCAAAGGGTGTCAGATAAGAAGAAAAGAGGAGGGAAATATAAATCTAGAGGAAGGACTATTGGAGGAAGGGGACATCACCTTTCCAATTTTCTCTCACCAACTACAATGAGTCTGAAGCTCATACTTCCTCCAAGATGCTGCCTAACCTGCTGATTTACTTGCTGTTTTACTCAAGATTCCAGCATCTGCAGTTCCTTGGGTCTTAAACAAAATAGATAGCTTTTGGAAATAGATCACTTTCCTATTTTGGGCATGCAGCTTCAGTGCCAATCACTTTCAAATAAAGTAGTTTAAAGTTGTAAATTCATACTGAATACTAATTTGCCAGATATAATTCAGTGTATATCCTTATAGCAATAAACATAGTAGATCTATTTAGACTGGATTTAGGCTGTGATCCCTGTAGCAAGATGATATTTTACACTTGTTATACCATCGAACCTGAATTTGTTTGGGACTGTTTTGGAGACTTATGTCAACTATTTAATACTATTTTGCATTCTTTGTGAAGGATTGCTGTCTGATAGTATACCATCCCTATAGACCATTGCTACAGTATGTACAAGATATGGGACAAGAAGACATGTTGCTACCATTAGCATGGTAAGATTATATTATAATCAGCTGCCTTTCTGTGTATTGTGGTGTTTGTACATAAATACAATTTGTGTTTATTATATTTTGTGGCAAAGGCTAATTTCATTTGACATATACAGTTTCCTATTCTTGGTTAAAAAAAGTCATTTTCCCAAGAAAAGCAAGTTTCTTCAGAAATAATATCTGCATTTACGTAGCACCTCGTGCTGTCAGTACTTCTCGGTTAAATACATGCATTAATTGTAGGACTGTTTTCAATTCAATAGTTCTATTGCTTCTAAATCAACATAATGGACTCCCTGAGGCATACATTTAAAAAGATCAAGAATAGTAGTGCAGTTATATTTTTGGAACTGAGATGAGGAAAAATTTCACTTTAGAGATTTGTGAATCTGTGGAATTCTCTGCCACAGAAGGCAATGGAAGCCAATTTACTGGATGTTTTCAAGAGTGTAAGATTTAGATCTTACGGCTAACGGAATCAAGGGATATGGAGCGGGTTACTGATTTTAGATGATCAGCCATGATCATATTGAATGGAGGTGCTGGTTCGAAGTGTCGAATGGCCTACTCATGCACCTATTTTCTATGTTTCTATAACTTCTTCACTTGGAAGTCGTGCATGCCATGTTTTATTTTTCAACACTCATTAATCATTTTTATGTTCTATGTGAGTAAATCTATCAGAATTCAGTGGAATGGAAAAAAAGTAATTGTAGTTATATAGTACCTCTCATGTCCTCAATATCCCAAAGTGCTTCAGGGCCATTAAATTATATTTCAAGTATGGAAATGTGGCAACCATTTTGCACAGTGGCAGGATAAGTGACCAATCAAGCTGACTTAGTGGTGTGGCTGTTCGGCAAGATACTTGGAAAAGTGCCGGCTCTTCAGAAAAGTGCAGTGGGATCTTTTACGACCACCTGAACGGACAGACTGAGCCTCGTCTGCAAGATGCCATCACTGCCAAGCAATGCAGCACTCCCACTCCTTCAGTTAAGCAATTAAATCTCAGCCTAGATAACGTGAGCCAGTCCTGGAGGTGAGACTACTAGCAATTGAGCCAAAAATAAATATGAACGTGCCTCTTTGTATAATGTAGCTGTCATTTCAGGAACAAATAGGTTGGGTCAAGAAATGCTACTGAGCTTTGACAATTAGGCTTTTTGGAAAGAACATTATTCTACTTCTGAGTTGCATCAGTTATAAATACTTGTAGTTTCATTCATAAAAACGTAATTTTAAAACTACATGCCTTAATCTGCACAGGAGGATAGTGAATGACACCTACAGGACAGACCTTTGCCTCATGTATCCTCCATTCATGATCGCCTTGGGTGAGTATTATAGTTGTTGGACATGAGATACAGTTTGTTGATTGTCACTGTAAAATCTGAAGTTATCATTCTTTCAAGCATGTTGGAATTGTACTGTGAATTAATGCTACGTAAGTTTACAATCAATTCATGATTTGAATTTGTGTTAATATTTCATATTATTTTATTTCATATTTCATAATTGGTTTGGTTGTTAATGTACTTGGAGGTTTATTTTGAACCCCTCAATTTTAAGTCTTAAATACTATTTATTTTGAAAGACTAAATTATACTCTTGATGACTAACTAATTCAGAAATTAATTCAAACAGATGACCAACATCATTTCATTTTATCATAATTTTATCATAATTACAATAAAGAAGGGGAAATATTTTACAATCATTAATTTTTTTAATAGCTATCATTCATTTAGGTTAAATGAATACATACCTAATAAAGCAAAGGATAAGATCTGAATGCTGGTTTCTACAATATATCATGTTGTGTATTCTCACAGTTCCCGTGGTTCCATAATCTATATAATGTCAGTAGGTGATGAACTGATCTCTGGATCTGACCATCTGATTCTTGGATCTGAAGGATTAAAAGACCTCGGATGCTGTTTGTGTGGAGTTTGCAAGTTTTTCCTGTGACCACATAGGTTATGTCCGGGTGCTCGGGTATCCTCCACATCCCAAAAGATGTGTGGGCGTGCAGGTTAATTGGCCTTTGTAAATTGTCCATAGTGTGTAAGGAATAGGTGTGAAAGTTGGATAACTGGGGAACAAGGAAATGGCAGATGAGTTGAACAGGTACTTTGGATCGGCCTTCACTGAGGATGATACAAACAATCTTCCTGATATAGTAGTGGCCAGAGGATCCTACAAAGGGGTTAATTATGGGGGGGGGGGGGGGGGGGGAAGAAAGACCATGAAAGAAAGCTTGCGGGGAATATAAAAACTGATTCTAAAAGCTTCGTTAGATATGTAAAAAGGAAGATTAGTGAAGACAAATGTAGGTCCCTTACAATCAGACAGGTGAATTTATAATGGGAAAACAAAGAAATGGCAGAACAGTTAAACAAGTACTTTGGTTCTGTCTTCACTAAGGAAGACACAAACAATCTCCCAGAAATACTAGGGGACCAAGGTTCTAGTGGGAGGGAGGAACTGAAGGGAATCCACATTAGGCAGGAAATGGTGCTGGGTAGACTGATGGGTCTGAAGGCTGATAAATCCCCTGGGCCTGATGGTCTGCATCCCAGGGTACTTAAGGAAGTGGCTCTAGAAATTGTGGATGCATTGGTGATAATTTTCCAATGCTCTATAGACTCAGGATCAGCTCCTGTGAATTGGAGGGTAGTTAATGTTATCCCATTTTTTAAGAAAGGCGGGAGAGAGAAAACGGAATTCTAGACCAGTTAGCCTGACATCGGTGGTGGGGAAGATGCTGGAGTCAATTATAAAAGATGAAATAGCAGCATATTTGGATAGCAGTAACAGTCCGCTTCAGCATGGATTTCCGAAGGGGAAATCATGCTTGACTAATTTTCTGGAATTTTTTGAAGATGTAACTAGGAAAATGGACAAGGGAGAATCAGTTGATGTAATGTACCTGGACTTTCAGAAAGCATTTGATATGGTCCCACATAGGATATTAGTGGGCAAAATTAGGGCACATGGTATTGGGGGTAGAGTGCTGACATGGATAGAGAAGTGGTTGACAGACAGGAAACAAAGAGTAGGGATTAACGGGTCCCTTTCAGAATGGCAGGCAGTGACCAGTGGGGTACCGCAAAGCTCGGTGCTCGCAGCCATTTACAATATACATCAATGATTTGGATGAAGGGATTCAAAGTAACATTAGCAAATTTGCAGATGGCACAAAGCTGGGTGGCAGTGTGAATAAAACTTGGAAGAAATTATTGCCCTTTATACTCCATCTTGGGAATAAAGTTTGTGCTAAATTCAGAAGTCATCAGCCTGGCTAAACTTGATAAAACCTTTGTTGGAATCCTTCATCATTCTGAAGAAGGCTCCTGACCCAAAACATTGTCTGTCCATTTCCCTCCACAGATGTGGCCTAACCCTCTGTTCCTCCACCACTTTTGTTTTGCTCAAGATTCTAGCATCTGCAGTCTCTCCTATCTCAAATTATTGCACGTGTGGCTGTATCCCACACAATTGTGTGTCCTTCAAACTTCAAATAATTTTGAAGATGCTGCTGGCATATGTATTTTCATTATTGTTATAGAGCATAACTTGTTAGAAAGTAATATGCTGTAAAGTAAGGAATAATAAGTTGAACGTGTTCTTCTCATTGCAGCTTGTTTGCATGTAGCATGTGTAGTCCAGCAAAAAGATGCTCGTCAGTGGTTTGCTGAACTCTCAGTGGATATGGAAAAGGTAATGGCTGCCTAGAGATCAAATGGATTGCTTGCACTAGTTTATAATTTCTGGGGATTAGTTTAAAATTAGTTTGTCGAGCTTCCAGCTGCGGGCGGCGCTGACTTTTAACATTACAGATCCTTGCCGGGATCGCCAGCGTTGAATCCCCACCCAGCTTGGCATGTGGACTTCGGGGTCTCTGGTAGGATGTGGCCGATTCGAAAACTCTAAGCCGCTGAGAGTGTTCTCCGTTCCAAGGCCGGAGCTCTGATCACCCCGGCGGGAGGGCCTTAAACATCTGGCCGCCGTTAAATGCGGATGGTCCAAAAAGGCCCCGACCACGGGTGAACAAAGAGGAAGATGGACTGAACTTTATTGCCTTCCCTCACAGTGGGGAAACGTTGATTCCGCTGTGTGGGGATGTTCATGTTAAACTCTTATCATGTATTGTGTTATTTTTATTCGTATGGCTGTATGGTAATTCAAATCTCACTGTGCCAATTGGTGCATGTGATAATAAATATCTCTTGAACTCTTAATCTTCTGCATCAATCCACCATGAGGGACCTTATCTAAAGCATCAATATTCAAGGAAGTTTAAGAAAATGTAGTACATGAGAAGATATACTTGTTTTTCTATAAAATTAATTTTAATATTCTGTATCATTTGTGTGGGCAGATTCTTGAAATAATCAGAGTCATTCTGAAGCTGTATGATCTATGGAAGAATTTTGATGACCGAAAAGAAATGGCAGGAATCCTTAACAAGATGCCAAAACCAAAACCACCTCCAAACAGGTATTTGATTTGAATTATGTCAATGGGCCACCAGTGTATAATATTGGCCATTTTATCTATATGAACTTGGAAAAAAAGGATTTACTCTCCAAAAAGATAGTGGTATTGGGACAATTATAGCATTTAAGAACGTTTTGAATATTACTGTAAAGTGGAATGCTGGTATGCTGTTGCTTGTAATACTTCAAAATGGGCTTGTAATTGCAGCTGCTCATGGATGGCTTGATGTTTTTCCTATGACATAAACATCTGACAATGGTAAAACTGGAGTTGGTGGGGATCAAGCTGCAAAGACTCCACTGGAGGGAATCCTAGTTGATGTAAAACATTGTTCGTATTGGCTTTGGCAGTTGAAAGTTAATCAAAGTCCCAGGGGGTTTATTGTAGATGTTCTGTAGGATGTTGTACTAGGCTAACATCTTCAATGGCTTCAGGATAGTAGACATGTTTGCTGATGATACTGTTGCACTCCACGTCTGCATGCAATACAAGCTAGATAATAATTAGTGTTGGACTCGTAAGTGGCAGTAATGTTTCACACCACACCCCATCACACTATTGTTAGGCCAGCATTGGATGCAACATTCTATCTGTGACTTTACCAGTGTTTTATGTGTAACCTATGTGCTTTGGTACTCAATGTCTCCCCATGCTTTACTCAACCTTCCTCAATCCATGTTAATGCAGCTTTAAAGCAATAGATGGTAATAAACAGTGTGTCAGGAACAGAAGCAAACAAGTGCAAGAGTATCCTTTCAGTTAATCAGAAAAAGGAATACTAGTTTAAGAACAAAGTAAAAGATTATCCAAAGCATGTAACACTTGGAATAAATTAATGATTCAAACAGAAATAACTGGGTACATAACCATTGGGTGAATGTGGTTACCAAGTGGCCATATATAAGAGTTGACATAGTCACGATGGGTCATATGGCTTCTTTTGGGCTTACACTGATTCTGTGATGTTAAATTGGAACTTTGTGGAACACACAGTTGAATGGCAAAAACTCCAGACGGTGCTAAAAGAAGCTCAAATCCTCCCATGGACATTGCTAGTTTGGCAACCTATTTACCCTGCTAAAGATTCACTCCCTCCACCAGTGCGGTGTGTCATCAGTACCACCTACAAAATGCATTTCAGCAACTCCTAAACTGTTTTGATATCACCTTTGCCACTCAGAAAGACATGGGAAATGTGTGCACAGGAATCATTTAAATAGGACACCATCCAGACTTGCAAGTATATCTCCCAATGTTTTCATCATCAGAGTTTACATTCTAGAACCATACCCTAAACCTTGAGAGTGCTTATAATAAGAAAGTATTTAGTGGTTTAAGAAAACAGTTCAACACCACTTACTGAAGAGCAATTATGCTTGGGTAAAAACATATTATAATACAAAGAAACATACAGTTTGGAAGGATGGTGGTGGGGGTTGCTCATTTAAACTGGCTGCATAAAAATCATCCTTGATAGAATGAATGTGCAGAGGATGTTTCCACATGGAGAGTCTAGGATCAGAGGGCACAGCCTCAGAAAAAAAGGACGTACCTTTAGAAAAGAGATGAAGAGGGATTTATTTAGCCAGAGGGTAGTGAATCTGTGGAATTCATTGCCATAGATGGCTATGCAGGCCAAGTCTTTGGGTATTTGTAAGGCAGGGATTGACAGGTTCTTGATTAGTAAGAGTGTAAAAGGTTATGGGGAGACGGTAGGAGAATGGGGTTGAGAGGGAGAAATAGTTCAACCATGATAGAATAACAAATAGACTTGATTTGGCCAAATGGCCTAATTTTCCCCCAGTGACATGAACTTGTAATCCTGTGTCTGATGAAATGGAAGTTTAAAGAATAGCTGCATGAGGTGCAATATCCTTGGATGATAACGGTACCACTGCTCCAGAAGTTGCTCAATTATCTTGTTAAAATGTGGAGAAAGTTGGGAAGAGGGAAAATGGTAATGTTTTAATTTGTATTCTTTGTTTCCTTCTTGCAGTGAGGGAGAACAGGGGCCCAATGGTAGTCAAAATTCCACCTACAGCCAGTCCTAAGAAACTGTCAATTCCACGAAAGACTAAGAGTTGAGTGGATTTCAACTGTGATAGCCAAGGAAATTCCTTACACTTCATGAAGACTTCTGCTAGAAAAAACAGTGGAGGGAAGATGCATGAGATTGAGACGTTGCAGTTTTTCAGACTTAAAAAACTTTTGGAAACAAATATTCTGAACCCCTAGAACTGCTGCTGCAAAAATGAACTTGGAGTTTTATTTGTTCGAGTTTTGGTCAAATGTTGAGAGAGGACATTTTATTCATTGTCTTGCTCGTGCTGCATTTTAGAACTATGTCTAATAAAATCTCCACCGGTGTAAATGATTTGTGTAGATTTCCCAACTGAATTCTGAATTGCAATCCAAAGAAAAATGGTTCAGTAATTGGGGGGGAAAAGGGGAATATTGTTCTAAGTGTCTTATATTTTCCTAGGGAGAAGATTTTTTAAAAAATCAACAAAGTAATACTTGAGATAGACACAAAATGATGATGTAACTCAGGACAGGCAGCATCTGTGGAGAGAAGGAATGGGTGACTTTTCAGGTTGAGACCCTTCTTCAGCCTGTCCTGCTGAGTTACTCCAGTATTTTGTGTCTATGGTTTAAACCGGCATCTGCAGTTCCTTCCTACACAATACTTGAACTATATGGAATAAAAATAAAAATGAAATGGATGTTTGGGATAGAGATATTTCTATTGGGTTCAAAGTTTATATTTCCCACGCCAGTTTCCAGATGCATTAGGGTTGACACTTTTTTATTCAAAGCTCTGGTTTGAAACTTTTTCTTGCATTGCTTTGTTAAATAAAACGTGCAGAAATATTTTTAAAAAGGTGACCTTCAATTAGGTTACTTCGAGTTTGGTCGATGCCTACTGTAACACTTGTGATACAACAACTAATATTTGGGCTTTGTCTGAGTACACAAAATGTATCGTTTAAAGTAAGGTTGAAAAGTCTTGGGCTATTATTTAAGAACTTGAAAGTGGTTATCTGGCCTTCAAAACAAACTGAATACTAAACAATACTAAAAGCAGACTGACCACTGACTCCTTTTTTTTTTTATTGTCCCGACATGGGCGAAGCAGAAACATGCATACTTTGTATTTTTCTGTTCATGTCTGTTTAAATTGGGGGGTTTTTTGGAGGTGTTTTACTTTGTTATTCTTAACATCACTATTTGGATTATACCAGTTTTATTAAATTTGCCATCATTTGAGTGATTCGTATAAGTGCATCAAATTGTGTAATTGTGAAACTACTGCTGTCACCCCTGCATGCAACGTGATTGCACTTAAAGTGGCTTTATGTAGCCCAAAAACTATCTTATTATTGCAACTCTTTTATTAAGTAGTTCCATTACAGAAAGGGTATATTTGGGGTATTGTCATATTGGTATCCCTTTTGAGCCATGCTAACATGTTTTTTAAATATTTTGTGATGTAGGTAAGACTTTCTGAGAGCATTGTGGTGGAAACAATGCTTCGGGTCTAAAGAAGGGTCTCGACCCGAAACATCACCCATTCTTTCTCTCCAGAGATGCTGCCTGTCCAGCTGAGTTACTCCAGCTTTTTGTTTTACTCCTATCTTTGGTTTAAACCAGCATCTGCAGTTCCTTCTTACTCATGAGTCAGTGGAGACCATTATACTCTATTGTGAAGAACAATCTCTACCACTGAAATTCCTAGAAAGCACATTTTCACATGTTTTTATCCTATTAAAAGTGAATTGTAAAACTAACACTTGCATTAAAGTGGCAGACTGATCCATTTTCATTCTATAATTAATGGCAAATAGGTGGTTTTGTTTTCACAACTATATTCCCTTATCGATGCCTCAAACCAACAAACTGCTGTTTCATTAATTATCTGGCTGAAATGCCTTGATCTAAACTTGGTCTAAATCTTTACCCAGGCATGGCATAGAAATTAACGTTTACGGCTGAGGGAGGAGCAGAGAGAGGCAGATAAATCAAATTAAGACTCCAAACTGCTGGAGTAACTGAACGGGTTAGGCAGCATTGCTGTAGAAAATGGGTCGGGACCCTTCTTAAGACTGGAACTTAATTACTTGAACGACCAGCGAGTTTTCCCTGTGTCATGTTGGTGCCATGGTTGTGGAGTTCTCACAGCGTCTGCAGTTTCTGTCCTTAGCTGTGGTGGGTTAAATGATGATCAAAAGATGCCTTATAGTTAATTGCCGCTAGTTACAAAATTAAAAGATCAGGTTAATTGAACGTATTGTATCCGTTAACCATTTACACTAAACAAATTGAAATGCAAATTAAAGCATTCTCAAAATATTTCTAACTTTAAAAATGTTTACGTTTTAAAAAGTTTTTATACCTTTGTCCAGCAGATGACAAATGTAAACATGTTCAAAATAAACCATTTCAATTGTTAGCAACAGATGGGTTTTTATACCTGTTGTATGTCCGTTCTCCATTCAAAAACAGCAATTACATTGTTGGTTGGGACGGGTGTGCTAAGTTGTCTGTGTGCTCAATCCCCTGAGATGGGAACTCTGTCAAATTAAGTGATTACTAGGAGGCAGAGAAAAAAACTGAAGATATGCTCAAAGTCATTGGGAATCCCTCAGCCATCACCACAAACTGGTAGAAGAGCTTCAAGGATGGCAACAGGTGCAGAAGTAGGCCATTCGGCCCTTTGAGCCAGCACCGCCATTCAATGTGATCATGGCTGATCATCCCCACCAGTACCCCGTTCCTGCCTTCTCCCCATATCCCCTGACTCCGCTATCTTTAAAAACCCTATCTAGCTCTCTTGAAAGCATCCAGAGAACCGGCCTCCACCGCCCTCTGAGGCAGAGAATTCCACAGATTCACTACTCTATGTGAGAAAAAGTGTTTCCTCGTCTCCGTTCTAAATGGCTTACCCCCTTATTCTTAAACTGTGGCCCCAGCATCGAGAACATGTTTCCTGCCTCTAGTGTGTCCAAACCTTTAATAATTCTATGTTTCAATAAGATTCCCTTTCATTCTTCTAAACTCTAAAGCCTAGCCGCTACATTCTCTCAGCATATGACAGTCCCGCCATCCCAGGAATTAACCTAGTAAACCTACGCTGCACTCCCTCAATAGCAAGAATGTCCTTCCTCAAATTAGGGGACCAAAACTGCACACAGTACTCCAGGTGTGGTCTCACTAGGGCCCTATAGAACTACAGAAGGACCTCTTTGCTCCAAAACTCAACTCAACTCCTCTTGTTATAAAGGCCAACATGCATTAGCTTTCTTCACTGCCTGTTGTACCTGCATGCTAACTTTAATTGACTGATTAACAAGGACCCCCAAATCCCATTGTACTTCCCCTTTTCCCAACGACACCATTTAGATAGTAATCCGCCTTCCTGTTTTTGCCAGCAAAGTGGATAACCTAACATTTATCCACATTAAACTCCATCGGCTATGCATCTGCCCACTTACCCAACCTGTTCAAGTCACCCTGCATTCTCATAGCATCCTCACAGTTCACACTGCCACCCAGCTTTGCGTCATCTGCAAATTTGCTAATGTTACTTTGAATCCCTTCATCTAAATCATTGATGTATATTGTAAATAGCTGCGGTCCCAGCACCGAGCCTTGTGGTACCCCACTAGTCACTGCCTACCATTCTGAAAGGGACCCGTTAATCCCTACTCTTTGTTTCCTGTCTGCCAACCAATTTTCTATCCATGTCAGCACTCTACCCCCAATACCATGTGTCCTAATTTTGCCCACTAATCCATGTGGGACCTTATCAAATGCTTTCTGAGAGTCCAGGTACACTACATCCACTGGCTCTCCCTTGTCCATTTTCCTAGTTACATCCTCAAAAAATTCCAGAAGATTAGTCAAGCATGATTTCCCCTTCGGAAATCCATGCTGACTTGGACCGATCCTGTTACTGCTATCCAAATGTGCTGCTATTTCATCTTTTATAATTGACTCCAGCATCTTCCCCACCACCGTTGTCAGGCTAACTGGTCTAGAATTCCGTTTTCTCTCTCCCGCTTTTGTTAAAAAATGGGATAATATTAATTACCCTCCAATTCACAGGAACATCCTGAATCTATAGAACATTGGAAAATTATCACCAATGCGTCCACGATTTCTAGAGCCAGTTCTTTAAGTACCCTGGGATGCAGACCATCAGGCCTTGGGAATTTATCAGCCTTCAGTCCCATCAGTCTACCCAGCACCATTTCCTGCCTAATGTGGATTCCCTTCAGTTCCTCCGTCACCCCAGATCCTCTGGCCACTTGTACAGCAGGAAGATTGTTTGTGTCCTCCTTGGTGAAGACAGATCCAAAGTACCTGTTCAACTCATCTGCCATTTCCTTGTTCCCCATAATAAATTCATCTTTTTCAGTCTTCAAGGATCCAACTTTTGGTCTTAACTAATTTTTTCCGCTTCAAATACCTAAAGAAGCTTTTACTATCCTCCTTTATATTCTTGGTTAGCTTACCTTCGTACCTCATCTTTTCTCCCCATATTGCCTTTTTAGTTGCTCTATTGCTTCTATTGCTCTTTAAACATTCCCAATACTCTTGCTTCCCGCTCATCTTTGCCACGTTGTACTTCCTCTTTTATTTTTATACTATCCCTGACATCCCTTGTAACCCCCTTACTCCCCTTGGAATCTTACTTCCTCTTTGGAATGAACTGAACCTGCACCTTCTATATTATTCCCAGAAATACCTGCCATTGTTGTTCCACTGTCATCCCTGCTAGGGTATCTTTCCAGTCAACTTTGGCCAGCTCCTCCCTCATGGCTCCATAGTCCCCTTTATTCAACTGTAACACTGACACCTCTGATTTACTTTGTTCCCTCTCCAATTGTAGATTAAACTTGACCATATTATGGTCACTACCTCCTAATGGCTCCTTAACCTCAAGGTCCTTTATCAAATCCAGTTCATTACATAACACTAAATCCAGAATTGCCTTCTCCCTGGTAGGCTGCAAGACAAGCTGCTCTAAGAATCCATCACGGAGCACTCCACAAACTCCCTTTCTTGGGGTCCAGTACCAACCTGATTTTCCCAGTCTACCTGCATGTTGAAATCTCCCATAACAACATGCAGGTAGACTGGGAAAATCAGGTTCCCTCTCCCCTCTCGCAATTGGCCCTGATCTTACTTTCTTATCCCTCTTCGAACTTTCCTTCCCATTAATTCGAGTCTTTTGTCACTTTTCCTGTCCTCACTTTCCTGCACTCACTTCCTCTATCTTTATACTCACAATTTATCAATCCCTCCCCCCACTATTAATTTAAACCCACACGTGGAGCCCTAGCAAACCTGGCTGCCAGAACGTCGATCCCCCTCCAGTTAAGTTGTAACCCGTCCCTTTTGCACAGGTCACCCCTACCCCAGAAGAGATCTCAGTGGTCTATAAATCTAAATCCTTGCTCCCTTCACCAGCCCTTCAGCCACACATTGAGATCCCCTATCTCCCTGTTCCTGCCCTCACTAGCGCGAAGTACTGGAAGAAATCCAGAGATAACCACCCTAGAAGTCCTGCTTTTCAGTCTTCTTCCTAACTCTCAGAACTCGCGTTGCAGAACCTCCTTCCTCTTCTTCCCGATGTCATTTGTGCCTACGTGCACAACTACTGCCAGCCGTTCACCTTCCCTCTCGAGGATGTTCTGAATTCAGTGCGTGACATCTTGCACCCTGGCACCAGGGAGGCAACAGAACATCCTCGCGTCTCGCCTGCCGTACAGAATCTCCTGTCTTCACCTTGAACAATGGAGTCACCCACAACTATGGCTCTGCGCAACATTGGTCTCGCCGGTCTCGTCCCATCTCTAGGATCGGAGCCTCCGACGTGTCCGCCACTTGGACTGGAAGCGTCGTCTACCCCGACAGTTCCCAAGAGGGCGTACCTGTTTTCATTAGGCACAGTCTCCTTCTGGATGGCATTTCTTCTGAAGCAGACAGTGGTTGAGTGAAAACAGTGGAAGGAAGGCACTACTTTGTGTATACCTGCGCCAAGTCTGTGGACCCTTCACAGACCGTACCAGCCTCTAAAATCCACATAGGCTGTTTGAGTTGTCTCGTCACTTTTCTTAATTTTCCTTAATCTCTCTCCTGAGACAGTTTGTGACCAAAACCAGCAGAAGCCCTTTCTGCTGCTGTGATGTTGGTATCAAACCAACTTTCCAGACTGGTCCACATTTCCCTTGCCTTCTCTAAGCAAAAATCTATCTCAGCCTTGAATATTTTTATCTCCGACTCCAAGCTCTCGAGAATGGAACTGCAAAGACTCAAAATCCAATAGTTTAAATTCCTCTTAAAACATCTCTTAATTCTGTCTCAGAAGGTGATCTTTCTTATTTATACATTTAACTCACCAAAGAAAACATCCTCTCAGCTTCTATCCTGTCAAGCCTCCTCAAGGTCTTTCTTCAATTTATAAACTTAGTCTGTTTAAATGAGGGTTCTCCCGACGACGGAGCAACATCACCTGGCGAGAACGGCCTGGAACATCGGGCCTCCGTAGAGGCAACTGTGGAGGCCTCAATGGGCCAGACTATGGGTGAACTGGGGTTGGGGACTGGACTTTGTGCCTTCCCTCATGGTGGGGGGATGTTCTATGTGTTTAAGACTCTCATTGGTGTTATGTCTGTATTCTTTTTTTGTGTGCTGCAAAATGGCAAAAAACATTTCACTTCACTACACCTGGGTGTATGTGAATGTGACTAATAATATACCTTTGATACCTTTAACCTTTTCTCACGAGGATAATCCCTAAAACCAGACACCCCCTCAATTCTACAAATTGGTCCCAGTTTCATAAACTCATGCATTTGCATTTCCAATTACCACATATTTTGCACCCAAGCAATCAATCACATTAAAAAAAAATCAGCTACCCTCTTGCTACATGTTGGAATTTAACAATGCTATGGAATATAGGGGAGGAAGAAGGAATGGCCTTCAAGGCACCCAAACAAATGATATTTATTAAAATTAAACTGCCAATTTTTTAATTGAACTGTAATCTGAGTATTAAAGGAATTTTACCAAATTATAATTAATCATTGGTAATAAAATCTGACCATAGAAAATATTATAATGGCTGCTTATGTGCAGTGCTCAAATGCTAGTTCCAACTGTTGAAAAAATCCTGAAAGGCCAACATTGGAAAATCACTTATTTTTATGTAACAAATCTTTGCGTTGATAATAAACGTGACCTTTTAGAAGTTGCATGTGGCTTTCAAATATTACACTACTTACTAATCTAAGTTGTTCATTGGATATCCTGTCTGTCAGTTGGTAAAAGGAGAGTGTGATGATGTGAAAGAAAATGATGATTTGGGTACAGAGGTAATTCCGGAAAGATAAATGTAAAAATAGCACATATCGTTTTCTTGGTTCACAGGAAAGCCATCATGAAGTAATTTGGATAACAAAACATTAACTAAAACTTACATTCATAGTACATAATATCCAGGGATTTCAGTGACAAAAATATTCAAGCAGTTTGCGAACTGCTTTAAAGCATAGGTGAAACGTAAGAATTAACCTGTACTGCAAAGAATGTGGTAATCATTAAGTTTATTACTTCTCAACCTAATAGTTCTCAACAAAAGGTAATAAATCTCAAATAATACACTCAAATATTCGTTGTTAATATGATCAGAAAAAAATCAATATTAAAAATGTATAAATGTAATTTTGCTGACTATGATTACCTCACATCATATTTTAAACTAGTCACACCATCTTCCATTTTTAGATTTATTTTTTTCATTCACTTTGGGAATTCTTTCCACGAGAAGCGCTTGAAACAGCTCATCCTTTTTGCTTGGAAAGTTCACGTTTTTCCCATTCTTCCCAACCACCAGGGAAATGTACAGCTCTGAAACACACAACAATAATCAGTTATTTAATCCCTTGCTACTATGCTATAAGAGAAAAACATTAATTCATGAATGGTATTTATTTGGCTGAATATAGCATCACATCACATCAAAATGTAGAACCTTATATACGTCTAAACGATCACCTGTCATCCACATGACTACTGGAAAGGCATGGAAAGACGGCACCCGGTACAGGCTGGGTTAGCATCCCAGTCTGTCTTTCGTGAGAAAGACACCCAATAAAGCTACGAAAGGCCTAATGAACCACCATGGCCTAAAAATCCATCAGGTGAGAATGAAATTCTCGGAGAAGGAGAAAGAGGTGCAGCGCACAGGCCTGAACCTGGTGAGATGCGTGAGGAGCCCGGCCAGGACTCACCCCACAAAGCCCAGTCCCTCCATGCACTAGAGTCTCCCAACCCCTGCAGAGTAGTTATTAAGATGGCTGATCCGTGGGCGGTTGTTGCTGGGACACAAGTCGGGGCCTGATTAACCCCGGCTGGGTCGCCTGCGCGATAGTGTCTGATGTTGTGAGACACGAAACACCCGATGACCCCAGGTCACATCAATGAGGATGCGCCCCACCGCATCAAGAAGATGTATATTTTTCACACAGGAATATGGGAAGTGTTAGGGAATCATGAAATAGAGGATGGGGTTTAAGATAAGAAGGGAATGATTTAATATGAACCTGACAGGCAATTTTTTGCACACAGAGGGTAGCGAGTATGTGGAATGAACTGCCAGAGGTAGTTGAGGCAGGTTACCATAACAACAATTAAAAGACATTTGGACAGGTACATGGACAGGAAAAGGTTAGCAGGAAATGGGACAAACGGGGAGGTTGGGCCTGTTTTCACGCTGGATATAACTAAAATTCTCGAAAGCACTGAAAATGCTGGATTGCTTCTCAAATATGGCAATTGTGCTGGATATGAAGTAATTATCTTACATGAAGATTACACATTTCATACAAGCTAATCGGTATTTCCTAAAATCACACGACATCCATTTATATAAACAGCCATATAACAGTGTTTATATTACAAAGATATGTTTAAAATTTCATCACCCACTTTAAAAATGTGGTTAAGTAATCCAACGGAAGTTTTTAACATTGAACAATAACTGTATTAGCAATTATTGCTCCATTGACTTAGACAATAGGTGCAGGAGTAGGCCATTCGGCCCTTCGAGCCAACACCACCATTCAATGTGATCATGGCTGATCATCCCCAATCAGTACCCTGTTCCTGCCTTCTCCCGTTATCCCCTGACTTCGCTATCTTTAAGAGCCCTATCTAGCTCTCTCGAAAGCATCCAGAGAACCCGCCTCCACCACCCTCGGAGGGAGAGAATTACACAGATTCACCACTCTCTGTGAGAAAAAGTGTTTCCTCGTCTCATAAGTGTTTCCTTATGTGATGTCCATAAAGCAACACAAATTTGAGTATCAAAGAGAAGGCTGGAAAATAAAGTTTGAAAGTATTGTTGGAATATGTTTTTCTGTGCTATAGGCTATTGTCTATTCATCTGACTTTATCAGTCAGAGTATTGAGTATAGAAGTTGGGAGGTCATGTTGCAATTGTATAAGACGTTGGTGAAACCGCAATAAGAATATTGTGTTCAGTTTTGGGCATCATGTTATAGGAAAGATATTGTCAAGCTTGAAAGGGTTCAGAAAGGAATTACGAGGATGTAACCAGGACTAGAGCGCGTGAGCTATAGGGAAAGGTTGAGTAGGCTGGGTCTCTATTCCATGGAGCGTAGGAGGATGAGGGGAGATCTTATAGAGGTGTATAAAATCATGAGAGGAATAGATCAGGTTGATGCACAGAGTCTTTTACCCAGAGTAGGGGAATCAAGGACCAGAGGACATAGGTTAAAGGTGAAGGGAAAAAGATTTAATAGGAATCCGAGGGGTAACTTTTTCACACATAGAGTGGTGGGTGTATGGAACAAGCTGCCAGAGGAGGTAGTTGAGGCTGGGACTATCCCATTGTTTAAGAAACAGTTGGACAGGTACATGGATAGGACAGGTTTGGAGGGTTATGGACCAAGTGCAGGCAAGTGGGACTGGGGTAGATGGGACATTGTTGGCCGGTGTAAGCGAGTTGGAGCGAAGGGCTTGTTTCCACACTGTATTACTTTCTGACTATATTGCAACAGGAATCCAAACATTATTTAAAATGGGAAATTAAATATCAGCATTATAAATAAAAAGGAACAAAATCTGTATAATGATCAAATACGAGAGTGGAATCGGACAAGGCAGCTTATCAGAAAATTACTGGTATACAGTAGATTTATCAGATAGTGTTAAAGCCAAGGAAGAGACATATAAATTGGCCAGAAGAAGCGGCAAACCAGAGGACTGGGAGAAATTTAGAACTCAGCAGAGGAGGACAAAGTGGTTAATTAAGAGCGGGGGGAAAAGAGCATGAAAGCTTGCGGGAAATATAAAAACGGACTGTAAAAGTCTCTATAGGTATGTAAAACGGAAAAGATTAGTTAAGACGAATGTAGGTCCCTTACAGTCAGTGAATTTATAAAGGGAAACAAGGAAATTAGAGAACAGTTAAACTTTGGTTCTCCACTAAGAAAGACACAAATGAAAACCCTAATACTAGGGGACCGAGGATCTAGTCGGAGGGAGGAACATTACACCGGGCGGCGCTTCGATGGCAGCATCGCCTTCAGTCTGTCTGTCCTTTTCGCCATTTTTTTTGTTACTTTTAGTGTGTTTAAAAAGTTTGTGTTCATGATCTGTCGTTTGTTTTATGTGGGGGGTGGGCGGGGGGGAAACTTTTTTTCAATTTCTTACCTTGCCAGAGATGAGATTCTTTTTTCCGGATCGAATTTCCGGTCGCTCTGCAGTCTAACATCTTGGAGCTGGAGGCCTTGCTCGGGACTGACTTTGAGCCCCACCGCGGGGCATGGATTTAACATCGGAGCTGATTCCTTGCCTGGGATCAACGCTCCAACCGCGGCCTGTGGACTTTAACATCGAGGGGTTTGCAGTCTCGGGTTGAGACCGACGTCGGGAAGCTCCAAAAGTCGCACAACGTTCGACTAGCTCCGACCCGGGGTAAATCACCCTGCGTGGGGAGCTAAGATTCCCCCCCCCCGATGCAGGAGCTTGATGGCCCCGATGCTAAGGGAGTAAGATCGTTCCGTCAACCGAAGGTTAGAGGCCCCAGACCGCTGGAGGACAAAGAAGGGAGAGATTGAACTTTTTTTCGCCTTCCATCAGTGAGGAATGTGGAGGAGTCACTGTGGTGGATATTTATATTTAGATGTATTTTGTGTGTTCTGTTGCTTTTTATTGGTATCAACATTAGTTAGAAAATGGTGTTAGGTAAACTGTTGGGACTGAAGGCAGATAAATCCCCAGCGCCTGATGGTCTGCATCCCAGAGTACTCAAGGAGGTGGCCCTAGAAATCGTGGATGCAATGTTGATCATTTTACAATGTTCTCTCGTCTCTGGATCAGTTCCCGTAGACTGGAAGGTAGCCAATGAAACTTCACTTTTTAAGAAAGGAGAGAACATTATAGGCCCGGTGGCCTTACATCGGTAGTGGGGAAGATGCTGGAGTCGATTATTAAAGATGTTATTGCAGTGCATTTGGAAAGCATTGATGGGATTGGTCAAAGTCAGCATGGATTTATGAAGGGTTTGACTAATCTTTTGAAATTTTTTGAGGATGTAACAAGTAAAATGAATAAGGGAGAGCCAGTGAATGTGGTGTATCTGGACTTTCAAAAAGCCTTTGACAAGGTTGCACACAAGAGATTAGTGTGCAAAATTAGAGCATATGGTATTGGGGATAGGGTATTGACAAGGATAGAGCACTGTTTGGCAGACAGGAAATAAAGAATAGGAATTAACGGGTCCTCTTCAGAATGTACCGCAAGGCTCGATGCGGGGACCCCAGTTGTTTATAATATATGTTGATGATTTAGATGAGGGAATTAAATGTAACATTTCTAAGTTTGCAGATAACACAAAGATGGGCGGCACTGTGAGCTGCGAAAAGGATGCTATGAGGCTGCAGGGTGGCGGATAGGTTGGGTGAGTGCGCAGATGCATGGCAGATGAAGTATGAATGTGGATAAATGTGGGGTTATCCACTTTGGTGGCAAGAACAGGAAGGCAGATTATTATCTGAATGGTGTCAGATTAGGAGAAGGGGAGGTGCAACGAGACCTGGGTGTGTTTGTACATCAGTCACTGAAAGTAAGCAAGCAGGTACAGCAGGCAGTGAAGAAAGCCAATGGCATGTTGGCCTTCATTGCAAGAGGATTTGGGATTAGGAACAAGGATGTCCTACTGCTGTTGTACAGGGCCCTGGTGAGACCGCACATGGAATATTGTGTGCAATTTTGGTGTGCAATTTGAGTAAGGACATTATTGCCCTTGAGAGAGTGCAGCGTAGGTTCACCAGGTTAATTTGTTAGAACTGACGTATGATGCAAGAATGGGTCGACTGGGCTTGTATTCGCTGGAATTTACAAGGATGAGAGGGGATCGTATAGAAACATATACATTTCTTAGAGGATTAGACAGGGTAGACGCAGGAAAAATGTTCCCGATGTTGGGGGAGTCAAGAACTAGGGGTCACAGTTTAAGAATAAGGGGTAGACTATTTAGAAATGAGATGAGGAAAAACCTTTTTAAACAGAGAGTTGTGAATCTGTGGAATTCTCTGCCACAGAAGGCAGTGGAGGCCAATTCCCTGGATGTTTTCAAGAGAGAATTAGATTTAGCTCTTACAGCTAAGGGAATCAAGGGATATTGGGAAAAAGCCAGAACGGGGTACTGATTTTGAATGATCAGCCATGATCATATTGGCCGAAATGCCTAATCCTGCACCTATTTTCTATTTCTTTGTTTCCAATCGATCACTCTATCGGGAGCAGGCTTGGATATATTACTTATCTATGGATTAACATGACTGCACATAGCTGAGATTCCAACAGTGATCTCAATTGATTTCCACTGATTACAGCATACCAATCTAAACATGAGCTGTTTATCCCGACTCTATCTTTCCATTATAAATAATATGTTCTGCTTAATTGCATTAGGCTGTATCTTTTGTGTGGTCTCTTTAGAATGCCTCAAAATCCAATGGCTCCCTTTAAACCTAACCTACTAGTCACAGAACTATTTAAAACACTATTTTGCTTTTGACTCAGCTTTATCATATAATGACCCCCCTCCACCCGTCAAGGACATTACTTAATAATGAATTCCTGGAATTTCCCAACAGAAAAGAAATGGCATGTAGTTTCACAATGCTCGTCTTCTTCCTATCTTGAACAGTGGTGCTGTAAATTTCGAAAAAAGGAACTGCAGGTGCTGGTTTATACCAAAAATAGGCGCAAAGTGCTAGAGTAACAGGCGGTTAGGCATCATCGCTGGAATCTGAAGATTAGTCCCAATCCAAAACATCACCCACCCTTTTTCTCCGGAAATGCTGCCTGACCGCTGAGTTACTTGCATTGTAAATATTGTTCTGTAACAGTCTATGAATTCAGTCCTATTCCAGCACTTTGATCGAGGTAAAAGTAAACAAAAAAAAACAATTACTGAGTTGTTGGTACTGTACTCACCTACTGTACCCTAAAATGGAAGCAGTATCTAAAGCTTTTTTGCTCCGGACTCCTGCCAAACATGAAAATACAATTTTATCCGACGTCGTTGGCATTAGCCCATTGTATGTCTCCGTAAAACTTTTGGGATCCAAATGCAAGGCATGTTCCACTTGGTCAACTTTAGGCAAATGAGATAAAAAGAGTAAACGTTTCAACTAATATAATATCTGTAAAACAGTGATGATATTTTTGTTTAAAAAAAAAATCACAACATATCGAAGACAATGCTTTGTTTCCTGCTCACCACTGGCTACTTTCAAACAGATTGAATTTTATTGCAAAAATAAGTAAAAATAAGTTTTTCATATTTATTTATGTAAAGGTAGGGATGTAAAATTCCAGATGTGAAACATTGTCAACACACCAAACATTACAAGTAAAACCATGCATATTCCAAGGATATCTCTCAATAATAGTGCCCTATGTGGCTTCATCATATTATAT
This sequence comes from Leucoraja erinaceus, assembly GCF_028641065.1. Lineage (NCBI taxonomy): Eukaryota > Metazoa > Chordata > Chondrichthyes > Rajiformes > Rajidae > Leucoraja > Leucoraja erinaceus. The sequence goes on along the minus strand of NC_073381.1, from coordinate 70,826,374 downwards.
TTGAAAATGCCAATCTGAAAGGCATTAAGAAATGTTGGTAGCACTGAAATTTGCTAAGCACACCCAAATGCAGTTAAATTAATGAAACAATTGGGTTCGAATGAAAATCCTGAATCTATTCTATAAAGCTATGCTTAGAGAATTTGCTAATACACTATCATAAGCAATAGGCTACTACAATATTTATTCTCATTCTTGCAGATGACCATCTAAAATTTTAGCTTTCTTATCCACAAATCGCACAAGTATTTTCCTGCTCTTGGTCTAATTTGGCACAGTTTACCTTTGCAATGATGTGTGCCAGGCACGTGCCGTGAGTAATTACTCAAGGTAGGCAGTAAGTCGGCACAGATTGTTCTCCTCTCCGTAAAATAAAAAAAAGAAAGTAACAATTCAATTTGCCCAAGGCTTCCAAATCTCCTTCATTCTGAATTACTGAATGGGTGGGGGGTGGCGGGTGACAGCAGGTGGAGAGGTGGAGGGAAAAACGGGAGCACACCGGGACAAGTTGAATCAGTTGTGATCTTATTGAATGACAATACCAGTTTATTACAGTGAACTCCCCGCAACTTTATGACCAGGGGTATATAGTTTATCAGCGGAAAAAGAGTACTTCAATATTATCATACCTTCCATAAAAATATCAGTGTCTATTAATTGCACATATATTCTCTATTATTCTATTCCACAAACATCAAAAATATTTCAACTACACAGATTTAAATTTATTAGAACAGGAATTTAGGAGGCAACAGGGTAGCTCTGTGACCCCCTTATTGAACCTGTGGCATCCTAAATCCCAAAAATGTTCCGTGGCCCCCCTGAAATTTGCCATGGCCCCAGGTTGGGAATCACTGCTCTAAGTAATGCCTGATAATGTTATTGTATAACTTCAGCATTAGCTCAGTGATTCAAACTTAAATAATTTGGCAACACATCCAGTTCATTCAATACAATTTCATGCATTTCAGATATTCCCAATATATTTGTTATGTAAATTACAATATACCAACAGATGGATCACACCCATAATGGTATACTTACGTGGTACATTTATAGAGCCAGGAATTTGCCCATATTCCGTGAGCTCCCAGGGTTCTCGGACATCGATCAAAAATATTTTGTTTGATTTCAGCAGCTTTTTTAATTCCTGGTAGGAGACGGTTTCAGAAAGACCCACACAGACACTGCTATAGGTTTTGGGTTGGCTTAGGGAAATGGGAGCTAAATAACAAAAATGAACAAAAGGTTTCATAACTTTAAATTACATTTGTTATTTCATATGGTCGATTGCAAATGTGGCAATACAAACTTAGAAGCTTTGTCAATATCAGAGCTCACTTGATGACCAAAATACAATGAAAAACAGAGCATTAATCACAAATTTATAAATAATAATTAGGAAGGCAATTTTTATTGTATGGCAATTGGTATATTGACAACAGTCAAATACTATGACTTTAGAAATGTGCATCAGAAATTAAACTAAATCTTGGAAATATTCAGCAGATCAGGCAGTATTTGTTGAGGGTTAAAATTTTAGCAGTTCCAAAACGTTGTTAGACTGAAGTACTGGCCCACGCTTTGCTTGGTTATGGCAGCAGTTCTTCGGTGAACTGTGCACCTTTACCCGCACAAATTCCAGAAAGTTCAGCACTTCTGCAATTGGGTGTTTGAATGCAGAAGAACAGAGTTCATTGAATGATTCATGTCAGCAAATGTGTCACTACATTATGCTGCTGAAACATGGGTTTGCTGGAACTTCCCAATGTCTAAGCTGACAAATGACTTGGATGTTTGTTGTTAGGTTAGAACCAGGACAGAACAGCAAATCCTTCATGTGGAGTGGAGAGAATACGACTGGGAAAAAAAAATTATTAAGAGATGAACAAAATACTGCGGACTTCTGTGGAGACCATGTGGGCTCAATGAACGCTTACGTAAGTGCGGGTTTACATAATTCGCCTGTCGAGGAGTGCCTGTATTCAAGTTTGCTGCTGTTACAAATCTGGGTGGATATGAGGAGGAAGTAGAGACGCTGGGGGGGGTGAGTGTCCAAGAGCTGCGCTAGGCCTCAGCGTGGTGGAGTCAGCTCACCAGACGACTATGTCACCTCCCTTGTCAGCAGGTTTGATGATTATGTCAGGGCTGCTGCAGAATGGATGTAAGTTCAAAGGGGGTAAGGTTAAAGTAGGTCAAGGAGTGGAGAAGTTGAGATGGTTGATGTTACACCCGCAGTTAAAAGTAAAAAGGTGTAAAGAGGTGTCCGGGGTGTCAAAGAGGAGGGGGACCAGTGGAGCCGAGAGAAGGGGTTATTACTGGGTGGTGATGGCACATTTCCCTGGGAAAAGGCACGAGGCAGAGGCGACGGAAGAAAAGCTATACGTTATGGCAGACCTGGAACTAGTTGAGGTGAGGGAAGAGGCGATCAAAAGTGAGGCCTCTATTGAGGACAAACCTTTCCGTATCGGAAAGAGGGTAATTCTGCGAGATGGTCGCCTGGTCCTCATCTATGGGGTCATGGTCTAGGGTCCTACCAGGAGGCCGTGAGCAGCAGACACCTCCCAAGAAGCCACGAAGAAGCTGGGTGGCGATCCCCGCAGCTGGTCTCTGTACTTGTGGAGCCCCGCGGCCGGGCTTTGGATTGGCGCCGCAGAGATGTCCGGAGTGGCTCCAGTGGCAGTTGTCGGGGAGGCTGGGTCGGCAGTCGATGAGGTTGGTGGCTGTCGAGGTCGGCCGCATGGGAGCCGGAGGATGCGTCGCCGAGAACAAAAGAGGACTTGGCGTGGAGGAATTGCCGTGAGGGGGTAATAACAAAGGAGGACCATGCACAGGATACTTTGTAACTTTATCAGTGCCCTTTGTGTGGCAACTCCTTGCATACCTTGGTTATTCAAGCAAGTCATTATTTCTAATACTGAGCCCAAAGCACTAATTTCTCAGTATCTCGCATAACTGTCTGCCAACCCAAAAGGCCCATTCATTTCTACTGTTTATATATCATCTAATTTTTAGCCCTACCCCAATCTGCACACTAATCTCTATTGCGGGACTTATCCTGCATACATTTCAGTATGTCTGTTAAAACACAGTCTCCCTCTTATAAGTCCATAATGACAAATTTTGAAAAGTGACACCCAATGGGGGAGGGTGTTCCTTGGAGGGTAAACTGGGGTCACCAGGCTTCAAACTGGAAACAAAGTTATCTGGTCGATTAGTGAATGGTGAACAACTATGGCGTTGGCCTTCATAATGAGAGGAGTTGGGTATAGGAGCAAAGAGGACCTTCTGCAGTTGTACAGGGCCCTATTGAGACCAGACCTGGAGTATTGTGTGCAGTTTTGGTTTCCTAATTTGAAGAAGGACATTCCTGCTATTGAGGGAGTGCAGCGTAGGTTCGCGAGATTAATTCCCGGGATGGCGGGGCTATCATATGATGAAAGAATCGAGCGACTGGGCTTTTATAAACTGGAATTTAGAAGGATGAGAGAGGATCTTATAGAAACATATAACATTATTAAGGGATTGGACAGGCTAGTGGCAGGAAACATGTTCCCAATGGTGGGGGAGTCAAGAGCCAGGAGCCACAGTGTAAGAATAAGAGGTAAGCCATTTAGAACTGAGATGAGGAAAAACGTTTTCACCCTGAGAGATGTGAATCTGTGAAATTCTCTGCTCAGAAGGCACTGGAGGCCGATCACAGGATGTATTTAAAAGAGTTAGATAGGGCTAACGGAATCAATGGATATGGGGAGAAAGCAGGAACGGGGTTTGATTGTGGATGATCAACCATGGTCGTATTGAATGGCGGTGCTGGCCCGAAGGGCCGAATGGCCTACACCTGCACCTATTGTCTATGTATCTATATATGTAATTAGAGGCTGGGAATATAGAGATCCGATCAGTGAGATCCCTCTCAATTTAGTTTTACAAGTTTCTTCTATCAAATATACACACCGACTGTTTCTCTCGTTTATTATATAGTTTACATTGCACTATGTTTACATATTCTGTTGTGCTGCGCAAGTAAGAACGTCATTGTTCCATCTGGGACATATGACAATAAAACATTCTTGACTTGTCTCCGTTTAAGTGGAGACGAGGAATCTTGAGATGTTGCCTGTCCCGCTGAGTTACTCCAGCATTTTGAGTCTCCTATAGGTAGGTATGTTGCAAAGCCTACCTGAAGCGTCACTGAAAATCTGTCCCAGCCTGTGTGCGCGATTTTGGCGCCGTTTAGAGGGGGGCGGGTTTAAAACGCGATTTTCCCTAGGCTGTTCCAATCGAGGATGTTCAGCCTAGTTAATTATTAACGAAAAATTGCTGGAAGATTCCGTCGCTTTAGCTATTATTAGTTTTAAAGGCTTTATATAATTGTTGTGGTAGTTTAAAAATTAACCTCTAAACCCCCGACCGCCGGCAACCGGCAGGGTCTCATACAGCAGACAACAGAAGGTAGGCTGTTTATTTTTACATTAAAAAGGGCTTCTTAAGATTCCTTTATACAAAGTTTAATGTTGCGAGTAGCTCATTTTGAGCCCATTATATCCCGTAGTATTTTTCTGGGCATTTGAGGGCACAAATCTAGCGCAATGTGAACGTTCTAAACCAGCGCGTTCACAGAATCCCACTAGAGAGCTGATTTAAATTGACTTTAATTTAGAGCAATTGAACACTAAATTTCTTCCATTTGGCCTATAAATGAATGTAAATGAGATTTAAAAATCATGTTTTATTGTGAATTATTTGTGAATATTATTTGGACACTTAGGCTATTTAAAAATGTTAATCATTTATTAAGAAATAGATAGATCTAGTAATTGAAGTTTGAAATTAGCTCCAATTGGGTAACTAACTAATTATATGCTTTAATTTCAGGTCATCCAAGTAAGATTGATTTATATTTGTTTCAGAATGCTTCAATCTATGATAACTGAAAATTTCATTTAGTTCTTTTAATTTTTAAGAATGTTATGGGCTTTTGACTGTCCACGATCACAGCTTTTATGTTATGTCCATAGAAAATCAATAGGAACAAGATGCTAATTTCCGAGTATGGAAATGGCCATAACTTTTTAAATACTTGAGATATGAAAGTTAAATAGGTGTCAAATTAAACTTCTTTTTATGCTTTATCTGATGGGATAAATTGCAGACTTGATTTTTAAAATCTCAAAATTTTGTAACATTGCTACTATAGGTGCGGCCTGACCTGACCTTCCAGCATGTTATGTTATCTGCATGGGTTTACACAATGAGTGAGGCTCAGGCCCCTCTCTTTACTCACCCCAACACCTCCTTTGCTGGCGGCACATTTCCACAGCCCATCCCCGGCTCACTGTCCGCAGTAGCAGCGCCGTCACCAAGCCGGCCACGCCGGCCATGACTCCTGAAACCACTCACGACTCGCCCGGACCCAGACGAACCTTCCCTCCAAACCCACCCCACCCGGATAGGCTCGGCCAGGACATGCTCGACCACAAGCTCGACTCGGGCAAGCTCGGCTCCCCGCCCGGACACACACGACTCGGTTCGGCTCTCCCCACTCGGGTAAGCTCGGCTCCCCGCCCGGACACACACGACTCGGCTCGGCTCCCGCCCGGACAAGCTCGGCTCGGCTCGGCTCGGCTCCCCGCCCGGACACACACGACTCGGCTCGGCTCCCCGCCCGGACACACACGACTCGGCTCGGCTCTCCCCGCCCGGACAAGCTCGGCCGGACTCGGCTCAGATCGGCTCCGCCCAGCCGCGCTTCGGGAGCGGGCGTGAGCGCATGCGCGGGCGATTGGGACCGGCCTGGAGCCGAGTCGGAACGGGAGAGGAGCGCATGCGTGGAGCCGGCGTCGACCACCTGACGGAGCAAGCGGTGAGCGCATGCGCGGGCGATTGGGACCGGCCTGGAGCCGAGTCGGAACGGGCGATGAGCGCATGCGTAGAGCCGGCGTCGACCAACTGACGGAGCAAGCGGTGAGCGCATGCGCGGGCGATTGGGACCGGCCTGGAGCCGAGTCGAGGATCATGTCCACCTGACGGAGCGGGCGCATGCGCGGATCCGAGGGCCGGCGTGCTCCAAGCGGGCGGTCACATCGCTGCCTCTGCGGGAAGGCGGAGAGGTTGTGGTCGAGGCCCAGGCCCAGGCCCAGGCTCTTTCCTTCCCGACTCCCCTCCCCGGAACCGCGCTCTGTGACTTCTCTTCCGGGAACACGACATCTAGTACCGAGGCAGCGAGCGGCGGCTGTGGCCCAGTGAATCCGTGCCCGGGCACCGACAACAGGCTCAGGGGTCCCAGCCCCTGCAGTCGGTGAGTGAGTCGCAAGGGTCTCGACCCCCATTCCTTCTCCCAGAGGTGTTGCCTGTCCCGCTGAGTTACTCCAGCATGTTGGCCAACGCATAGCTGTCAGGCAGGCAGCATAATACAAACTGCACAGTTTGAAGGCAACACTGCACATAAAATCAACGTGGTTTATTTAATCTGGACCATTTATCGTGACTGAATTAAACCTAATTATTATGAGATTAAAAAAAAATCAAGCTGCTCTGCCACCTTGATTTTGTATCCAGACCATGGCCCTGTGTGTTCTTGTTCAAGTGGCCACTCGACTAATATGTTGACTATAATTGCAATAACTTCTAACGTTCTAACGTCCACACTGACATATCGCTGTGAAGTTTTAGGTGCTCTGATGAAATGTTAACAAACTGTGTAGTGACATGTTTCGTTTTCTGAATTTTATTAATTCACATGATGTGAACGTCTTGACCTCCCATTGGCCAATGTTGATTTCCTTCTCAAGTGTGTTATTCCTGGGCTATTTCGGAAGTTGGGTAGGAATAATTGAGTCCTGAGTCACAGATATGTTGGCAGATATAGGAAGATTTATTTCCTCAAAGGATATGAATGAATCCGGTGAATTTTTGATAGTCTAATAGGTATAATAGTTACCACTACTGATCTAGCTTTTTAACCCAGATTTACTTGGGTTAAAATCCTTCAGCAAATGACTGTGAGGGTGGACACTATCTCTGAATCACATTCCTAAATCCCTGGAATACTGATCTCACTAACTGATGTTTTTAAAAATCTCCCATGCTGCTCCTCTCAACTGCTCGAAGTTAGCAGGGTATTTTCACATACCTTCCCTCTTAACTACCTAATGTACCTATCTATATAGGGATCTTGACATCAACATCCATTTCAAGATCTCTCTGACCACCTTCTCAGCTCTGTATCATCATTTATCCATTTGTCTCGTTACTCTCCCCTTGTATATTGTCTCATACTGTGTTAGTCCCTGGATATTAGGCCACTCCTTGTGTCATCCCCCTCGGCACTTGAGGGACAGGGACGGTGGTCTGCCGATGTGTTTTCTGGTCCTGCTCGGGAATGATCTCTGTGTTTTCTCCTGCTTCATTAAGAAGGCAGGTACGGGATACTGAGTTGGATGATCAGCCATGATCATATTGAATGGCGGTGCAGGCTCGAAGGGCCGAATGGCCTACTCCTGCACCTAATTTCTATGTTTCTATGTTTCTATTAAAGGACTTCTGAACCTTTTCCTGATCTTGTCCAGGCCACTACAATACGTCTCTGGAGGAATTTCATGTGATTTTTGATTGAACATAATCGATTCCCGATATAAGCTTTAACTTGGTGGATTGCTCCACATGCAAGAGCTCTGCTGCAAACATAAATGAGTATGTCGCTACCATCACAGAATTCATCAGAAAGTGTGTGGAGGAACGTGTGCCCAGAAAAGATGATACAAGTGTTCCCCAACTGGAAATCATGGATGAACTCTGAGATCCATTCCCAGCTGCAGTCTCATTCTGTAGTGCTCACATCAAGGATCTGTGAAGTAGAAGAAATGTATTTAGGATGTTCACAAAGCCATCAAGGGTGCCAAAGGGGAATTCAGGGCAAAGTCAGTCAGGGAATAACCACATGGACACCCGTTGATTGTGGCAAGGCTTGCATGCTATAACGGACTACAAAGTGAAATCAGGCAGTATCGCTGACAACAACACATCTCTCCACAGCGTTCAAGATATCCTATACTCACTTTCAACAGAATGTAAGTGGAATAATGTAATCCGCCCCAACGGTCTCGGGTGTTCATATACCAACTGTCACTGTTGCAGATGTCAGAATGGTCTTCCTGAGAGTGAACATGCAGAATACAACTGGCCGAGATGGAGCTGCCAGCAGGGCTCTGAGGATCGGCTCAGACCAATTGGCAGAAGTATTCAGATATCTTTAACCTCGCTCTATTTGATTTTCCCATCTATTTTAAGAAGGCCACTAGCATGCCAGGACTAAAGAAAAGCAAGGCCAGTATCTGACATCCAACATCATAAAGTGCTTTGAGAAATATAGGTGCAGGAGTAGGTCATTCGGCCCTTCAAGACAGTACCGCCATTCAATATGATCATGGTGGATCATCTAAAATCAGTACCTTGTTCCTGCTTTTCCCCATATCCCTTGATTCCTTGAGCCCTAAGAGCTAATCATGGTGCACATTAGCTTCTGCCTCCCAGGCAGCCTTTATCCACTGCAGTTGGCCTGTCGTCGCCAGCATCCTGGCCCTTCACTCACTGAAACATTTGGATAACAAAGACCTCAATATAAGACTTCTATTTATTGACCATCCCTCCACCTTCAACTCCATAATCCCAACCAAACTCATCTCCATCAGTGTAGGAGTCAGCAACTCCTCCGCAACTGGATCCTCAACGTCCTGACATTGACCATAACCAATGAGCATAGGTGACAAAGCATGATTCCTCATCTTCCTTGACTTCTTCATCCACAGACCACAGTCTGTTCGAATTGGCAGAAATACTTCTTCCTCATTAACAATCAGTACAGGAGCACCTCAAGGCTGCGTGCTCAGCTCCCGCTCAACTCACTCTACACTCATGACTGTGTAACCGGACACAGTGCGAACTCCTTTGTTAGACGAATTGCAGATGGTGATGTCAGAGCATAGAAGTGAGATCGACCGATTGACCAAATGGAGCCAGCATTTCAATATCAGTAAAACCAATGAACTGATTGTGAACTTTTGAAGAGGAAGGATGAGGACCCACAATCCTGTTTATATGGCGGAGAGAGTCAAAAACTTCAAATTCCTGGGCGTACATATTTCCGAAGATCTTTCCTGGACCCAGCACACTGATGCAATAATAAATAAAGCAAATCAACACCTCTACTTTCTGAGAAGATTACGGAGATTCGGTATGCCAGAGAGGATTCTCTTGAACCTCTACAGGTGTACAGTTGAGAGTATATTGACTGGTTGCATCATTGCCTGGTTTGGCAACTTGAACGTCCAGGAGTGAAAAAGACTGCAAAAAGTTGTGAACACTGCCCTGTCCATCACTGGCGCTGACCTCCCCACAAAAAAGGCAGCCAGCATCAACCCACACTATCCTGGCCACGCAGTCATTTCAACCCTGCCATCGGGAAGAAGGTACAGGAGCCTGAAAACTGTAATGTCTAGGTTCAGGAACAGCTTCTTCCCTACAGCCATCAGGCTATTAAACACTACAACCTCAATTAAACTCTGAACTGCAATAGATTATTATTATTATTATTATTATTATTGCGCTGCTGTTGTTTGTTTTTTGAGTATATGTATGTGTGTGTACTTGTGAGTATGTGTGTACACCATTTTTCTCATTTATCATGTTGTTTACAGTGTACTATGTTTACATATTCTGTTGTGCTGCAGCAAGTAAGAATTTCATTGTTCTATCTGGGACATATGACAATAAAACACTCTTGACTCTTGATGGTGACAAACCCATCCTCTATGATGGCTTTCAACACTGGCGTCTCGCCAGGATGTGTCCTCAGCTGCTTAATATAATCCCTATATACTCACGACAGCATGGCAAATTCTGATCAAACTCCATTTACAAGTTTGCAGATGACATCACCACATCAGGCCGTTTCTGGACCAAAGAAAAGATGGCGTGCAGGAAGGAGATAGAGCTTCATAACATGATGTCAAGCCAACAACCTCTCCCTCAATGTCAGAAAGATGAAGGAGCTAGTTAGGCAGAGCCATTACCAAATCAAGCTATGATGCATCCTGATAAGATGATTTTCATGGTGCATCTGTAAAAGTTGGTAAGTGTCATTGGAGATATGCCAAACATCCTTAGACTTCGGAGGATGTCGAGTCTTAGGGTATGCTTTTTTTAACCATAATTTCAGTGTGGTTGGCCCAGGACAAGTTGGACCAACCATACACCTTGGTACTTGAAGCTCTCGACTTTCTCAACTTTGGCACATTGATGCTGACTAGGGCCTGTAGACTGCCTTGTTCCCTGAAGTCAATAAATATTATGAACATCAAGATCGAGTTAAATGATCTAGACTTTTGTCCAGGCCCAGGAAACATCTTCGGAAATATGTATGCCCAGGAATTTGAGCTTTTTCACTTTCTCCACCATATAAACAGGATTGTGGGTCCTCATTCTTCATCTTCCAAAGTCCACATGCTAGCAGTTAACTTTTACCATGGAGTCAGCGAGCCCATTCTTTATAATAAAGCTGAAGATTGGACACAGTGCATTTTTACCTTCTCTTCAGCTACTGTGCTCATGGGTGAGGTAGTGACTATGCAGACCTTTGGATTTGCTGTTCATGGTTCCGAACCAGAGGTTCTATACACACTGTCAAAGATGCAAAGGCAAAACAATTCTGGAAAATATTATTTCAATCTGAAGAAGGGTCCCAACCCAAAACATCACTCATTTTTCTCCAGAGATGCTGCCTGACCCGTTGAGTTACTCCAGAACTTTGTGTCTATCTTCAATATTTCTTCATCTTTTAATCTATCGTTTTATACTTAAAACTCTGATCTTGTATGCGGATGTACGTGTGTTTGTGTTTATTTGTTTGTGTATTATCACATCTTCTCCAAAAAATGACGCTCTAACGGTAACATTTTCACATATACCGAAAGAGATTTATCCCCTGTGGTCTGAAATCGCCTTATCTGAAAATTTCGAGCGTTATTTCTCGAGTTATTTATGAAAATGGTCAGGGCGGGATGGGGTAAAAGGAGCCTATTAATATAATATCATGGGGGGGGGCCTTAGTGTGTGTGCGGGGGGAGATGGTTAGTGTGTGTGTGACGCTGCAGGCCGCCCCCCCCACCAGGGTATATATTGTACTGGCGCATTCCTACTTACATATTTTGTGTTATGTTAAATTACCAGTGACAGATGAGGGTGAAAGATCCATCCTCCCAAGGTGATGGTGTAATGACGAAGAAGAGCAGAAGACCTAAAAAGCCTCAAGATGATGATTCATCTGATGAAGTGTTGGGTAAAACAAACTTTCTATTTTGCAATTATAATTCCACACAACATTCTTTTAGATTTGGAAAATGCTGTGGGGAACTACATTGTTAAACTTCTGAGAAGTGTGAATAATAGTAGTTTCCGTACCTCTTTTGTTGGAATAGATGTTTGGTAGCATTTGAGTAATAAGCATGATAAATTAGGGCTGTGGGGCAGCTGGGACAGCAAATGGAGCTACTGCAACACAGCTCCAGCAGCACAGACCTCTTGTTCTGTCAAAGTGGACTTTGCAAGCTCTCCCTGTAGAAGAAGGGTCCCAACACAAAACATTGTCAGTCCATTCCCTCTGCAAATGCTGCTTGATCTGCTGATTTCCTCCAGTACTTTGTGTTTAGATCAAGATTCCAGTGTCTGCAGTTTCTTTGTGTCTCCAGGTTTTCTCTGTTTCCTTCCATCTACCAAAGATGTGCGAGTTGGTTGGTAAATTGGTTGTGATATGTCGCCCTGAGTGTTTTGATGATTGGTATACTCTGGGGGAGGTTGAGGGGAGCGCAGGAACCATAAAATGGGATCTGTGTACGATTTAGTAAAAAGGTTAGTCAGTGCAGACTTGGTTGGTCGAAGGGTTCTTGAGCACAGAGATGGGTCCAATAATTCTACGGAGTCTTTTTTGTAACATTCAATCTTGAATAAATCAAGTAATTGAAGCATTTGTATCAAATTGTTTATATTTGCCCAGCCCATATATTGAGTATAAGCTTCCAAGATGAATCAATGAACACATTTCTTAGTTATTATGTTGCTTGTTTATACTAATTTGTTTGAAATTAATGCACTGTGCTACCCATTAGTTGTTCCAAAGGCTGTTTTTAAGAGTGACTGGCTTAAAGGACACACCACGTTTTATAAAAGCATGACATTAGAATTGTTCATATAGCAAGCTTATTTATAACTTGATGGTTGATGTATGATGCCCTGGAAATTATATTTGTTTTTTTATCTGCTTTCATTAGGTATTATTGCTTTAGTGTGTGAGTTTAAAATAAAACCACAAATTAGAAATGTAACCATTGACTGACTCAATTACATTAATAGGTGATGCTTTGGGTTGGGACATTACCAATTCCTTTTCTCCAGAGACGCTGCCTGACCCGCTGAGTTACTCCAGAATTTTGTGACTATCTTTAGTGCAAACCAACATCTGAAGATCCTTCCTAAACATTGATAGTTAAATTGCTGTTTCACAGAATGTCTGAGAGGATGATGTAGATTTGAAACTGGCATTTAATCATATATAGATATAGACATAGATAGATAGATAGATAGATAGATAGATAGATAGACAGACAGACAGACAGACAGACAGACAGATGTATGTGTATGGGTATATGTGTTTAAGAAGGAACTGCAGGTGCTGGAAAATCGAAGGTACACAAAAATGCTGGAGAAACTCAGCGGGTGCAGCAGGAGCGAAGGAAATAGGCAACGTTTCGGGCCGAAACCTTTCCTCGTGTGTATATATTGTGTGTGTGTGTGTGTGTGTGTGTATATATATATATATATATATATATACACATATACACACATACACGTACATATATATATATAAAATATATGTAGGATCAAATATATGTGTGTAGTATACTATATATGGCATAACTATATATATTGAAACTTGTATATATATATCTATATTGTGTTATAAGATATAATTAATATAACCTATATCCCTTATGTGTGAATATATGTATGTATATATAATGTATGAATATGATGTAATAATATATATATGTATATATCGGGTATATCCCTGGATGTATATAGGTATGTTTTGCCAGACACACATGCATGACATCACACGTACATATATTCGTTATGTTGTTCCAACATGATGCTGGAAACAATAAGGTAGACAAAAATGTTTGTACTGTAAGACTAATGTATGGCACAAGGAACTTTTGGAATTGTCATAATTTGAAACTTGTAATAGTCAGAATTTCTTCTATATTGCTGTTAATAAGACAAGTAATTAAGATTGAGCTTCTAACCTAATATCCCTTATTGGTGAATAACATGCAACTAACTGATGCAGTAGCTGGTAATGTAGAATTAATGAACTGTAGATGCTGGTTAATACTCAAATACAAAGTATTGGAGAAACACTCAGTGGGTCGGGTAGCATCCCTGGAGAACAAGGATAGGTGATGTTTTTCGAGTTGGGTCTGAAGAAAGGTTTTGAAATGTCACCTATCCATGTTCTCCGAAACAACACCTATCCATGTTCTCCAGGGATGCTGCCTGACCCGTTAAGTTACTCCAGTACATTGTTCAAGAAGGAACTGCAGATGCTGGAACAATCGAAGGTAGACAAAAATGCTGGAGAAACTCAGCGGGTGAGGTAGCATCTATGGAGCTCCATAGATGCTGCCTCACCCGCTGAGTTTCTCCAGCACATTGTTCAATCAGCTACTGCTAAAAAGGGCACAATGTGTCAAAAGTCATACCACCTGACATATAGTTCGTAATGAATATGAGATGAAAGCTTCAAGCAGTTCCATATTATGAGTTATGAAATACTTGAGAACATTACAGGGAACACATTTAAACTATCATTACTTAATTTGTTTAATAAAACCCTGGAATTACAACATACAATTTGAATTGGGGTCTCGCATACATACTTTACAGTTGGTATAAACCAAGCCAAATCAAATCTCGATTTCATGTTTATTTTAATCATGCATTTAGGTTCTGCCTGCCAGCATACAGGCAGAGCGGTGGATCTGATCCAAGTGAAGAAAGCAGTCATCCACAATCACTGGTCAGTTTGTGCAGAATGTGCCAGAACTTTGAAAGCACATGATGAAGAGTCAGATGTTTCACCAAATATTTGGATGTGCCTGAAGTGTGGTTATCAGGTAATTGTTTAAATCAACTGCATTGTCTCCTTGGTTTAAAAAAAAAAGATTTGTAATCTCAAATACAATTTAAGGGAAAGAACTTGCATGAAATACGCCAAGGTCTTTTAGCACATCAAACACATTTATCCACAAATTATAATGTTGAACATTGGCTTAATGGTTGTACATTTATCCTGTTTTTTTGCAGATTTGAAGGTTGAAATTTACAAGTTCACTGATATAAAATTTCAGAGAGTCTGTCACGATTCTATTTAGAATGGTCTCTCCTCCCCCAAGCCTCGTTGTGTTCCTCCAGTACTTGGTGTTTTGCTCAAGATTCCAGCACCTGCCGTTCCTTGAGTATCCCCTTGAACCTCCTCACTCTCTCCATTGTAATCATGTTCTTTGTAGTGGGTGGCAACTAAAGCTACACACAATTCTGACTCTGGTCTAATCAAGTTTTTTAAAGTTGTACCAAGGCCTCTCCGCTCTGATATTCTGTGTTGTGATGAATGAAGACAGCATCCCATATGCTTTCTTCATCAATGTTTCTACCTGTGCTGCCACCTGCAGGAATCTTTGAACGTGCACAATGTCCCTCCTCTCAATATTCATGGTCCATGTCCTACCCATATCAGACATCCAAAATTGTATCACCTCACACTTACAAGGACTAAATTCTGTCTGTCATTCTTATGCGCAATTAATCAGCTGATCAATATCATTTTCCAGTCTAAGACTAACCTCATTATCAACACCACTAATTTTCATGTTATTTACAAACTTACCCATCATATGCATTCAAATGGGCAATTCCTTTGAATTTTGCATGTCTTCTGAATTTTTTTATTGTTTCATTTTCAGCAGCAAATTATTAGATATTTCTTAGTTTTTATTTCTGAAACTGCTGTTTTTTTTAATTAACAGAAGACAGTGATTTCCAAGCTTGCTAGACAGTTAAAGTGATATTAGTTTACTGTAGTTATTCTAAACTTGAACTGGCATTTCTAGCATGTGCCAGTTTTCTCCAGGGTCACCAATACCACAAGAAGTAGGACCAGAAGTATCTAATTTGATGCTTCAACATCCTTTTGAAAGACCATGCTTGATTTCTACCCTGGCACTTGCCTATCTTATTCTCATTCTATTTAGAATAGTCCTTTGGTCCGTCTAAAATCTGAATCCATAGTCATTTGTCATCCAAATCAAGAAAATAAATGCGTGGAAAATTTCTGCTAGGATATGTGTTTATAATCTAGGTATACTTCAATGTTGTACTAAAATAATGGTGCCTTGCCAGTGGTGTCCATTTGTGCAGGTAAAAGTAATTAACATGGGGAATATCAGGAAATCAAAAACTGCAGATGCTAGAAGTCTGAAATGAAAGCAGAAAATACTGGAAATTCTCAGCAGTTTAAGTTAATATTTCAGGCTGATGATTTTTATGGGAACCAGGGATGAGAGGAATGTCTTGATATTGGTATGAACCTAATGTATTAGAAAATATTTTCATATGCAAGTTTAAGCTTGCAGAATTGAAGGGAAATTATTGACCCAGGCCGGAAACGTGCTGAGTAACAAACAACAAAGCAAATGACAGGTATCCAAACTGGCAGGAAGTGAAATAATTAAATAGTACAGAAAATCACATGTCCAGTTTAAATCTCTTCATGGGCTTGCACTCAACAGACTTTCGTAACCTTAACCTGCTTGGATTTTTCCATTCCTTCAATCCTGGGTTCTTGTGCATTCGACATCTCTCTTGCAATGGCTGTACCATCTTGGTCCCATGCGCTGATATGGTCTAAGTTCCTACATGTGTACTTTTTTAATTTAGATTCTCTTGAAGGCTCAACACTTTAACTGAATTTTAAATGACTTTTCCTAAAATCAGTTCATTTCTGTCTGATTACATCTCTGTGTAGTCTTAAAAGATATAAGATTCAATGATAATATAAAGTTGTGCTTTATTAAGCAGTAGTATAATAAGCTGAAGTTGGTATTGATTTAACATAGACAAGTTCATTTTCACATTTTAGGTGAAACTTTAAATTTAGTATGCTCAGGTTTCTGCATTAATTGTTTAGTTAATGATAAAATTTGCTATATTAATGCACATAGAAAATTGTCATTTTTTTTAATACTGACTATATTTTGCACTTGTTATTAGGGTTGTGGTCAAAACTCACAAGAACAACATTCTTTGAGGCATTTTCACACTACTCATTTGGACCCACATTGTATTGCAGTCTGTTTGGAGTCGTGGATCGTTTGGTAAGAATGACAATTAATAAGCAGTATTCATTCATCAAAGTTTATAATATTTGAATGCAGATATTGGTATAGACTGATCTTAAGGAATTTTTGCAATTTTCTAAATTTCTCATTCTACCTTTGAACATAACCAAATATTGTACAGTGGGATCTAGGAGTGCAGGTACATAGTTCCTTGAAATGTGGTCTCAGAGGTAGATATGGTGATCAAGAAGGCTTTTAGCACATTGGCCTACGGTCAATTGAGTATAGAGGCTAGGAGGTCATGTTACATTTCTGCAAGACATTGGCGAGGGTCTTTCTTCAGACTGAAAGTCGGGGGCGAGGGAGACAGATAAGGAGAAGGTGTGAAAACAAATCAAAGGGGATGCAGTTCAAAGAAAATCCTACTTTGGCTAGTTTCACTGTCCTGATAAAATTTTACTGATACAGGTGCACAACCTTTTATCCGAAGATCCAAATAACGAAAACCTCCGAATAGCGGACATTTTTTCAGTCCTTGAAGAAAGGTCCTTGAAAACGTTCACCGAGCGCGGCCCGCAGAGGTGACAGCGGAACCTCCGGTCGGTCCTCGAAGAAAGGGGAACTAAATCCCCATTCATAAAAGAGAAGGTGAGGGTATATTGCGCGGGAGGGTTAATAATTGACAATCTGCTGCTGCCTGCACACTGAGTTAAAAAGTTCCCACGGTAGACTCACGATACACAGTGTATCGTGAGTCTTGCGTGGGAACTTTTTAACTCAGCGGGCAGGCAGCAGCAAATTGTCGCTCCCTTCAGTTTCACCCCACCTACACCCCTCTGCTTCCCGGCCATATGTGTGACCCCTTCCCTCCCCTCTCCAGCTCCCCGCGCATTGCACCGGCGCGGGGGCTTTTTCACTGTCTTTTAACGTTGGAGCCAGTGCCAGTCACCGATGAGACGTCAGGACCAACGGGACACCGACCCCAGGCCCACTGCAAGCACGGAGAACCCAGAGGTCCCACAGCCAGCAGCAGCCCAGCCCCCCGTTCCAATTCCAGAGGAACCCACGCTCTCCGCTGTCCCCGTAGGGACAGAAGCTGATGGCTCGGGCTAATGACGTCTCCGGCCACCCCCCCTGTACAGCAGATATGAGACTGGGAACTGTGGGGTTGTTTTGCAGTTGCAGAGGGATCTTTAACCTTTGTACAGGCAAGGGTTGTACAGTTCCCAGTTCTCAGCTCCATTCCAGGGGGGTGACCGAGGTAGACGTCAGGACCAACGGGACACCGACTGGCAAGCACGGAGATCCCAGAGACTCACAGCCAGCAGCAACTCTAGCCCAGCCCCGCTCCAACTCCAGAGGAACCCGGGTTGCGGATGAGGGGGCGCAGCTCGGGCTGTGGGCGAACTGCCACTTGTCGCTGTAGCGGCGCATCGGGGCTAGCGGGTTCTTGTGGTCCTGACGTCTCCGTGTCCCTTCCCCCCTGAGACAGGAGCTGAGAGACGTCAGGACCACCAGAAGCCGCTCCCCGATGCGCCGCTACAGCGACAAGTGGCAGTTCGCCCACAGCCCGAGCTGCCGCCCCCTCATCGGGACACCGACCCCCATTTTCCCACTGCAAGCACGGAGATCCCAGAGACTCACTACGTTAGCAGCAAACTCTAGCCCAGCCCCGCTCCAACTCCAGAGGAACCCTGGTTTGCGGATGAGGGGCCGCAGCTTGTCTGTGGGCGAACTAACCACTTGTTCGCCGTAGCGAAATAGAATCGGGGGAGCGGATTCCTCTGGAGTTGGCTCATTCGGACAGGGAGACACAGCGGCTTTTGAGAATGGTGGGCAATCACTCAGTCCAAAGTTCTGCCCACACAGTCAGTACACCACATCTAACTCTCACTTGTCTCCTCGCCGCACTAAGCCTCATCTCGCAGAGTGGCAAGAATCCCAGCCTAACCCTCCCTATTCTCTCCTATTCTGCAAGTGTAAAAAACTACATTGAAGACTCAAAATCGCGATCGAGTAACTGCAATACGGGATCGATACAAAAATCGCGACCTTCACGGATACCTCATTTTCATGTGACATAATGAGCACTCTAACCCACATCAGGTAGATATGAGCCAGCTGTTTTGATGATACATCCTCAAAAATCTTTGGATTCCCTGAAAGCCCCCGAAAAATTCTGAATTACGAAAAGTGCTCTTTAATCCCAAGGCTTTCGGATAAAAGGTTGTGCAGCTGTAGTATGCCTTGTTGTCACCTTCCCCTCAGCTAACAATGATCCATTCTACATTTTCCTTGAGCTACGTCACCAACTAATTTTGCTGAATGTTTTCTCTTGAGTATCATTCGATCCACCTTATCCTTCCATTTATCTGTCTCCCTCTCCCCCTAACTGCCAATCTATAGAAGGGTCTTGACCCGAAACGTCACCTATTTTCTCCAGAGATGCTTCCTGTCCCGCTGAGTCACTCCAGCATTTTGTGTCTATCTTCGTGAGAATTGAAAACCTCAACTGATGACCTAGATACCAAACTGTTGGGATTTCTGAATAGTCGTGCAGTGGAATTTAAGTTTTACTTTGTGTTATCATTAAATAATAACACTGAGTTAAACCACAGTTTGTGGGACTCCATGGTGCCAAATCAGGCGACTCTGTATATTGTCTCAGTGTACTAATACACATACTGTATCTGAGATGCTTATCCAAGATGTATCTAAGTGCTAATGCGTAGCGATACCTGTAATGAACTCCATACAAAATGCATCGTCACTGTAAACTGCATTTCATTATTAAAGATGGGATAGAGAACACATTTGAAGGATTGAACCAAAATCAGGTAGATATGAA
This sequence comes from Leucoraja erinaceus, assembly GCF_028641065.1. Classification (NCBI taxonomy): domain Eukaryota; kingdom Metazoa; phylum Chordata; class Chondrichthyes; order Rajiformes; family Rajidae; genus Leucoraja; species Leucoraja erinaceus. Next base: position 70,807,075 of record NC_073381.1, on the reverse strand, counting down.
AGGTAATCATGTTACGATTTGGAGTTTTTTCGAGGATGTACTAGTACCCTCAATTAGTGGGAGAAGATTGGATATGTATCCTGGAAATCCAGCAGGTTTTCGACAAGGTCCCAATTAGCGCTGAGTATACAGACTTAGAAACATGTACAGCTGGGGGTTCATTATTGATGTGTAGGAGAACTGTTCTGGCAAACCTGAAGCAAAGAGTCGCTTCCATTCCTTTTCACAATGGCAGGCAGTGGCTATTTAGGGGTGCATTTCAGTACACACCCCCAGCTATTTACAATATATATTAATGAATAAGGGAATTGAATATCTCCAAGTTTTGCGGATGACAAAGCTGGGGGGCAAGGTGTGAGACCATGCTAGGAGACTGCAAGGTGACTCAACTAGGCTGGCTGAGTGGACAAATGTTTGAGTATGCAGTATAATTAAATCATAAATGTCAGGTTATCCATTTTAATGGCAAAACGGGAAACCAGTGGGATTATTGGGTCCCATCCCCTCAACGCGGGAAAGGGGAGAGGCAGCGAGACCTGGGTGTCATGGTACACCAGTCATTGAAGGTAGGCATGCAGGTGCAGCAGGCAGTAAAGAAAGCGAATGGTATGTTAGCTTTCATTGCAAAAGGATTTGAGTATAGGAGCAGGGAGGTTCTACTGCAGTTGTACGGGTCTTGGTGAGACCACACCTGGAGTATTGCGTACAGTTTTGGTCTCCAAATCTGAGGAAGAACATTATTGCCATAGAGGGAGTGCAGAGAAGGTTCACCAGACTGATTCCTGGGATGTCAGGACTGTCTTATGAAGAAAGACTGGATAGACTTGGTTTATACTCTCTAGAATTTAGGAGATTGAGAGGGGGTCTTATAGAAACTTACAAATTCTTAAGGGGTTGGACAGGCTAGATGCAGGAAGATTATTCCCGATGTTGGGGAAGTCCAGGACAAGGGGTCACAGTTTAAGGATAAGGGGGTAATCTTTTAGGACCGAGATGAGGAGAAGTTTTTTTCACACAGAGAGTGGTGAATCTCTGGAACTCTCTGCCAGAGAGTAGTTGAGGCCGGTTCATTGGCTATATTTAAGAGGGAGTTAGATGTGGCCCTTGTGGCTAAGGGGATCAGAGGGTATGGAGAGAAGGCAGGTACGGGATACTGAGTTGGATGATCAGCCATGATCATATTGTATGGCGGTGCAGGCTCGAAGGGCCGAATGGCCTACTCCTGCACCTAATTTCTATGTTTCTATGATAGACTGCAGGCGTCAGCTCGGCCGCTGCATTGGGGGGTTCGGCATTGATGTGGATAGAGAACTGGCTAGCAAACAGGAAGCAAAGAGCGGAAGTCATTTTCAGAATGGCAGGGAGTGACTAGTGGGGTACCGCAAGGCTCAGTGCTGGGACCCCAGCTATTTACAATATATATTAATGATTTGGACAAGGGAATTGAATGCAACATCTCCCAGTTTGTGGATGACACGAAGCTGGGGGGGGGCAGTGTTAGCTGTGAGGAGGATGCTAGGAGACTGCAAGTTGACTTGGATAGGCTGGGTGAGTGGGCAAATGCATGGCAGGTGCAGTATAATGTGGATAAATGTGAGGTTATCCACTTTGGTGTCAAAAACAGGAAAGTGGACTATTATCTAAATGGTGGCCGATTAGGAAAAGGGGAGATGCAACGAGACCTGGATGTCATGGTACACCAGCCATTGAAAGTAGGCATGTAGGTGCAGCAGGCAGTGAAGAAAGCAAATGGTATGTTAGCATTCATAACAAAAGGATTTGAGTATAGGAGAAGGGAGGTTCTACTGAAGTTGTACAGGGTCTTGGTGAGACCACACCTGGAGTATTGTATACAGGTTTGGTCTCCAAATCTGAGGAAATACATTCTTGCCATAGAGGGAGTACAGAGAAGGTTCATCAGACTGATTCCTGGGATGTCAGGACTTTCATATGAAGAAAGACTGGATAGACTCGGCTTGTACTCGCTAGAATTTAGAAGATTGAGGGGGGATCTTATAGAAACTTACAAAATTCTTGAGGGGTTGGACAGGCTTGATGCAGGAAGATTGTTCCCGATGTTGGGGAAGTCCAGGACAAGGGGTCACAGTTTAAGGCTAAGGGGAAATCCTTTAGGACCGAGATGAGAAAAACATTTTTCACACAGAGAGTGGTGAATCTCTGGAACTCTCTGCCACAGAAGGTAGTTGAGACCAGTTCATTGGCTATATTTGGGAGTTAGATGTGGCCCTTGTGGCTAAAGGGATCAGGGGGTATGGAGAGAAGGCAGGTACAGGATACTGAGTTGGATGATCAGCCATGATCATATTGAACGGCGGTGCAGGCTCGAAGGGCTGAATGGCCTACTCCTGCACCTATTTTCTATGTTTCTATGGTCTCCAGTCCAGGCACCGCCTTCATCTCTGGGGTTGTCCCTAACTCCGGCTAGTCCTTGGTTCCACCGGCGGCTTATTTTTCGGCACCACTCACGGCCCCATCCCAAGCCCCGGGATCAGCCCTCATTCCAGCTCCAGGCTCTGCTCCAGCCCCAGCCCAGTCGCCTGGCTCGGCCGGCGGCAGCAGCCTCCCCACGGGGCCGCGGGCTGGCATCGACGACCCTGACCCCGGCTCGTCCTTGGTTCCACCGGCGGCTTCATTTTCAGCGCCGGTCACGGGCCCATCCCAAGCCCCGAGCTTGAAAATGTCGTTGGAGAGCTTGAGTGCCCCTCCCATCCGGAGTGTCCTGCCGCGCCTTGCGAGTTGATTGTGACGTCAGTCGGCGTTTTTTTTTTCTTCAAAATTAGAACTTTGAAAACTTTAATATTTTGAAGATGTTTTTAAATGGTTAGTAACTTTTTCAATATAGTTGCATAAATATATAAATGCAACGGGAAGATATGTATCCGGTCTATGTAACCGGTCGGCGGAGAAAATGTGAGTAGCATGTGTGAAAATGGGAAGGCTATGGCCAAGCGTTTCGAAGAAGATACAAATTAAGGAGATTAAAAGAAAGCCAACACAACCCTGGCTCACATAGACATTTAGATGGTTAAGAACAAAGGGAAGAGTTTTAATATAATAGAAATAAACAACGTACCTTACGGAGAAATACAAATTTGTTCCCAGTGTCTGCATGTAAATTGCATTTTGCAGCTTTTGCCTCTAAGGCTTTTTCACAAAAAAATGATGTTGTATACAGTTGCAAGACAAATGCTTCAATTATATGAACTTCAGAAGAAAATAAGTTTTGCTTGTGAAGTAGATTCAGCACAGTTTGCATTCAATAGAACTAATTCTTTTAACTTCACAGGTGCTATGAATGTGATGACGAATTAATACCTTGCAATAAAAAGGTTCTTACTCCTTTGATGGATTTTCTACAAAAACATGCTACAAAAACGCACTCAGGTAATTTTATTTTTATATCTATGTAGTGTATATGCTTGCACAGAGCTCAACCATATGCCCTATTAAAGCAACACTAGCCCTAATATGTACTATTTAGTGTTATGTGTAAAATTCAATGCAGTGACGTGGGACATGATTGGGGATTTCATTGAATGTTGGTGTACTTATTTGATGGGAATAAACAAATTTCTCTTGGCATTGGAGATGGGAACGGATGGTGCATAAATACTATTCTACTTTTTAAAATTGTTGATATAATAAACTATGTCAGAGCCAGCATCAAGACTATCACTGAGTAATGTAACTCAATTATTGTACGTACACCTGTGTAAGAAGGAACTGCAGATGCTGATTAACATCGAAGATAGACACAAAATGCTGGAGTAACTCAGCAGGTCAGCCAGCATCTCTGGAGGAAAGGAATAGGTAATGTTTCAGGAAAAGACCCTTCATCAGACGTTTCGGGTTGAGACCCTTCATCAGATGATGAAGATCAGTGAAGAAGGATCTCGAGCCGAAACGTCACCTATTCCTTTGCTGCCTGACCCACTGATTACTGCAGCATTTTGTGTCTATCTTATTGTACATAGACATATGGCTAAGGGCTGCAAGTGTAAGTTTAACATCTCCTCCGACTACAAAGCTGAGTGGGCCATTACAATTCTGGGCCATTGTGAGAGGAGATGAAGCCCTCAACTGTCGGGATTTCCAAGGTGAGAATAAATGTTATCATCTTAGACAATCGTGATGAACAATCCCATAGGTATTAGCATTAAATGTGACTGGCCTCCAGGTTCACTTCCAAGTATCACTGAGTATCTAACCTTATAAAATAACGTTGAATCATAGAAAGATACAACACAGAAACTGCCCCTTTCGTGCTCACTCTTCTGTGCTCACAGCAATGCAATAGAAGGGTCTCGACCCGAAGCTTCACCCATTCTTTCTCTCCAGAGATGCTGCCTGTCCCGCTGAGACTTCAGCTCCTTGTGTCTATCTTTGGTTTAAACCAGCATCTGCAGTTCCTTCTTACACAGGTTTGTATCCCTCTGTTTTTCCTATCCAAGTACCTGTCCAAACATCTTTTCAATGTTCGTCTGCAGTTATAGATATTATCAAAGCTTAGCTGCTTGTTTTTTTTTTTTTTTAACGTTTCTGCACTTTCAATTTAACCCATGGCACAATGTCACAACATCCATCTGGTGATGCATAGAGTATATTGCTACACACCACATTTAACATCCTCATAATTGTCAGTTAATAAAGATCATCCCATAATCTCATGTTAAGTGTCCCACTCTTGAAAAATCTGAATAAATTCCACTTTGCTTAGATAATTGGTTATATTAAGTATACTCGTAGATTATCTTTTTATTTTTAATTATATAAACTAAAATTTCCTAAACAACACTCCAAAAACAACATTTCATGGCATCTGGTATTAATATAAGGGAAGTAGGTTGTCAGCAGACTCCTGGTTTCCCATGCGATCTCTACTGTAGTTGGCTTCAGCTGCAAAAATGTTCTAATTACATTATTCTTACGTGAATAGTTGGGATAATTACATTAATCGGTTGAAATCATCTCTTTCATCTCCATGCTGGGATCCCAAAAGAATGTAAACAGCTGCTAACAATGCATTGCCAATTCAGTGACTCAGTGTAACTAGCCCAGTTTTGTTTAGGGGAATTGTCAGGGAATAAAAGAGATCTCATTAGCTATATAAAAAGATGAGGCCAAGGGTATTTTTTCCCCAAGATGTGCCACCCAGAATGTTATACTCCTGGGTAGGATAGCAGACCAATTGTAGCATTACAGGTTGTAGTTTACAAAATCTGTGACGGGCTAAACAGGTGCAGTACAGGCACAGTGCTGTATTTATCTTATGTTCTGGTCCTTATTTTGTAATGTACTGTATTAAATTGTTGACTTTCTACACAGCAATTACTCACTTTCTGTTTTACTAATAGAAGTCATTATGAATATAATGGAACCTATTTAAGAATTTTATTCTAATTATCAATCATTTTCAGTAGAATTCATTTTAAGATTTCTATCAAATGCTATTTGTTTTCCATTCACTTTCACTTTTTATTTTATTACAACATGACAAAAATAGAACTTGATCATTTATCATATTCAACTTCATGGTCAACATCTATTTACTGGAAGTATTTTCTTCAAGGCTGTTGGCAGGTTTTCCTGCAGCTATTCGTTTAAGTTTGAATGGACATGACAAGAGATGAGAGTGTTTTATTGTCATATACCTGTATACTGAAACGGAACAATGAAATTCTTACTCGCAGCAGCACAACAGGTTTGCATTTTAAACTTGTCAGAGTGTGGAAAATCCAATAAAGCACACAGCAGTACAATTCTGAACTTTTTAAATAGTAGTTTATTAAAACTCAACCAAATGCCACAAAGAAGGCTACACTTTCTCTGTATCTGCAACATTATATTCTGCACTCTTTTTCTCTTTTGCATTACCTGTTGTACTCGTATATGGTTTGATTCTACTGTTGTGCGATATGATTTGCCCAAATAGCATGGTAAGCAAAGTTTTTCCACTGTATCACAGCACTGTGACGATAATAAACTAATACCAATGGTGAGACTTTTCACAACTGTCTTTAAGATGACTTCCTTTTAACTAAGTTTAACTTTCCTTCTGCTATAGTTTACATAACTTCCCACCATCCATGGACCAAGAAGCAAATCACTTACGCTTTTAGTTTATTGTATTACACAAATTATATATAATTTGAAACTGCATTTAAATTAAAGTATTGAAAGGTGAGATGTCCTTTAGTATACATAATGTATTTTTTTTCAACTGCACTGTAATACTGTGATAAAAAACATTAATATTAGTATTAGTATTAATTAGTATTCATATTTTGATAATTCTCTTTAAACATCATTTTGTTGTTTTAACGCTAAACATTACTTATTTGCCAACTTCAGACGTCTTTCGGCAGAACTCACCATCCCAACCACTCAGGTTTTTGTAGCTCTGACTCTTTGCAAGGTGACCATTAATTACAACACTAATTTGTAACTGTAGCTTTCTATCTTTTCTCTCAGCACACTTATAATCCAAAAATCATACTCACGATAATTTGATTGTTGCAATCTTCCCTTTTAATTGCCCCATCTCTGTTTTGTATGCTCTATGTAGGAATGTTTGATGTCCAAACATTAGCTAAGCAAAGATGCTTTGATGGAGGAGATTTTTTGTTGGTTGAGTAAATTCAATTGAATAAAGTGATCCCAATGTAAAAAACAACTCCAGTCAGAAACATACAGCTAGTTATTGAAATAATATGCAGTTCACGTCACACTGAGGTTATTTTCATATGCACTAGTATGATGAGGTACATGTGCAATGAAAACCTTCCAGCAGCATCCAAGACACATAGCAAAGAAGGTAGGCTATTTTTGTAATATTGACAATTAAAATATCGAAATGGTTTATTTGTCATTGAATTCTTTAAGTTGGATCTCAAATAGCTGAGGACAGTAAAATTGGAGACAACTGCTTTCAAGAAGTCTTCTCCTCAGCTACTCTTGTCTGTTGCAAAAAATAAAGCTTTAATTTCTGAATTTGTTGCAGTATTGATGATTTAGTAATATGTCTCCAGGGATCATCAGATATGTGTGCTTAAAAAATGTTTGCGATTTACCATGAAAAGGCTTCCTGGTAATTGTTAACTTAAAGTGAGATTTTCTGATAGTCCATATGTAGTGTATTTATAGAAATTACTAGACTAAGTGGGAGCCATTGGGTCCCATGTTCACACGGGAGGGCTGGTCCCCCAACGCAATATTCCACCTCTCCACCAATTCCAATATTGGTGTTCAGTTAGGTGGGGGGGAGGGGGGAGGGGGCTTTGGAGCACTAATGGGAGTGTTGTGGGCTGAAGGGACTGGTTTCCAGAGGGCTAGTATGGACATTGTGGGCCAAGTGGATTCTTGGGGTGGCAGCTCAGTCAATCAAGCCTGATGTGCTGGCAGCTCACTCATAGCTGGTGGGCTAGCAGTTGACTCATGGCTATTCCTTGAAATTCCATTTCGAGGAGGGTGCAAGGCCACCAAATTCAAGTGCAGTTTCCTACCACTTCAAGCCGGGGGCAAGGCCACCAAATGCAAGTGCAGTTTCATGCCATTTCATGCAGAGTGCAAGGCCACCAAATTCAAATGCCGGAGGGGGCAAATTCGACCCACTAATTGGCACGGAAGTCCCGATGAGGTTGAGATCGGCCACCTCGCCTGGCCTAGGTGCCACATTTTCTCGGGGGGCTTCTGGGGGGGATTTCAAGTGTATCGTAATTTATCTGGATTAAAGGTGGTGCCGGACAACCAGTTACTGGAACATCAGTGGTGGACCTGTAGTTCCCAGGTTATGAAAGTACTGTGGTACAGCTTGATTGTACTCATGTATAATGTGATTCGATGTGACTGGATAGCACTCAAACAAAAGCTTTTTTATTATATCTAGATACACGTGCAATAATAAACTACCAATAACACTTCCTTGAATTTATTGAAAATCATTTCATAAAGAAACTGAAGCTTCAGAATTCACCAATGCTTGTGTTAGAAGATTCACATGTGCTAAGAAACACTTTTTGTGTAGCCTTTATTCTGAAGCATTTTTTTTTCCTATTGCCAACTTACTTTCAAAACTATTCTAATTAATTTGAATTTTTATTAAACAGATGTTTGTGCGATTTGACAATTGTGAATTGTGAATTAAATTGTTCCTTTGCTTTAATAAGAGCAAGACTCAAAGGAACAAATGTGGTCTATGCTACTTGTGTTAAGATGTCATTTAGCTATGAAGTGGAATGTATTTATTGAATTTGCCCTGTGGATATGCTCCACAGCGCCAGTGCAATCCATATTTGGTGGCTGAGCAAGAACCAGGTGGTGCTGTGAAGCTTAGCACAGTGAAGCGTAGACAAATTCGGGCTTGACATTTGCCATTCTGTAGTGCTGCAGGGAAGAGAAAAATCTGCTTTTCCATATGTTTCTGGTTTATTTTTTGCCTGCAGTTTGGTCCAGATGGCAGTGTGAACATTGTTTACCTTAAGATGCTGTCCCAGATGTGGGATTCGTCCGTAGGCATTTTACAGTTGCCTGCCTCTTTCTAAGAATATTTTGGCATAATAAAATTTACTTTATTAGATAATAATTGTACTCTTGTGCAAATAATGTTTTTTATTAAGTTAAATAATTCCTCCAGTAGTACTTTTATAAATATGGTGTAAATTAATCACAAAATGGAACTTCTAATTTTCCATTATTTGGTATTTGGAATACAAGGCTTCTTCAGTTTATGTAACCATCACCATTTCACTGCAATGGTGATGGAGCGAAAAGGTTGGGGTGAATCCTAATTTATTTGGGCCAATATAAAGAGCAATATAAAGAGTTATCCCTCTGGTCATAGTTATTTCTACCGGTAAGATACCAGTACTGGGTTGGTGCAAATGTAGATCTGGTCTTATAATTTGCCCAGTAATGCCTCCAGGCAGTAAAAGATGGCTGTAAGAGAATTGCATGTCCATGTAATTAATGACTTTTTTGAAACTAGATATTACATTGCCTTTAGTTTGAATGTTATGGTTATTTTAGGTTCTGAATATCAATAGGAACATGATCTTTCACGAAGTATGTCATATTTAAATATGTACATTGCCTGATCACATATATTCCCTCGTAAATGTGAACTACTTTCCATACTTCAGTGAGATCTGAGGTGAAGCCAGATGTAATGATGAAATTTACTATTGCTTTCAGTATAGTAATTTGGGGCCGATGGCTATCTGAGAAATAAAGTGTTCAAACATCGGCATCTGAGAAACTCAGCACAAAGCCCATGATCTACTGGACAATAATGTTCTCTTGAGACTTGGGCTACCTACAACAAGCACTGGAGGGGTACTACCAATGTTGTCTCCAGTACACGCTAAATCTCCGGGCAGGATGTGAACCAACATCCATGACCTCTCTCAGACCAAAAAATTACACTTTATGGAGTTTAATCTGGGCACGTGTGAGCTGTTGCACTTTGGGATGTCAAATATTTGTGGAAAGTATACAATTAATGGCAGGATCCTTAATAGCATTAAGTTAAATAGGTTAACTGTTAAGTAACTGGCATCCTGGCACCCAAGTCCATAGCTCCCTGAAAGTCACACCACGAGTAGATAGTGGTAAAGAAGACATCAGTCAGGACATTATTGCAGCTCTATAAAACTGGTTAGGCCACATATGGAATATTGTATGCAGTTCTTGTTGCCTCATTACAGGAAGAATGTGAGGGTTTTTACAAGGGTGCAGAAGAAGTCTATCAGGATGCTGCATGGATTAAACAATATTAGAATAAGGAGAGGTTGGAAAAATTTGGATTGTTTTCTCTTGAGTATCGAAGGCTGGAGGAAACCTGATAGATTTATAAAATGATGAGAGGCATTGATAGGTTAATAGTCACCAGGAATGATGGTGGAAGAGATACAATTGTGATATTTAAGATACTTGCAAATAGCCTCATGAATATACAAAGAGGGGTTTGGATCATTTGCTGGCAGAAGTGGTTAGTTTAATTTGGTATCGTTCGTCATAGACTGGGCTGAGGAGACTGTTTCCGTACTGTACTGGACAATGTACACTCTTTTGGCTCCTACAAGATTTACAAGAATTGGAAAAAATATGATTTCCTTTTCATCTTTAGCTGCAAAATGGTCACATATGTAATTTGTGAGAACAGATCATTAGTATAATGTAATTGTCAAAGAGAGAAGTTCTTGAATTTTGAACAACAAAAACAATTGAGTGCAGAAAATGAAGATGTTAAACTAGTAATTTTGTGTGTTGATTGAATTAAAAAAAGATATGAATAGAATAAGCAGAAAACCTGGAAAAATAACTAGAAGACTTTACCGTTGTTTTGGGGAGCACTGGATGATGCGTTTTCGGATATTTAGAAATGATCTTAAATTTTAATGCTGTCATTCACTTGGATCCATTTCTACATCAAATTATAAAACCACGAATGGTACAAAAGGTTCAAGTGAAATTGTAGGAGGATAACGTCCTGTTTGGGGTGAGTAGTAAGGATCTAAGATTTAAAAAGGTGCCAACATTTCAGATTGATTGATTGAAGCATGAAAACAGGCCCTTCGGCCCACTGAGTTCACGCTGAACTTGGCCGACCCATTCATATTAGTTCTATGTCATCCAACTTTTACATGCATTGCCACACATTGGGAGCAATTTACAGGCAAAGTAACCTACAAACTTGCTCGTCTTTGGGATGTGGGAGCACCCGAAGGAGAGCTACGTAGTCTCCTTCGTAGGAAAGAGAAACAAAAATAATTTAATAAGCCATGGTATTGGCACGATGGCACAATGGTAGAGTTGCACCCTTACAGCGCCAGAAACCCAGGTTCAGTCCTAACTATGGGTGTTGTCTGTATGGAGTTTGTACGTTTAACTTGTGACCTTCGTGTGTTTTTCCCGAGATCTTCGGTTTCCTCCCACACTCCAAAGACGTACAGGTTTGTAGGTTAATTGGTTTGGTGTGATTGTAAAGGGCTTGTCCCACGGGCATGCGACCTGCATGCGGCAAGCGCGTCCTAAAGGGCCGGTCCCACCAGCATGCGCCTGCATGCGGCAAGCGCGACCTAACGTGGTTGCTTGAGCCGTACGGCATGCTGGAAAGCGCGACCAAACCAGAAGCGGGAGCGGCGCGGAGGTCGAGTGAGTGACACGGCGTCGAGGTGGCTGCGGGTCGGCAGGCTGTTGCCGCGCGGAATTTTTAAACACGGTCAGTTTTTTGGAGCCCCGCGTGATGTCGGGACCAGCTCCACATAACTCCATACGGCACCGGCGATCGAAGTGGGACCGGCCCCGCGATGCCGTACGTCTGTGACAATAAATGCAAACTAGGACTGAACTTGAATTTGAAAATCTGGAATGCATGTATTGGATTGTTTGTGGTGCAATGTTGGCAAAACGACAATTAGCTTTCACTTTGACACCACCAGCTCTGCACTAAGGACATTATGTTGGCCTTCCCAAGTATCCTACTTTCCTGTTCAAGAGAACTTTTTTTTTACTCGGCAGTATAAATAAAATGAACCAGCACATATAAATAATTTATTCTCCATCATTATATTCTATTGTCATTATAGAAACATAGAAATTAGGTGCAGGAGTAGGCCATTCGGCCCTTCGAGCCTGCACCGCCATTTAATATAATCATGGCTGATCATCCAACTCAGTATCCCGTACCTGCCTTCTCTCTATACCCTCTGATCCCCTTAGCCACAAGGGCCACATCCAACTCCCTCTTAAATATAGCCAATGAACTGGCCTCGACTACCCTCTGCGGCAGAGAGTTCCAGAGATTCACCACTCTCTGTGTGAAAAAAGTTCTTCTCATCTCGGTTTTAAAGGGTTTCCCCCCTTATCCTTAAGCTGTGACCCCTTGTCCTGGACTTCCCCAACATCGGGAGCAATCTTCCTGCATCTAGCCTGTCCAACCCCTTAAGAATTTTGTAAGTTTCTATAAGATCCCCTCTCAATCTCCTAAATTCTAGAGAGTATAAACCAAGTCTATCCAGTCTTTCTTCATAAGACAGTCCTGACATCCCAGGAATCAGTCTGGTGAACCTTCTCTGCACTCCCTCTATGGCAATAATGTCCTTCCTCAGATTTGGAGACCAAAACTGTACGCAATACTCCAGGTGTGGTCTCACCAAGACCCTATACAACTGCAGTAGAACCTCCCTGCTCCTATACTCAAATCCTTTTGCTATTCATATTTATGTCAGAATGATGTTAATATGTAAAATAATTCCAACAAACTATTTCCTCTGAAATTTCTGGTGTCCGTAGGTTAGATTTTAATATGCTATTTCTATTTGATGTGCATTGGTCATTAACGTATAAAACCATATAGATAATAGTATAATATACAGAATATTTTGCCTAATGGAATTTGCAATGTTGTGGACTATCCTAGGTATGTCCACACTATTCATTTAGGATATAAATTAATGATGCCAATCTACATCTTGCTCTCTCAACACTTAAGTGATATGGCAAATAGATTAGCAAGGTCTCCATGCTGGTTACACTTACTACTGGGAAATTTTGGGCATCTGTTCCGTTTTCTAGTGTGATTCAAGTAGTGCATCCTTTTGCAGCTGCACCCAGCACAGCAGATCTTGATGCTGGCGGCGAATAAACTTTCAGCTGTCATCTGTGATGACAAAAACTAGGTTCATGATTGAATATTTAATATTAATCCTATTAAGGCTTGAACTAGTGCATAACAGTTTGAGGTATGTATGTAAGCTCACAAATAAATAATGTATACAACTTATTAGACATTTTCCCAATTGAAACACTTAATAATTCCTCTGCATTTTAAAGAGCTGAACTAATTATCATTAAATCATTTGAAATCTGCCTATGTTAAGCTTAATTGAGATGTTTGGGGTCCTTTTTATGGTGATTTATTTATGTTCAATATTTTTCTGTTTATTACATGAAACTGAAGAATTCAATCTTAGCTGGGGGGTTTTCTGGATGCTTTTGAGAGAATTATTTCACTTCTGATTTGTTTAGAATGTAAATAATATTTTATGAGATGTTTGGTACGTGCATAATTTTTTAAAACTCAGTTTAAATACAGTATTACAAATTGCATCTCAATTATGCATCTCTCACAATAACCACACAAGTACATTTTCACTCTCCATAATTTGTCGCTGTTGTTCCTTCCATGATGCATTGATTTGCTCCCTGCTACCTTTCACCAAACACTTTCTGTGCAAGCATAGGCAATGTGGCACAAGCCAATATTCAAGCACAGGTTTACAAAACACATTTTAAATGAGAGCAATTCGCATTTGCTTCTTTGAATTTGTCATACTAGGATATCTTCTCAGAGTATTGTTCCCTTAACCATATCACTGACCACTTTGCCAACTTTTCATAACAATAACTGAATGGATTGACTGCAATAATGTATTGTCTTTCCACTGACTGGTTTGCACACAACAAAAGCTTTTAACTGTACCTCTGTACACGTGACAATAAGCTAAACTAGTGTTCTGTTGTTTGCTTCTTAAACTTTAGCCCAGCTGCAGAGACTTAGAATCATTAGGTGCTTATTTGATTGTATTTTGGATAACCTGCCTTGCTTGCTTGTTTTTGCATCTTGAGCTGGAGAAGTGAAAAACCAACAGATCAAATTCTAACTTCTCCTTCTCTTAATGTTTCTGCATTTTCATCATAGTATTTCAATTATTCTTGACTGTAATATTGCAAACCATTAAACATATCACTAAAAAAAATTAAATGGGTAAGCCTATCCAAGTATTATAGTTATATATTCTGGACATTATTCAGGAATAAATATATACGGCTTAGGCTGATATGAATGTGAAAAGGGGCATCATGGTTACGCAGCATTAGAGTTGCTGCCTTGTAGCGCCAGAGACCAGGGTTTGATCCTGACCACGGGTGCTGCCTGTACAGTCTGTACGTTCTCCCCATGACTGCATAGGTTTTCCCTGGGTGTTCAGCTTTTCTCACACACCTGTACATCCAAAGATGAGCAGGTTGATAGGTTAATTGATTTTGGTAAAGTTTGTAAATTCTCCATATCATGTAGGATAGTGCTAGTTTATGGGGATCACTGGTTGGTGTGGACTCTGTGGCCAAAGGGGCTGTTTCCACGCTGTGTAACTAAACTAAACCCAGAAAATATAAACAAAACTAAATTGAGACGGGAAGTGGATGAGAATAAATCCACATGCTCTATTTGACATAAGAGAAAATTTGAAATATGATACTTTTAAAATATTTTTCATTCCTAAATATATGCCTGTTCTGTATGTACAGTGAGGATCAATGATTGCTATATTTAAAATTTCCCAATTTTTGTTTAAAAAAATTGCCTAAATCTCTTTATAGGTTTAAATTCTAAAGTGACGAGAGGTCAAGATGAAAATTCTGAATGTAGTGAAATCGTGAGGGGGAAGCATACGATCAACAATACGGCTGTTCCTGTCAAAGGACTAAGCAATTTAGGAAATACTTGCTTCTTTAATGCTGTTATGCAAGTAAGTTTTTTTTTAAGTAGCTGAAACTAAATCTTGCCTTTTTCCGTATATTCCTAATCTGTTAATGCTCCATTTTCCTTCTATTTCGTTATCTCCACAGTAATGAATTTCTGGAAATAATTCTTCAGTAATAATTGTATAACTATTTTTGATTAGTGGAAAGAGAAAATGTTCAAGTGCAATGCTTTTAAGGGCGAACCAAACATTATTTCTCAAAAAATTATTGAATTGGTATATTAAAGTATTGGATTATTACACAGTGATCTAATTTGTAAATAATGCAATACTCTTGGAGCTGGAAGCAGTATTGATTGATTAAAATACAAAGACTTTATGATATGGAAACATTTTCAGATATGAAATTTGGGTTTGTTCATTCTTGTAGCATGTTTGAAACAAGGAATTATTTTTATTGTAATATCTAACCTTCCTTTCAGAACATGGCTCAGACTCATCTGCTTAGTGATCTTATGCATGAGATGAAGGAAAAGGGAACAAAGTTAAAGATCTGTCCACCTACAGAATCAAACCTAGTAAGTGATGGTACTGTTGTCAAATATTGATTGCTGATGTTGAGCCAAGGTGGAATTGTAATTCTGTTCAAAACTTCTATTGTCAATCTTTACAAAAGTGGGGGGGGGGGCATCCAGAAATGGGATTTATCTGCTGAGGTTATAGAAAATAATCAATTAATTGAACCTTTTTTGAGTTTATGGGCTTTGTTTAGTTTATTGTCATGTGTAGCGAGGTACAGTGAAAAGCTTTTGTTGGGTGGTATCCTGTCAGCAGAAAGACGATAAATGATTACAATCGAGCCATTTACAGTGCATAGATCCATGATAAGGGAATAATGTTTAGTGCAAGGTAAAGCCAGCATAGTCCCGTTAAGAATAGTCTGAAGGTCACCAAAGTAGTGGATAGTAGTTCAGCGCTGCTCTCTGGTTGCGATAGGATGATTCAGTTGCCTGATGATTCAGTTGCTTGGGTGGTCTGGAATATTTAATCATCGTAGCCCAGGGAGATCCTGCATTCTTGACTTAAACCTTTTATACATTTTGACTCGTGCCTTTTTCCTAATTTGCAAAATATCCCATGATATTAATAATCGAAGGATACAGTCTCGATCTATCAACCTACCTTGCACTTTTTTAAAACAATCTGCACTTTCTCTGCAGGTGTAACATTATATTCTGCACTTTATTTTCTCTTTGCACTACCTATTGTGCTCATATCTGGTTTGATTGTACTCGTATATGGTGTGATTTGAATGGATAGCATGCAAAACAAAAATATTCACCATATCTCAATATAATAATCATTTAGATTTCTAGTGACCAGTGTTCTACATCTTACCGTTCTTGCACATTTTCCTTTTACCTCAGTAACTGCCCTTGTTCATATTCCTCTATTACATTTTTGTAGTAGATCAGCTGTGGCTAACAGCATTCGTTTGCCTCCCTCAGATGACACAAAAAAACTATTATTCAACCTGGACATCCTGGACCCACAGATACTCCCTTTGTTCACCAGTTTTCAAGAGAGAGTTTGATTTAGCTCTTGGGGCTAAGGGAATCAGGGGCTATTGGGAACGAGGTATTGATTTTGGATGATCAGCCATGATCATATTGAATTGTGGTGCTGGCTAGAAGGGCCAAAAGGCCTACTCCTGCACCTATTTTCTATGTTTCTATGATCCTTTCCTCTACTACTTGAAAGGTGCTTGTTTTCTCCGGTTCAGAAGTATGAAGTATTAATTCTCTCTTTCCACAAATGCTGCCTGATCTGCTGAGCATCCACATGGTTTTCTGGTTTTAATTAACCAAAATAGATTGTTCCAATCATATTTTGCCCTCTTGAACCGATAGACATTCAAATAAATCTTTATTAGATAACTGTGTTTATTGGTAATGTTAACTGACACCTTCTAGAGCAGAAGTGTTGAAACTGAACTGTGGTATGTGGCCCAGTAGCCAAGTAAATCCCTTCAGTGTGTGGGAGGGAACTGCAGGTGCTGGATTAAACCGAAAATAGACGCAAAATGCTGGAGTAACTCAGCGGCACAGGCAGCATCTCTGGAGAAAAGGAATGGGTGACATTTCGGGTCGAGACCCTTCTTCAGACTTTAGTCCGACCCGAAACGTCATCCATTCCTTTTCTCCAGAGATGCTGCCTGTCCCACTGAGTTACTTCAGCATTTTGTATCTAATTCAATTCAGTTAGCCACTCTTATTTTATTTTGTTCATTCTTGATATTTGTTCTGGGGAATAGTTTGCCTGAGATTCGGTAAAGACTTTGCAGCTTTCATGCCACATTATAGGATGGATCAAAATCTGTAATACGCAGATATTTAAAAGAACTAAACAAGTAAATTAACAAGCGAATAGTGATAACTTGACTCGTGTTGAGAGAGAAGTTTTGGACACTGTTCTACAGAAGCAGAATTCAATATGATGGCCTCCCATATTATATGGGAGCAATGGAAAATTATTTGATGCTCATCACTTCAAGTACCTGTCAACACCAGTGGAATGTAGGAGACATGTGAACATCATTCTTTGTAAATAAATATTTTAAAGATGCTTTACGAAGTGGCTTTAAGAAGTGGCAGCATTGAAGCACGAAATCCTATAGAATTAAAAATTCTTTAGAGGATATAAAGTCTTTGCAAATGCCCTCACTATATTTGGCCCTCAGTGTATATGCATTGGGGAACATCCTAATTTTTTCACTGCACAATCTAATATCTTTCAATGTTTACCTTCTCATTGGCTCAAAATCGGAATGAACAAATTCACATTCTTTACTAAATACAGTTTTTGTGCCTTATAATGCAAAAGAAAATATTCTGGAATGCTGATATTTTTTAATATCCTTTGTGTTTAGGATCCATTGATGGTTATCCTTCCGGGCCCTGGATCTTTGACCTCAGCTGTACATTTATTTCTTCACAGTATGAAAGAAACAGGAAAAGGACCTTTGGTACCAAGAATTCTTTTCAATCAGTTATGTCAGAGGTAATTGCACTGGACGCATGTATTTCTTGCTTATAGCATCCTTAAATATTTTAAGACTTTTCAGATTCAACAATATACAATTTCTATTATATTTGAAATGTGGTAGTTAGTTTATATTCTGCAAGATCGCACAAAGAACAGAAGGATTATATGATTAAAATACGCATAATTTGTGAAAGTAATAGAGTTTATTCTAGAAATCTGAAATAGAAACAAATGTGAGAAAGCATTTCTTAGGTCTTTAATCTGAAACAAGACGCTTATTTGATTGTCTGCACCTATAACCCGTTCTCCTCGACACTCATCACCAGACCCCACCTGCTTGGCAATATTCCATGGGTTTCTTACCTGACATGCAGCCAGTGCTGGTCATGAACAGGGAATGGGCAGGGTGAGGAAGGGAACTGGGAGGAGTTGGACAAGGGATCGGGGAGTGGTGGATGGCCATGTAGGGAGGGGTAACGTGTGCCGGCAGAGGGTACAGGAGGGGCGGAACGGCGGATGGAAGAGCGATATGAACGTGAAACGTGGGCCAAGGGTGATTGGGTGGAGTGACAGAAGGAGAGGGTAGGGTGAGGGATGAAGTGGGAGAGGGAAGTGAGTGTCATGATAGAGTGAAGGCAGGGGAGGGCAGAATGTAGGGGGGAGGGAGGAGGGGCAGTGGGGGAGTATTGAATGCGTGAAGGGAGGGCAGAGTGATGTGGATTGGGTCAGAGGGCAATGGCAGTTGGTAGGGCAGAGAGTAAGGGTGGTGTAAGGGAGAGACAGAGCAGGGTGAGGGCAGGATAAGGTGAAAGTGGTGGGAGGGCAGCGTGAGGGAGAAAGGAGTGGAGTTGAGGTAAAGTGTTGGAGTAATGGAGGTCAAAAGCAGCAAGATGAAGGATTTGTGTGCCAAAGTATGATTGGGATGAATGTGGCAGACTAATGTCTGCAGATCCAAGTTCTATTAGTCACCAGTCTCAACGTTGCGGGGGCGGGGTGGAGTGGCCTGCGGCGCCACACACACACACACACACACACACACACACACACACACACACACACACACACACACACACACACACACACACACACACACACACACACACACACACTAACCACCCCACGCACACACTAACAACCCCCCCCCCCTTGATATTATATTAATATTATTCATTCGCTCCTTTTACCCCATCCCCGCCCCTATCCACTAACTAATAGCCCCGAACTGCGCAGTCGAGGCTAGAGGGGGAGGGGGTAGGGAGGGAGAGGGTGAGTGGGATAGAGAGGGAGAGGGAGGAGGTAGAGATTGATGGGTGGGGGGGCGCGGGGCATCACAGGGGAGGGCTGGTACCCGAACGCAATACTCCCCCACTCACCCATCTATCTCTGCCAATTCATTATCTTGTCATCTAATCCTACATGTTTATTTTCCTAATAACGAAGGCCAACTACCCCATCGGTCTGTTTTAGTCATTTGTCTGGATGATTATCCCAAGTTCTTTCTGTCTAGCCAATTTACATCCTGTTTTAAAAATAGTTTTCTTCAAGGGTCTAATCCTAATCTTTCTATTTATTATTTATCCATATTTGATGGCATCTATCATTTGTTTTCTATCATAATGTAAATTATACTTGACAATTATTTAGAAGAGTACTGAACAGGGGGGCTTGAGGTCCTTCACGCAACTGGGAAGATAATACTGTTACCCTTCAGTGAATTATCTATGCAGTCTTGTAGCTTTCTGCACTTTACCATAAAGGTTTATGAGCTTTTATTTGGTGATCAAGTACTGTCAATGAGATGTTTCAGTTCAACAATCAATGAATATGTTGTCAATTCAAATCAAGGTCAATCGGTGAAATATTTGCTTAAAGATTTATGATGAGTTTGAAGTGAAACTCTTACAAAGGAGCAACAAAGAGCACATTTTGCCATCAATGCTCAGTCAGAATGCACCCCGGTTCTGTACATTCCAACAGGCACTTGTACAATCACGATATCCAGTCTTTGTTTGCAAAATTCCATTATCTTAAAGATATCTAAAATCAATTATTTGGTCCATGCTTTCTTGGCTTTTTCATTTAGTTTGTGGATATTTTCTTTTATGTTTAAGTGGATATAATGCAACATGTTTGTTTGTGATACACTTGTCATTTCCAGTGTGAGATGTATATATGAGTGCAGATGAGTACCAGTCATATGACTGCCATACCAATGCATGTGGCAGCAATGGAATTTGTAACCATTTCCACTGTTTCTTGACCACATTTAATCAATTCTGGCACAAAGGCCAATTCCTTGAGTATTAATCTACAGATTATTCCTCTGGCCACTTCTTCCCATCAGTGGTTTCTTTTATTTTTCTCTCGAGAACTTACTGCCACTTTCTGGTGCAGAACTATCATTTTGGCATTCTCCTCTTCATTATGAAGTCTATGTTGGTGAATCACGTGTATTTAATTTTCTTTAAGAGGTGCAGGTATAATGTAAATCAGTCCAGAAGTTAACTGTGTGTAAAATGAACTGATGCACCAAACAGTTGGTTACTCCAAAGTTCACATATTTCAAATGATGCATGAAGGACGATCATACTCTATTTCCACTAAAACAAATTGGGGCAGGTCTTTCGCACAATACCACAACACGGAGCGGGCTTATGAATTTGTTGCTCAGTATATTGAGAGCTCATGGACGTTGAACTAGTGAAGATCTGGTGTGAAGCAGCTGAGTTTTGAAGTTACCCTGAGGAGCCAAGAAGAATAATCCCCAAAACCATGTCAAGTGGTGATATTAGAACATAGAACATGAAGCAGTACAGCAGAGGAACAGCCCCTTCGACCCACGATGTCTGTGCCGAGCTTGATGCCAAGACTAAATCTTATCCGCCTGCACATAATCCATATCTCTCGATTCCCTGCATATCCATGTGCATATTTCAAGTCTCTGATATGTCACGATTATATCTGCCTCATTCTCCAGGCACACACCATCCTGTGTGTAAAACAACATACACTGCACATCTCCTTTAAATTTTACCCCTCTCAATTAAAAGATGCTCTCTAATAGTTAATTTTACTATCCTGGGGAAAAGGTTCCAACTCTCTAGTCCAGTGGTTCCCATTCTTTTTCAGTTCATTGCCCCCTTGGGCTCTAATTTTTCTGTGGCCCCCCCGTGGCATTATTAGCGGAAAAAAGTGGCCCCCTTCATTGAACCTGTGGCCCCCTAACTCCCCAGATTTTTCTGTGGCTCCCCTGAAATTTGGCCCCAGGTTGGGAATCACTGGTCTAGTCTGTCTATTGATCTCATAATTTTATATACTTCTATCGGGACTCCCAACAGCCTCTGGCATTCCAGAGGAAACAATCCAAATTCTATCCAACCTCGCCCTGTCGCTAAATGCTCCTTAAGCAAGGCATCATTCTAGTACAGTCTGAAGAAGGGTTTCGGCCCGAAACGTCGCCTATTTCCTTCGCTCCATAGATGCTGCTGCACCCGCTGAGTTTCTCCAGCAATTTTGTGTACCATCATTCTAGTAAACCTCCTCTGCACCCTCCCCAAAACTTTCACATCCTTTCTATAATGGGACAACCAAAACTGCACACAATACTTGATATGTAGCCTAACCAAGAGCTGCAAAATGATTTCCTGACTCTTATACAGGTTGAACACCGATTTTCTGGAAACTGCTGGTCGACCCGCCCCCATCATCCAGACAAAATTACGAGAGCTCAGTTAAAATTCCCTGAGCGGCCACAGATAGCATTGCAAGTGGTGAACGCTCTATCGTGCGTTGCGAGTGGCGAACGCTCATTCTTCTCTCCTAATTGTTTTGCAAAGACAATACAGACAGTGCTTTCTTCAGTGTGCCCCCACTGACACCTCACATTTGGTCATCGTGGGGCTCCCTCCCCTCTCACCTGCTGTTGCTTCCAAGGTTGAGTCTGTTGGTGACTCAGGTGGAGGAGTGGGGTGGTGAGGGAGTCGTCTGCAACGGTAGGGCAGGGAGGAGAGGAGGGGACGGTGGCCTGAATAAAACACTGTCCCCAGAGCCGCAATAGCAGCCATTTCACCGTAACTTGTGAGTGAAGAAGGGCTCTCTGGTGCACTTTGCAAGTTGGGAGTGGGGTGTCATTGGCGGGCCAATGGGCTATTGTCATTTTATTATCGTGTGACCTCTGTTGGTCCAGAAAAACAGATAATCCTGAAAGGCTCTGCAACCAAGGATGCTGGAAAATCGGTGTTCAACCTATACTCAATGCCCCAACCTATGAAAGCAAGCATAACCTATGCCTTCTTTACCACTCTATCTACATGTTGCCACTTTCAGGGAGTTATGGACTTAGACCTCAAGATCCTTCTTTTGATATCCATAAGAGCATTAAGATTAATGGAGAGGAGGAATTTACATATACCTCGACCACCAAATTAATTTACATATACCTCGACCCTGAATTAATTTCCACATACGTCCCCCAAATTAATTTCCACATACCCCCCACCATCCTATCCCCCCCCCCCCCCCCCAGGTCCAATCCCTCCCTACCTATGTCCAAGACACCTCGCACGCTCTTTGGCTCCTCAATGACTTCCGTTTTCCAAGCTCCCACTCCCTCATCTTTACTATGGATGTCCTGTCAATCTACACCTCCATCCCCCCACCAGGAGGGACTTAAAGCCCTCCGTTTCTTCTTCGACCAGCCAATTTCCGTCCACCAATACTCTCCTCCGCCTAGCAGAGCTGGTCCTTACCCTCAACAACATTTCTTTGACTCCTCCCACTTCTTCCAGAGCCAAGGCGTAGCTATGGGCACTCGCATGGGCCCGAGCTATGCCTGCCTCTTTGTTGGGAACATCGAACAATCAGTGTTCCAGGCATACACTGACCCTATCCCTGAAATCTACCTCCGCTACATTGACGACTGCATTGGTGCTACCTCCTGTACCCATACAGAACCCAGTGACTTCATCAACTTCACCACTAATTTCAATCCTGCACTCAAAATCACTTGGACCGTCTCCAAAATCTCCCTACTGTTTTTAGATCACACTGTCTCCATCGCAGGAAACAGACTATTGACCATCATCTACGACAAACCAACTGACACCCATAGCTATCTTGACTACACTTCTTCCCACCCTGCTTTCTGTAAAGACTCTGTCCCCTATTCCCAATTCCTCCGTCTACGTCACATCTGTGCCCAGGATGAGGTGTTCCATACCAGGGCATCGGAGATGTCCTCATTCTTTGGGGAACGGGGGTTCCCTCTTCCATTATAGATGAGGCTCTTACTAGGGTCTCCTCAATATCCCACAGCTCCACCCTTACCCACCCCCCCCCCCCCCCATTTGTAACATGAACAGTAAGTAAGTAAGTTTATTGGCCAAGTATTCACATACAAGGAATTTGCCTTGGTGCTCCGGCCACAAGTAACAACATGACCTACGTGACAGTTACAAATGACTCACAAAAACACTAAACATTAATAATAAAACATTAATGATAAAAACACCATTGATCAAGCATGTGAACCAACAAAATACCAGATCAAAGGGAGACTACAGATTTTTGGCTGTTGAATAGAGCAACTACTCGTGGATAAAAACTGTTTTTATGTCTGGCTGTGGCAGCTTTGACAGTCCGGAGTCGTCTTCCAGAGGGAAGTGATTCAAAGAGTTTGTGGCCAGGGTGGGAGGGGTCAGAGATGATCTTGCCCGCTCGCTTCCTGGCCCTTGCAATGTACAGTTCATCAATGGAGGGAAGGTTGCAGCCAATAACCTTCTCTGCTGATCGGACGATTCGCTGCAGCCTTCAGGTGTCGTGCTTGGTGGCTGAGCCAAACCAGACCATGATGGAGAAGATGAGAACAGACTCTACGATGGCCGTGTAGAATTTGACCATCATTTCCTGTGGCAGATTGTGCTTCCTCAGCTGCCGCAGGAAATACATCCTATGTTGTGCCTTTTTGACTGTGGAGTCGATGGTAGCCCCCCCCCCCCCTCCCCCCACTTAAGGTCCTTGATGGTTCCCAGGAACTTAAAAGACTCCTCAGATGTGACTGTGGTGTTGTTGATGTTGAGTGGGGTGAGGGGAGGGGGAGCTCTCCTAAAGTCCACAATCAATTCCACTGACTTGCGAGCATTGAGCTCTAGGTTGTTGCTACAGCACCAGGACGCCAGCTATGACACTTCATGTTTGTAGGCAGATTCCTCCCCATCCTGGATCAGTCCAATCAGGGTTGTGTCGTCCGCAAACTTGAGAAGCTTGACAGAGGTGTCTTTGGAGGTGCAGTCGTTGGTGTAGAGAGAGAGGAGAGATTACGCAGCCTTGCAGTTCTCCTATGCTGAGCGTTTGCGGGTCCGAGATGTGCTTTCCCAGCCTCACATGCTGCCTCCTGTCTGTCAGGAAGTTGGTGATCCACTGACAGAGAGGTTCAGGCACAGTCAACTCGGAAAGTTTGTAGTGTAGTAGCTCTGGCACAATGATGTTGAATGCAGAGCTAAAATCCACAAACAAAATCCTTGCATAGGTCCCCTGGCGGTCTAGGTGCTGTGGGATGAAGTGCAGGCCCAGGTTGACTGCATCATCCACAGATCTATTGGCCCGATATGCAAACTGCAGAGGGTCCAGCAGGGAGTTTGTGATATTTTTCAGCTTGACCAGCACAAGCCTTTCGAGTGTATTCATGACTACAGAGGTCAGTGCGACAGGCCTGTAGTAATTAAGACAAGTAATCCTTGCCTTTTTGGGTACAGGGACAATAGTGGAGACTTTGAAGCAGGCAGGGACAGTACATGTTTGCAGGGACTGGTTAAAAATTTCTGTATAGACCGGTCGGTGCCAGCTGTTTATACAGCTGGCAAAGGGAGTCCCCCTTGTCATCACCTTCCTCCCCATCAGCCGTCGTATACAGCAAATAATCCTCCACATTTTTGCCACCTCCAACGGGATCCCTCTACTGACCACATCTTCCCATCTCCACCACTTTCTGCTATCCACAGAGACCATTCCCTCCGTAACCCCCAGGTCAACTTGTCCCTTCCCACCCAAACCACTTCTTCCCCAGGTATTTCCCCCTGCAGCCGCAGGAGATGCAACACCTGTCCCTTTACCTCTCCCTTCGACATCAGTATAATGTGGATAAATGTGAGGTTATCCATTTTGGTGGCAAAAACGGGAAAGCAGACTATTATCTAAATGGTGGCCGATTGGGAAAGGGGGAGATGCAGCGAGACCTGGGTGTCATGGTACACCAGTCATTGAAGGTAGGCATGTAGGTGCAGCAGGCAGTAAAGAAAGCGAATGGTATGTTAGCTTTCATTGCAAAAGGATTTGAGTATAGGAGCAGGGAGGTTCTACTGCAGTTGTACAGGGTCTTGGTGAGACCACACCTGGAGTATTGCGTACAGTTTTGGTCTCCAAATCTGAGGAAGGACATTATTGCCATAGAGGGAGTGCAGAGATGGTTCACCAGACTGATTCCTGGGATGTCAGGACTGTCTTATGAAGAAAGACTGGATAGACTTGGTTTATACTCTCTAGAATTTAGGAGATTGAGAGGGGATCTTACAGAAACTTACAAAATTCTTAAGGGGTTGGCCAGGCTAGATGCAGAAAGATTGTTCCCGATGTTAGGGAAGTCCAGGACAAGGGGTCACAGCTTAAGGATAAGGGGGAAATCCTTTAAAACCGAGATGAGAAGAACTTTTTTCACACAGAGAGTGGTGAATCTCAGGAACTCTCTGCCACAGAGGGTAATTGAGGCCAGTTCATTGGCTATATTTAAGAGGGAGTTAGATGTGGCCCTTGTGGCTAAGGGGATCAGGGGGTATGGAGAGAAGGCAGGTACGGGATACTGAGTTGGATGATCAGCCATGATCATATTGAATGGCGGTGCAGGCTTGAAGGGCCGAATGGCCTACTCCTGCACCTAATTTCTATGTTTCTATCATCCAAGGACCTAAACAATCTTTCCAGGTGAGGCAGAGGTTCACTTGCACCTCCTCCAACCTCATCTACTGTATCCACTGTTCCAGGTGTCAACTTCTCTATATCGGCGAGAACAAGCGCAGGCTCAGCAAATGTTTCGCTGAACACCTCCGCTCAGTTCGTCTTAACCTATCTGATCTCCGGTGACTCAGCACTTCAACTTCCCCTCCCATTCCCAATCTGACCTTTCTGTCCTGGGCCTCCTCCATTGTCAGAGTGAGGCGCAGCGCAAATTGGAGGAACAGCACCTCATATTTCACTTGGGTAGTTTACACCCCGGCGGTATGAACATTGACTTCTCAAACTTCAGATAGCCTTTGCTTTCTCTCTCCTTCCCCTTCCCAGTTCTCCCACTAGTCTGAAGAAGGGTTTCAGCCCGAAACGTTGCCTATTTGCTTCGCTCCATAGATGCTGCTGCACCCGCTGAGTTTCTCCAGCATTTTTGTGTACCTTCGATTTTCCAGCATCTGCAGTTTCTTCTTAAACACTCCCACTAGTCTTACTGTCTCCACTTACATTCTATCTTTGTCTCGCCCCCTCCCCTGACATCAGTCTGACGAAGGGTATCGACACGAAACGTCGCCCATTCTTTCTCTCCATAGATGCTGCCTCACCCGCTGAGTTACTCCACAATTTTGTGTCTACCTTAAGATTGATGGAGTTCCAGTTACTGATGAGCTGGTTGCGTTGTCGAGGTGGGGGTTAGTGGTGTTAATGATCGATTCAACATCACAAGGATAATTTGTGTACCAGTTCATTCAACTTAAGCTCATGGCTGTGGAAGAAAATAATCCATGGGAAGGGAATAGGGTTTGTGATGAGGGAAAAATGGTTTATTTAGTTCAGATTTATTATTGATTTAATGTTTGACAGGTAGTTAGATACCACATCCAAGAAAGTAAGGTTGTGTTACATTCCAAACAGTGATTATTTAAGAAGGAACTGCAGATGTTGGAAAATCGAAGGTACACAAAAAAGCTGGAGAAACTCAGTGGGTGCAGCAGCATCTATGGAGCGAAGGAAAAAGGCAACGTTTCGGGCCGAAGCCCTTCTTTGCCTTTTTCCTTCGCTCCATAGATGCTGCTGCACCCGCTGTGTTTTTCCAGCTTTTTTGTGTACCTAGTGATTAGTTAATACGCTAGCTGGGGGAAAAAAATCCAGATTTATGTAATGTTTTTAATGAGTTGTCATTGGATAAATTTAATGTCAGTGTTTGTGAAAGTGCAAAATACATACTCAGCTATTTTACTTGCAATTCAACCTCTGTTAAATATTTTGACGATATTCCCATAAAGAAGGACGCTCCACATGTTGGACAGTTGAGAGGGCATTTGATCACAGATTGAACAGAACATGCTTGCCTATAGGACTGCATGCTTCTTGGGGCGGAAAATCTACACAGTGACAACCTGTAGGTACATTAATTGTTTGGCATATGATCACGTGGAGAAAAGGAGAAAAAGTTGAATGGAAGAAATGAATATCATCAAAGAGAATCAGAATATTTTCTCCCTGTGAATTTTTAGCTTAAAATAGCTAAAGTAATGCAGTTTTCATTAACATTGTAATTTCACGTAAGATAGAAATGAAAATATCAGTCTAAATTTGTAAAACATGCCACATCTAAGAACAACTGCCTATATTTACATGAAAAACATTGTGAGACATTTTTGATAGAATACCCGGGCAAGAATGCATATGGGTCCAAAATGTTCAAGATTATTACTCTGTTCTTTAATATCTATGCCTAGTTCTTCCGTAAATGTCATACTGTAATTTGTTATTAATGGCCTCTTGCTTTATATATTTTGTATGTAAGCCATACAAATGTATTGAACAGTAGTGGACAAAACACAATAAGAGAAAATGTTATCAATTAAACGTTAATTATTTCAATAGAGTATTTAAAAAAAAAAAATTTTAGTTTAAAAACATTGTTAATTCGTATAAATATACCTTCAATATCTGCTTCTTTAGAAGTGATCACTTTATATTCAACCCTTGAAATATCAGATGTGTAATGTTAAGCCTATAATAATTCACAGGATGCAATTTTGAATCTAAGTACTGTGAAATATGCAGTAATTGCCAACACTTGTAATTTCTCTGTGTATATCTTCTTCATTAATTAATGTCACTTCTTCCTTCTGTTCAGCAAGGACATCTGCTGCCTAAGGATCTGTGAGTGCAGCAGTGAAAGTAACTAGTATTTGACATGAACTGAGCAGTAGTCTTGAGTGGATGTCATCCCAAGCCAACAGTCTTTTATAATTGCCCAGTGGTATCTTCCACTTAAGACCTTTGTCCTTGAAAATGAAATTGCAAATAGCGGGCAACAGTCTATTTATATGACTTAAGTCATTGGCAGTGAAAACATTAGAAGTCTAAATGTAGAATGATATAGTTCTCAATGTTGAATTATTTAGTTCTAGTATTATGTATTGCCCTTGCAGGCAGTGTCACAGTTTCCAGTTATGTTATATTTACTTGGATCTTGATAGAACAAGTTAACTGCTCTGTTCTGCTTATTTAGTTTTTGATAGCTGAACTTGCCATCTACACATAACAGCAACATAAGCGACTTGTGGCTTGTGCGTGAGTGAAATAGTGATGCCATAATTTCACTAAACAGGAAATATCTGTGTGTGCGTTTGTGTAAGATGATGTCATATAAATGCACAAATTTGATGTTTGGAATAGATCACTGCACTTACTTTAAGAGGATGAACAGTAGTCAAGAGCAAATAGCAACCAACTGCATGTTTTTACTTAAAATCCATGTAATAGTTAGCAATGAATAACTGATATAATAGTAGCTCTCGGTCTTTTATTCATTCTAAGTTTTATTGTAATGTTTTATGCAAAGCAAAGTCCTACAGTAAATACTGGTCTATTTTTGTTTCTTATGTGGAGAAGGACCATTAAAACACTATTTATAAATCATTATTGAAGTACATCAGCATTCATTTTATGATACCACTTCAGCACTGGATTGTGTTCTCACCCTTGTGTTCTCACCCCCTGGAATTCAGCTTTCACCCCATCAGCCATTGCATTCAGCACATAATCCTCCGACGTTTTCGCCACCTCCAACGGGATCCCAAAACAAGCCACATATTCCTTCTCCACCCCTTTCCGCTTTCTGCAGAGACGGTTCCCTCTGCAACTCCCTGGTCAACTTGTCCTTTCCCACCCAACCTCCCCCTTCCCTGGTACTTGAATTGAATTAAATTTAATTGAATACTTTATTGTCATATATGACAAGTCACAGTGAAATCCTTTGCTTACTTACTTTGCCAACGTATGCAAATAGTCGCTTATAAAAGGCACTTATGAAGTCACATATTCCCCCCCCACGCCAGTTCCTCTTGATCTTCCCCCCTCCTCCCTCCCTCATGGCCGTCCTCCCCATGCCGGGTTCCCGTTGCTCTTCCACGTCCCACACACGTCCCCCACACTGATGCGACACCTGTCCCTACACCTCTTCCCTCGACTCCGTCCAAGGACCTCTACAGTTTTTTTCAGGCGAGGCAGAGGTTCACTTGCACCTCCTCCAACCTCACCTACTGTGTCCTCTGTTCCAGATGTGGACTCCTATTTATCGGCGAGACCAAGCGCAAGCTCGGCGAATGTTTCGCTGAACATCTCTGCTCAGTCTGCCTAAACCTACCTGATCTAAACACTTTAACTCCCCCTCCCATTGTCACACTAATACAGCACCTCATACAGTGCCCTCCATAATGTTTTGGACAAAGACCCATCATTTATTTCTTTGCCTCTGTGCTCCACAATTTGAGATTTGTTATAGAAAAAATCACATGTGGTTAAAGTGCACATTGTTCAGATTTTATTAAAGGCCTTTTTATACATTTTGGCTTCACCATGTAGAAATTACAGCTGTGTTTATACATAGTTCCCCCATTTCCGGGCACCATAATGTTTGGGACACATGGCTTCACAGGCATTTGTAATTGCTCAGGTGTGTTTAAATGCCTCCTTAATGCAGGTATAATAGAGCTCTCAGCACCTAGTCATTCCATCACCTTTGGAAACTTTTATTGCTGTTTATCAACATGAGGATAAAAGTTGTGCCGATGAAAGTCAAAGAAGCCATTATGAGACTAATACAACTGTTAGAGACTTACAGCCAAACCCTAGGCTAACCAAAATCAACTGTTTGGAACATCATTAAGAAGAAAGAGCACTGGCGAGCTTACTAATCGCAAAGGGACTGGCAGGCCAAGGAAGACCTCCACAGCTGAAAACAGAAGAACTATCTCTATAATAATAAAGAAAAACCTTCAAACACCCGTCCGACGGATCAGAAACACTCTTCGGGATTCAGTTGTGGATTTGCCAATGACCATTGTCCGCAGAAGACTTCATGAACTGAAACAGGCTACACTGCAATATGCAAACCACTGGATAGAAATAAAAATAGGATGGCCAGGTTACAGTTTACCAAGAAGTACTTAAAAGAGCGACCACTGTTCTGGAAAAAGGTCTTGTGGACAGATGAGACGAAGATTAACACATCAGAGTGATGGCAAGAGCAAAGTATGGAGGAGAGAAGGAACTGCCCAAGATCCAAAGCATACCACCTCATCTGTGAAACACGATGGTGGGGGTGTTATGGCCTGGGCATGTATGGCTGCTGATGGTACTGGCTCACTTATCCTCATTGATGATACAACTGCTGATGTAGTAGCATAATGAATTCTGACGTGTATAGACACATTCTATCTGCTCAAGTTCAAGCAAATGCCTCAAAACGCATTGGCTGGCTGTTCCTTCTACAGCAAGACAATGACCCCAAACATACTGCTAAAGCAACAAAGGAGTTTTTCAAAGCTAAAAAATCATCAATTCTTGACTTAGCACTCAATCACCCGATCTGAACCCAATTGAGCATGTCTTTTATATGCTGAAGGGAAAATTGAAGGGGACTAGCCCCCAAAATAAGTATGCTAAAGATGGCTGTAATACAGGCCTGGCAGAGCATCGCCAGAGACGACACTCAGCAACTGGTGGCACGGTAGCGCAGCGGTAGAGTTGCTGCCTCGATCCTAACTACGGTGCTGTCTGTACGGAGTTTGGATGTTCTCCCCGTGACCTGCGTGGGTTTTCTCCGAGATCTTCGATTTCCTCCCACACTCCAAAGACGTACAGGTTTGTAGGCTAATTGGCTTGGTGTAAATGTAAAGCTCACCCTGGTCTGTGTAGGATAGTGTTAATGTACAGGAGTTGCTGGGCGTTGCGCGGACTCGGTGGGCCGAAGGGC
This sequence comes from Leucoraja erinaceus, assembly GCF_028641065.1. Taxonomy (NCBI): domain Eukaryota; kingdom Metazoa; phylum Chordata; class Chondrichthyes; order Rajiformes; family Rajidae; genus Leucoraja; species Leucoraja erinaceus. The sequence goes on along the minus strand of NC_073381.1, from coordinate 70,776,259 downwards.
CTGTTTCCGCACTGTATCTCCAGCAACTGGTGATGTCCATGAATCGCAGACTTCAAGAAGTCATTGCATGCAAAGGATATACAACAAAATACGAAACAATGACTACTTTCATTTACATGACATTGCTGTGTCCCAAACATTGTGGTGCTCTGTAATTGGGGGAGACTATGCATAAACACTGCTGTAATTTCTACATAGTGAAACCAATATATATATATATATATATATATATATATATATAAATGGGCTTTATTAAAATCTGACAATGTGCACTTTAACCACATGTGATTTTTTTTTTTAATTACAAATCTCAAATTGTGGTATACAGAGGCAAATAAATAAATGATGGGTCTTTGTCCCAAACATTATGGAGGGCATTGTATTACGCTTACACTGCAGCGTTATGAATATTGACTTCTCTAACTTCAAGTAAGCCTTGCTTTCCCTGTCTCTCCATCCCTCCCTCTTCCCAGTTCTCTGACTGTCCCCTGATTACCTTGTATCTCTGTTTGCTTTGTTGTCAGCTTCCCTGAGCTAACAATCAATGTTTCTAGTTTCCTTGATCTGCATCTCTTTTGATCTTGTACACTTCCTTTTCTCTGTAACTCTCTCCCGCACGCTCTGTCTGAAAAAGAGTCTTGACCCGAAACGTCACCCATTTCTACTATCCAGAGATGCTGCCTGTCCCGCTGAGTTGCTCCAGTATTTTGTGTCTTATCTTTTGTGTTCTCAGGTTCTGAGAAATTTTGAACTCAAAACTGCTTTACTTGTGTGCTTCATTGCTATCTACCCAGTGCAGAAGAACACACAAGGAAAACATTGCATGTGTAGGCTAAAGGCTGCTGTGTGAAGAATTCTGGGCCTGCTTTCTAACAAAAATTGCAAAACACAAAAACTCAACCCTTTTTTATCATAGACCATTACTTTCCGGTATTTGCCGTGCCAAAATCTTGCTGACAGAATTATGATAATTGTACCAACCTTCAGCTGTAATTTTATAAAATTTCTTCCATATGCACTTTTTGTATATTTCTCCATAATTAATATGGTTTAAAACCAATATTCAATTATTTTCTAAGATCATGAAAAAAAAGTCGGTACAATTATGAACTTTGCAATAGGATGTAGTGTGGGACTGACATTTTTTATGTTCTAGCGACTAATTCTTTCTGATAAGGGCTTCCTCTGATGATCTAAGTACTGATGACCTTGATGAGACAAGAGTGTTCTTTCCTCATGTTAATGATGAGGAGCCTTGTGTTTTAGAGATGATTTTTGTTCAGCATGGATCCCATAATTACATTTTAATTTCACACACAAAAATTGTCAGTCCCATGTATTTTGAAGTACAATGGTTAATAACCTCAGTTTTGAGTGGAACACATTGTATTTTATCTGAAAAAAATAAAATTTCTTCCAGAATGACTCTTGGTTTATATCTATTGTACAATTCTTTGTAAATTTTATATTTCTAAATTTTCAAAATGTCTACATTTTGCTAGTTGTGGTTTTACTTAGAAGGTATTTGTGATGTACCTTTTTATTGCCATTTAGTGAAAAATTATACACCTCAAATCTTTTGGTAGAAGGGAATATTAATTGTGGAAATTGTGAGAGAAATATTTCAAGCATCGATTCCCATTCTTTTGTTATTTTTAGATATTTCCCATGAAATAATCAATCTGGGATTTTGGAATTGATTTTGATGTTTTCCAGTTTATTATAAGAATCAGAGGCTTCCACTAATTGGCTTAACCTATTGCATGAGTTATTTATATTCAATCCAAACAGTTATTGTATAGTAATTTAGGTAAGTGCTAAGAAGCACCTACAGATATGCTCTGCTCATTATCGATACTAGGATGATGAAATTTTTCTTCAAAAAACAGCATGTCCCAATGTATTTGTATTGAATAGATAATCTTCAATGTTGTGCAAAACTTCTTTGGATGTGGTCAAGTTTATGGTTTCTGCTTCAGGATAGGCTGCTCTCGTAATAGGCTGCTTAGTGTCTAGTATCAAGCCATCCGCTGTTAATTTTGTTAGTGTTACAGCTGGCAAACGTTATGTTGGGGCAGATTGTGTATATTGCTACAGGGCCCTTCTGTTTGTTTTCCACTATACTGAATTTTAGGATTGCTGACTTCTGACTGATCATACGAACAAGTGATTGACACATCAATTAGTCATTAAACACATTTAATAAAGGTTACACAAATACGTCATTGATTGTGATTTCTTGTGACTGCTGTTATGAGAATTCTGTTTAAAGATTGTTACTAAACTTTGAATATATCTTGTTTACTATATATTCCTAATATCTTTCTACTTTCTCTCTTGCTCGTTACTCATTTCTTTATTTCCTCTTGATATCTTGTCCTTTCCATTTTTGTTTACTTTATTTTCAAAGCAATTTTTAATTGGTTGGGCTTGGTTTGAATATACTTTTTATCGGTTATGCTTTCTGAATTGGGAGCAATGGAAATAATTTACCATTCCATGAATACTATGTGATCATCACCTGTTGGGTTTTTTTATAAACAGGCCTGGAATGTTTATATTTTAATCACTTCTTTTGTACCACATTTATATTTGTACTTTAAAAAGGGAAGGTTGGATAATTTTGAAAAATGTGGGGATATTGGTTTTATTTATCAAATATTAAAGACAGATTTCCAAATAAATGACTAAGTAAACTAGAGAACACTGGATACCATGGCACTCAGAATGAGCTATCAGATAAAGCTATAAATGACGTGATTTGTACAAATATCAGGAGAAATAATTTTCATAAATAAAAGCAGCAAATTCCAGAAATATTGATTAGGCAGCAACTATGGTAAAAGGGACAGTTAAAGATTCATTTTGATAACCTTCCAACAGAACTGGCAACATTGTGAAATTATATATTAAATTACAGAAAATGGATAGATAAAGCAATGAGTGTGTCTGAATGGGTGGATACAGATGAGACTGATTGATACAAATGGAAACTCAGCGTGTCAGTCTGCATCTGTAGATGCAAATGGACAGACAAAGTTATGGGTCACGATTGATGGGTGTTCTGCAAATCAGTCTCACAAACTATGATTAATTTTAATTTCTCTATTGTAAAGCAGCCTACATGGTGAGCACCAAATGTAATATACTAAATTGTAAGAAATGAATTGCTGCTTCACCTGGAATTAACATTTGGATCATTGATGTTGGAGAAGAGGTAAAAGGGCAGATATTGCATCTCCTGCAGTTGCATAGGTAGGTATTTTGAGAAGACGAATGGATGTTAGTAAAAATGAACGAGTGAACTAAGGAGGTCTGGAGAAAATGACCCATCTAAATGCTGAAATGTATGTCTGTTGGTGGCATAAACTTGACGGCAGTGGAAGTTAATGAGGATGTCTATTAAATGTGGAGACTAGTTTGATAATGAAATCCAATCTGGGGTCAAAGAATCAAACAGCATGGCAACAGGTCCTTCAGAACAACTTATAAATGCTGACCAAGATGCCCATCTAAGTCCTTGTGGCCCACCAAACATAACAGCCTGAAAGCTTTTAAAGAACTGTTTATTCCTACTTTCTATCAATACGAATCAATATGCTATCTCAAATCTAAGGATATAGAGATGTATTTTATTGAATGTCTTTCGAAAATCCAATTATATGTTAATTGGTTCTTCATTTAAACTACCATGGTATGGTAGTGTAATGGTATTTTTAGTGGAGTGATACAGTATTATGGTGTAACATTAGAATTGGAGTTTACACCTTGCACTTGAAGTGCAGTAAATGCAAAATTATCGACAATAAGGTGGGTAGTAGGAATAGAACGGCATGCAAGTTTCAAAGAAATATGTGCAGGTTTGGGACTCGTGAAATTCCCCTGAGAGATAGTATGGGTTTATTGGTCAAATGATCTCTGTTGTATCAAATGTATGAAATTGATTGCCATGATGTGAATGAAGTTTGACTTTTATTAAAATGGTTACAATGAAAAATTAGAATATAGGATGAAAATTGACATGATTAGATAAACCGAGGGGAAAACTTCCATTGGTCAAGATTTTACTCTGAGCATCATTGAGGGGGAAAGTATCTCAGCAGAAATGATGGCCAAACAATATACATTTTTTAAGCCATTGAGTGCCTTGTCTGCTTAGTTTCCCCAGCACTTTGTTCTGCTCAAGATTCCAGCGTCTTAAGGGCCTGTCCCACTTTCACAACCTAATTCACAACCTGTTTTACTCGTGGACATTTTTCATGATGCTCGAAAAACGTCCCAACCTGCTTGATGCTGCGAATACCCACGACTAGCATCACGGCCTGCTACGACCTTGTGACGACCATGCTGCGAGTATGAGTCAGGGGCAAACTCGGCAGAGGTCGTGAATTAGGTCGTGAAAGTGGGACAGGCCCTTTAATGTCCAGTTCTTTGTGTATCCATGGAACTGTAGACTTGAATGCCGTGTGAAGTTACATACATTCTGAATTTTTCTCTGAACTAATAGAACTTGTATCAATGACCCATTAATGTTTTACATTACATTTTAAGGAAAACTGTTGATGGCTGAAGCTAAATACTTTGTTTTGATGATGTAACCTTTAAGCAAGTTTTAATTTTCAAACGGGCAACTAAGTATTGTCTTGATAAAAGCGTATATTTGAGATAGTTAACCATAGATGCTGATTACTATTAGCAGCAGTTCAACCTGTTCTGTCATGATACAGCTGGCACTGTACAACAGGTTGTGGTGCAATGGCACTGGCTTCCATATGTCAGCACATCTGCCTATGTTCTGGTCAATCAACCATCCAAAAGGCCTCAAACACAGCAATGATCTTGCTTCCAGCAAGTTTTCAAGGAGAAAATAGTGCATTTATATTTGTCGGATTTATAATTTCATGATGAATACATTTCACAATTAAATTTAATAATTATTTAGTATTTCCTAATGACTTAAAAAAAAAATGAACATACGGGTACTGTATTATTATTTATCATGCTACTTTTTGTAGCTTAAATATATATTGTTCAGCATGGAAATAGATTTCTGGACTTGCCTCAGTAACACATCATTTGGTGCATTTCTCCCATCATCGTTTTGAATTCCGGCTTATTAACATCATAGTGCTGTACAGTGCTGGTCTGATGAAACAGGTGAGCTCCTACATGACTGCTTGGACCTATCAAGCAAAATATAGAGAAAATGCATGATGCTTACTTAGCCATCAAGTGGATTGAATTACTTCTGATGATAAATTATTGATCAGAAACACTGCCCAGTCTCTCCAGAGATGATGCCTGATGTACTAGATATTTCCTGCATCTTCCATTATTATTCCAGATTTAGCACACAACTTGGTCGGCATGGGCAAGTTGGGCTGAAGCTCATGTTTCCATGCTGTAAGATTCTGTGATTCTATAGCGACCTCTACCATCTGCAGTATTTTTCGCTATGGAGCTGTTGCATGTTTTTGGCATACGTAAAATGCATGTCCAGTTCACTTCAGATACAACTTTCCACAGGATGAGGGAAACATGAAAAATAAGACGTATACTATAGTATACATTATACTAAAGTACTGTAGCATTTTTTTTTAACATAGTAATTTTCATATTTGAACATTGAAGTGCTATCTAAACTTTGAAGCAAAGAGCAGCAGTACATGCTGAACCTCATTTATTTTTTATCATAGTTGAAAAGATGCAGCCTGTGCCATGTACAAAATCCAAAATATCAATTTACCAAGGCTTCATAGATTCTGCTGCGCATACCCGCAATCTCTACTATCTCGAATGAGAAAGATCCCCACCTTCTTGACCATCTGCCGCCAAACCATACATCATAGAAAAATAGGTTCAGGAGTAGGTCATTGAGCCCTTCGAGTCAGCAATGCCATTCAATATGATCATGGCTGATAATCTAAAATCAGTACCCCATTCCAGCTTTTCCCCTATATCCCTTGATTTCTTTAACACCTGAATCTAACTTTCTCTTGAAAACATCCAGTGAATTGGCCTCCACTGCCTTCTGTGGCAGAGAATTCCAGATTCACAACTCTGGGTGAAGAGGTTTTTCCTCATCTTAATCCTAAATGGCCTACTCCTTATTCTTAAACTGTGACCCCTGGTTCTGGACTCCCCCAATATCAGGAACATTTTTCCTGCATCTAACCTGTCCAATACTTTAAGAATTGTATATGTTTCTGTAAGAACGCTTCTCATCCTTCTAAATTCCAGTGAATACAAGCCCAGTCAACCCATTCTTTGAATCATATGTCAATCCCGCCATCCCGGGAATTAACCTGGTGAACCTATGCTGCACTCCCTCAATACCAATAATGTCCTTCCTCGAATTAGGAGACAAAAATTGCACACAATAGCCGGGCAGAGTCACAGGACCCCGCGCTGTCCATCAGCGCCGCCCGCGTTGGGAGCTCCGCAAACCGCAGCTCCATGATGTCGGTGCAGCAGGTCCAGCACTCCGGGCTCCAGACGGCGACCCGATGCTCTTTCATGCTCTTTCATGCTCTTTCTCTCCCCCCTCCCCCTTAATTAACCCCTTTGTCCTCCTATGTTGAGTTCTAAATTTCTCCCAGTCCTCCAGTTTACTGCTTCCTCTGACCAATTTATATGCCTTTTCCTTGGATTTAAAACCATCCTTGATTTCCCTCGTTAGTCACTGTTGAGCTGCCTTCCCCCAACAGTTTACCTATTTTTAATGTGGATTCGCTAAGGTCAGGGGAAATTGTTTGTGTCTTCCTTAGTGAACCAAAGTACTCGTTTTTGGTCATTTCTTTGTTCATCCAAATGCGGTCTTTTGTAAATCTTAATCTTCCATTTACATATCTCCCCCGCTGTCAACCCCCCTTTTAAGTCCTCCTCTGTTGATAAATTTCTCCCAGCCCCAGTCCATCCCAATAGCCAATTCCCCTTGTCCCTCATACCTGCAAAGTTTTTCTTTCTTTAAGTTCAGGACCCTAGCCTCTGAATTAACCGTGTCACTTTCCAACCCAATTCAGAATTCCACCATACTATGGACACCGTTGCCCAAGGGGCTTTGCACAACAAGATTGCTAACTAATCCTTCCTCATTACACAATACCCAGTCTAGGATGGCCCGTCCCCAGTCGATTCATCTACATATTGTTTTAAAAAACCCATCCCGTATACAATCTGGGAAATCCTCCTCAGTGCTGCTACCAATTTGTTAGGCGCAATCTATATGTAGATTAAAGTCACCGTGATAACTGCTGTATCTTTGCTACATGAATCCCTAATTTCCTGCTTGATGCTATCCCCAACCTCCCTACTGCTGTTTGTTGGTCTGTATACAACCATACACTATGCTTTCATTGTATCAATATCCAAGAATAATCCAAGGAAATGTAATCACCCTAACACCATTGTAGTTTGAAAATACGACTCGCTTCTACCTTCTCAAGGGCAATTAGGGATCGGCAATGTGTACAGGGCTTGCCAGCAACCTTTGTAAAACCCATTAGTTGAGTTAACACTTGCAATACTCAAATTAAGAAGTATGACTAATCCTTTGTTGTTTTGTTGTCTGAATGCAGAGAAAATTGAGCAGGATCAATTACTATTTCAGCACCAATGAGCAAACAGCAATTTAGATATTTTTCAGTGGGTGAAGGCACAAACATCTTGTACATTATTCACTCATTTTTCCAGAAGATTTTGCCTAGTTAGTTTTTCCAGTTGTTTTGGATCTCCAAAAATGTACCTTTTTTTGTAAGCCTGCATTAAATTGTATTACTTTTAAATACAAGTTTAAATTTGGTTGCAGTTTTCACAAAAAGTGAATGGTTTAGAATTTGGGGACACTTGAATAAGTGTCATGTTACTTTTTTAAAGTTATACATTTTGTCATTATTAAAATAGTTTGTCTCTTAAACTGACATTTTAATCAAATTTGTTTTGTGCTGTACGCTAGTATTATACACTATAATACAAATTGGTGCTTTACTATATGTTTTGCTTCTCTGCCCAACAGAGCACCACGTTTTAGGGGTTTCCAGCAACAGGACAGTCAGGAACTACTTCACTATTTACTGGATGCCATGCAGATTGAAGAAACTAAGGTAATTATTTTCAAGACTACTATGAACACTTCTTTAAAAGAGGGAAATCAAATCCAGTTTAAAAAAAAATCATCAACATATTATTGATGCAGGCAACTCACTCGTGACGTGGGATAGCTGTATTCCAAGAAAGCTGTCTACATCCCAGATTTTTTGCGAAGTGTTTTATGAATTTCCAATAAGCTAATTTCCCTTACCTGAACTGGCATAACATGGATAGACACAAAATGCTGGAGTAACTTAGTGGGGCAGGCAGCATCTCTGGAGAAAAGGAATAGGTGACGTGTCGAGTTGAAACCTTTCTTCAGTCTGTGGGTATCACATAATTCCGTATTGTTAAAGTATTTGTTTGATGTGTTGCCCAGTTAAAACCAGAATTAATTATCTATTGTCTAAAATTGTGGGGATAATATTTTGTAACTAATTAGTCCTTTTAGATTAATTGCCTAGATCTAGTGGTATAATAACATTGAAACCATCTCAGCCTCTGCCATCATTACACCATGGAACTAACGGCAACTTTAAGATTAGCTTGATTTATGATCGAAAATCAAAGTTGGTATGTAATTCAGCACATGTCTGCAAACTACATGGCTTGTAGCCTACTCCAACAAAATCAAGAGAAGTAATGTGAATTGATTTGAACATATGCTATTGGCAAACTAGTTCCACTGTAAAAACCCATCTACACTAACGATAATTTAGAGTAGTCAATTAAATTAAAAGCACCTGGAGGAAAATCTATGTAGTCACAGGAAAAGTGTGCAAAGTTCACACGAAGGTCCCTGGAGCTGTGAGGCAGCAGCTTCACCTTCATGCTCGCTCTGCACCAGCAGAGACAACGTTATCATCATGATGCTACCCACTGTAGATATAGTTTGAGAGCTTATTGAAGGTCTGCAACAATGATAATTGCATCACTGCTGACTGCAAATATTGAGCTTATGGTCTTGATGTACATTGATTTTCTTGCTGATGGTTGAAATAGCAGTTAATATTTTTACATCAATGGTGTGGCTACTGATTGTCAGTTACCAAAATGATTTCTTACAATGTCACATAAATATAAAGTTATAACACCTTAGATTCATTCAACTGTTGCACAATTTGTATTTAATTATCTCAATTTCCTCTCAATAAATCAAATCTGCTAATAGAGAAAGTTGAACCTGAGCAAATGACCAAACTGGCATTATGAGAAGGGAATAAGATGACATTTTATTAGGAAAGGACAACATTTTAATATGATTTGTATGTATTAACATGCATTTAAGATAAATTTCAATAGTTTGCTTCATAAACTGATATGAAGCTAGAGAATTTGTTAGAGAATGATATAGAAGTTATAAATATTTCAATTTACTAGTTTTGCTTAACATGAGCTTAAGATGAAAAGTGGATTCAGTAAGCAGGCCAAAGCCTATTTGATCAGACTTGGATGTTCTTGTACTGAATGATTTATAATGAGTGATGCAGTTCACAAAAAAGATCATGCTAAGACACTGAAAACCACTTCTATTCCTCTCATGATTTTATACACCTCTCTAAGATCACACCTCATCCTCCTGTGCTCCAAGGAACAGAATCCCAGCTAACCCTTTGGCTCAGACTCTCTAGTATGGCAACATCCTCGTAAATCTTCTCTGTACCCATCCCAGCTTAACAACATTTGGAGTGAAAGTACCTTACTTTCAAAACATTTAAAAATAGCTAGTTTGGACAGCTATAACATTTTTAAAGCATTTGCTTCCTATTTTGTTCTAGGCTCTTTTTATATTTGGCAAATGATGCAGGGAATCGGTTTTGAAAAAGAATATCGCAGTAGGTTGTTTCCCTTAATTTGTCCATAGTGAAAGTTTTCAATAGCAAATGTTGTCTGGAAAAATGCCAGGAAATTTACTTTTTTATTTTGGCGAGAGAAAAATGAAATGGAGTTTTTGTAATTCTCGATTCTCCTTTATTGGCCAACGTACTGATACCACACAACGACCTTCAAGCAGTTCTTCTACCTTCTGTCTTAGTATAGAAGTAGCATTGGGATATTTGAATGGATGAGATCCATGTGAGAGAAGTAAGATTTACAAAATCTGAAGTCCTTTGCAGTACAATATCAATTAAATATCAATATATAACTTTATACTTCAATTATAATTGTTTACTCAAATTGTTTACTTTTGTGCTCATCAATAATGGAATGACACCTAGGATTGCTCAAAGTTTTTTAAAATCTCACAATGCTCTATAATTTCAATTTGAACTGAAAATTATTGTGGCTGCCATATATCCTTCAGCAGAGCAGTGAGAGAGATGACTTGCAGGGAAAAAAGACATGATTTGAAGGACTTTAGACGGTGTGACAAAATTAGACTGGCAGGTCTATGGATCTATTCAAAGTACACAGCAGTGACAGTTGTGCCAGTCAGAACCGCGGGTACCCGAGTAGCACAGCATTGTCTGTCCTGGGAACACCACAGCTGTTAATCGAGTTATTGTTGTGGAGTGTCACAACCATGTGGTGTTGAGAGAGGGAGAGAGCCTGCAGCGACGTGCCTGCCACCAGAATCCTTTAGCAGGATTACCACCACGAACATTCTCTTGTTCAGGCTGTTTAGAAAACCCCACGAAGGATATGTTGTACCGTGCATGAATTATCCCTGCTAGTGAGCTTAAGAAAACCCTTCAAACTTGATGACTGTGTTTGTCTCCTAAGAAACACAGTTTTAGTACTTGCCTTTTACAGTCAAAACTCTAAATTTCTGAGCTGTGTGCTCCCATTTCTGTGTGGAAACATAAATGCAATTTGACTGCGTTTTGGAGAAAGGTCAGGCAACTTAAAGATGATGGAGGGAATGACAGTCGACAAGTCCTGCAGGGCATTTTTTACCAATATTATTTGTAATAGATTATTTAATACAGTGGCTTGGAAGTAGTTGATGCCTGCTGTTAATTAATTACTGTCTTTCACCACTGTCACTAGCACGTTGACCATGCAGGGATGATGTCTTTGTTTGACCTAAATAAATGGTTCAGTGCTCAATTTTTAACAAAAGGGGCTGTTGGTAGGCCTAAACCTATTTGGGGTATTCAGCTGAGCAATTATGTATGACTATGTTGTTGGTTATAGGATGAAAAGGGCAAATGCAGAACAGAGTTGTTGACCAGGTCATATTTGCAAATTGGTATGTATGTATGTATCACAAGTAAGGTCAAATTTAGCTTTAATTGTATCCTGCATAAATTTATATTTAGGAGTATTAATAGACTATTTATATTTGGGGACATACTTCAATTTAAAGTGATTGTAGGACAATGCTATGAATCTAGCTATGTTGTTTCTTTTCTTCTAATAAAGTTTCAGGTAATTTTTCACTTGTCATCTTTTCACGTTGAAAATGAGAGTAGGCAGTTAGTATCTAAGAATCTGTTAATCATCTTAATCCTTGCAGTGAGAAACTAGGCAGCCATAGTTCTCTGATGCTGGAAATTCCAAAGATTTAAATCCCTTGAGTGAAAGATTCTTCCTCTTAACCTTAGCTATTATATCTCCTTGTAAACCTACCCTGGCAAACATTACAGACACCGACCACACTTAAAACAAGCACGCCTCATAAATCTCCCTTAAAATTTCTGTATCACATTGAATCATCACAGAATGTACTAGGTGCCTGCAAAGCACTGCCAGTGAAGGTGGTTGAAGCAGATATGATAGCAAAGTTTAAGAGTATTTAGGCAGACATATGAATAAACAGGGAATAGAGGGTTACAGACCATGTGCACGCAGATGGGATTTGTTAGATTGGCAGTATGGTTGGTGCAAACATGAAGGGCCGAAGGGCCTACGTATTCTTCTATATTCTCACCTGCAATTCATCTCTTTTATCTCTTTGGATCAAATTTCTAACTATGTCCAGAGGAAGATCTGAGGTTTTTGAAGAAGTAACCAGTAAGGTTGACGAGGGCAAGGCCTAAAAGTTGTCTATATGGTCCCGAGGAAGGATGTGTTAGCCCTGGAGAGGGTCCAGAGGAGGTTTACAAGAATGATCCCAAGAAAGAGTATGTTAACCAATGATGAGCGTTTGATGGCACTGGGCTTATACTCACTGGAGTTTAGAAGTATGAGGGGGGACCTCATTGAAACATACAGAATAGTGAAAGGCTTGGATAGAGTGGATGTGGAGAGGACGTTTCCACTAGTGGGAGAGTCTGGGACAAGAGGTCATTGGCTCAGAATAAAAGGACATTCTTTTAGGAAGGAGATGAGGAGACATTTCTTTAGTCAGAGGTGGTGAATCTGTGGAATTCTTTGCTACTGAAGGCTGTAGAGACTTTAGTGGATATTTTTAAGATAGAGAGATAAATAGATTTTTGATTAGTACAGGTATTAGAGATTACGGGGAGAAGGCAGGAGATTAGGGTTCGGAGTGAGAGATGGATCAGCCATGATCCGTTTAGGAGATTGAGAGGGGATCTTATAGAAACTTACAAAATTCTTAAGGGGTTGGACAGGCTAGATGCAGGAAGATTGTTTCCGATGTTGGGGAAGTCCAGGACAAGGGGTCACAGCTTAAGGATAAGGGGGAAATCCTTTAAAACCGAGATGAGGAGAACTTTTTTCACACAGAGAGTGGTGAATCTCTGGAACTCTCTGCCACAGAGGGTAGTTGAGGCCAGTTCATTGGCTATATTTAAGAGGGAGTTAGATGTGGCCCTTGTGGCCCAGGGGATCAGAGGGTATGGAGAAAAGGCAGGTACGGGATACTGAGTTGGATGATCAGCCATGATCATATTAAATGGCGGTGCAGGCTCGAAGGGCCGAATGGCCTACTCCTGCACCTAATTTCTATGTTTCTATGTTTCTATGATTGAATGGCGGAATGGACTTGAAGGACCGAATGGCCTAATTCTACTCCTATCACTTACGACCTTATGGCTTCAGCAAGGTATTTTATAAGGTTCGGCATGGTAGACTACTCTCGAAGGTTAGGTTGCATGACCTTTCCCACGTTCCCTCATCTTCATGTCTTTCTCCACAGTAAAAACAGGAGAAATATTCATTGAGGACGTTGCCCATCTCCCATGGCTCATAGTTAGATGATCACATGAGCCACTACATAGATGGCCACATTTGTTTGAGGAACCCTATTCTTTCTCTAGTTACTCTTTCCCCCTTAATATATTTATAAAATCTCCTTGGATTCTCTTCAATCTTATCTGCCAGAGCAGTCTCATGCTCCCTTTTTGCCCTCCTGATTTCCTTCTTATGAAAGCACCTCAAACTCCTATATTCCTCTAAGAATGCACTAAATTCCTCCTAACTATGCCACCCACTTATTCTTAACCAGAGCCTCAACTTTTGCATGTTCCTGTCTAATACCATCAAAGTTGCCCTTGCACCAATTTAGGACTTGAACTTGTGGACCAGCCCTGTCCTTACCATAACTATTTTAAAGCAAATAGACCTGTGGTCATTGGTCCCAAAAAGCTCACCCACAGACACTTCAGTAACTTTCCCTGCCCAATTCCCTGAGAGTAGGTTAAGCTTTGCCCTCTTCTACATATTGTCTGAAGAAACATTCCTGAAAGCACAATAAATGTTACCTCAACCAAGCACTTGGCGCTAGCAGTGCCCATCTATATTGGGCAAGTTGAAAACTCCCTCTGTAACAACTATATTAGTCTTGCAGCTGGCTTAAATTTCCCACCATATTTGTTCCTCTAATCACTGTTGACTCTTTGGAGGCCTGCAGTAAAATCCCAACAAGATGATTATCCCTTTTTTTAAATTTCTCAGCTTTTTTATTTCTATGGCTTCACTTAAGCAATACCATCTCAAACTACTGCTGCAATGTTCTCGTAAACAGCATAACTTTCCCTCCTCTTTTACAACCACCTCTAACTCACCAGTAGCACCTGTGGGCTAGAACACTAAGCAGCCAGTCCTGCCCCCTCTGAGCCATATTTCTGCAATGGCTACAACGTCCCTGTACCACATACCTATCCATGCCCTGAGTTAGTTCATCCACTTTACTGTTGGGCCTCTAGTATTGAAATAATGCAATATAATCTAACAGTCTTTCCAGGCTCCCTGCTGTGCTCTTGCCAATCCTGTCGACTGAACTCGTCGTCATTAATTCTGTACTAACTTTCAGCCTCACATTGGATTCTGTCCCCCTACCCAATCTAATTTAAACTGTCCTTAGTAGCACTGGCAAACCTGTCTGCCAGGATATTGGATCCCTCCCCAATTCGGATGCAATCTTTTGTACACGTCACCTCTGTCCCAGAAGAAATCCCAATGGTCCAGCAATCTGAATCCCTGCCTCCTGCACCAACTTCTCAGCCACACATTCATCTATTCTATTTTCCCGTTCCTACCCTCACTTCCACGTGGCACACGGTGTAATCTGGAGCTTTTACCATTGAAGACTTGCTCTTTAACCTATTGTTTAACTCCCTATAATCACTCTGCAGGACTTCATTACTTTTACCACCTCCCTCATTTGTACCAGTGTGTGCGGCGACTTCTTCTGGCTGCTCACTTCCCTCTTGGGAATGTTCTGCAGCTGTTCCAAGATATCTAGGATCATGACACCAGAGAAGCAACACACCATCCTGGAGTCCTATTTGCGACTACAGAATCTCCTGTCTGTCCCCCAATCAATGAGTCTTTTATCACTCTGACTTTACCCTTCTCCGCTGCACCTTGCAGCCTGGCCTGTTGCCAGAGACCTGACTGTTGCTTCTGCTTTCCATTAACGGATTCTCTTTTCCAACATCCAAAAGGGTATACTTGTTTTCAAGGCAAATGGCCACAGGGTTCCTGCTTCTCTACCTACTCCCTTTCCAGGTGATCACCCATCTATTTTCCACCCTTACCCTTTGGTGTTATCGCTATAACTCCTATCTATGAAGTCCCGAGTCTCTCGGACAATCAGGAGGTCGTCCAGTTGTAGATCCAGTTCTCTCATGTGGACGTACTTCCAATAGGTGTAATACTCAGGAATGCTGGAAGTTTTCCTGACCTCTCATCCTGCAGGAGGAGTATATCAATATCCTAACTCCTATCCTGACTGCACTGAATAGACTGAAGAAAAAAAGTTTCAAAAAAAGACCTGATGGGCCTGTCCCACTTCGGCGACTTTTCATGCGACTGCAGGAGACTGCAGACATCACATGGTCACCACATGTTCGCGGGTGGTTACTGGGGAGTCACCTTCGTGATCGTGAGGAGTTCCCGCATTCTGAGTCGCGGCCTCATTATGGTCGCTGCAAATTTTTCAACCTGTTGAAAAATTAGCACCAACCAAAATGAAGCCGCCATGGTGAGTAGCGAGAATTCTCGTACCCTAGATTTTGCCAGGAGGTCCTAGTGGGTTGCCAGGAGGGTTCTTGTAGGTTGCAGCCAGTGCTGACCATGGTGAATTTCATTGGCTCATTGGGGGAAAAAAACGTAAGCAGTAGTTTTTAGAACCAAGGATAACCGACCAGTAATGTTAAATGTCCGCCGAACTTCACAGGGTTGTGGGGGTAGGGGTGTGGGTGGTAGGGGGGAAGTGTGGGGGAGGGGTGGGAGAGGGGGGGCAGGTGTCTGTGGAACACAGTCCGCCCCCCGCCCACGGAACACAGCCCACACTCCACTGCTTCAGCTTTATTCTGAGTGGCTCCTGGACGTGCTCACGGCCTCAGCCCCGCCTCCGAGCCTTTATTCTCCAGCGACTGCCAGTAGGGGCTTCACCTTCATGGTGAATGACAGGCAAGAAGACCAATCTGCTGATCTCACGATGTTTTAAACTCTGATCTTGGATGTCGATGTGTATGTGTGTGTGTGTGTGTGTGTGTGTTGTTCATCTGTGATTCACATCTCCTCGAAAAGACGACGCGCTAACGGTGAGATTTTAACATATTCCGATCGAGATTGACGCCATGATGTCACAAATCGCCTCATCTGAAATGTTGATGCGTTATTTTATGAGTTATTTATGAAGAATTTCAAATAACTTGGTAAATAAATAGAGATGGTCTCGCTGATGATGTCACAATGGCTCTGCCTTCCTGCCTCTCCTCACGTTGTCACAATGGATCTGCCTGCTCGCGCTGCGAGTGATGTCACCCCTGTTCTGTCTTCTGTACTCTTGGCTTCTTACATTTCTCTTCTTTAAATTTGTCACTTAGCGTTTTTAAACTGCTGCTCGGGTCGTGCTGTGCGCTCCGCTGGGCTCCTTGAAGTTCTAGAACATTGCGGATGCAGCCGTTATCTCCGCGCGGGAGAGGGTGCGGGATAGCGTGATGGGAAGTTGATCGTGGTGGACATTACTCCGTCTGGGGGAGGCCGTCTATGGAGACCAGCGATTCTTCTGTCGATCGCAGGGACTCGGGGAATCGTGACACCTTTTCCTCGCTGGTGATCCCGATCACACCTGGCCATTACGGGGGCCGACCTCCTCTCCGCCTCCCCCGCCTGATCGTCACGCGGGTGGGTGGGCTTCCCCTCGCGGGAGCCACGATCGGCCGCCCCTCCGCTGCTTTTGACAGTCCTCAGATCGCTCCGGGCTTCGCTCGGGTCCACGTCGGCCGCAGCCTGGCTCGGGCTCAGTGCCTGGTGGGTAGTCTGCTGCTCTACAACCTGGGTAGGTGTTGTCTCCACCCACTCCCCCTCCTTCTCTACCCACTCCCCCTACCTCTCTACACATCTCTGAAGAGAAGGAAAGGGTGGAGACCTTTCTTCAGACTGAAGAAGTTGAGTTACACCAGCTTTTCGTGTCCATCTTTGGTTTAAACCAACATCTGCAGTTCCTTCTTACACATTTTGTGCGCTGTGTTCTGTAGTATTGAATCTGTAATTATTTGGCATGATCAATGAAATAGACTAGTAGAAACTTGGAGGATATTGTTTTTCAGAGAAGCCAACCGAACAATTGTTGGAGAAAATGTTTTACAATAAAGTTTACAGAAGCATAATGAGCACTTGGTTGATTACATTACTTTGTTTTGATGAGTGTTGAGAATGGAATGAGTACACAGTTATTTTTTAAGTTTGTTCAATCAGGAACTGGAACACCTCCAGGCAAGGCCAGCAGAATAATCAAGGACGAGTTGCATCCTGGTCACTCGCTCTTCTCCCGACTCCCATCTGGCAAGAGGTATTGAAGTGTGAAAATACACACCTCTAGATTCACGGACAATTTCTTCCCAGCTGTTATCAGACAACTAAACCATCCTACCACAACTAGAGAGCAGTCTTGAACAACTATCTAATCCAGAAAATGCTTGAAAAGCACAACAGGTCAAGCGGCGTACGTGAAAAGAGAAATTGTCAATGGTACAGATTAGTGACCTGTTGTCAGAAGTGGGAAGGAGAGTTACAGTTTTCAGTAGCAGAGAAATTGTGAGGGATGTGTTGAAAAGAAAGAACATAATGCTCTGGAGGGTGGCATGGTGGTGCAGCGGTAGAGTTGCTGCCTTGCAGAGCTGGAGACCTGAATTTGATCTCGACTACCAGTGCTGTCTTTACGGAGTTTGTACGTTCTCCCTGTGACCTCGTGGGTTTTCTTCGAGATCTCTGGTTTCCTCCCACACACCAAAGGTTTGTAGGTCAATTGGCTTGGGTTTGTATACTTGGTATAAGTATAAATTGTCCCAAGTGTGTGTAGGCTTGTGCTAATGTGCAGGGATAGCTGGTCGGTGTGGACTCGGTGGGCTAAACGGCCTGTTTCCGCACTGTTTCTCTACTTCATTGGAGACCCTCAGACTATCTTTGATCGGACTACACTGGCTTTATCTTGTACTAAAGGTTATTCACGTTATTCCTTTTATCATGTAGCTGTACATTGTGAATGGCAATCATATATTGTCTTTCCGCTGACTGGTTAGCATGCAACAAAAGCTTTACACTGTACCTCGATACACTTGACAATAAACTAAAACTAATCAAACTACTTTCAGGTACTTTTGACATTGCAGAAAAGAATCACTTGTACAATATTGTATCCAATAGAAACAATTTGTGACCATGTACTTGTATTCAGATTCAGATCAGATTCAATTTTAATTGTCATTGTCAGTGTACAGTACAGAGACAATGAAATGTATTCAATAGAAACAATTTGTAAGCATATACTTTTTTCCCTAATGCAGCGCATACAGAGTGCCATCTTAAAAGCCTTCAACAGCCCAACAGTTAAAACTGCTGATGAAGAAACCAAACAAAAAGTAAAAGGTAGAGATTTTGTATAGTTCAAGGGCGCCATCTACTGTATTTATGGTAATTTAAACCTGATAAACCCTTTTCAGTTGAAATAACACAGAAACCTGCGTATGGCAAAGACTGGCTCGGTTCTGTTTTAAAATCATAATTATTAGCCTTTAGGTATTTGAACCAATAATGTGCATGAATATTTTTATAAACCATAGTTGTTTTCAATTTATAACCTCTAGAACTTATTGTCAAACTTTGAAATCATCAACTTGAAAACATTTGTTTAAGGGGAAACGTCAGATAAATTTAACAGAATATAATGCCATTGCAGTATACGGAAGAGAAGGTGTGAAGATGAATTTTATCAACCAAATTTTTGTTGGAGAGTTGATCAGTACTGTCATGTGTGAAGAATGCTTGCATGTGAGTATTTAGTTAGTTGTATAGTGTTCCAATGTAAAATAATATAATTTTGCTTTAGTTTCGTATTTGTATTCACTCATGATTAAATGTAGCACCTAAGTAAATGTAAAATGTGGGAAATATAGAATTGTTTGGTAAATATCTATTATTAAAACTTGTGTCGTAATTTTATCATGGGTAGAAGTAAATACTTTTGCAGTCTTTTGTTCTTTATTGTAGTTGCAATGCATATGATGGAATTTATGGCTTTGGGGCAAAGTTTGCAAACGATATGAAGATGTGGAGAGGCAGGTAGTGTAGAGGAAGCAGGGAGTCTGCAGAAGGACTTGAGGAGGAATGTGCTGCCATTGGAGATGGCCCAGGGGAGCTATATGAGAGAGATCCCAGGAATGATTGGGTTAACATACGATGAGCATTTGACAGCACAGGGTGTGTAATCGCTGGAGTTTGGAAGGATGAAGGGGTGAAGATTGTTCTCCATTCATATTTTTATATCTCTTTATTTCCCTTGGAGAATGGCACAATGGGGAGAATGGTGAATATGTGGAATTCATTGCCACAGGTGGCTGTGGAGGTCAAGTCGTTGGGTATTTTTAAAGCAGAGATTGACCGATACCTGATTGGTGTCAAAGGTTACTGGGAGAAGGTAGGAGAATGGGGTTGCGAAGGAAAGATAGATAATGCATGATTGAATGGCAGAGTACACTCAATGAACCAAATGGCCTAATTCTGTTCAGGATTAGAAGAATTTTGTAGTATATGGCAACAGTATAGCAACTAGGGTTGCAACTTACAGCTATGAAGCATCTGCAGCATGATAAAATTATATTTTGAGTTTGGGCGACACTTTGAACAATTCTGTAGTATGTTCAATGGTAAAAGCTGGCACATATTGTACATATTGAGTCCCTCATACTTGTAAAGCAAACGACATCATCAATTCTATATTTTACATTGTGCATAGGATTTCCTTTGATCAACAAGGTTATTTTCGGGTAAATCTGTAATAATTACACTGTTAAAGAGTTCAGTAGCCATATGTAACTGTCCTTAGTTATTTCACTAAAAAAAGTATTCGACTAAACCTGGGGGGGGGAAATTGAATTTCCTGTACAGTGATAATATGTTATACACAATTTTAAAGGGCCTGTCCCACTTGGGCGACCTAATCCGCGAGTTCTGGTGAGTTTGCCCTCAACTCGTACTCACAGCATGGTCGACACGAGGTCGTAGGTCTTCCTAACTCTCCTTAAAGCTCGAGAGTGGTCTCCGTGTACTCGAGGCCTCAGCTAGGTCGCGGTGTTTTTTTCAATATTGTAGTGGCCTGGTCAAGGTCAGGAAAAGACCGGACGCCAGGCGGATTCAAAAGAAGCTTTTTAATTCAAACAGTTCAAGAACACACACCGACACTCTTATCTCTACCCCTCGGGAGTCGACCGGTAAACCCCGTGGCAGACCTACGCCCCTGTCCCTCAATCGTCGAGGGGGATGATCCAAGGAGTGGCCTACCCCCCAGGGACCGCCACAATATGTTAAAAAATGCCTGCGAGTATAAAAAGGTCGCCATGGATAAAATCAATACTTTTTTTACTTGTAGGTTTAGTCGTAGTAGGTCGGCATGTTAGTCTACAACAACAACAATCAGTTTTATTCGTCACATTGCACATAAAGTGCAAGTGAAATGAATTTGTCAGCAGCGGTACAATAATAAAGAACACACAATATACAATAAAAATGTAACACAAACATCCACCACAGCATTCATCACTGTGGTGGAAGGCACAAAATTTGGCCAGTCCTCCTCCATTTCCCCCCGTGGTCATGTCCAGAGTCAGTCCAGGATCGGCTCTTCCCACCGGAGACCGCGGCTTTAGGTTGGTGTACGCCGCAGGCCGGTGGTCGAAGATTTAAAGTTCCCGCCGCAGCCAGAAGCACCGCAGACTGCAGGGCCGGCGGTCGACGCTCCCCTCCAGGGGTGATGGTAAGTCCACGCCGGGTCCGCAGTAGAAGTTGGCCGCGGGCCGGCATTCGGAGCTCCTTCTTCCCCTCGGGTCCCCCACGAGGGATCCCGGGCTGTAGATGCCGCGCCAGCTGAAACTCTGCAGACCGCGCTGCCGGCTGCCGCGGGCCAGCAAAACGGAGCGCTCCCCTCCCGCTCCACGCCGAGAGTCCGCACTGTGCACGCCGCTGAAGCCCCGGCGCGTCTCCAGGAAAAGCCGCCCGATCCTCGCTGTTAGGCCACGGGGGAGGCGACCTGGAAAAAGTCGCCTCTCCATGGAGGTGGCGACCAAATAGTTTCCCCCTTACCCCCCACACCACCCCCCACACAAGACACACAAAGAAACACAAAAAACATTTAGTCGTAGGTAATCGAGGGTAGTCGAAGGTAGTCGTAGATAGTCTTCATCATAGTCGAAGGGAGGTCGAAGGAGATCGAAGGCGGTCGTCTTCACTCTCCACTATTCGGTGTCCAATTTTCCCGAAGTTAGTCGTAGCTAGTTGAAGTTGGTCTTCAACATAGTCGAAGGAGGTCTTCAACATGTCATTTTTTAAAACTCTTCTAAACTCGCAAATTAGGTCGCCCAAGTGGGACAGCCCCTTAATTCTTCAAATAAGGACTACACTACAATGTAGCCTAATTTTAGGCATTTGTTTCATATAGAGTTTATATATGATTTGTCCCGTGTTGTGAACTGTAATATTTTTTATATAGTTCTATTATCTTTTATTTACAAACTTTTAAATATTTTAGATTTCATCTGTTAAAGAGCCATTTATCGATCTTTCTCTTCCCATTGTTGAAGAAAGGGTAAGAAAACTTTTTGTTTTTGTGTGCAAAGTAAATGAAGCATTTATCATCTTTAGGCTTTTTAGATCTTCTCGAGCATTGTTTGCAGTTTCTTTACTCGGTAGCTACCACTTTTTGGGGTTTGGCACCATAATGAGCCTTATTCCCTGCTTGTGGTAAATCTAGGCTACCAATTTAAATTGTGTGTTTATATACAAAGTATGTGTTCACTTCTCTTGTAATCCCTATTTGGTGCTGATCTGTTATCTATTTTCCATTTCATTTTGGTATTTACCTAATAAGTTAATAATATAACTATTACAAGCATAACATGATAATTGATCAGATTTGTTGAACTTACTACAAAATTCATGCTGATGGCTCATTATAATGATTTCATTTCCCAGTTTATGCTAACCACACTTAGTAAGGCAGTCCATAAAATGCAGGCACCTTGTGCATTTTCCTTGTGGGTGTTCATGGAGCATGTACTCTTTGACTTTTGCACATTCTCCGCATTGTGCCATATTCCAAGGGAAACACTGATTAATGTACTGTTAGTTGAATCCTTGAAGCTAAGCAAGCTCCTTCAACAGTTCAGCAACCACTTTCTGGGTTTTTCAATACTTTAAATTTTCAGAAAAAATTAAATCTTTATTCTAAACATCCATTTAATAATAGCTAATAGTCTTTTTAAATAAAGAAAAAAAAGAACAGAAAATGCTGCAAATAATCAGTAGATCTGATCATCTTGCTTCTGGAATCTTATGTCCTTGCTGTCGGAAGCTGCCGGACTACTTTAACTTAGTGGTTGTTCTTTGGTTAGGTTTGGCAGCCTTATAGAAACATAGAAAATAGGTGCAGGAATAGGCCATTCAGCCCTTCGAGGTGCAGGAATAGGCCATTCAGCCCTTCAATATGATCATAGCTGATCATCCAAAATCGGTACCCAGTTCCTGCTTTTTCCCCATATCCCTTGATTCCTTTAGCCCAAAAAGCTAAATCTAACTCTCTCTTGAAAGCATCCAGTGAATTGGCCACTGCCTTCTGTGGTAGAATTGGCCTCCACTGCCTTCTGTGGTAGAGAATTTCACAGATTCACAACTCTGGGTGACATTTTTTCTCCTCATCTATCTGTACATAACTAAAACTCTGATCTTGTTATCTTTCGGTTTGGCGGTCATTCTATTTGCGCAAAAACGGTTTGTGATAGCGCTATGATTTTTCACCAGTTAACTCACCATTCTACTATGCTACGATTGCACTGAGTTTCGTTCAGATTGATTGAATGGCGTAAAAGTTAGCGAGATTTTAAAATCTTAAAAAACACGCGTGCGCAGATCGATCTCTTCTCCCTTCCAGTGTCACGCGGATTAGTCTCTTCCCCTGTCACTCCCGGGATGGTCCGCCCCTTCCTGCGCCATCGTGTCTTTAGTGGAGCTGAGGATGGTCGGCAGAGATTTCCAACCGGACTTTCGGAGGGACCCGAAGCAGCCCTGCCCCAAGCAGCAGCCCAGAGTCGGAGACCCAGCCCAGCCCGAAGTCGGAGATGTCGCCAAACGGAAAGCGGAGACTCTGATCCCGGCAGAGGAGAACGACCAGCAACCGTCGCACCGCCAATTCCAGTCACTACCCCTCTGGTCCCCCTCGCTGGCTCCTACCCCCTCCCAGTGATGCTCCCCTTTCCTCCGAGCTCACTTCCCCCGCCCACACAGCCCTCTCCCCCCACACACACCCCTCCTCCCCACAAGCCCCCTCTCCCCCTCCCCCCCCCCAACCCCCCCCCCCACAAAATCCCCCCCGCACACCCCCCCCCGCTCACACAACCCCCCCCCCCCACACACACCACACCCCCCCCCAACTCCTCCGCCCGCACCCCCCTCCCCACAACCCCCCCTCCCCACAACCCCCCACCCACAATCCCCTCCCCACACACCACCCCCCTCTCCCACACACCCCCCCCACACACACAATCCCTCCTCCCCCCCCCACCCCCCCCGCTCCCACACCCCCTTCCCACCACACCCTCCCCACCCCCACGCTCCCCCCTCCACACCCACCCACCCTCCCCCCCCTTTATACACCTCCCCGTCCACACTCCCCCTGCTCCCCTCCCACCGCAATTCTCTGTTCTTTGTTGCTTCCTCTCTACAGTTGCAATCTGAATGGCTGAATTCTCCATTATTTTTTGTTTTTATTTCAGAAATCTAGCATCTGCAATATTTAACTTTTAATTAACATTAGATTTTTTAATGGCAACTTAATATTACAAAGTGAATACATAATGATAGCTGGATTGGAAACAGAATATGTTGGAAACACTCAGCAGGTCAGGCAGATAGACTTTAGGGCCTGTCCCACTTGGGACGTCACTTCCACGACAGGCCAGTAGTGACGGTCGAACGACGGTCCCGCAAGAGTTGCGCACGTCATCATGCGTCCGCACAGCCGTCTGGAGCACGTGACGTCATTTGAAGATGGACACAAAATGCAGGAGTAACTCAGCGGGACTGACAGCATCTCTGGAGAGAAGGAATGGATGATGTTTCGGGGCGAGACTCTTCTTCAGTCTGAAAGAAGGGTTCTTGACCCAATACGTCATCCATTCCTTCTCTCCAGAGATGCTGCCGGTCCCGCTGAGTTACTCCAGCATTTTGTGTCTATCTTCAATCGTCTTGGTCCCGTTCTGGGATTAGGAGTGGGGGTGGAGCTGGATCTGCAATGGCCGTGAGCCCCAGGCTGAGTTCGACGATCGTTTGCCTGCTTCTGCTGCTGTTGGAGGTGAGACGTCGCGTCGCGCCAGGGTCTTGGGCCTGTCCCACTTTGGTCGTCAGTTACGCAACAGGCCGGTGGTGCACGAAGATTTAGTGCAGGACGAAGTCCACACTCCTCCACGCCACTCCACACTCCTCCACACCACTCCATGCGCCCGTCCCCGCGCTACCCACACGCTAGCAGGTCACGTAAATGGCGCGTGAAAGAGTTAAGTGGGACAGGCCCTTAAGTGTTTCAGCATTTTCTGTATTTCAGATTTCCAGTACTGTGGAGACCTTCAGTATTGATATGGAAGTCATCTTGGAGTGACTGTTTTTGTGTAAAAATACTTAAACCAGATTAGCAGCAATTCCTCTATAAAATAGCCAGCTAAAAGCCTCTAAATGGTTGCTGAAATATAGGCCATTCTGACACAGTAAGCTATCTGTGTGACATGACAAATTATAATTTATCTTCCTAAAGCAAAAGGATCTCTCAAAATTTAATTTCTCACTATTCTTTGTGGTTTTTCTGTTTTATTCTGAGATATTCTCAAGTTAAGATTTTTAACACAACATACCAACAATTTTCAATATTGTATTTTTAGCAGGGCTATGTCAACAAACAAAGGATAAAGGGAGTAAAGAAATCAACAGATAATGAAGAGAGGAGTTGGCAAGCTTCGGCAGAACTAAGTAATGGACACAATGAGGAGGAGAGTAACCAGACACTTCATTGCTCTAATCTAGTAGACGGCAACAAGTTAAGTCAGTCAGAAGGTAGTGATAAAGATGGGAATCAGTCAGATAGAAACAATCTGTCAGATAGAAGCAACGATGCAGACACTGAAGCATCAGAGCCTGAGAACCCTTCAAAATCGATGGAATCCCTGAGTTGTGGCACTGATTCTAACTTTGGTAATTCAGTGCAATTCAAACACTCAGACTTTAACTATAGTGATTCCATTTCTAATGGGATATCAAAACTCAACCTTGGTTGTACCAAAAAAGAAAAAATAATTATTGATTCAGTTTTTGAGGAACAGAATGACAATGTTTCATTCAGCATTCAAGACACAAAAGAAAAATCTATTGTTTCAAGAAACACCGTTACAGCTTTTCAAACACTGACCCGGAGCTACAGAGCCAGACCTAAGGAATGTTCACTCCAGTCTTGTCTTGCCCAGTTCACATCCATAGATCTTCTAATGGGTAACAACAAACTGTTGTGTGAAAAATGTACAGAGAAAAAACAAAAACAGCACAAGAAGACTCAGTCAGCAGGTGGGTGATGTGGAAATGCCAGAAAAATCTTTTTTATCTGCAAATATCCATTGCGGCATGAATGTTCCCTCACAAGAGTTTTAAATGTGCAAAATTAGAGCACATGTTATTGGGGTAGGATATTGACATGGATAGAGAATTGGTGGGCAGACAGGAAACAAAGAGTAGGAATTAACCTGTCCTATTCAGAATGGCAGGCAGTGATTAGTGGGGTGCCGCAAAGCTCAGTGCTGGGACCCCAGTTATTTACAATATATATTAACTATTTAGACAAAGAAATTAAATGTAACATCTCCAAGTATGTGGATGACATAAAGCTTGGAAAGGTTGGGTGAGTGGGCATCTTACATGGCAGATGCAGTATAATGAGGATAAATGTGAGGTTATCCACTTTGGTGGCAAGAACAAGAAGGCAGATTATTATCTGAATGGTGTCAGATTAGGAAAAGGGGAGGTGCAACGAGACCTAGGTGTCCTTGCACATCAGTCACTGAAAGTAAGCATGCAGGTACAGCAGGCAGTGAAGCAAATGGCATGTTGGCATTCATAGCGAGAGGATTTGAGTACAGGAGCAAGGAGGTCCTATTGCAGTTGTACAGGGCCCTGGTGATACCGCATCATCACTGTGTGCAGTTTTGGTCTCCTTGTTTGAGGAAGGATATTCTTGGTACTGAGGGAGTGCAATGTAGGTTGACCAGGTTAATTCCCGGGGTGGTGGGTCTGACATATGATGAAAGAATGGATCAACTGGGCTTATACTCACTGGAATTTAGAAGGATGAGAGGGCATCTTATCGAAACATAAAATTCTTAAGGGATTGGACAGGTCAGAAGTGGGAAAATTGCTCCCAATGTTGGGGGAGTCCAGAACCAGGGGTCACAGTTTAAAATAAGGGGTAGGCGATTGAGGACCGAGATTATGGAAAAACCTTTTCACCCAGAGAATTGTGAATCTGTGGAATTCTCTGCCAATTCACTGGATATAGCTCTTAGGGCTAACGGAATCAAGGGATATGGGGAGAAAGCAGGAACGGGGTACTGATTCTGGATGATCAGCCATAATCGTATTGAATGGTGGTGCTGGCTCGAAGGACCGAATCGCCTACATCTGCACCTATTTTCTATGTTTCTACTTCCCTTGAATTATTTAATCATATTCATATAAAATAATGCTGACCTGCTACTTATTTTCTTGATTTAGGATATTACTGATATTTGGTATTGATTATTCCTAATTCCTTTATAACCTGACAGTGGGTGGTTTTCTACAATGGATTTTGGCCTGGGGTTGTTTAAGAACTTGCGGTATATGTTACAGGTTAGGATGATGTGTCCCAAATAATCTTTATAAATATTTGGAAACTTTGGAGTAAATGCTACTCTTGTTGTTACCTTGAGTAAAGATTTTTATATTTCACATTAATGCTCATTTTTACGTTAAATATCTTTCCTTTCAATAGAAAAGAAATCAGAACATGTATATACAAATGCTCGGAAGCAAATGCTGATCTCGGCTGTCCCACCTATATTAAATCTTCACCTTAAAAGGTTTCACCAGGTAATATCAGGTTTATTTTTATTATTTTCATGTTTAATAATTTTGAGTCTGCACTTCATAAGATAAATCGCCCTTTAATTAAAATTTCTCAGACATTTGCATGTATAAATTTATTTAAGCAAAACCAAATATTTGTTCAGTAATTGGACTCTAGATTTAAGTATTTAAATTATTTTTTAAATTATTTCAAGACATTTCTGACATTTTTATTCAAAGTAACAAAATATGGTGTATAATTACAGATTATTGGTTTAAAATTAAATTCCATACATAGAACATAGAACAGTACAGCACAGGAACAGGCCATTTGGCAAAATTGTTTGTTCTGAACATGGTGCCAAGTTAAATTGATCTCATCTGACTGTACACGATCCTTATCCCTCTATTCCCTGCACTTCCATGTGCCTATCCTTGCACCAATAAAAACAAAACAAGAAATCGAATCAGCACATTTTACAGTTTGGAAGAAAGTAATTGGTTCTATTGTTTCTACGTGCCTCATAACAAAAATAGGTAATCATATTGATGGTACACAAAAATGCTGGAGAAACTCAGCGGGTGCAGCAGCATCTATGGAGCAAAGGAAATAGGCGACGTTTCGGGCCGAAACCCTTCTTCAGACTGATGGGGGGCGGGGGGGGAGAAGGAAGGAAAAAGGGAGGAGGAGGAGGAGCCCGAGGGTGGGGGGATGGGAGGAGACAGCTCGAGGGTTAAGGAAGGGGAGGAGACAGCAAGGGCTAGCAAAACTGGGAGAATTCAAAGTTCATGCCATCCGGACGCAAGCAACCCATGCGGAATCACATTAGGTAATCATATTCCCCTTTTCTCATTTTCATTTGTCAGAAATAATTATTTCCCAAATCCTTTGGTGCACTTGCATGATTTTGCTTCTATTTCTGTTCCCTCTATCCTATTCCATAATCTAATGTCCTTCTGCTTAAATATATACCTAATAATTCCAAGATATAGCTGGACAATATCTCTATTTCTGAGTAAATCTGAGGTCATTTGAAATTAGTTTCTACGTGGAAACTTGTTGCAAGTCTAATGTTTTACCCCTTTTAATCTTCTCCAAGCATACAAACCTCCCAAGTTATCAATGTTCCTCGGGGTCTGCCCTTTGAGTAAACTGAATATTTCTAAGCTGCTGTGCTCAGGTGATCTAAAACTCTAGAACTATCAAGGGCTGCATGGTGGCACAGCAGTAGAGTTGCTGCCTTACAGCGTTAGAGATCCCAGTTCGACCTTGACTACAGGTGTTGTCTATACGGATTTTGTACATGTTCTCCATGGCTGCGTAGGCTTTCTCCGGATGCTCCTGTTTCCTCCCATATTCCAAAGCCTTACAGGTTTGTAGGTTAATTGGCTTCGGTAAAAATTATAAATTGTCCCTAGTGCTAGTGTACGGAGGTCACTGATTGGTGCTGACTTGGTGGGCCGAAGGGCCAGTTTCCACCCTGAATCTCTAAACTTAAAACTCTTCTGAAACCTTTCTGTCCCTATAGCACATTTTCCAACTTTATTACTCTTTAAAATCTATCTCATTTTCCCAAGTTAATTTTGTGCTCATCTTCCTTCATAACAAGCACAGTGCATGTGTTCAAGGAGTTTTATAAATACAAACTTTTGCAGAAAAAAACTAAATTTCTGGTATGAGCGTAAAATTTCATCAATTTGATCTCAAATTATTGATTAGCATTATTTCCAATTTACCGTTATGAAAACTTAATAACACATCTGTTCGATCACTTAACTCTGTGGTGAGAAACACAGATTTATCTCGTCTTGCCCCCTTCCTAAAACCTCCCTGTCTTTAAATTATGTCCATGAACGTCTTCTGCATATTCTTCATGCTGTGGAGAGCCTTCATAATGTAAGCTGTTTAAATGTGTACATACTAATCTATTTTTTGATTATGTCTTACTTTTGTATTGTATCCCCATGGATCCCATTGTGAACTTAGGACTATGATCTTTAAGGATTTGTTTTAAATTGGAATGACGTTTCTAAAAAAGTTTCAACTTATAGTTATCATAAATTGACGGTTCAGTTACTTTAAAAAAATTTATGTTCCATGTCAGGCAGGTTTGAGTTTGCGGAAAGTTAATAAACACGTGGATTTCCCTTTAGTACTGGATTTGGCACCGTTCTGTTCAACCAACTGCAAGGTATGTTCTGTGCACACTTTTTTTGACAAGCTTTATTTCCAATTTACCTTAATATAATCCTTATAACACATCTGTTCAATTGATCAGTATGTTTTCATGCCATCGAAAGAGGTTCAGTACAAATCTAGCTATTTGGATTGATTCATCAAAAGAGACACAACTTCTGGGTGTATATCAATGGAGTTTAGAAGAATGAGGGGTAGTCATATTGAAACGCATAAGATCCTCTGGGGACATGACAAGGTAGATTTCAATCAAAAGAATATCCCCAAAAAATTGCAGATGCTAGATATCTGAAACTAAAGCAAAAAAAAATGTGGGGAAAACTCAGCAGGTCGGGCACTACCTGTGGAAAGAGAACCAGTTTGTGGTTCAGATTTGCAAACTTTCATTAGAACTGGGAAAGAGAAAGATGCAAGTTAATTTTCAGACAGTAGATGTAGCAGTGATGTGCGGTCAGGTAAATGGCTGGGCAGAGAGTTCCTAGAATCAGTGGCCCGGCCCTCCCTGTGTGAAAAAAGTTCTCCTCATCTCGGAGAGAGAGAGGGTAGGGGGCTGTGTGCGTGAAGCACGCGACTGGAGATCCTCGTGGGGGGACATGACAAGACCCACCCCCCCTCAAAAGAATCTCCATTCCCCAAAACACCCAGATGCCCGTTTACCTCTTGCTTCCCCCTACACCCCTCTACTCTCTCTGCACCCCTCTCTCCCCCCTCCACCCGGGGTAGATCTACCCGAGCCGCGAGTACGTTACTCCAGCGAGGGGCCCCCTTAGGCGCGTGGCCCAATTGGGAGCTTTCCACGGCCCATAGCCTCTGAATCGGCCGCTACAAGATCGACAAATCAACCTACCAGTCAGTGCCGCCTGCGGTTGGAAAGTCAGCGCCTCCAGCGGTGGAATCTAGTGCTGCACCGCTGCTGCTGAAGCTAGCTAACGTGGAGGGAGAGCGAGGCAGCGTCAATTACATGGGCTGAGTACATAATTGACGCTCGCTTTCCCTCCACTGGGCTCAGTGAGGCAGGTGTGCCTCCCGTGGAGCTTTTTCATTGCAGTTTTATGGCGAGCATAAATTTAATATCTTTATACGAGAAATAAGTTACCTGGACTATGGATGACGGGGACATGTAATGAAGGGGTTTACACATATTACATTGGTGACATACAGAGAGATAGTAACAGGCACACGCTTATTGCCCCCGCTCCATCCAGTTTCTGAGGGGTTGCGCAATCAGAGGGGAGACTCAGCTCAGCTCGTCGCTGCCTCACCTCTCATCTCTCCCTGTATTTGCAGCGGAGCGAGCAAATTTGGTGATTCTGACTATAAAAAATGATTAGATTCATATAAAAATGACATTTATAACACAGATCAGTGGAAAAATCATTACATTTATTTTATTTTATTATTATTTTTTTTTACTTTTCTTAACAACTATTTTCATTGGGAGTATGACAGGTGAGGTTCTGCCTCCCCTGACCGCACGTCCCTGGTGTGATGTGTAGACCAAAGAGAGCATCTGTGATGGGAATGAGTCAAATTGGCTCCGCTTAATGTTATCAGAACATGAGCAAAACATACAATGCTGGAGGAATGCAGGCCAGACAACATCTATGCAGGAAATGGACAGACGATGTTTCGGGTCGGGACTCTTCTTTAGTCTGAGAAGTGTCCCAACCCAAAATGTTGTCTTTCCATTTCTTCCACAGATATTGCTGACCCACCAAATTCCTGCTGCACTTTATCTTTTGCACAAAATTCCAACATCTGCAGTTTCCTGTGTCTCCAGTTTTCAGCACATTAAACTTTTAGATCTGTGTGATAAGTTATTAATGGTAAGTTGCTGGCTAACAATGCAAGTAAGATAAGAAAAAAATAGAAAGTGGAAAATGCTAGAAAAAACAAGCAGGGTATGTGTTGAGATGTTTTTGCTCGTAGAAGAGTCGCAAATGAAGGAATATAGTTCAAGATCATTTAAAATCAAGGTCATAGAAATTTCCTTTATGCAGAGGGTCATGAATTTCTGAAATTCTCTATCCCCAAGTACAGTGGGGGCTAATTTTTAGAGATCCATATTGTGTTCAGTTCTGGGCACCATGTTATAGGAAATATATTGTCAAGCTTGAAATGGTTCAAAAAAGATTTACGAGGATGTCACCAGGACTGGAGGGTGTGAGCTGTAGAGAGAGGCTGTAGGATGGGTCTCTATTCCATGGAACGCAGGAGGATGAGGGGAGATCTTAAAGAGGTATACAAGATCATGAGGGGAATAGATCGGGTAGATGCACAGTCTTTTGCCCAGAGTAGGGGAATCAAGGACCAGAGGACATAGGTTCAAGGTGAAGGGGAAAATATTTAATAGCAATCCGAGGGGTAACTTTTTCATACGAGGCTGGAACTATCCCATAGTTTAAGAAACAGTTAGACAGGTACATGGATAGGACAGGTTTGGAGGGATATGGACCAAGCGCAGGCAAGTGGGACCCCCAGAAGTGAGGGCAGCACAGAGCTGGTCGAGGGGAGGGGGGGGGGGGGCAGAAGAACAACTCCAGGACTGTTTGGAGTCTGTAGACTGGGCAATGTTCAAGGACTCGGCAACGGATGAACGAATACGCCACAGTCGTTACAGATTTCATAAAGAAATGTGTGGAGGACTGCATCCCTACAAAAACCTTCCGAGTGTTTCCCAATCAGAAACCTTGGATGAACTTTGAGATCCGCACTCTTCTAAAGTCCAGACACAGGGCATTCATGTCTGATGATACAGTGACCGACAAGAAGTCCAGATACGACCTTGGTAAGGCCATCAAAAAGGCCAAAAGGGACTTTGCTCCAAACTGGAGGATGAGACAGATGTTTGGCAGCTGTGGTGGGGCCTGAATTCAATCACCTCCTACAAACGCGAAACCAGGAGGCAGCTCGAATGTCGGTGAAACATCACTCCCTGACGAGCTCAATGTGTTTTACGCACGCTTTGACAGGGAGAATACTGATGTGCCTTTCCGATCCCCCATTCGCTGTGATGGTATTTCAGTCTCAGTCACAGAGGCCGACGTCAGGAAATCCTTCAGAGGGGTGAACCCCCGAAAAGTACCTGGTCCTGATGGTATACCCGGTCATGTTCTAAAAACCTGTGCGGACCAACTGGCGGGAGTTTTTACGGACATTTTCAACCTCTCACTTCTGAGGTCTGAGGTCCCCACCTGCTTTAAAAGGGCATCAATTATACCAGTGCCCAAGAAGAGTAAGGTGACGTGCCTCAATGACTATCGACCAGTGGCACTAACGCCGGTGGTGATGAAGTGCTTTGAGAGGCTGATCATGGAGCAAATCAACTCCTACCTCGACAAAAACCTGGACCCACTGCAGTTCGCTTACCGCCACAACAGATCAACAGTGGATGCGATCTCGCTGGCCCTCCACTCCGCACTGGACCACTTGGACAACAAAAACTCATATGTCAGGCTGTTATTCATCGATTACAACTCGGCATTCAACACAATCATCCCCTCCAAACTGGTTACCAAACTCGCAGTACTGGGTCTCTGCGCATCCCTCTGCAACTGGATCCTCGACTTCCTCATCTACAGACCACAGTCTGTTCGTATTGGTGGAAATGTGTCAGCCTCGATAACAATCAGCACGGGAGCACCTCAAGGCTGCGTGCTCAGCCCCCTGCTGTACTCACTCTATACTCATGACTGCATAGCCAACCACAGTGCGAACTCCATCATCAAGTTCGCTGACGACACCACTATTGTGGGGCGTATCACTGATGGGGATGAGTCAGAATATAGAAGAGAGATCGAGCAACTGTCCATTTGGTGCCAGCGCAGTAACCTGGTCCTCAACACCAGCAAAACCAAGGAACTGATTGTGGACTTTGGAAGGAGTAGGAAGGGGACCCACAGCCCCATTTATATCAACGGGTCGATGGTTGAAAGGGTCAAGAACTTCAAATTCCTGGGCGTGCACATCTCTGAAAATCTTTCCTGGTCCGAGAACACTAACACAATTATCAAAAAAGCTCATCAGTGCCTCTACTTCCTGAGAAGATTACGGAGAGTCGGTTTGTCAAGGAAGACTCTGTCTAACTTCTACAGGTGCACAGTAGAGAGCATGCTGACCGGTTGCATCGTGGCTTGGTTCGGCAATTTGAGCGCCCTGGAGAGGAAAAGACTACAAAAAGTAGTAAACACTGCCCAGTCCATCATCGGCTCTGACCTTCCTTCCATCGAGGGTATTTATCGCAGTCGCTGCCTCAAAAAGGCTGGCAGTATCATCAAAGACCCACACCATCCTGGCCACACACTCATCTCCCTGCTACCCTCAGGTAGAAGGTACAGGAGCCTGAAGACTGCAACAACCAGGTTCAGGAATAGCTACTTCCCCACAGCCATCAGGTTATTAAACCTGGCTCGGACAAAACTGATTAATAACCACTTTCTGCTATTTGCACTTTATCAGTTTATTTATTCATGTGTGGATATATTTATATCATGGTATATGGACACATTTATCTGTTTTGTAGTAAATGCCTACTATTTTCTGTGTGCTTAAGCAAAGCAAGAATTTCATTGTCCTATACAGGGACACATGACAATAAACTCACTTGAACTTGAACTTAACTGGGACATTATTTGCCGGTATGGGCGAGTTGGTCCGAAGGGCCTGTTTCCACACTGTATCTCTATGACTCTAGGCAGATACATTTTTGAAAGATCGAGGGATTGAAGAGGGCTTGGAAGGATTAAGCATGATCATATAGAATTACAGGGCAGGTGAGAGGTGACATCGTTCTGCTTGTGTGCCTGCTTGCTGGTAAGCATGCAGGTACAGCAGGCAGTGAAGAAAGCTATGGCATGTTGGCCTTCATAACAAGAGGAGTTGAGTGTAGGAGCAAACAGGTCCTTCTGCAGTTGTACAGGGCCCTAGTGAGACCACACCTAGAGTATTGTGTGCAGTTTTCGTCACCAAATTTGAGGAAGGTCATTCTTGCTTTTGAGGTAGTGCAGCGTAGGTTCACGAGATTAATTCCCGGGATTGTGGGACTGTCATATGTTGATAGAATGGAGCGGCTGAGCTTGTACACTCTAGAATTTAGAAGGATGAGAGGGAATTTATTGAAACATATAAGATTATTAAGGGATTGGACACAATAGAGGCAGGAAACATGTTCCCGTTGTAGGGGGTCCAGAACCGGGGGCCACAGCTTTAGAATAAGGGGTAGGCCATTTAGAATGGAGATGAGGAAAAACATTTTCACCCAAAGAGTTGTGAATCTGTGGAATTCACTGCCTTGGAAGGCAGTGGAGGCCAATTCTCTGGATGCTTTCAAGAGAGAGTTGGATAGATCTCTTAAAGATTGTGGAGTCGGGGGATATGATGAGAAGGCAGGAACGCGGTACTGAATGTGGATGATCAGCCATGATCACAGTGAATGGCGGTGCTGGCTCGAAGGGCCGAATGGCCTGCACCTATTGTCTATTGACTTAGGAAAACACCAGCTTTGACTGGCGTTAAATGTATTTTATCAAAGGACTTCTGAAATGTATGACATCTACCCCGATTGTATAGTTCTTTGTGCTGATTTCTGAGGACGTGGGGAAATTGAGAGAAGTATCCCATGGCCTGATTGTTTAGCTATCCTCCTTGCTCTGTAACACCAGCAGGACAGATCCACCAAAGTTGCAGAATAGGGGTATGCAGTCAATATAGGAGGGAAGAGACAGAGACTTTAAGACTTTTGCCTCCATCACAGTGAGGAGGTGTCTGGTGAACTCACTGTGGTGGATGTTAATTTGTGTTTATTGTATGTTTTGTTATTTATTATTATATGTATTACTGCAGGAAATGAAATTTCGTTCAGACCGAAAGGTCTGAATGACAATAAAGGAATCCAATCCAATCCAATCCAATATAGAGTTGGCTTAATGTTGATTCTGGCATCATCTTGGCAGGACAAATCAAAATAGGGCGTACATGGTAAATGGTAACGAATTGAGGAATGCAGTTGAACAGAGGGATCTAGGAATAACTGAGCATAGTTCCCTGAAGGTGGAATCTCATGTAGATAGGGTGGTAAAGAAAGCTTTTGGTGTGCTGGCCTTTATAAATCAGCATTGAGTATAGAAGTTGGGATGTAATGTTAAAATTGTACAAGGCATTGGTGAGGCCAATTCTGGAATATGGTGTACAATTTTGGTCACCAAATTATAGGATGTCAACAAAATAGAGAGAGTACAGAGGAGATTTACTAGAATGTTGCCTGGGTTTCAACACCTAAGTTACAGAGAAAGGTTGAGCAAGATAGGTCTTTATTCTTTGGAGCGCAGATGGTTAAGGGGGGACTTGATAGAGGTCTTTAAATTTATGAGAGGGATAGACAGAGTTGACGTGGATAAGCTTTTTCCATTGAGAGTAGGGAAGATTAAACAAGAGGACATGATTAGGGGTAACATGAGGGGGAACTTCTTTACTCGGAGAGTGGTAGCTGTGTGGAATGAGCTTCCAGTGGAAGTGGTGGAGGCAGGTTCGATTTTATCATTTAAAGATAAATTGGATAGGTATATAGACGGGAAAGGAATGGAGGGTTATGGTCTGAGTGCAGGTAGATGGGACTAGGTGAGAGTAAGTGTTCGGCACGGACTAGAAAGGCCGAGATGGCCTGTTTCCGTGCTGCAATTGTTATATGGTTATATGGTCAAATGTGGCCCAAAAAAACCTCCCGGTAAAAGTCTCTCTCAGCCAATGGATCAAATCCACAATGAAGAAATATTAAAGAGAGCATTATGCCTGCATAATGTTGTATATAATAGGTAAGCCCCATCTGATACAGCCAGGCTTTTGAAATAACTATTCAGTTAGTTCCCATTACTGATCTTAGGGTCTCAAATTGTTTTTGTTTCTCTTCTCTTTTGAAAGTTCGAATTAATTGGATGGCACAATGTTCTGCAGTCTCTTCAACTACCTTAAAGCTCCCATCACCTTGGTTCAATCCTGAGGTCTAAGGTCGTTTGATGGAATTTTCCCTGTGGCAGATAATTTTCCTCCTGTTTCACTTTCCTCCCATGTCCTAAATGCTCTTCAATTATTTGGCTACTGTACCTGTGAGTGAGAGTTGAGAGAACTATGGGTGGGGGTGAGGGAGGAGGGAGGTGTGGTTTAATGGGCATGTCTGAGAAAATAGATTATGAAACAAGTGACATGTTGGATTGCACTGAGACTCATCATGGATGGCTTCCTCTATTGTAAGAACATCGAAGAGTTTGCCCAAGTGAGAATGCAACATTGTAGTACCAGATTGATGGGTTAAAGTATCTATAGCTAAGGAGATTCAAACTTATTGGTATCCAAAAATGTGGTCAGAAAGAGGACACAGGTCAAAGAAGAAATTAGGAAACGGGTCATCCACTCCTCAGACTCTGAGGATGGGGCCTGACCCAAAACATTACCTCTCATGTTCTCCAGTCATGCTGCCGGACCCACTCATTTACAACAGCACTTTGTGTCTTTATTTGTAAACGAGCTTCTGCTGTTCCTTATATCCCCAGTTAGTTACAATACTGACATCTACTGGCAATGTGGAAAATTGATTTTGAACTTGTTTGCTCAAAGCAGGACTAATCCAATCTGGCTAATGACTGTTCAATCCATTTGCTCTGGATGTTTAGCAAAGTGATGGAGATTATCGTCCACAGTGCTATTAAGTGGCACTTACTCACTGTTAATCTACCCACTGTGGCACAATTTGGGTTTTACTAGGGATACTTAACTCCAGATCTCATCACGCTTTAAGTTCAAAGATAGAGCAAATAGCTAATTTACAGATGTGAGGTAAGACTGCCTGACAGAAATCAAGTCAGTGTTTGATCTCATCTGATATGTTACTTTTTAGCATTCAAAACAAAATTGTCTTAGTCCTGATATGTTACTTTTTAGTCCTGATATGTTACTTCATCTGATATGTTACTTTTTAGCATTCAAAACAAAATTGTCTTAGTCCTGAAAAAGTTTATTTATTTCCTTCAAGCCTACTGGCTACATATCTGTAAATACAGAAATCAACCAAAATGATGACGGTGAAGATAAAAATAGTGGTTAATACACAATTAACCATCCAAAACACTGTGAACCCTTCTGAGTGTAGTCGCTAGTTATTACAGGAGAATAACTAACGACTACAGGCAGTGCTCAAGGTGAGGTAAAGTGTCTGTAAACCAATTCTTTTCTCTGTAAACCAAAAACGAAACAATTCCCCAATACCGAGATAAAACTATTTGCCCAAAATAGTTGAGTTTCCCCTTCTTAATTTGGAAGTGGTACTTTTTTCCTTAAAGATTTTCCCACCCAGATGGTAGAATGATAATAAAACAAAGCCAGCATGCTTTACTTACTTAGTAAAGGCTGATTTTTGTTTGGATGGATTAAAAAACTGATAAAGAGAGATTAATGACGATTTGATTGATTTGATTGATTGATTTGGGGGATGGAGCAACTAAAGCTAAATTTGAATCAAGTTTATGAGTTCTGCATAAACATTGCGGCGTAAACTGGAATATTTTTACGTATTAAGCCATTTTATCGGCAATGACAGAGTGACCCACCATTGTAATTAAGAAGGGTCTCGACCCGAAATGTCACCCATTCCTTCTCTCCAGAGATGCTGCCTGTCCCGCTGAGTTACTCTAACATTTTGTGTCTCTCTTCGGTTTAAACAAGCATCTGCAGTTCCTTCCTTCACATTGTAATTTAACAGCTGAGACTAACATTCTGCTACAATTTGTAAGCATCTAATCTCACAAAAACCTGTGCCATTTGATTGATATGGCAGGCTCTCTGTTAATACTGTCCACTAAATATTACTGGATGTCACAAGCTATACAAATCACTAGTTCAGCCCTGTTTCACCTGCATCGCTTGCCGACCTCGGTTTCTGCTGTCTGTAAGATTAATGTCAACAGAGAGAGGAACCTAAAAAAATATATTCAATTATGATTTTCTTTGACAAAGGTTATAATTAATTTGTGCTTGAAATCCAACAAGATTTGAGAGGAAACCAGTGGCATCTGTTGATCTCCAGTCCATGTGCTTTCAGTCCAGTGTAATGTAATGGTTGTAGTCGCGCTCAAAGATGCGCCAGCATTCAGCTATGTCCGAGTCAAAGATCAGAGGGTCTGGACGGCGAAGCGAGCTAGCCATGTCAGCAATAGTGAATGTACAAAGCAAAACTAAGTGAACAAAATAAAAATCGATACACTTAAACACGGAGTGGGTTGGCAACCACTTCTTGACACCATGTAAATGACCCAGTCATTCTCACAACATAGTTTTATTAAAGATCACTTACAGTAGACTTCAGCATGTTGTTATAGCTGTGTAGCAACGATTAGACTAGCAGCACAAGCTGGGTTACGATAATATAAACCGTGTAGTAGGCCGAGCTTCTAAATAATAAAGCACTACGATTGGATAGTGTGGAGTAACCCTGTATATGCATTCCATAAAGAGAGTTTTTTGATAAGTAGCAGAGGGGAGACCTGATAGAAGTATACGATTATGAGAGGCAGAGAAAGAGTAGACATGAAAGAAATGTGAAAGACTAGAGGGCATTGGTTTAAGGTGAAAGGAGGGAAAATGTAAAGGGTATGTGCAAGACAACGTTTTTGTGTGGTGCTGGGGCCCTGGAACATGTTGCTAGGGCTGGTGGTAGCATAGTGGCATTTATAATGCTTTTAGATAGGCACATGTTAATGCAAGGAATGGATGGATATGGGTCACCTGCAGGCAGAGGAGATTAGTGTAACCTGGTGTCCCATTCGGCATGGACATTGAGGGCTGAAGGACCTGTTCCTGTACTACACTGTTCAATTACTGAAGTTAAAAGGAATGATAATTTGTTTGTTAATGCTCTTTTGTTCAATGCCTTAATCTACAACTCATCTTTCATTGTCTTATCTGAGATTGTCCTGGAGGAATTTATGTGCTTCATTTGATCTGGATCCATCTAGAACCATTTAATCTGTTTGACTAAGAAAAACAAAAGTTGATTTCTTGTACATTTAGTTTTAAGCAATTATAAACACTAAAATCACTTGTTACTATCCATCTTCAAATAGACAAGCACCAATCCTGCATTTCTGACTTCTGGAACATACCTAAATATTTAGTTGACTTGGAAATTGTAGTTTGGACACTCCTTCACATTCTGTTTCTTTCTACTTCCACACCTATTTAGAAAGTGCAAGCTATTGTATTCTTAAATAGGGTTATGTGTGAAACCTCTACGAGGAAGTAACTTTTTGTTGTTTTCTGAGACTTGCTACAGTTGAGATAAAGGCTCATTCTTTTCAAACAGCATATGTAAGAAAAATAGATAATACTTGTAGCACAAGTCAACTACAGTATCTGTGAGAAACAAATAATCTTTCATCCATTGCCCTTCATTCAAACACAACATGATTGCGAAAAAAACTGCGAAAAGGAATAATATGATGGAAATTAAAAAGAAAATATTTGTGGGGAAAAAAGGGTATTTGAAAAGTGATTTAATTAATTGGCAGAAATGACTATGAGGCATGTTAAGAGGAATAATAGGAATCTGCTGAAAGGAAAATGGGCATCACATAACTATTCCATTTTACCAATGTAGGCTGAAAGAGAAGATGAAAGCTGTTGTTCAGATTTGTTGCTGAAGTGATTTTAAAGGCAGTTAATTCCAAAATTTGAGGTTGTATTGAGCAACACTGAATTATGCCATATTTGAACAAGAGTTCTGAGCACAAGGAGAATTGCAGTGGCAAGTGACTGAATTCAACTTTGTACTGCATGCTAAATGGTGGCAATCAGTAAAGTAAGCAATTTTTACTTTACCAATAGCTGCATTCTAAGCAGTGTA
This sequence comes from Leucoraja erinaceus, assembly GCF_028641065.1. Lineage (NCBI taxonomy): Eukaryota > Metazoa > Chordata > Chondrichthyes > Rajiformes > Rajidae > Leucoraja > Leucoraja erinaceus. The sequence goes on along the minus strand of NC_073381.1, from coordinate 70,736,096 downwards.
TATATTGCATAACCTTGGAGAAAATAACAGTAAATAATTGACTTGCCTGGAGGAAATGTTTAGGGTTTCTGAAGATGTTGTGGAAGAATGTAAATTAACAGATTTTATATTTGTATCACTCACTTGGTAAGATTTTCAGGTATTGGGGGTAATGAAGTTTGGACAGGAAAGTCATGGAAAAGTGGGCCATTGAAGGGGCAACACAAATAATAGAAAATTAGAAGTGTTTAAAGATTTATTTTTAGTGTAAGATGAAGGATATTATTAGTTTGTCTAGCTATTTTGGAAAACTCTTTGAAAGATTTTATTCCTCAGAATCTGAGGAAGTTAAAATCACAGTTTTCGGAAAAAGATCGAGAATGACTTTCAGACTGAAAATAGGAACAAACATGGGATCTTGGGCCCTGTTTATAACAATGTGTTAAAACAATTTTTTTTAATGTGAATTAAGTGTTCAGTGATGCAAGGCTGGATTGTGACACTCACAACCATAACTGTTCAAGTTGGAAACAATGGTTATACAGGCACGAAGGTGTGAGTGAATTATGTGCCCAGGGTTAAATAGAGAACAGTAACGGCAAGAAAATTGCATGAAGTTTGGACAGAACTAGGGTCAAAAGAAAATTTAAAATTGACGTAAAAGGAAGTAAGTTCCATGAAATGATGATTTACGACAGTTCTTTTTGTATACCTGGGAGAAGAGGCATTCTATCGAGTGTCTGTTGTGACTAGTTTTTGTAGCATGAACACATAAAATTATTTATATTTTTGGTGTATTGAAAATCTAATCATCATACCATGAAAACACACACTTGCAAAATTCTGACTGACCTTTGTGGGCTTATAATTTTAGAATGTTGGAGATGAAAGCCGAGTGGTCTATGGACTTTATGGAATAGTCGAACACTGTGGTTCCATGCGTGGAGGCCACTATGCAGCTTATGTGCAAGTCAGAACACCGAACAAAAAAATACCTGAACATACTTCCGCAAACAAGAATATTCCAGGTAAAATAATAAAATAGTAACCAAGTTGCATTATATTCAGTTTGTCATAGTTTATTGAACAGTTTTTTAAAACATTTCCCTCACAAATTATAAACTTGAGCTACCTGTATTGCTAAAGGGCCCGTCCCACGAGCACGCGACCTGCATGCGGCAAGCGCGACCTAAAGGGCTGGTCCCACCAGCATGCGACAAATGCGACTTAACGTGGTCGCTTGAGCCGTACGGTCTCGCGGGGGCCGGTCCCACTTCGATCGCCGGAGCCGTATGGAGTTGTGCGGAGCTGGTCCCAACATCGCGCGGGGCTCCGAAAAACTGACTGTGGTTAAAAATTCCGCGCGGCAATGGCCTGCCGGCCCGCAGCCACCTCGACACCGTGTCACTCACTCGACCTCCGCGCGGCTCCCGCATGCCGTTCGGCTCAAGCGACCACATTAGGTTGCGCTTGCCGCATGCAGGCGCATGCTGGTGGGACCGGCCCTTTAGGTCGCGCTTGCCGTATGCAGGTCGCATGCTCGTGGGACAGGCCCTTTATGTTAATTACAAAATCAAAACTACGCAGAAGTATCCCTTGATTTACAAGTGTTAAATTTATGCATTTTCATTGCAAGCTAATTGACTCTTTAGAGTATGTGTCCACTATTTACAAAGTTTAGTTTGGTATAATGTACAATCATTAATGTGAGGGTACAGAGGGATTATATTAATAGTGGCAATAAGCTGTAATTAAAATCCTAATAACAGTTCAATCAAGACAGATCACTGGGCACTAGACAAACAGCTGTATGGAGTAGACAGTTGTTTACCCAGTACTTTAGCATAAGCATCTATTGAAACATATTACAGCCTACTAACATAATTAACTGTAAATAGATCTCCATTGCTTGTAGTATCTTGTACACAATTACGGAGGGCAAAAATGTTATAATAGAGAGAATGGAATAAAGGTCAAGAATGGAATAAAAAAATCAATCATGTGCCCCAGAGCTTTATGATGATTAAGGAAAAAACAAGATCCTAATGAGAAAACTTGAATATAATCTGCGAAAGAGAGGTGGGGGAAAGTGATATTGGGTCTTCTGAAAGTATGAAGACATTTAAGGCTTACCCTGACTGAAATATTTAATGTGCGCAAAGTTGCATAATAGTGGTGGTGGCGGCCAGCAAGTGCAGATATAATGGTGGCAGCAATTTTTACACAGAGCTGAAAACAATCATCAATGGATAGGGCTTTTCTGGAAGGGATCTCCTCCTCCATCTTGAGGGATGAGAAAAATGGATCCAGGGTTCAAGGCTGCTAAGATCATCTTGTAGAGATATATTTTATTAAAAACTGTAGATGCTGGAGTCTTAAGCAAAAAAATAGACAGGCACCAATCGTGTTTGGTGAAACAGTCGCCTAGTCTGTGCTTAGTCGTGCCGATTAATGGAAGCCACATCGAGAGCATGTAGTAAATGCAGTAAATGAGGTTGGAAGAAGTGTATGCAAGCCTCTGTCTTATCTGGAAGGGCTGGTGGTGTGGGGTTCCTGGATGGATGTGAGAGAAGAAATGCAGTGATAGGCATTACATTTGTGGTTGCAGGGGAAAGTGCCAGAGGAGGGGGCAGATTGGTTGGTTGGGAAGGAATAAGTGAACCAAAGAGTTGCAGAGGGAATGGCCATGGATCGTAAACGTTCTGAGAGATATGGGACTCGTTCCAAAATCACTTTGCTCAGCGTGGATGAGTCGGACCAAAGGACCACTTTCTGTGCTGTATAATGTGATTTTATTTTTTTTAATTCTTAACTGTTGAAGACCACTATGTATCACGTTGATTCTGATTATTCTTGCATCCGGTCATGGATGGTTTTGCAATTATATTTAATGGAATTTGTAAAAATTATGATCTTTGCTTTTCAGGATTCAGAGATGTTGGAGCGCCACCTGGCCAATGGGTTTATGTCAGCGACACTCTTGTACAGACAGTCCCTGAAGCAAGAGTACTTAATGCTCAGGCTTACTTATTGTTCTATGAACAACTTTCATAAAAACATGAGCAGGCTACTTTTTCTAATTTATACCTACTCGTGTTGGGTTTTGCAAACTTTTCATGCTATCTTTAATTTAACAGGGAAAGTTAGAAGGACATCATGATAAAAAAAATTGTTGCCACTAGAGGGAATTAAATGCACTTTGAGTATAAAGATAGTTGAAAGCAGTGAGGTTTACTTACAAAATTATGCCTTTAAATTTTCCCACCACTACCCTTCCCTACCCAGAGTTTATTTAAACTGACAGAAATGCACATATTTTCATTATGGTCATTATCATTCAATGTATATTTTTCAACTTTGGAAGAATCCTACTTTGGTTGTATTTATGAAGGTGATGACTATTTACATGCAAAAAGAGAAAGATTAGTCGCTGATATCAGAGACAGTTATAACTTCATATTTTATGAATGCTTTATTATAAAGGGCAGAAATAAGATCCAAGAATATTGAATGTTAATATCTGATATATATATATATATATTTTTTAAAACAATAAAATTTAGTTCTTTGGAAGCCTATCTCACTTCATGCATCGTTACCTTTGCATCAAATTATAAAATATTATGTCACAAATTCTGGATTTTAATACATGAAATGCTATTTGTGTGATAATCCACTCACAATATATCAGAAGTTGTGCACTCAGTCTCTTTCTGAATTTTGACACGGTTTCACAATATCAATTGAGGTATGCATTTTTTGTTGTTAGTCTTTTTTGATGCCCAATATGATAAACATGTTGCTTGCTCAAGGATATCTCAATAAATAATTGCCTACCATGTGTTCTTTTGAATTCTTCAATAACATTATCCTTAACATTTACAAAATGAAATATAATCAAAGCTGCAGCAAAATCAAACTGGTACTAATTATATGGAACAAACACCCTCTATCACATTTATCGTGTTTGGTCCTCGAAAAGTATTCTTATTCATGTACCTGTCCAAATAGCTTTTATATATTGTTTTTGGTCCTGCTTAAACTACTTCCTTTGGTGGCTCGTTCCATATACCCACTATCTTCACCTTTGGGTCCATATTAAATCTTTCTCCTCACATCTTAAACCGTACCTCTACTACTTGATTTCCCCACCTTTGTGCATTCACCCTATCTATTCCCCTCATGATTTTATACACCTGTATAAGGTCATCGCTCAGGCTCCTGCATTGCAAGCAATAAAGTCCTTACCTTCCCAACCTCTTCTCTATAGCTCAGGCCCTCGGGTCCTGGTAACATCCTTGTAAATCTTCTCTGCACCCTTTCCAGCTTAATGGCATATTTCCTATAGCAGGATGATGAAAACTGAACACAATATTCCAAATGCAGCCTCACAATATTCCAAATGCAACTTCTTGTACCATTGTAACATAATATCCCAATTTCTATACTCAATTCCTTGACTGATGAAGGCCAATGTGCCAAAAGCCACCTTCTCTCCCAGATCTTTTTGCGATGCCATTTTCAGGGAACGATGTACATGTACTCTGAAAATACTGATATAAAACGTCCCGGTCTTGCTGATGTCTTTTGATGTCAATGAGAATTGTTGGCCAAATCTGCTCATCACACTTAAATTACTTGCCAATCCTCGCCCACTTGCCTAGTTGATCAATCACCCTTGTCCTCATCCATAATTATTTTAAAGCAAATAGAACTGTGGTCTCTGGTCCCAAAATGCTCATTCATTGACACTTCAGTCACTTCCCCTTCCCAATTCCCTAATAGTAGGTCAAGCTTTGCTTTCTCCCTCATAAAGCCCTCCATATATAGCCTGAAGAAACTTTCTTGAATACATTTATCAAATTCCACCCAATTAATCCCAAAATAGATTGGGACTGTGATAATGAATAAAATGAATAAGTTTATTGGCCAAGTATTCACATACAAGGAATTTGCCTTGGTGCTCTGCCTACAAGTGACAACATGACATACAGTGACAGTCAGGAATGACACATAAAACATTAAACATTAATAATAAAACATTGTTGATTAAACATGTGAATTAATAAAATACCAGAGCAAATGGAGGCTATAGATGTTTGGTTATTGAGTAGAGCTACCACTCGTGGAAAAAAGCTGTTTTTATGTCTGGCTGTGGCAGCTTTGACAGTCCGGAGTCGCCTTCCAGAAGGAAGTGATAATGTTGGTATTAATTTATGTTGACTACTTAAGGGTCAAGAGTACATCCCAAAAAGGTGATCATCTTTTTATTTCTCAGCTCACCCATGTAGCCTCACTGGACCACCCTTCAGTAATGTAATCTCAGAGTACTGCAGCGATGTTCTTAATCAATAGAGCAACTCCCGTCCCCCTCTTTTACACTGTCCTCTATCTTTCCTAGGGCATCTACCCTGGAACAAGCAAGTTTCTGCCAGTCCTGTCTCTTCCTTAGCCAGGTTTTCTGTAATGGCTGGAATGTCCCAGTTACACATACCTACTCACCCTTTGAGTATATCCACCTTATCTGTCAGGCCAGTAACATTAAAATCAATGCCATTTAATCCAACTATCATTGCTTGCTCCCTACCTTGCTCCTGCCGATCTTGTCTACTGAACTTTGCTGTCTTTGCGTTCTGTACTAACTACCAGACCCCCACCTGTCTCACTATTGCATTGGATTCTGTCCCTCTGTCAAACTAGTTTAATCCCTCCCTCGATTTGTCCGCCAGGATATTTGTCCCATTCTGTTCAGATGCAGTCTATATCTCTTGTATAGGTCATTTCTGTCCCAGAAGAGAACCCCCCATAGTCCAAAAATTATGAAATCCAGCCCACTGCTGCACCAACTCCTCAACCACATTCACCTGTCCTATCTTTCTATTCATATGCTCACAGGCACGTGACACAAGGAGTTATCCGGGGAGATCACTACTCTGGAGGTCCTGCTTTTCAACATTTTGTCTGACTACCGATATTCACACTGGGGGACGTCATCACTTTTCCTATCTATGTCATTAAAGCCATTTATTTTCAATGTGCCATTCCATTTGTCATCCCTTTTACTTAATTCTAAGTTTCTAAGTATTCCTGAATGTCAGAGCTATTGAAAGTAAGTGACAATGTTTATAGTTGGAAAAGCCAATCTGCAGTTTTGGATTCTCCCAGGAGAGCTTTGGAGAAGGTTGACTTTGCACAATCAGGATTTTGATTACACATTCGGACTTGTGAGTACAAAAGTCCGATGAAATGAGTCTTCAGCATCTGGCTCAGGAATGCAAAGATTGTGAGCTGCGGTGCTGGGTTGGGAGTGGGGGATGGGGCAGAATCGAACCAACATGGTGTAATCTTTCCGAGAGTTCACTCCATTTGCCATGTTAAATTAGATAAAATAGTCATTTAAAATGCAAGACAAATTTGGCATGCCTGACATAATGCAGGGAGAAAGGTAGAGATAATACTTATGGCTTCATCTAACTTTATTGAACATAGACCTAAAACTGTTAACCTACCACTCTTCATCTCCAAAATACAAAATGCTTTTGACACTTTTTAGGGGATTTCCAACATCAACAACATATTGCATGAATGCAAGTTATTGCTGGCAAGTATTGTAAAATGTTTCATTGTATTTGGGATGGTGACAAGAATTGTGCCCGGATTTGCAAAGTATAGTGTTCCTTGAGTTGTGTGACACCAACTGACATTTTAATTTTGATTTTTCTTTTTCAAAGGAAATTGAGGAAATATGCAAGTTTCCTTTAGTAAGATTCACCTGTGGTAATCTGGTACATAGAAAATAGGTGCAGGAGTAGGCCATTCGGCCCTTCAAGCCTGCTCCGCCATGCAATATGATCATGGCTGATCATCCAACTCAGTATCCTGTACCTGCCCTCTCTCCATACCCCCTGATCCCTTTAGCCACAAGGGCCACATCTAACTGCATCTTAAATATAGCCTCAACTACCTTCTGTGGCAGGGAGTTCCAGAGATTCACCACTCTCTGTGTGGAAAATGTTTTTCTCATCTTGGTCCTAAAGGATTTCCCCTTTATCCTTAAACTGTGCCCCATTGTCCTGGACTTCCCCAACATCGGGAACAATCTTCCTGCATCTAGCCTGTCCAATCCCTTAAGAATTTTGTAAGTTTCGATAAGATCGCAAAGAGTGCAGCCAGTCTATGGAACCGATGAACCCTTCAGTACTAGGAATTATGGCCTGGGAAAAGATGCAAAAGTTGGTTGGCTTATCCTAAATTTGGAGACTTCTGCAATATTGGGTGGATTCTTTCCAGTGTTTTGAGGTGTCAGCTGCAGGTAATCCAAGTCTAAAAATAATTAATTTCACAGTAAACTAGGTCGCTAGCATTTGTGATGAAATACTCTTTAGACAAATATTCAATTTGTGATGAAATACTCTTCACAGACATGGGTGTTCTCGTGACCTCCAACTATCACAGAGGAACTTTCTGTTTTTCATAACTCCCTTGGTGGTGAAAAGAATAATAGGCAAGCTAATGTACAACACACTGTCACCTAACACCACCACAAATGATGCCCTACTAATGTGGAACAGAATCTAGGCTTATATTTTGCTTCAACATGACTTCTGACTATAATTCAATTAATTTGAGATTTTAGTGTTCTTGTGAATTCCATTGTACATATTTTTGCACTGCTCAAATTTAAATAGATCTGGAATTTCAAAAAAAAGAATGGTCTAAAAATAGTGACCATGAAACCACAGAATTTTTTTTTTTTTAACTCATTGTCCTTGAGGGAATGAAATTTGCTGTCATTGCTTGGCCTGGCCTCCAGGAACAGAGCAATGTGGTTAACTCTTTATTGCCCTCTAAATTGCCCTAACAAACTACTCGTGTCAATAATTGTTGCCATCATTGCCTGTGTCCCTTAAGCAAATATATCTTAAACAGATTATTATAGGGAAATATTTTGCACAATTTTTGTTTCCCACCCAGAGGTATTAATTACTTTGGTTTGGTTGCATGGCAAACAGAAAAATACTGATATCTCACCGAGAAGTTCACGATTTATTTAATCTGCACAGTCAAATTAACTATTTGAATCATTCCAACCAGCCCTGATCCAAACTAGTACCGACCTACTAACATTCAGATGCTTCATTTGATAGGTATGGAATATTTAGCAAGTAGACGTAGCTCTGAACTACCTGCTCTGAAAACATCTCTGAATGTATCCTGGCTTGGCTAAAAAGGGGCAGCCTACATTGCAAGTAGTAGCGGCTGTGGAAAGCATCTTGTCCGGAAATATTACCATCTGGTTTGGGAATTGATCTGCCCAGGACAAGAAGGCTCTGCAGAGAGTAGTGCGTTCGGCCGAACGCACTATGGGAACTTCACTCGCCCCCCTGCAGGAACTATACATCAGGAGGTGCAACTCCAGAGCCAATAAAATCATGGGAGACCGCTTCCACCCCTGCAACAGACTGTTCCAGCTGCTACGGTCGGGCAAACACCTCCGTTGCCATGCTGTGAGAATGGAGAGGTTGAGAAGGAGTTTCTTCCCAGAGGCCATTAGGACTGTAAACTCCTATCTCACCAGGGACTAACTTTTACTGTACCACTCTACTGCTTTTTTTTTTAATTGCTGTTTTATTCCCCTTTTTCCTTCTGCCCACAATATTTAATATGTAAAAGAATATGTGATTCTGTTCCATTCTGTTTGTAGTTTGTTTGGTTATTTGTTTGTTTGTCTTTTTGCACAAAGTCCGCGAGCATTGCCACTTTTCACTTCACATCTCGTATGTGTATGTGACGAATAAACTTGACTTGACTTGACATGAGCTGCTACAATGTAAAATTTAACAAAGTAACTTTTATGTTTCAGGATATTTTATATTTTGCCTTTTCAGTTTTCTATAAATAGCATTTTGTTGCAATGATCTTGAATTTTCCTGTTTACAAGCTTGGAAATTTTAAAGTAATCCCTGAAAGAATATGAGGAGAGATGAACTCGGTGAAAAAAAAGCTTTTGTGATGTTAAATGAGAGAAATATTGTAAGATAAGTATAAGTAAAATCTACCATAAAACACTGCACCCTTTCCCAAATTGTGATGTGGAATGCTGTGGACACAGGAAGACCAAATGTTGCAGCAATTTAACATCTCATCCAAAGTCAGAATTTCCATCTGTCTCTTTGAATTACACTGAAACTTCTGACAAGATTAAGAGTTAAATTCTCTGAACTCTCAATTCCAAAACTTTCTGCTCAGTTGTAGGAGTGATGCTAGCAAACCAAGGCTAACATTACAGGCTGGATTTTTAACATGCCCAAAGGGATATGGGTGGTAGATAGATGGTTTACAAATAGTGTGATTCAGTTGCGAATAATAGTTGTGTTCAAAAGAGACTTCAGGTATAAATGAAGTGTGCAGTGGGGTTTTAGTCTTCCCAATGTTGGAAAACGTTTGAACTTTCTTTCCTCACCCTCCCCATACACTTTTAGTTTCTCTTCATGGAAAACATTACTACCAAAATACATTCTGCATAGATGGAATGTAACTATTATATCAAAGATCTATAACATGTTTTTAATTCAAATGTGCCTTCAAATTAGAAACCTGTCACTTTTGGCTGTTCAGAGTGACAGTGAAGCCTGCCATGCAGGTTCTGCGGTGGTACCTAATCCAGATGCAAGCAGGTTCTGATAATATATTGTTCTTGTGATTTTAATATTTGTATGGTAATTCATATCAAACCAATAAAGAGATTATTTTTTGGAAAATAATATTAGTAGACAGAAGTAGTTTGAGCTATTGGGTAGGAAGGAACTGCAGATGCTGGTTTAAGTCGAAGATAGACACAACATGTTGGAGTAACTCAGCAGGACAGGCATCTCTGGAGAAAAGGAATGGGTGACGTTTTGGGTCAAGACCCTTCTTAAGTCTAAAGAAGGGTCACAACCCGAAATACTACTCCAGCATTTTGTGTCTATCTTTAGTTTGAGCTATTGCTGACTGACTTATTTGATTAAGATACCACCAAGATCACATGTATCCACTGAAACAGTACACCGTACAGATAGCAGTGGGAATTGTTATTGCATTTTGCCAAGTTACAAGAAATGGCCCTAATTATTAATGGGCTTGGCAAAGTTTGGTGTTATCAGAGTACATTCTCCTTAGAGACTGGAATTAAACCAACAAAATAAATCTAAATGTTGGCAATCACATCTGATATTCCTAAATCCAAATGTAAGGTATGCTAATACTTGTGTCACTTGGATTTAGAGAGAGCATAAGTATCCAGCAAATAATGTAAGACGTGCAGGAAGGAACTGCAGATGCTGATTTAAACCGAAGATATACACAAGCTGGAGTAATTCAGCGGGACAAGCAGAATCTCTGGAGAGAATGAATGGGTGATGTTTCGGGTCGAGACCCTTCTTCAGACAGATAATGTAAGACAGTGGGATCAAAATAGTGTGCACGGTTTTGGATGTTCTAGTAATAAAGAATACAAAAGATATTTACCAAGATGTTGAATGGAATGGAGAGTTACAGTCGGAAGTAGATATTGGATAAGCTGGGCTTATTATCACTGGAACTTAGGAGGATGAGGGTGACCAAACGGGTTTATAAAATGAAGAGGCATAGATAGAATAGATGGTCCAGAATATTTTCATAGGGCAGAGGAGTAATAGAGGGCACATATTTAAAGGAGATCTAAGGGGTAGGGTTTTCACACAAGGCTGGTGAATATCTGGTAGTGCTCCCATAAAACATAGAACAGTACAACATGTGCACAGGCCCTATGGTCCACAATGTCTGCTGAACATGATGCCGAGACCAATTCTTATCTGCCTACACATAATCCATATCTCTCTATATCATGGAGCAGGTTATGAATTTGTAGCTCAATATATTGAACTGGATGTTGAACTGGTGTGAAGCAGCTGAGTTTTGAAGAAGTTATGATGGGGCAGCCAAGAAGAATCTCAAAAACCATGTTAGGTGGTGATGTTAGAACATGGAACATAAAACAGTACAGAAAAATAGGCCCTTCAACCCACAATCTGTGCTGAACATGATGCCAAGACTAACTCTCATTGCCTGCACATAATCCATATCCCTTCATTCCCTGCGTATGTGTGCTGATCCAAAAATCTAAACGCCACATTCGTATATAAGTATATCTGAAATGTCACTATTGTCTCTAATGGCAGATGTATTGGAGGCCATTGGACAGGTACTTAGAAAGGAAAAAATCTAAATGGATATGCACCTGAAGTGGGGAAAATTGTAAAGCGATATGTACCTAATATGGGAAAATAGGATTTGTTTGGCATGTGTGATGTGGGTCGAGAAGGACCATTTCTGCGCTGTACATTTCTGATTCCATGATTTGTATCATTCCAATATATCAACACTGTGGCTTGTTTGAGCAATTGGGATCCATCTGCTGCAACCATCATTTAATCAAATCTCCAGGAATAAATTCAATCGGCAAATCTGAACACTCAGAACAGATATATCACAAAAATATATATATGCACCACAGTGAAGTATCAAATGTATTTAATTATTTAAAAGAAATGTATTTAGCAAAAATATGTCTCTTTGCCCGAGCCTTAAAAATTATGAAAACGTGAGAGACCGAATCTTCCCATCTGTGGGGATGACCATAGCAAGAGGCCACCAATCCTAGAAATCCAACAACGACTTTTCAAAACAAAATTATCTATCTAGGGCGAGGGATAACCTGTATAACTCGCTGGCATGGGGCATTGAGCTGGCACAAAATAGTTATCAACGATGGTAAAAACAAGTGCTGTGCTGTTCTGTGCTGATAAGACCATGAATCATAGAAGCCGAATTGGGCCATTCGACCCATCGAGTTTTTCGCTGCCACTCGATTTATCCCTCCACACCATTCTCCCTTAATAAACGACGGGATCCGTGCAAAAGCAATGCCTGCGTTGCTGAGTTGAGTTGAGTTGGGCTGAGGTGGTTGCAAGTTGCAGGTCGGCGTGCAGTGTTTTGCAGAGCTGCGTTTGCAGAAGGCAGGTCCCTCCCCGGGGGGGGCATGGCAGACGGTCACGTGAGCAGCAGCGTTCCCTCGCCACCTGCCCGCGGCACCGAGCCATCGCGCTGGAAGCGGCATCGCCCGTCACCGATTCTCCCTCCCCCCGTCCCTCCTTCCCTCCCTCACCCGGCTCCGGGCTCCGGGCTGCTGCCGCCTGAAGGAGTGAGTGAGGTGAGGATCGGATCGAAGCCCAGGCCCGGCCCGGCCCGGCCTCAGCGGGTTGTGTTTCCGGGTCGGGGGTGAGGGCGCCATATTGATCGGCTCGGAGCTCGGAGCTGGAAGCTGGGAGCGGGCGGAGCGGCCCCGACGGCAGGTGAGTGGGAAACAAGCCCGTCCCCCCGCCGCCGCCACCCGGCACCAATCCACCCCACCCCCCCCTACACCCAGCCAGCCGGCGACCCCGTCCACACGGCCGGCGTTGGGGCCCGGTGATCGGCCTGTGTCCCCCGGGGCCGGGCCGGGCTGGGGGAGGGGGCGGCGATGAGACGCTTGTTTTCCCCCCGGAGTTGGGGGGTGGATGGTGGATGGAGGGAGAGTTTGGTCGCCGGGAGCGGGGAGAGGGTCTCGGGAGTCAGGACGGGGAGAGATGAAACGAGCCGGGAAACAACTGGAGCCATTCACTTAGACCCCTGTAGCTCGGTGCTGGATCCCAAAGCCTGAACTCGGCCGAGGATCGAATGGAAACTGCCCGCTTTCTGCCTGTACCCGTCGAGGATGGAAGGTCGGGCCTTTTCCTGCTCGACCTCTTGCCGAGGTGGTGGGGGGCGGTGTTTGCTGGTGAAATAAGACATGCGGCTCCCTGTTGAACATCAACCCAATCGACAAAACAATTCGTCGTTAGTCCTAAAGTATTCTGTTATTTGAGGCTGAGGAATCTTGATAAGTTGTTTTCAAAATGTAATCGGTGTTATCATGCATACCATGCGAAGATGAATCCGTTACATTTATCTTAAGTTTTGATCGGGGTATGTATAGCAGAGCGACTTGTCCAATACGCGTTTAGTTAATAAACAGGGTATTGCAGAAAAAAAAAACCGTTGCATGTTTTCCTATCAAATGATCTCTTTGTGTGTACATGTTTTATAAGAATACATTGCAACATGGCAGATATTTTGGAATCACAGACTGGATTACGGCAGGAGTCCATTTGGCCTGTCAAGTCCACACCTGCTTTGTGTAAAAACTATTGAACTGGTTCCGCTTCCCCAACCATCTCCCCATAATACAACAAATTATTTTATTTTAGATGTGTACAGCTGTCTGTAATGCAAAAAATTGAATCGGTCATCTCTTCTTTATCCTATCTCCCCGTGGCCTTTGCACTTTTTTTATCTAGGTTCCCTGGATTTGTAATACTGTAACTCTATTCTGCACTCTTTATTTTTCTCTTTGCACTACCTGTTGTACTTGTGTTTGGCTTGATTGTACTGGCAAGGTATGATTTGACAGGATGGCAAGCAAACTCAATTTTCCTTTGAATCTTAGTACACCTGACAATAAAACCAACAAATCAAACTATTATTGCAGCAAATGTTCAGATCTTAATCTTATAGCAAATAAAAATCTGTTACACTTGGTCACTGTAATGTGCTACAATGCTAAGAACTATATTGATGCATAACAATGCGGAGAACTATGTTCTGCACTATGTATCTTCCCCATTGCTCTGACTTTGTACTGTGTAGTATTATCTGATCATTTTGGATAGTATCCAAAACAAAGCTTCTCGCTGTACTTTGGTACACGTGACTATAATAAACCTAAAGCTAATTTTGATGGTCAACTTTATTCTGTGTCCCTTAATTCTCGATCCAGACAACATCTACCATCTATTCTGTCTATACCAGTATCTCTTTCTGATCTTGTAGTTCTCATCTTATAACCTACTCTGGTCCAAACACTGTCCACACAATTGAAAACCTACATCCCGAAATGATTCTGATGAATTTCTTCTATGTCCAAATCTTTTACTATGTGCACAGAACTGAAAACACTGATTCCAATATGGCTGTGAAGCTTTTATTAATGTTCATCGTGGTTTTCTAGTTTTTGCCCTGGATGATTTTTGGTTTTGTTTTGAGATACAGCGCGGAAACAGGCCCTTCAACCCAACAAATCTGCGCCGACCAGCAATTCCTGCACACTGACACTACCCTACACTCACTAAGGACTATTTACAATTACACTAAGACAATGAACCTACAAACCTGTACGTCTTTGGAGTGGGATGAGACTGGAGCTCCCGGGAAAACCCATGCAGGTTATGCGGAGAATGTACAAACTCCATGATATACTTGACTTGACTTGATCAGCCATGATCACGTTGAATGGCGGTGCTGGCTCGAAGGGCCAAATGGCCTACTCCTGCACCTCTTGTCTATTGTCCATACAGACAGAACCCATAGTCAGGATTGAACCCAGGTCTCTTGACCTGTAAGACAGTAACTCGACCACTGCTTCACCATGCCACCCTATTTATAAAGCACTGAATCCCATATGCTCTTTAACCATTTTTTCAACTTTCCTTTCTGCATCAAGCAAACTATTCACATACGCTTCAGAGCCCCAAATTTCTGTGTCTTTGTATCGCCTTTAAAATGCTGTTCTCAAATTGATATTGCTTTGTCTCATTCCCAGAATGTAATGTTTCTTGGCATTAAATTGTGCCTGTCATACCTGTTCATCTCATCTATTTCCCTGAAGTGCTACCTTCTTCACTTTTCACTGTACTTCCTAGATTTGGGCTATTAGCTTAATGGAAATTGTTCCATTGCACATCCAAATCATTAATGTTTATTGAGAAAAACATTGATAATAATGTTGTATTAATCCCTGGAAAGCACCACTTTGCACCTCTCGTCAGTCCAAACAAAAATCTTTCACTAATACTGTTTCCAGTAATTGGCCAATTTTGATTTATGCTGTTATAATCCTTCTTTCAATACCTTTTAATCTTAATGACATCTATTAAGCGGCACTGTTGAATAACTTTGTACATCCATAAATGCCACATTA
Source organism: Leucoraja erinaceus (assembly GCF_028641065.1). Taxonomy (NCBI): domain Eukaryota; kingdom Metazoa; phylum Chordata; class Chondrichthyes; order Rajiformes; family Rajidae; genus Leucoraja; species Leucoraja erinaceus. The sequence continues at coordinate 70,721,041 of NC_073381.1, read as the reverse complement.
ATTGCACTTTCCCCATCTTGCCACTGTTATTTCATCAGAAACTTTGTCGAGGTAATTGGATCAATTTGCCTTGAGGTTTAAAAGCACTGGGGCTTTCTAAGATTGTGAGTACAACTATGGTCAAAACACATTCCTAAGAATCCCCATGTTATAGAAAATAGTGTTAGAAAACAATTGTGCCAACGGGGAATTTCAAACTCGTAATAACAGGTTTTTCAAAAATATTGTCCTTTTTAATAGAATAAACTATTTTATGCCTAAAAAAATGGAATACTGCCGATTACATTGTTAAATGGGATATCATTGGATATGTGTTAACAGAGGTGATCACTTGTCAATTTCAATGCCCACTTACAATGAAACTGGCAGACTTAAGAGACAATAATATCAATACATCAATTGCATTTTATATAGTTCACTATAGGGAAATGAATGGGAGCAGAATTACCTGTACTAAATAACTTTACTTCATCCATTTCACCACTAACTTCCATCCGGCACTCAAATACACCTGGACCATTTCCCTACCATTTCTAGACCTCATTATCTCCACCGCAGGTGATAGACTACTGACCAACATCTACTGTAAACCCACTGACTCCCATGGCTATCTGGACAACATTTCTTACCACCCTGCATCCTGTAAGGACTCCATCCCCTACTCCCAATTCCTCCGTCTACGCCGCATCTGCACCCAGGATGAGGCGTTCCACACCAGGGCATTGGAGATGTCCTCATTCTTCAGGGAAAAGGGATTCCCCTCTTCTACTATAGATGAGGCTCTCACCATGGTCTCTTCTATACCCCGTAACTTTACTCTCAATCCCCATCGCTGAACTCATTACAAGGGCAGAGTCCCCCTTGTCCTCTTCCACCCTAACAGCCGTCACATACAACAAATAATCCTCCGACATTTTCGCCACCTCCAAAGGGATCCCACCACTAGCCACATATTCCCATCTCCTCCCCTGTCTGCTTTCCGCGGAGACCGCTCCCTCCGTAACTCCCTGGTCAACTCGTCCCTTCCCACCCAAACCACCTCCTCTCCCGACTTTCCCTTGCAACTGCAGGAAATGCTATACTTGTCGCTATACCTCCCCCCTTGGCTCCATTCAAGGACCCAAGCAGTCTTTCCAGGTGTGACAGAGATTCACCTGCACCTCCTCCAACCTCATCTATTGCATCTGCTGCTCTAGGTGTCAGCTGCTCTACATCGGTGAGACCAAGCGTAGGCTTGGCAATCGCTTCACCCAATGCCTCCACTCGGTTCGCAATAACCAACCTGATCTCCCGGTGGCTCAGCACTTCAACTCCCCCAGCCATTCCGAAACCGTCCTTTCTGTCCTGGGCCTCCTCCATGGCCAGTGAGGCCCACCATAAATTGGAGGAGCAGCACCTCATATTTTGCTTGGGCAGTTTACACCCCAGCAGTATGAACATTGACCTCTAATTTCAGGTAGTCCCTGCTTTCTCCTCCCCTTCCCAGCTCTCCCTCAGCCCACTGTCTCCGCCTCTTCCTTCCTTCTTCCCGCCCCCCCCCACCCTCACATCAGTCTGAAGAAGGGTCTCGACCCGAAACGTTGCCTATTTCCTTCGCTCCATAGATGCTGCCTCACCCGCTGAGTTTCTCCAGCATTTTTGTCTACCTTGTACTAAATAAATGTGCTTTTTACTTTTATTGTTTATCTGTTGAGAGTTCCCTTTCTGTTAAGATGTTGAATTGGATGGTTATTTAGAATCACTGGAAAGAATCCAAGTCTTGATTTAAATTTCCAGATCTCAGAAACAAACTTGGCAGGTACTTGCAGGGATGTATGGCTGTGTTGTCAGTTTAACCACGTAATAGTGATTTTGTTCTATTTCCATGTCACTGGAGATACATTAATTTAGAGCACAGTTTTTTATCATAAGTAACTCTGGAATAAATCCATCTTGGCCCAGAATATTTAGCATTCAACTAAGAAAATATTGATGTCATATGCTACAGCCCTTTGGCACCTTGCTGTTTTTAAATAAAAAGCATCAAAAAACGCTTCCTTTCCTGTGCCCAGTCTCCACAAATAATATAGGCATCTAGTAAGAATTTCCAGTCCTAAAGTGAATCAGCATTTGTAATTGGTGCATCTTGTATATTTCAATTATTGTCTGATAATAATTGGAAACATCTTCATTCACATTGCAACCCATTTGATTGTGGATTGGTCCAATCACTAATGCAAAATGACTGACACTTCTGTTATTGTCCTTCATTTGTATTTTTTGTTCTGCTGTCATAACTGCACTCAAATTAAAAACAAAAAATAAATACTTTTGCAGAGTTGCATCCTTTTGATTAATTTCAGAATTTTTAATTTGCAAAAGCAATTTTAGGAAGGGCAATTTCCATCACAGTGCTCCATGTTAATAAAATCCAGTATTCAGGATGAAAATAATGGAAAATAACATGAGATATAGGAGCACACGTTTATCTGCAGAAAGTGCTGTGAAAATTTGTTAGAACTGATCTTTAATCTTTTGAAGATCAGGTACGATCACCATTGTCTGCACCGTCACAGAATTCTCTGAAGAATATAAATTAGAAATAAGCCACATAGCCCTACAAGCCTCCCTTAAGGGGAAACGAAAAAGCTGAATTTTACATTTGCCCTTTAGGTTAAACCAGGAATATTGATTGTAGTTGAGATTCAGTAAAAACACTTTATCTTCAGCCAGAACTGGTGATGAGTGCTTAAGTCAGTTATCCACCAGAAGTTTCAAAGTTGAGGGAGTTGAAAGCCTGTGATCCTAGTCTGAGGCCATCAACGCATCTTTCAAGAGCGTGAGTTTACACAACCATCTGATCCACAAGGTGTACCTGGCTGAGTGCTAAAAACCTGTGTACATCAACTGGCTGGAGTATTCAAGGACATCTTCCATCTCTTGCTTCTGCTGGTCTGAGGTTCCCACTTTCACCACCAAGCTCCAATACCTGGGCCTCTACACCTCCCTTTGCAACTGGATCCTTGACATCTCAATCTCCACCCTACTGACCATCAACACAGGTGCATCTCAAGGCTGCATGCTTAGTCCCCTGCTCTACTCTCTTTACATCCAAGAGTGTAGCTGAGCACTGTTCCAATGTTGGTTGGCCAGCTCGGTGTGATGGTGAATCAGCCTACAGGAGAGAGAGAGACATAAAACCTGTTCAAATGGTGCCATAATAACAATCTCTCACTCAACCTCAAGACAAAGAACTAGTTATTGACTTCAGAAAGGGGAAGTTGAAGACTATATGTCAGTTTTCATTGGTGAATCGACAATGGCTGATGTTGGCTGATAACATCTTGGGTGGCCTGTTCTGTGCCTAGGTGTAATGTAGAGGTGCTCCAGCACCTCTGCTTTCTAAGAAGTCTATAGAGATTCAACATGTACTTTGTAGAAAGTATCCTGACTCGTGGCATTATGGCAAGCAAGATTTCCATCATACCTGTACTTAACTGTGCTTGTGCATATGACAGTGAACTCAACTTGCCTTAACTCCTTGTAACCAACATTATTCCAGCCCATTATCAGTTGCTTAAAAATGTATTTTCAAATTCCAAATCTTGCATGCTGATTTTCTTTAACCAAAGACAGTGCAAGTCTGTTACTGCATTCCCCTCCACTTCAACAAAAGGCAAAGCTCCAAGTGTTTTCTTCTCCTGGTTCCTGGGTGGGAGATTTTCACTGGGGTAAATGTACAATAGAAATTTACAGCAATCAGCTCCCTGTCTGAAGCAATTGTTGGTGTCCTACTAGGTCTACTGGACTATAATTTATTTTCCTCAGTGCTGGAATGTGTTTGCAGAATCCTGTAATGTTAGACATATTTATTGCTTCTATCTGTTGGAACATAACTACATTGTGCCTTGTTCTAAAAGCAGGACAACATTTTTTAAAATCCCCTTTAACAGTTACAGCATTTCAATATAGTTCATTAGCTGTGTACTTTTGGGTGTTAGAATGAAACAAAATGCTCAATGATCTGGAGTCGGGCAGCACCTGTGGAGAAAAGCTGCGTCATGTTTTGGGTATGTATCTTTTAGGCCAGGACCTTCACAGTGAACGTTGGGCCCCTGGGGAATGTTGTAGAGCAGCGGGACCTAAAAGTACACTGACAGTTCCCTGAAAGCAGCATCAAAGGTAGATGAGGTAAGAAATAGGGCTTTTAGTACGTTGGAATAATATGTCACATTGCACCCTATATTAGGAAGGATGTCATAAAGCTGGATAGGGTGCAGAGAATATTTACGGGGATGTTGCCAGGACTCAGGGGCTTGAGCTTTCAGGAGAGATACGGCAGGCTAGGAATGCATAGTGAAAACCTTTTGTTGCGTGCTAACTAGTCAGCGGAAAGACAATACATGATTACAGTCGAGCCCTCAACACTGATGTTAGGGTGCATGCAGATTCTTTTACTCAAGTTAGGGGAATCAAGAACCAGAGGACATAGGTTTAAGGGGAAAGATTTAATAGGAACATGCGGGGCAACTACACTCAGAGGCAGTGTACCCAATTTTACTATTACAAATAACTCATTTTTAAATGGGTGTCATTCAGTATATTTAGGGTGTCTAGGGTGTTTTTACAAAGTATATATTTATATTGAACTAAGATCATGGTAGTAATTGTTAACAAGTAACCGTTGGCTGTATTTTAATATGTGACCTTTAGTAGTTTAGACTGCTGATGTACTAAGGAATTGTATATTTTGTATTCCAGGATATTTTTTCAACTTTATGGCGTTTCTAATGTGTTGAGTTAGAGTGCAAACACGACAAACTTTCTGTTTTGTTGTTGGCTTTTAAACGATTGTTGAATTAATTGAAGATGTGGGATCAAGGTAGTCAACCTTGGCAACAGTGGCCTTTAAGCCAGCAACAGTGGATGCAATCATTTCAACAGCAACAAGATCCAAGTAAGTTTCCATAACTGAAAAATTCACAATGTTTAATTTGTTCATATAAAGCATGTTTTTGATATTAACTGACGCAGATCACAAATTTCAAAAAGTAAAGACATTTGAAAATATCAGTATGTTTTCTTTGAACTTTGACCAATGTTATAATCTTAGTCAATTTTAAGTGGTATGCAAGGTTCCAACCAATGGGTTCACCATGAAGCCAATCCCATTGTGACCTTCCTCTCTGTCTTTTTCATTTTTATATTGCATCTCAAATCCAGCAGCTTTCTGCTGGAGAGGTGTGAATGTACAGGGCATTTGGGAAAATGTTCAGCATCTGTTGCTTCCACTCCAGAAACAAGTTCATTCCTTTTGTAAATAGCTCATTCTAAGCTTTTCCCCCCAGTCTTGTTTCAGTCAAAAATTACCCAGTCAAGCACTTGCGCAACTAATCTTTATTTTGACAGAACACAATTACAGTTCCCACTACTATACCTAACCACCGTGGGTTTGATCCTCGTATCTGCCTGGCCAAGCCCTCTTTAGCCTCGTTCAAGCAGAGACACTCCAGAAGGTCACGCGGTCCCCCGTGATCGACCTCGTGGGAGCGACCTTTTATAGGTCCCCGAACCTTGAGGGGCCGAACCACATAGGGGTGGTCTCTTTACAGTCCAATAACAGATATCGATTAACACAGTATATGATAGACATTTCCCTAACCCAATAATAGAGTAATTAATACATTGTATTCGAAAGAAAGTTCTAGAAGGAAGCAAACAAGAATAATCATTGAAACACGTGCACCGAGATTCAAACAGTTTCTCCAAGGCTCAACAGTTCGACTAATCACCGTTTAACAGGATGACCGTCTTGCAACATTATTTATACTATTTACAACGCTTTTGCAGCGATTCAATCGAAATGATGCATTTAAGGTTTGTTTGCAAAACTGCTATACATTTTATCACTTTAGGAGAAACAAGGAGAACACCTGGACCCCTCACCATCATGCATACTAGTCTGAGCCTAGGCTGGCTGGTGTCATTCAAAGCCAGTAAAGTTCAGCTGACAATGGTTAAGCAATTCTGACAAGTGCAGGGATCCTCCATTTTATGGTGTCTTTAATTTGACAATTTTTAACACTATCTCAGTCATCAAGGTGTACTGTGCAGGCAATGCTTGCTTACATGAACAACAATAGTTCACGATGAGGTCCTGCAAAATGTGATCAACTTTCCAAATCTTGGGAGACCTCGAGGAAAGCATTAAAACCACAACCGTCCCCACTGTGTGAATGCAACCTTTCTTTATCTGAGAAAAAGAAGAGATCAAGATCTCAGATCTGACACAAAACTGATCTTTCTCCTGAACGGATATACGACCTTGCCTTTACCTTCTGAAGAGTTACCATTAACATTGTCTCAGCCAAAATCCAAATCCACTTGAAGGAGAGGTGACCCAATATCAACATCCTCTCCCAGGCTACTGCAAGGATATTCCTAAAGCCTCCTTGGAAATAAAAGTTACAACCTTACCAACTCTGAGGTCCATGACCCATGAAAGATGTGGCATCCAGGATCATTTTCACCAGGAGCATGTGAAAGCACACTAAGCTGCGGAAGGGGAATGTAATGAAGACAAAAGAGACTCCAGATGCTGGCATCTGAAGAAAAAACTGAACAGAAGAAAGTGGATTGAGCACCATATATGAATGTAAAAGGTGTGAGTGCACACTTCATGCATGTCAAGTCCTTAATACTCACTTAACTAACCTTTCAGGTATGACAAGTATGGTACTTTATTTGTCACATGTACCGAGGTGCAGTGAAATTCATTTTTGATTACAGTCCAGTACAAGTATCACTATACATAAGCATTTAGATACATATTAGCTTCAGAAGAGTCTGAAGAAGGGCCTCGACTCGGAACGTCATCCATCTTTTCTCTCCAGAGATGCTACCTGTCCTGCTGAGTTACTCCAGCATTTTGTATCTATCTTCAATGTAAACTAGTATCTGCAGTTCCTTCCGACACATATTTTCAATTACCTTGTGTTTAGTTATTAATTTGTCACCTGAACGGGTGGTCGGCATTGATTTAGTGGCCTGTTTCAATGCTATATCTTTCAATCAATTAAATTCATCAAAATTAGATACTTAATTGAAATTCAAGCAATAACATATCAATTTCTTAGTTTGAGTTTATAGTACATTTGCTCACTATATGTGATCAATTCAAAATTCATTGTGATCTATAAATAAATAAATAGATGTGCTGATGGAAAATTACAAAGGTGCTGCCTGCTAGCGTGATATTATCTACATAATAAATTGTGTCTGTATGAAAACATTTTTTTCCAGGTCAGATTGACTGGGCGGCATTAGCACAAGCATGGATTGCTCAAAGAGAGGCCTCGGAGGAATCTGTTACTGCACAACAGCCAGTAATAATACCCAATGGACAGGCAGTACATGGCATTGAAAATAGTCAAGACAATCATGGCAATTTTTCAGGAGATCCTAATTTCAACAGAATATGGGAACAGGGTTTGTATTTAATTTTCAGAAATGTTAATTACCTTGGTCAGTTGGAAATATACTTGTAAATAGAGGAAAAAATTGGATTTTTATTATGTTGATAATTATACAAGTGAACTATTCCCTTGTTGCATGTGTTAATTTTATGTAATGTGCCACCAGTTAGTAATTCCATAGCTATTTACTAATACTTTCACCATCGACGGCACCACTGTCTCCCCATCTCCCAAGGCCCGCAACCTTGGCGCGATCTTTGATTCCACCCTCTCCCTTGAGCCTCACATCCGCCATGTCATTAAAACCTCCTTCTTTCATCTCCGCAACATCGCCAAACTCAGACCCTCTCTCACACCTCCCGCTGCTGAAAGACTGATCCATGCCTTCATCTCCTCCCGACTGGACTATTGCAACTCGCTTCTCCTTGGCATCAGCTCCACCTACATCAACCGACTCCAACTGGTCCATAACGCAGCCGCCCGACTCATCACCCACACCAAATCCTGGTATCACATCACTCCAGTCCTCAAACAACTTCACTGGCTTCCCATCTCCCACCGGATCACCTACAAAATCCTGATCCTCACCTACAAAGCCCTCCACCATCTGGCCCCCCCCCCCCCCATATCTCACTGACCTCCTCTCCCCCTACCAACCATCACGGTCCCTCAGATCCACATCAGCCAGTCTCCTCTCCATCCACAAGTCCAACCTCCGCAGTTTTGGGGACAGAGCCTTCTCCAGGGCAGCTCCCAGGCTCTGGAACTCCCTCCCCCAACTGATCCGCAATTCCGTGTCCCTCACCATCTTCCAGTCCTGCCTCAAGACCCATCTCTTCACCTCTGCCTATCCTTAGCCCCACGTCCCCCTCCCTTTTCATCTGTGCATTAATTGCCTCATATTGTGTTTTGAATTGTATTCTGTCTTTACTTTGTGTATTAGTCATGTCTCTACTATTTATTTCATTCCCCTTACATGTTTTTCCTCTACCTGCTAAATTTTTGTAAGGTGTCCTTGAGACTCTTGAAAGGCGCCCATAAATAAAATGTATTATTATTATTATTATTACTTGTAATGCTTTATAAATGAGTACAGAGAGGTATGAAATGAGAATGAACAAATCAGGCACCAGCCCTTTTCTTTGACGCGATCTTTCCTGGGTTTTAACGCACTTACTGTTCCCTTGGGAAAGAATGCAGACTTTTTCTGCCTTTCTCTGAGGAATTAAGAAAAACATAAAAATAATTAATTCCATCTAGAAGGATGTTGTAGGAAAGATGCACAAGATTGTATCAAATATATCCATACAATCTTTTAATTTTAGGTTTAAAAAAAATCCCCAAGTGAAAAATACAAGGGTTCTTTTACCAAGTTACCTTGCTTTAAGATTATTGTTAAATAGTTGCAGAGCACTTCTCGTTTTTCTATGCTGCACTTTTGTACAATATTTAGAAATATGCAAATAAACAGGAGAAGAGGTTTCCATATTTGAGTTACTTGGTTCTGTTTGATATTCTTGAGCGATTTGGTGGTAGGGGTAGAATGAGTGTAGTTACTATTTGGAAATGTGTTTACATTTTGTGTTATCATTCAGGGTGTGGCATTCCCGAGTACAGCTTGGGAATTAAAAAGAATACAATGGGAGAAAAAAAACCTAATTGGCTGAATAACAGTAAGTGAACATTAATGCAGTCATAAATTAGAGCACACAAGGACAGTTTTAATGATTTCATGAGCTACATCAAAAGTACATAATTGAAGGAAAATTTATAGTGACTATAACACTCAGTGCAATGCTGCATTCAGCAAAACAAACTAAATTGCGTGACTGTTCACTTCTTGTTTCATGAATTTACCACGGCTTGAATGTAACATTGCACATTTTTGTATGTCTTGTTTCTAAAATGAGTAAAGGAATGAACATTGAATAATTAAGGGACAGATGCTATTTTGTAGGTATTTCTTTAATTGCTTCATTCTCTTTAAGCAAACATTTGACTCCTCTGGCTGTAGAGGTTTGTGCTTGGAGTTCTATTTTTTTGCTTGGCCGCTGTGAACAATTAGTTTCTGGGGTTGCTGTTGGATTTTTTTTTTAATTGATACCTTTCAATTGGCTGGTTACCCTGAAAAGATCCCAGTGTGAGGCGTTTAATTTTTTTAATGTTATCTTATTTTTTTAATGTTAAAAAATTTTTGTTAATGTTAATTATTTTTTTTTAAATGTTATCTGACATCACCATGTCAGACTATTGAGTTTCCTGCCAAGAACATGCCCCTCTGATTTTATCTTTGACCATTGTAGTCTCTATAAAAAAATAAGCTTGAAAATTTCATGGTGAGCAGGCCATGGGGCAATAGAATTGTCTAACCACGAACACAGCTTTCTATGGGTTGTTAAAATATGCTGAAGATAATTAAAAAAAAATATGATTCATTTCTGGAATTGCTCTTATATGATGAATTCTTTCATTGAAAAAAATAAATTCCCTTTATTATAGAGAAGTGTATATGTTCAGCAGTAAATATTACCATTTAAATAGAAATTCAAACTTACAGGTATAATGGTTCTTTTGGAATCTCAGAATCTGCTATAGATGCTGATTTCAAATTGTGTATTTACCAGACTGGGGAATGCAACATCATCGACCACCTCCCCCACCACCAGACCAGCAGTGGATACCAACCCCAGCTCCCATGGACATAGTCCCTCCATCGGAGGACAATAGCCAAGACAGTGGTGAGTTTGCACCAGACTCTAGACGTATGTTCAATCAAGTCAATAACAACAATTTTGGAGGAGCACCAGAAAACTTTGGAATGGGATCTGTGCCCGTCAGCCAGTTTGATTATCAGGTAAATCTGTTTAATGCAGTTTCATTCTTGGTGTATAAGCATTCATGCCATCTTGAGACAGGCTTCAAACCAATATTGGTTTTGTTTTCGTAAGATAAGTGAACAGGAAACATTTTATCTTTTGAGATTCCTACTTCCTTACATTCCTGAATTATATAAAAACAACAGCAACACAATGTAAGTAACGTAGTTGCTGTGACTTTTGTCGACTGATTCTGCTTCACTGATGCAGAAAACCGTGTAGCTCCCAGTTGTGAGCGGCACGGGTTGCTCTTGTGTTTTTTCTATTGAGAATTCCTATTAATTTATAGCTACAATATAAAATGACGGTCATGTAGTAGTTTTCCCTTCATTATTTCCCATAAGTGAGGGACCCAAAGCACGTTAAGTTTCTCTCCTCAGATATGTGCCCAGTTGGTAGTCCCATCTTTTGATGTGAGACTTGGGGACATGAAGAATTGCCAACATTTTAGCATGCTAGAAGTTGACTGAAATAGTATTTTAAATAGCAAAGTCCTGTTATGGGACTTTTCTGGGACAATGTACCCATCACTATTAATCATGCAGGATGTTGGGTTCAAAATAAGACTTTCCAGATTTTGTAAGCGATTAAACTTCAGATCTTGTTTCAGGTAATTGAATGTCAGCAGCTGATCCTGATGAAGAATATTTTTGTGAACTTGTGTGCTGTCTCTGGAAATGCAAAAATGTATTTAAGAATCCAAAACTAAGAAAATAATACCTTGCTACAGGATATTATTTCATTTATTTAACGATATTTATAAACACTGCCAATTAACATGAACTTTATCGGAATGATTTATGATAAGCTCATGAAAAGAGTCTTGGTTTAGGTATCCTTTTAAATGTATGTAACATTTTACACTTGCAGCATGGTGCAGCTTTTGGTCCCCCAGGAGGATTCCATCCACCTTATTGGCAACCTGGGCCACCACCTAACCGTAGAGACAGACCATCTTACAGAGATCGTCCACGGTCACCCATAGCAGTAAAACAAGACCCTCCTGCACTTGGTAAGTTTGGTAAACACTTTTTTTCATTTTGGTAAGATTTAATATGTAATGATCATATTTTTGATAAATATTTATATGGCATATTGCAATTTTTGTGGTTTGATAGGGTGACCATGAAGAAATTGTTCCACCAATAGCATATGAATTAGATAGCCACCAAGAGATCAAAAAATGATTTAAGAGGAAGTGCATTATATGAAGAATGGAGAGATTACAAAACTCAATGCCACATGAACTGGCTGATAAAAAATTCAGCAGACATCTTGAAAAAAGTATTGGTATTGATAAAAGCAACAGCAAAAGATAATTGAAGAGTGAGGAGACACATGTGGCAAATCCCAGTAGAGCCAAAATGTTGCCTTTGGCACGATCGATGTTAGGCAAATAAGGTTGGACATACTTTGAGATATTATAATCATAGGATCCCACATTGATGAATTGAACTATCCTTTATTTTAAAGAGATTGAAGAATCGAGGCATATTGCCATATGTCCCCTGCTTTCTTTATCTCTGTCATTCAACCTCCTCTCTATCCCTACTTGAAATATTTCTAGTCATTGTGCCTATAGCTTATTTTTAAGGTGAAATTTGCTATGTGTTGATATTTGGGAGGGTTTTAGCTTTGAGCCAGGTTCAGAGTTTTTCGCCAGGAATGTTTAATAACATCTTGTTGTAGATGCTGTGAAACGTAGAACGCTGCCGGCTTGGATTCGTGAGGGTCTGGAGAAGATGGAGAGAGAGAAGCAGAAAAAACTTGAGAAGGAAAGATTAGAAAAAGAAAGGGCTCAGTCTTCAAAACACAAAAAAGATCCTGAAGAGGTGTCTGAAGAAACTGATGGGCCACGATTGCCTCACAAAAGTAAATTTGTAAGTATATGCATTTGGTTTACCACAAGGTGCAATAACTAAATTGCTAAAAGCCTTTTTCAAATAAAGAATTATTTTTGGGATAATCTTTTAAATAAGATTGAATTTCACTTACAATATTGTTAGTGTTTTGTGAGAGGTGAGCTGTGAAGCAACAAGGGTAGTGGCTTGGGTATTTGTGCACTCTTTAGAACTCCAAATTGTTATCACTGTTAGAAGAAAAATATAATCCAGATGTGAAGATGTTTATGAAAATGATCCCAGGAATGATTGGGCTAACATTTGATGGTCATTTGAAGGCACTCGGTCAGTACTTGCTGTAGTTTAGAAGGATGAGGGGGACCTTATTGAAACATACCGAATAGTGAATGGCCTGGATAGAGTGAATGTGGAAAGGATGTTTCCACTGGTAGGAGAGTCTAGGACCAGAGGCCATAGCCTTAGAATAAAAGCACGTACCTTTAGAAAGGAGATGAGGAGGAATTTCTTCAGTCAGAAGGTGGTGAATCTGTGGAACTCATTTTCCTCAGATGGCTGTCGAGGCCAAGGCAATGGATATTTTTAAGGCGGAGATTGACAGATTCTTGATTAGTGAGGTTGTTGGGGGGGTTATGGGGAGAAGGCAGGAGAATGGGGTTGAGAGGGAAAGAGAGATCAGCCAGGATTGAATGGCGATGTAGACTTGATGGGCCTAATTCTGCTCCTAGAGCTTATGAAAACATAATGAAACATTTTACTGAATAATCAGAAAATTACTTTGCCCAGGTTATTACATTTAAGGGAATTGAATGCATTTATTTGATTTTCTGATAATAATATGCGTCAAATAATCCTTGCTTTACGCTTGTGCGTTTTCTTAATACCTGACTGATTTGGTGAGTATGTACTAATATTTTGACAGATGTTGAATTCTTTATAGAGTAAATCACTGGCTCTTGATTTACGGTGTTTTAGGACAGCGATGATGAAGAAGAGGAGTATGAAACGACTGAAACCAAAAATAATGACAAACCAAGTCGGAGTCCTTCACCTGTAGCTCAGGAAGAACAGAGCGAACCAGAAATGACGGAAGAAGAAAAAGAATTTCAGATGGCATGTTAATCTATTACCTTTTTATGTATTGGGCTTGCCATTAAATTTTAATTTCCTATCTTAAGTTTTAAACATGAATTTGGTAGCCACCAGGGAGCAGTCCAAACGGTATATGAATTGACACAGTTGGAGAATACAAACTGAGAGAAATTAAATGTGTTGACCATTACAGAACTGTCACTGCATAATAAGTGTAAAATCATACGTTAATTTTTTTAAATATTATAACCATTGCTTCTACAACAACATTCTTCACAACATCTGTTTTGTGATTAATTTTATTTTAATTTTCCTCAATCAAATTCTCCACACTTATTCCACTATTGTTTACTTCAATCTCTAACGTAGAAGACAATGTGATCAACCATCCCTGTTATTTGAAATGTCTTCATAATAATTATTCATTGGTCTGACATTGTGCCAGTTAATCAACACTATACGTAACCACTGATTTTTATATTTTCTAATAATAATATGATGTCTAAAATGGTCCTGCGTAGGAAATATTTCTCTTGACTATAAGAAATCTGGTCTAGATATCACTATATGATGTTGATGATAAAGTCAAGTTAATGTAATTTACATTCTAAGAATTAAATGCATAAAATGCTCTTAGAATATTCTGATGTTGCTGCTATTTTAATAAAGATTCAGATTAGTTTAGAATCCAAATCTGAAAAATAAAATGACATATGGGTGACATTTTGCAGGTTGATCCTCTTTTTTAATAAAGATTTACTAAACTGTGCTCTGCTAGTATATGAGCAATCAGATGAGCTGGAGACAACATGGAATGTTTGTCCTATGGTCAAGAGTCTTTGTCCATGCTCACGATTTTTTGTCATCAACAGTATTTACTTTCCATTCTTATTATTGTCACCACAATAATAAGAATTTGTTTTAGATTTCAGTTAGCAATTAATGCATTTTTTTTAACAATCTTAATTTAAGATTGATAAAAAACTTAAACTATGCAGTAAGGAAGGCACTTGTAAATTGAGGGTCAGAAAAATTGTGAGGGCAAGATAACTTATCTTATTCTAGAATTGGCTTTGTCTTATTTAAAATGGGAATAGCGAAGGCAAAAATGAATACTGGCAGTGTATTGTTCTAAGAATTAACATAATCACAGTAATGAGAACAAAATGTAGATCTAATGTTCATAGTTCCACAAATTTGCATACTAGCCAAAGGAACATTTTAGTCTTTAAATAATTTACTTGTTTACTAAGTAGAACCAAAACCACAGTTTTCTGGTGACTTATGGCAGTTACAGTCCATGCAGGTTAATTATTAGCCCAGTTTTTGTTGTTGTGACAATAGCAAAACTGCTGTGAAGCTGCCAGGCACTATAAACCAATGCTGTTGTCAATAATTCACTGCTCCTTCATAGTGTATGCCGTGTTAGAGTCATAGCTACACTGCACAGAAATAGGCCCTTTGGTAAAATGTATCCATGTGGACCCAGCTGTCTACCTGTGCTCATTTCCTTGTGTTTGGCCTAGATCCCTAGACTCTTCTATCCATGTACCTGTCCACATATTTTTTTAAACATTGTAATTGTGCTTGCTGTTACCACTTTCCTCTGGCAACCCATTCCGCATACCCACCAGGCTCTGTGTAAAAGATCTATAAATCGTATCCTTGTTGCATTCACTATATGTTAGCAGTTAGTGGTCTGATATGAGCTTCAGTATTTTGGGGTGGTTGATTGCAACCTTCACGTGGTCCGCCCTGTTTCGACGAATGCAATCGACCTGGCATGCACGATCAAATAGAACAAGTTGTCTCACAACTTTAGGCTGTGCATGCCAAACACAGAAGCCTCAGTATTGCAGATATTTTATTTTTTGATTGTTATATGAAGTGTGAATTTCTAATTCCTAATTGCTGCTTGGAAATCTGCCTAGTTCAAAAGTACAAATATTGTTTGTAAAGATTATGATTATTTCAAGTAAATATTGTGAAATTATTCTGATTTATATTGTTTAGCTTTTCTATATGCTTTTATTTTTTTTTTAAAGCTGAAAGTTGTGAAATGTGGATGTGATGCATTTGAAAGTTCTTCACTGTGATTTGGATGCTCAACCAGTGTGGGATACTATGTTTGCATCATTAGCAGGAATTCCTTAAAACATAATTTCAACAACGACCTGGGTTGAGAATGGAGCAATTCATGTCATGGAAGTAACCTGAAAATCTCTTCCAGACCTGCAGCAAGCACTGTTGCTTCACCACTTATATAGCAATGGCACTTTATATAGAATTGTATGGGTTCAGGCACTTTATTTAGAACGGTAAAAACAAAACTTGAGGCAATAAAGTGGTAAATGGCATAGCTCTAAAAGTGGCGTTACTTTTGGTTTTACATTCATGATTTTATTGCATTCCACCTTTTCATGTGATATTCATTTAAAGCATATTCAAATACTTGTCTTCTTAATCCCAGATGATAATGATGAAGATGCTGCTTACAGAAGTGCTTTTAGAAGTAACAAATGAAGAGATATATTATGTTGCCAGAGAAGCTCACCGGAAAGCCACTAAAGGTACATGAGATATATTTTTTTAAATTAAATAAATTGTAGAATAAAACTAAAATTGAAGCATAATCACCTTGAAGAGGTCATTAATTCCTTAAGATATGATGGGTTTGAAATTTACTTTTTATATTATACTTTTATTGAAGAAAATTGCATTTATTCCTAAGAAGAAATGATAAAGTAATCCACTCTCAACTTAACATTTCTCAAATGTGTTACACACTCTGCAAAGCAACTGTGAGGAGATAGTACAACAAAAACCCCATTAAATCAAACATTTGTGGAATGTGGATCCAAATAAAGAATCTGATTTAGTTTCACTCCTCGGCAGCTGTGATAGTCCATCATGGACTTAATTACAACTGCTTCCTAATAAAAAATATATACAGGAAATGCGCAATGTGTTTGGTGAGTATTCAAATAGTGGGGAGAAATAAACCTGCTGATCAGTTGATGAATTGTGAATTCCATCTTGAGCTCAATTTGTTAGTAAAAATGGATTAGGAATTGGGAGCGTTTATTTTTCCTGCTAACCTAAATTTAACAAGATTATGGTAATTTTTACAGTAAGATGAATTGATTAGTTTACGCATCAGTGAGCCTTCTCTCTGGTGAATTTACCTTTTGCCATGGCTTAAAACTATTTTCCTTTCTCCATCTTGTGCTAATCTCTAAGATAATATAGTTTGTCATAGATAGTTCTACATTCTGATAATAGGTGATACGCGAATGACAAAATTGGAATATACAAATGGAATGAACCATTGTTTTAATTTAAGGGTACAGTAGGTTTTAAATTGTAGCCCTTTATAATCTATTAAACTGATAAATGATTGCTGTGAACTTTTTTTTTTTAAAGCTATAGATGCTGGAAATTTGAAAAAAAAACGAAAATGCTAGTAAGGCTCAATGGGTCAAGTGGCAAATGTAGAAAGAGAAATGTAAATGTTACAAATTAGTGACTTTTTGTTATAAGTAGGAGTGAATGGGGAGGGATGTGTCGAAATGAAAGAACGTAAATTAACGAGCTATGTATGACTGCACCAGGAATGTGAGTATTTGGCTTGTTATCAAGATGGCAACATTGGAAAAAAATAACTGGAATTGAAATTTACACATGCCCTTTTGTTATCTTTTTAATCGTTTTATAAATTCCTTAGGATTGATCACTGATCTGCCCTCAGTTGTAGCTAATGCCATTCAAGGTCTCTTGGTCAAATAATATTTGATGACTAGCTTGCTTTAGGTGCATGTCTTCCTTTTGGTCAATTTGAGTATTGTTTCAAGCATTTGGTTAAATGGGATTTTACTGTTTATAAAATAAAATGTCTTCAGTTAACAAAGCTTAAATTTTCCCACAAAATTTTAATGTAAAATATTTCAAAAAATTCCAAGATAATTCTTTAAACGCCTATGTCCAAAAAGCATCACTAAGTAGGATTTTAGCATTTATAATCTAGAAACTACGTCATAAAAGGTAGACATGGGATCTTTGGCGTTTCTGACCATTATTAACCCATTGAAAAAAATCTTGGATTTGTTACTAAATTAATTTAGTAAATAATTAGTAAAGAGTGTGATTGTTTTATTCTGGTATTACACAAAATGATGGCAGTTATCCAGACAGCTCAGGAATTAATGCAATTTCTTGCACCTTTTTCTCGGTTCAATGAGAACAAATGGAAAATTACCATATATCCTTTTAATGAATTTAGCAAATTGAGAGTTTATTTTTAATATTCATTCATAGTTGATTGGTTTACTTCCATCATGACATTATAATGGACATGCTAGTCATGTTCCACAATCGTGTGTGCATTTATAGAGATCTGTCTCTACTAGTGCACAATCACAGTGCAATGGTACAATTTGCAGCAAAATCTGAACTCCTGTGTGTTTCTTGGATTATAAATGCAGTGCATATTATTCAAATGTACATACTTTTGACCGCAGGGTCAAAAATTGAGCTATTTTCAGTGTAATGTGATTTTAGAAATCGGTGAGATGATGACCCTACCTTTTAAGCATTTGCTGTCAAACCTGTATAGTATTTCCTGATAAATACCTATTGAGATGTAAAACTTCTTTTTAACGTCAGCATTTCACTATATTTTCAGGTCTTGCTTCCATAAATGCTGGAAAATTATCAGAGAAGATTTATTTTTGAAAAGCTGACAGTGCATCTCCTTACCATATTTAAAATACCACATGAGATCAAAATCCTTTACTCCTTCTTAGTTGATAGTGCATTATTAGAGAATCTCACCTTACATTTCATGTTCGTAGATGCTAACTGATTTTGTTCTAGGTGATATAAAACTGTAAACAAATTTCCTGTATGTGAAGCACTGTGCTCTTGAATGGATCTTTTGTTTATAATGTTTCTTCTCTCCCTTGCAAAGCAGCTGTAGTAGTACAGTTTTGCAATGCCATAGAAACTCATGACTTTGAAAAAGTGTTAACATGTTGTTCCTGTTGTTGATGTGATACAAAGCTCCTGCAAAGCAGCTGGCACAGTCCAGTGCACTGGCTTCTCTAACTGGACTTGGTAAGTAACATCCTTTGAAAGAAAACAGAGTTAATGGGACAAGGGGGATTTGTTCAAAATTTAAGCCTGAACGTGTGTGTTCCTTTGTACTTTTTTTTAACAAATGTGATTGTGGTCCATATACCAGTCAAAAGGTGCCATTTTATGTATTTTTGATTCGCATCTGTATTCTTATCCAGCTGTAGTTTCCTGCATAAAAAGTTGCGAAAACCTTACTTATACATTACTAGCAACCAAACTGTCTTGCTGACATTCCTCAACAGGTTCAATTCACAACTTTATATATACCACATCACATGCAGCAAATAGTCACCTCTTCTATTCTCAAAAAAATGCAGATTCAGCAGAATACTCTCTGGATTTGAGGACTTTAGTTATGGGGAGAGATTGGATAGGCTGACTTTATTTTCCTTGGAGTAAAGATGGCTGAGGAATGACCTGACAGAGATATATAAACATATAAAAATCTTCGATAGTTTATAGTCAACATCTATTTGCCATGTAGAGGCATAAGAAACAAGTGGTTTAAGTTGAAGAAACAAGTGGTTTAAGGAATTTTAAACAAGATTTAAGGGGTAAGTTTCTTTGCATGGAGAGTGGTTGATATCTGTAACGTTGCTGGAGGAGGTTGAGGAGAAATGTTGACAGGCACTTTAATAGGCAAGGCATAAAAAGATATATATTTAATGTGGGTAGTATTGTGGTAAATGGATGTAGTGGGCTGAAGGACCAATTTCTGGCCTATACTACCCTATCGCTCCATGACTACTACTTGTAATGTTATAAAAATGTTTAACTCGGTGTCATTAATTTTCGGTTACCAACTGGAAGTTGGTTAAAAATAAATGGCATCCAACAAATAAATTACACATTACCAAAGCAGAATTAATACATCTATTGCATGGTCAACAGAGAACTAAGAGGTTTTAAATGGAATGGAGACGGACTGATATTATTTTTTGTAACAATACTACTTTTATTATGAATGGTGCATTACGAATACCACTTCCAGGCTTTTACTTTCAATGAAGAAAGCTACTGAGACAAATTTGTTCTTGATTATGTTATTGTTTACAATATTTATTAAACCCAAAATACCATAAGCAGGGAAGTAATGGCTTAAACTCCTAAATTAAGGTCAAGGATCTATGACTGCAATAATTATTGCTTTGCAGAGAATGAACTGTAATTATAGATGTCCTTCATAATGTGTGTTTTTCATGATGGTCTATCTGGACTATTGACAAGTTGACACTTCTTTAAAGTAATGAATCATTATTTTATTTTTTTGTCAATCCTTTAACGCAAAAATTCTTGCCTGCAGTATTTTAGTATACACCAAGAATGTTCACAGGACAATTTCCGTTGTGATAACTTACCATTACTGCAAAATGAAAAGTAGTGTTGCTTCATTTTTTCTTTCTTTGATTAGCAAATATGCCCCACTTCAAACCAGAACAATGCTTGCAAAATAACTTGTTATTGTGCATAAATAATACTCACTGAACCAGTTTCTATTAAAATTGTTTCTCTCAAAAAATAAAAGTAAGCATATAAAAGGATTATTCAAGCTATGAATAAAATGCATTAATATTGTTTTAATTAAGATAAAGTTGGATATGAATGCTTTAATTTTTTTTTAAGTATTACGTTGTGGTTGCTGCTCTGACTTTGTTTTCTTTCCTTAAGCCAGTGAGTTGTGGCTGGTTGCAGTTCAGCAGGGACTTCCAGTCCATTTGTACCCAGTTATGAAGTTATAAACCTGATCTAAGACTCATATACACTGTTTCCAGTGAAAGTAGAAGATAGTTGTGATCAAAAATATTTGTACTTTTCTCCTTCTCCGACATCCTAAATAATTTCCAATCAGCAGAAGTTGATGGCAACAAATTGAAATAAGATTAGGGAAACCTGTGATCTGGTGACCAGTGATGAAGCATGTTTGATGAATTTAGATATCAAATCATTAGGAGTGCTCCAGACTGATATATGTTAAAAGTCTTCAAATAAACCATTAAATATACAAGATTATCTCAATCAGATTAGTGCTCAAAAGAAATTGCTGCTATATTTTAGCTTTTCCACCATTTTTATTTAAAACTTTTATTTTATAGCACAGATATAAAATGCTGTCAATAGTTCAATACTTGGATATCTTTGACCATCAATCTTTCTTGGATAATGCGGCAGAAACTATTTTGATTTTATCATTTAAATATTTTGTACCAGATTATAAAAAGACTTTCAGTCTTTCAGTAGAAAGATTATGAATAAATCAAATCAAACCAAGTACATAGTACATAATGAACTAAATGTACAATGTTCTTATAAGCATGGTTTTTTTTCCACTTTGAAAGAAACTGGGGTTTTTATGTGCAGGTGGACTGGGCGATTATGGATCGGATAGTGAAGATGAAAGAAGTGAGAGAGCATCTGAATCCTCAGATACAGATGATGAAGAATTACACCGTAGAATCAGACAAAAGCAGGATGCCTTTAGACGCAAAGAAAGGGAATTACAGTTGTTGCTACAACAGCAGCACGAGAAACAAATGGAAGGTATGTCAGCTGAAGATCTTCTAAAATCTTCTATAATTCAATTTTTCCTCTAGCTTTTTTACCTCTCCTCAGGACATTTAGCAATTTTGATGTGAGTATGATTAATCGGACTTTCTTCCCTTGACTCATTCAGTCATTCTACTGAATGCTCTACTGAAGTACTCTGAATACCGCAGTAGCAATCTGGTTGAGATCAAGTTAGTTCATCCTGTTAGGCAATTACTTATACTGACACTTGCATGGAATTTCTAGAATGATTCAATTTATTGCTGCATTGAATTTTTGTCAGCAGTAACAGTGTTAAAAAAAAATGGTTGATGAAAATGGTCCTGGCTATAACACCCCCAAGGGTGTTTTGTCAGATTGAGTGACCTGCGATCTAAAGCCACAGATTGTGTCTGAATATCTTACACCAGCATAATATTGTCATGTTTATTGCTTTATCTTCCCATAACTATTCATTGTGGTAGTGCAAATTATATATGATGTGAACTTTTGCAGGCCCACATCTACAAATCCAGGAAATTTAAACCATTTTATAATGTTCCTAACATGAGATAAACGCAGGAGATGGGCAAGGTCCATGTATAGAATATGTATTTATCTGTTTTTACCATGAAGACGAGAGAACTTGGGAAAGTTAATGGCAGTGTCTTGAGAACAGTCCGTATTATAGTAGAGGAGATGCTGAATGTCCTGAAATGTATGAAGGTAGATAAATCCATGAGGGCTGATCATTTATATCCAGGACACTGGAAAGCTGGAGAAGAAATTGCAGGAAATTGCAGCTGAGATATGTGGATCGTCATTAGACAGGGCCGAGGTGGTGGAAGTATGGAGGGTGGCTAATGTGCCTTTATTTAGTAGGCTGCAAAGAAAAGACTGGGAACTATAGACCAATAAGCCCAGTGTCTACGGGAGGAAAGTTACTGGAAAGGATTCTGAGAGATAGGATATACAAATATTTGGAGACGGGAGTTGATATGGGATTGTCAACGTGGTTTTGTAAGTGGGAGATCGTGTCTCACAAATGTGGCTTTTTTTGAAGAAGTAACCAAGAAGGTTGATGGAGGGTAGGGCTGTGGACAGAGCCCATATGGACTTCAATAAGGCCTTTGATAAGATTCCACATGGTAGGCTGCTCTGGAGGGTTACATTGCATGGGATCCAGGGAAAGCTAGCTAACTGGTTATAGAATTGGCTTCATGGTAAGAAGCAGAGGAGGGTGGTAGAAGGTTGCTTTTCGTACTTTAGGCTATTGGTGTGCCTTGGGGATCGGTGCTGGGCGCATTGTTGTTTGTCATCTATATCAACAATTTGCCTGAGAACGCCCAAGGCACGACGAGCAAATTTCCAGATGACACTAAAGTAGGCGGTATCCTACACTGAAGATTATTAGCAATCATTACAGCGGGGTCTTGATTCGGTGTGTAAGTGGGCTGAGGAATGGCAAATTGAGTTTCATTCGGGTGAGGTGTTTCAGTTTCGAAAAACAAATCAGGCATGCCTTCACAATGAACAGTTGGGCCCTGAGGAATGTTGTAGTGCAGAGGGGTTTCGGAGTAAAAGTATATAGTTTCCTGAAAGTGGCGTTACAGTTTTGAGAGTGAAGAAGGCTTTTGGAATTCTGGCATTTATCGGACAGGGTATTGGGTATAGAAGGGCGTTATATTATAGTTGTACAAGACATTGGAAAGGCTGCACTTAGAGTAGAGTTTAAGAAAGAACTGCAGATGCTAGAAAAGTCAAAGATAGATAAAAATGCTAGAGAAACACAGCGGGTGAGGCAGCATCTATGGAACGAAGGAATAGACGATGTTTTGGGTCGAGACCCTTCAAACTAATGTGGGGGTGGGTAGGAAAAAAAGAAAGAAAGAGGCAGAGACGGTAGACTGTGGGAGAGCTGAGGAGGGGAAGGAGGAAGACAGCAACAACTACCTGAAATTGGAGGTTAATGTTCATACCACTGGGGTGTAAACTACCCAAGCAAACTATGAGGTGGGACTCACTCTGGCCATGGAGGAAGCCCAGGGACAGAAAGGTCAGATTCAGAATGGGAGGGGGAGTTGAAGTGCTGAGTCACCGGGAGATCAGGTTGGTTATTGTGAACTGAGCGAAGGTGATTGGGGGAAGCGATTGCCAAGCCTGCACTTGGTCTCACCGATGTAGAACAGTTGGCACCTCGAACAGCGGATGCAATAGATGAGGTTGGAGGAGGTGCAGGTGAACCTCTACCTCACCTGGAAAGACTGCTTGGGTCCTTGGATGGAATCGAGGGTGGGAGGTAAAGCGACAAGTGTAGCATTTCCTGCGGTTGCAAGAGAAAGTACCAGGAGAGGGGGTGGTTTGGGTGGGAAGGAACAAATTGACCAGGGAGTTATGGAGGGAGCGGTCTCTGCGGAAAGTCAAAAGGGGAGGAGATGGGAAGATGTGGCCAGTGGTGGGATCCCGTTGGAGGTGGCGAAAATGTCGGAGGATTACCTGTTCTATGTGACGGCTGGTAGGGTGGAAGGTGAGGACAAGGGGGACTCTGTCCTTGTTACGAGTGGGGGGATGGGGAGTGAGAGCGGAGCTACGGGATATAGAGGAGACCCTGGTGAGAGCCTCATCTATAGTAGATGGGGAACCCCCGTTCCCTAAAGAATGAGGACATCTCCGATGCCCTGGTTTGGAACACCTCATCCTGGGTGCAGATGTGGCACAGACGGAGGGATTGGGAGTGGGGGATAGAGCCCTTGCAGGAAGCAGGATGGGACGAAGTGTAGTCCAGATAGCCATGGGAGTCAGTGGGTTTGTAGTAGATGTTGGTCAGTAGTCTGTTACCTGCGATGGAGATGGTGAGGTCTAGAAACGGTAGGGAGATGTCCGAAATGGTCCAGGTGAATTTGAGTGCCGGATGGAAGTTAGTGGTGAAATGGATGAAGTCGGTGAGTTCTGCATGGGTGCA
Source organism: Leucoraja erinaceus (assembly GCF_028641065.1). Lineage (NCBI taxonomy): Eukaryota > Metazoa > Chordata > Chondrichthyes > Rajiformes > Rajidae > Leucoraja > Leucoraja erinaceus. The sequence continues at coordinate 70,697,142 of NC_073381.1, read as the reverse complement.
GGAAGTAGCACCAATGCAGTCATCAATGTAGTGGAGGTAGAGTTCAGGGATAGTGTCACCGTATGCTGCGAACAAGGATTGTTCGACATACCCTACAAAGAGGCAGGCATAGCTGAGGTCCATGCGCGTGCCTTGGATTTGGGGGAAATGGGAGGAGTCAAAGGAAAGGTTGTTGGAGTATAGTGTTCAGTTTTGGTCACCCTGCACCCAAGCCAAAAGAGTGCAGAAAAGATTTACAAGAATGTTGCCACGACTCGCAGGTTGATCAGAGAAAGATTTTATTTATTTGAGCGTAGGAGTGATCTTAAAATCTTGATGGGAATAGATAGGCTCGATGCACAGACTCCAGATGTGAGAATCTTGAGCAAATAACAAAGTATTGGAGAAACTCAGCTAGTCTGGCAGCATCTGTGGAGAAATTTAACAGACAGCTATTTGGGTCAAGGTCATTCCTCAGACTGCACAAAGTCTTATTCCCCGGAGTAGAGATTCAAGAACTGGAGGGCAATAGTTTAAGGTGAAAGGGGAACGATTTTATATGAATTATTTGGTAAGCTGCATTAGCCTCAGAAATTTATGTTCATTCTTAAAATATGTTTGCAAATGATTAAGGTACAGTCTTATTAAAGTTTATTATGACCCTTTCAAGATCATTTTCATTTGTTTAATTTAAATTTGATTGCTCTTGTTTTTCCAGATACAAAGCATCTACAGGAGGGTAAAGTTTTCAGGGAGATGGATACAAAGGAACAGAGTAAGGAACATGGTGGAGGTGTAGTGAAACAGGAAGGGAAAGAAAAGGATTGTGAAATTATTCCTGAAAAGAAAAGAACTCACAGTGAAACTGAACCCAACTCAGAAGTCAGCAAAATCTCTAGTGAGAAAAGTTCAAAAGAAAAAGCTTTGAGAAACAGAAGTTCGTCCAGCAGCAGCAGCGGGAGTAGCAGCACCAGTGGCAGTACCAGCAGCAGCAGTAGGTCAAGGAGCTCCACGTCCAGCAGTAGTACTGAAAGCAGTAGTAGCTCCACCTATTCTTTTTCACCAAAGAGAAAGAAAAAGTGGAGCCATAGCAGATCGCCCTCCCACAAGACTAGGCGTCGCAGTAGAAGTCAAAGTTACTCCCGCCCACACAGGAGGGAGAGGAGTAGAAGCAGGGATCAGCTCAGGAGAAATAGTCGAAATGGGAGTTGGGAAAAAGAGAGGCATAGACATCGCAGTGGTTCTCGGAATAGGAGAAGTAGGGACAGGCACAGGAGCAGAAGCAAAAGTGATGTTAAGCGTGTCAGTCGCAGTAGGAGCAAAGAAAGACGTAGAAGTCCTGAAAGACGTAGGAGTCGTAGTGGAGGTAGAGTGAAACAAAGGGTCAGCAGTAAAGACAGGGACAGGAAAAAGATTAGGAGTGGAAGCACTGAAAGGGTTAGGAAGAGAGAGGAGAAGAAAAAGGATAAAGAAAAGGAGCAGGACAAAAAGAAAGACAAACAAAAAAGTAAGGATAAACAAAAGGACGATAAAGATGGTAGTAAGTCAAGCAGTCAAGATGAAAGTAAGCTAAAACGCAAGAGAGAATCAGAGCGGACTTACTCGCGCAGTGGCTCCAGTAAACTTCCACAACAGTATTCTAGGCAGGATAGCAAGTCCAGCAAGAAAAGATCTACAAAGGATGGTAAAAAGCACTCGGACACCGAATCTAGTGCAAGGAGCAGCTCATGTTCTCCGGATAGCAGAGAGAAGAATGCAAAGAAATCAAAATGCAGTCGTTCAAGATCAGTGGAAAAATCTCAAAGGTCTGGTAAGAAGGCAAGCCGCAAACACAAGTCTAAGTCACGATCAAGGTAGTATACATTTTATACAATTTTCCTTTATGTATCTGTAAAGTAGTAAGGCCAGTAATGTTAAAAGACACAAACATATCGGTCTATTTTTATATATAAATGTATAAACGTATACTTTACATCCTAAAAATATAATTTAAAATACTATATTTTCAATTAGTCTAGCTGGTGGATGAAGTGGGGTCTTGTCTCTTATTAATTAATTTATTTTTCTTTCTTGTGCAGGTCGAGAACACCCAATAATCGTAAGCATTAAGGGGGAAAGTTTTCTGGCATCCTTGCCATGATCAGAAATTCCATGAGTTTTGGAGGATTGTCTCATTATAGAGGCATACTTGACAACTGTGTAGGTGTTTATATGTACATAGGTGTAAATTTTTTCCAAGTGCTGTCTATAGTTCAGTACTTACTTAAGGTTTTATTTGTATTGCATTCTTCAGAGATTATTCACACTGTAAAACAGTTTGCTTTCAGTTGTAATATTTTAACATAAAATTTACACTAACTTTAGTTGGCTGTCAATAAACTTTTCAGGTTGGTTTTGTTACACATTTCCCATTGTTTATTGCTGATATTTATGGCGTTTTAAAAGGTATGTAGATCAAACCTGAAGGATGTTGAAAGAGGATCACTTGAATACAAAGCAGTAATGTCCACCTTTTGCCTACTACACATAAACAAAAACAGTCATCTGGATTCTGAGAGCCTCTAATTAATTCATACCTGTAATCTGTAATTTGTTTAAAGCTGTATATTAAATTTCTTCAGATTTCCTCTGTTGCACATCAATATGGTGTTTACTTCTCATTTAAAATAAGTTGAGGGAATAATTAGATGCATCATTTACAGTAGGAATAGTGTAAACTTTTAGGAAAATCATTAAACTCAATTCTGTACCCTTGCAGTATTGCCACAGTCACAGTAGCTGAATTTTTTTGCAAGTCAAGTGTTTATTGAAATTAGATTTGATCCCAATAGTGATACATTATTTTTAGCGAGTCAAATGTAGTTTTCACTGCTAGTTTGTCTTTTTTGCAAAAGTTTATACTGTCAATAGCAATACTGTACCTCCAGGGAAGCAGTATAAATCTGCTTAGAAATTGGTGTTGCACAGAATGGAGTAAATCGGCGTAGAGTGTTAAAATTAGTGTTTAATAATGCTTGGAATTTATGCTTCTTGGGAATACTGATTTAGATATTGCACACATTCTTGTTTAAACTGTCCTGTAGGGAGACATTTGATGAAACTAAGCAAGCCGCGAACTGGTTGACTTTAGTAATTTTAGGATAAATGCAGGAGTAAAGTCAATGTGTTTTCTAATTCACGGGTGACAAATTTGGGGGTGGGAGAGGGGAATGTTTCCAGAATTCATTGACATAATTTCAACCAATTTCTTTGCTCTATTAGTGGAGGCAGGAGTATTGATATCCAACCATCCTTTACGGCAAGATGCATGAGAGAAATATGAATCATCCATTGTCTTCACCAGGCTCATTAGTTAAGTTTTTTGGGGGGGGAAATACACTTGTGAAACTACCAATTTTTACAGAATGTTTTCAATTAGGCAATTACTCTTTTGCCTTTGGATACTGTCACCTTTGAAATTATAAACTTTAACCACATTTCATCCACATTCTTCAAATATAAAACAATATAAGAATGCAGATCTCCCTTGAGTTTTTCCTCATGAATCAATTGATCATTAATATTCTGGTATTATAAAAATAAGAGCAATTGAAGATCCACTGCATCGTTCATTGTAATCATATAACAATTACAGCACGGAAACAGGCCATCTCTGCCCTTCTAGTCCGTGCCGAATACTTATTCTCCCCTAGTCCCATCTACCTGCACTCAGACCATAACCCTCCATTTCTTTCCCATCCATATACCTATCCAATTTATTTTTAAATTATAAAATCGAACCTGCCTCCACCACTTCCACTGGAAGCTCATTCCACATAGCTACCACTCTCTGAGTAAAGAAGTTCCCCCTCATGTTACCCCTAAACTTCTGTACCTTAATTCTCAAATCATGTCTTCTTGTTTGAATCTTCCCTACTCTCAATGGAAAAAGCTTATCCATGTCAACTCTGTCTATCCCTCTCATCATTTTAAAGACCTCTATCAAGTCTCCCCTTAACCTTCTGCGCTCGAAAGAATAAAGACCTAACTTGTTCAACCTTTCCCTGTAACTTAGTTGCTGAAACCCAGGCAACATTCTAGTAAATTTCCTCTGTACTCTCTATTTTGTTGACATCTTTCCTATAATTTGGCCACCAAAACTGCACACCATACTCCAGAATTGGCCTCACCAATGCCTTGTACAATTTTAACATTACATCCCAATTTCTATACTCAATGCACTGATTTATAAAGGCCAGCACACCAAAAGCTTTCTTTACCACCCTATCTACATGAGATTCCATCTTCAGGGAACTATGCACAGTTATTCCTAGATCCCTCTGTTCAACTGCATTCCTCAATTCACTACCATTTACCATGTACGTCCTATTTTGATTTGTCCTGCCAAGATGTAGCACCTCACACTTATCAGCATTAAACTCCATCTGCCATCTTTCAGCCCACTTCCAAATGGCCTAAATCGCTCTTGAAAATCTACTTCATTATCCACAACACCACCTATCTTAGTATCATCTGCATACTTACTAATCCAATTTACCACACCATCATCCAGATCATTGATGTATATGACAAACAACAGTGGACCCAACACAGATCCCTGAGGCACCCCACTAGTCACCGGCATACAACCTGGCAAACAACCATCCACCATTACTCTCTGGCATCTCCCATTCGGCCACTGTTGAATCCATCTTGCTATTCCACCATTAATACCCAACAATTGAACCTTCTTAACCAACCTTCCATGTGGAACCTTGTCAAAGGCCTTACTGAAGTCCATATTGACAACATCCACCGCTTTACCCTCATCAATTTCCCTAGTAACCTCTTCAAAAAATTCAAGATTAGTCAAACATGACCTTCCAGGCACAAATCCATGTTGACTGTTCCTAATCAGACCCTGTTTATCCAGATGCATATATATATTATCTCTAAGTATCCTTTCCATTAATTTGCCCAACACTGACGTCAAATTAACACGTCTCTAATTGCTAGGTTTACTCTTAGAACCCTTTTTAAACAATGGAACAACATGCGCAGTACGCGAATCCTCCGGCACCATTTCCGTTTCTACTGACATTTGAAATATTTCTGTCATAGCCCCTGCTATTTCTACACTAACTTCCCTCAATGTCCAAGGGAATATCCTGTCCGGACTTGGAGACTTATCCACTTTTATATTTTTCAAAAGTGTCAGTACTTCCTCTTCTTTGAATCTCATAGTTTCCATAGCTACACTACTTGTTTCCCTTACCTCACATAATTCAATATCCTTCTTGGTGAATACAGAAGAAAGTAAATTGATCAATATCTCCCCCATCTCTTTTGGCTCTGCAGATAGCTGTCCACTCTGACTCTCTAATGGACCAATTTTGTCTCTCGTTATCCTTTTGCTATTAATATAGTTGTAGAAACCCTTTGGATTTATTTTCACCTTACTTGCCAAAGCAACCGCGTATCTTTTAGCTTTTCTAATTTCTTTCTTAAGATTCTTTTTACATTCTTTATACTCCTCAAGCACCTCATTTACTCTATGCTGCCTATAATTATTGCAGATCTCTCTCTTTTTCCGAACCAAGTGTCCAATTTCCCTTGAAAACCATGGCTCTTTCCAATTATTACTATTTCCTTTCAACCGAACAGGGACATAAAGTTTCGGTACTCTTAAAATCTCACCTTTAAATGTTCTCCATTTCTCTTCTACATCCTTCCCATAAAACAAAATGTTCCAATTCACTCCTTTTAAATCCTTTTGCATCTCATCAAAGTTGGCCTTTCTCCAATCAAAAATCTCAACCCTTGGTCCAGTTCTGACCTTCCCTAATCTGAGGAAAGACATTCTTGCCATAGAGGGAGTACAGAGAAGGTTCACCAGACTGATTCCTGGGATGCGAGGACTTTCATATGAAGAAAGACTGGATAGACTCGGCTTGTACTCGCTAGAATACAGAAGATTGAGGGGGGATCTTATAGAAACGTACAAAATTCTTAAGGGGTTGGACAGGCTAGATGCAGGAAGATTATTCCCGATGTTGGGAAAGTCCAGAACAAGGGGTCACAGTTTAAGGATAAGGGGGAAGCCTTTTAGGACCGAGATGAGAAAAACATTTTTCACACTGAGAGTGGTGAATCTGTGGAATTCTCTGCCAGTTCAGTTGGCTATATTTAAGAGGGAGTTAGATGTGGCTAAGGGGATCAGGGGGTATGGAGAGAAGACAGGTACGGTATTCTGAGTTGGATGATCAGCCATGATCATATTGAATGGCGATGCAGGCTCGAAGGGCCGAATGGCCTACTCCTGCACCTATTTTCTATGTTTCTCCATAATTAAATTGAAACTAATGGTATTGTGATCACTGGACCCGAAGTGCTCCCCAACACATACCTCCGCCACCTGACCTGTCTCATTTCCTAACAGGAGGTTTGGTAGGTTAGTTTTCTAAAATTGGGGGATAAATTATTATACGGTTAGATTATACCACCCAAGGGGAATATCATAATCATACTTTATTAGCTCAGTATGTTTTGCAAAATACAAGGAATTTGATTTGTCATACAGTCATACCAATAAAAAGCAACAAAACACACAAAATACATTTTAACATAAACATCCTCCACAGTGACTCCTCCGCATTCCTCACTGTGATGGAAGGTGAAAAAAAAGTTCAATCTCTTCTCTTCTTTGTTCTCCTGCCATTGGGGGCCTCGAGCCATCTGTTGATGGGATGATCCTGGCTTCCTTAGCCGGTTGCGGGCCCTCTGTGTCAGGGCGATCAAGCTCCCAAATCGGGGAGATCTCAGCACCTCTGCACCGGGCGATCAGACTCTGGGTTGGGGCTAGTCGAACCTCCTGCAACTTTGGAGTTTCCCGACATCGGTCTCTACCCAAGACTGCGAGCTCCTCGATGTTAAAATCCGCAGGCCGTGGTTGAGTGTAGATCCCAGGCAAGGGATCGCAGGCACTGATGGTAAGTCCACGTCCCTGCAGTGGGGCTCAAAGTCAGTCTCGAGCAAGGTCGCCCGCTCCATGATGTTAGGCCGCAGAGCGACTGGAAATACGATCCGGAAAACGATAGCATCTCCGGCAATGTAAGAGATTGAAAAAAAGTTTCCCCCGAACTCTTCCCCCACCCTCCACACATAAAACAACCCAGAGAACATTAACACAAACTTTTTAAAACACTCTAAAAATAACAAAAAAGACAGACAGACCGTTGGTAAGGCTGCCATTGAGGTGCTGTTCCTCCAGCTTGACTATGGAACATTATGTATGCAGATAATAGGAATATTTTTCTCATGGTGGAGTTGTTTAAAACAAGCGGGCATTGATTCAAGATGTGAGGAAAAAGGTTTTTAGGGGATCCGTTGGGAATGCTTTGCAAGGAAGAGTGGTAGATATCTGGGACACATTGTCAGGAGGTGGTGGAGGCAGAGATAATCACAGCATTGAAGATGCACTGAGACAGGCACTTGAAAATCAAATGTACAGATTGCTATGGACCCAATATAGATGCAACCGCCATGATGAGCTGACGGTCCCTTTTCTCTGCTGTATGATTCTACAATGCTTTATTTTGGAAATCTTACCTATTTCATAGCTAAATCTCAGGCTGATGTGAAGATCAATGGTGAGAAGAGTACTGATTGAAGGATTCAGGGTGGAATAGAAACATTGAACATAGAAACTTAGAAAAAAGGTGCAGGAGTAGGCCATTCGGCCCTTCGAGCCTGCACCGTCATTCAATATGATCATGGCTGATCATCCACTCAGTATCCTGTACCTGAACGTATGAAGAAGGAACAACTGATGGGATACCAGCATCCAAACACTGCATTTGAGAGACAAGAGAACTCTACAATAGTGCATGTAAGGTGAATTTTCCAACGGACGCATCCAGATTCAGTTTCTCCCCAGCTGTTATCAGGCAACTGAACTATCCTACCAACGACTACAAAGCAGTCCTGAAGTATTAACTACCCCATTGAGTCAGACTATCTTTGATCAGACGTTTAATAGATTTATCTTGCACTGAACGTTATTCCATTTGTCATGTATCTACACTGTGGATGGTGCGTGTAATCATGTATTGTCTTTCTGCTAACTGATCAGCATGCAACAAAAGTTTTTCACTGTACCTCGGTACACGTGACAATAAACTAAACGGGTCTCGACCCGAATCGTCACCCATTCCTTCTCTCCCGAGATGCTGCCTGTCCCGCTGAGTTACTCCAGCATTTTGTGTCTAAAATAATGCACGCAAATAATGTAAACAACAATTTCCAATTTTCCAAGAATATGTTATTATTAGTCTATTTAAAATCGGTATTTCCCGAATAATTAATTACACGAGGAGTTTTGCCTCGTTTGATCCAATTCAAGTGCTGCGCGTGTAGTTGATGAGCCTTTTACTAAATCAGCTGGATCGAGCGGCTTGTATTTCCGCCGGACTGTAATCATAGAGGGACCGGTGCCCTAGCAATCAAAGATCCTATAGCTTTGTTATAGGATCTTTGCTAGCAATGGCAACGCACAGGGCGCTGTTGCAACTGCGGAGTGCGGGACGTGGCTCGTGCTCCAGGCTCCCGCTGCGGTTTCCAGAGCGTGCACTCCGGGCAACGTTCTGGGGCTGGGCGGCGGCCACGGGTCCACGGGCGTCCAGGGAGCGACAGGTCCCGGGAGGCAACGTCTGCAGCTATGCACGGGGTCCGCCTGGCTACGCGGCCGCCAGTCGGTGAGAAATGCTGACCTGACATGACATGAAATGTGCATGCTTTCCTGCTCAAGAGGCGTTTCTTGAATTATGCCGAGTTTCCAACGAGATTTTGTCAGCGGGACAATGTATTCACGAACTCGCTCACTATAGGTTTCAGCAGGTTGCACAAAAAAGCTGGAGAAACTCAGCGGGTGCAACAGCATCTATGGAGCGAAGGAAATAGGCAACGTTTCGGGCCGAAACCCTTCTTAAACACAACAAGCTGCTTTCGTTTTGTAAAAATCCCGTAAGACAATAATCTCTCTCACGAGTCACAGCGCATGAAAAAGGTCATAAGGAGGTGCCAGCAGATAGTATCAAATATACATTTTGAACGTAGGAAAAAATGGCATTGCAGAATATCAAAGGACTCTGCCATATAGGTGAATGTAAATGGTAATATTTTTTGAAGGGGGTTGTTTACAGAGCCCTTCACATTATTAGGAGACTTTGTTGCATTTTACTGGACTTTGTCTTGAACTAAACTTCCCTTTATCATAGTGTTTAAGAGGGAACTGCAGATGCTGGAGAATCGAAGGTTACACAAAAAAGCTGGAGAAACTCAGCGGGTGCAGCAGCATCTATGGAGCGAAGGAAATAGGCAACGTTTCGGGCCGTCTGAAGAAGGGTTTCGGCCCGAAACGTTGCCTATTTCCTTCGCTCCATAGATGCTGCTGCACCCGCTGAGTTTCTCCAGCTTTTTTGTGTAATCTTCCCTTTATCATATATCTGAACTGTTGATGGCTCGATTGTAATCATGTGTTGTCTTTCCGCTGACTGATTAGCACGCAACAAAAGCTTTTCACTGTACCTGTACACGGGTAACAATAAACTAAACTTTCCTTCTGATGGCTTACCCATTGTTCAATTATTCTTCCTTTTTGTAAGGGAAGTTTACAGCCAATTTGTTGAAGCTGTTGCAGTCATCAAACTAACAGTGAAATAATCTGTTTTAATATATGAATATTGGCTTCAGTAGGTGAAGTGCTTCTGACAGTAAAATAGACATTGAATTATGTCATCCCTTTTAAAATCTGACTTTGCACACTTTAAGTACATGTGATATTTTCTATTACAAATCTCAAATTGTGGAGTATAGAGGCAAATAAATAAATGATGTGTCTTTGTTCCAAACATTATGGAGGGCACTGTAGGTGTTATCTTGTTAGAAATGGGCATTATCTGGTATTTACCCTTGCCTGAAAGCTGTCCAGGGTTTTGCTGCAAGCAGGTGCATACTGCTTGTATCTTGAAGGATTTCAATTGGAAACGAGCATTTCAGTTATCAGTGAACATTGCCACCTGACCTTTTGATGAAGGGCAGGTTAATGATGTAGCAGCTAATATGGTCAATATTAGATATGTACATGCTGGTTGGCTCCTTTGGTTACTGAACCAACATCCTTACTCTTGTTCTGATATCTCATGGGACAGGTGAGGAGTAGGAAATGCGAAAGAGGTTTGTAGCATATTGAAGAGTACTGTCCACGGTTATTCTCTTCGCTCACTTTGATTACCTGGAAAGTATTTGCTTATTTGAAAGAAAATATTTAACAAATCATCCCAGACATTTATGTTCTTGCTTTATAAAATGTTACTGTTCTTGAGAAATAATGCTTGGTCTAAATTAATGTTTGGCCAGACTAAGCTTGTATTATTTCATGTCAATTCTTTAGCACACTAATTTTGAAGTGGTATTGATGATTTTGCTACAACAGAAATGACATTTTTAGCAACTCACTTAAATATCAACTTGATTGTAGGTAGAAGAGAGAGGTTTGTAGTGGTAGGACAATATTCAGATTAGAAGCTGTGACCAGTGGAGTTCTGCAGAGATCTGTGCATGGACCTCTGCTGCTTGTGATTGTATATAAATGACTTGGATGTAGATGTGTTGGTTAGTAAGTTTGCAGATGAAACCGAGATTGCAGATGTCAAAGACTGTGAGGAATGCTGACTAAGTATGCAGCAGAATGCAAATCAGCTACAGAAATGGGTGGATAAATGGCAGATGGATTTTATCTGAGTAAATGTGATGTTTTGCACTTTTGGAGGTTAAATACAAGGAAAGAAATACAATTAATGGCATTGCCATTAGCATTGATGTTATGAGGGATATTGGGGTTCAAGTCCATAACTCTTTGAAAGTAGCAACAAGTAGATGGAGTGGTAAATAAGGCACATTGTATGTTTGCTTTCAGGGTATGGAGTATAAGAGTCAGAGAGTCATGGTGCAGCTGTATAGGATTTGTTTAGGCCACATTTGGAGTATCACATGCAATTCTGGTCACCCCATTATAGGAAGGATGTGGAGACTTTGGAAAGGGTACAAATGAGTTTTACCAGAATGCTGCCAAGTTTAGGGAGCAACAGCTTCAGAGAAAGGTTGGACAGACAGATGAATTTCTTTGTAATACTGTATGTTTTGGGAAAATCTGATAGAATTATATGAAGTTATGAGATGGGTTAGTCAATCAGAACCTTCATTCCCAGGATGGAACAATCAAATCCTAGGAAAGAGTTTACTCCACTCGTAGCTTTCAGGTGAGTGGAGTAAACTTTAATGTAGGTGTGCAGGGCAAGTTTTTACAGAGAGGTTGGCGAGTGCCTGGAACGTGCTGATAGTGTTGGTGGTTGAGGCGGATATAAAAGAGGAATTGAAAAGACTTTTGGATAGGGATGTGGCTATACAGTGAATGGAGGGATGTGGATTATGTGCAGGGAGATAAGAGATGGTCATGGCATCATGTTCAGCACTGATATTGTGGGCCAAAGGGTCTATTCTAATGCTGTATTGTTCTATATGTGTATCATTGCGTATAACCTACTTGAACCCCTCCAATCTAGCTTTCGTCCCCTCCATAGCACAGAAACTGCTCTCCTCTTGAGGAAGTCCTCAACGACCTCCTCACCTCTGCTGACTCTGGTTCCCTCAATATCCTCATCCTCCTCGACCTGAGTGCAGCCTTCGATACAGTGAACCATAACATCCTGCTCACCAGACAAAGACCTCGGCATTGAAGGTTCTGCACTCAGCTGGCTCCGTTCCTACCTTTCCAACAGATCCCACTTCATCTCTCTCCATAACCACACCTCTGCTACAGCCACAGTCACTCAAGGCGTTCCCCAAGGCTCCGTACTCGGCCCCCTCCTCTTCATCATCTACATCCTCCCCTTGGTCAGATAGTCCGCCACTTCAACCTGGACTTCCACTGTTATGCTGATGACACCCAGATCTACCTCGGCACCAAATCCCCCCCCACCCCCCCCCCCCCCCCCCCCCCCCCCCCTCTCCCATATCAACTCCTGTTTGTCAGCTATAAAAACCTGGATGCAACATAATTTCCTCAAACTCAACAGCGATAAGACAGAATTCCTCCTCATAGGCTCCAAAGCCACACTCAGCAAAATCAATAACCCCACTCTCACCATCGACGGCACCACTGTCTCCCCATCTCCCCAGGCCCGCAACTTTGGCGTGATCTTTGATTCCACCCTCTCCCTTGAGCCTCACATCCGCCATGTCATTAAAACCTCCTTCTTTCATCTCCGTAACATCGCCAAACTCAGACCCTCTCTCACACCTCCCGCTGCTGAAAGACTCATCCATGCCTTCATCTCCTCCCGACTGGACTATTGCAACTCGCTTCTCCTTGGCATCAGCTCCACCTACATCAACCGACTCCAACTGGTCCAGAACGCAGCCGCCCAACTCATCACCCACACCAAATCCTGGCATCACATTACTCCAGTCCTCAAACAACTTCACTGGCTTCCCATCTCCCACCGGATCACCTACAAAATCCTGATCCTCACCTACAAAGCCCTCCACCATCTGGCCCCCCCCATATCTCACTGACCTCCTCGCCCCCTACCAACCCTCACGGTCCCTCAGATCCACATCAGCCGGTCTCCTCTCCATCCACAAGTCCAACCTCCGCAGTTTTGGGGACAGAGCCTTCTCCAGGGCAGCTCCCAGGCTCTGGAACTCCCTCCCCCAACTGATCCGCAATTCCGTGTCCCTCACCACCTTCCAGTCCCGCCTCAAGACCCATCGCTTCACCTCTGCCTATCCTTAGCCCCACGTCCCCCTCCCTTTTCATCTGTGCATTAATTGCCTCATATTGTGTTTTGTATTGAATTCTGTCTTTACTTTGTGTACTAGTCATGTCTCTACTATTTATTTCATTCCCCTTACATGTTTTTCATCTACTTGCTAAATTTTTGTAAGGGGTCTTTGAGACTCTTGAAAGGCGCCCATAAATAAAATGTATTATTATTATTATTATTATTCTTGATAGAAAAACCATGCTACACTAAAAGAAAATATGAGGACTATTGTGATGTTTTTCTTTGGTTCATTTAGGAGGTATACCACATCAAAGTCAACTGTGGACCCTGATGAAATGAAGACATTTCAGGCCTTGTCACAAAAATGGTGGGATAGTAATGGTGAATTTGCAGCTCTGCATGCTTTGAATGATCTTCGTGTTCCTTTTATCCGGTAAGGTTCCCATTCACAGCTTCCATTATGATGATTGTGGGGAAAGTGTTTGTTGTGAGGCAAATGAAACTTTACACTACTCGTAGTTTACTCAACTTTATTTAAGCTTTAAGAAACTTATTTCTTTAATACATAAACTCAGAAATGTCTGGCAAACATGGCTGATTCCGCAGGCCTTCCCGCCCGAAATACTTTGCACATGCGCATACTCTGGAAAAGCCCCGCACATGCGCACACTCTAGAAGAGCCCCGCACATGCGCCCACTTCAGTGTTCAAATGTGCTTAATTACTTGTGGCAAAATGTTAAATTGTCATAAAGGTGCTCAATGTACAAGAGCATGGTGCTGCTATTCTTCATGGAGATACACGAGATATATAAACTCTTTTGTTGATTTATTTATTTGTGAAAATGTTTCATCTGTCATTGGTGTTATTGTTTAATCTTTATTACTCACTATGTATTTCCCCAAATTCCCTATCACCCCTGGCTTTCTCCATTGTTCTCCATCCAGAGAAAGGTTGAACAAGTTAGGGCTTTATTCTTTGGAGCGCAGAAGGTTAAGGGGGGACTTGATAGAGGTTTTTAAAATGATGAGAGGGATAGACAGAGTTGACGTGGAAAAGCTTTTCCAAACTGAGAGTAGGGAAGATTCAAACAAGGGGACATGACATGAGAATTAAGGGACTGAAGTTTAGGGGTAACATGAGGGGGAACTTCTTTACTCAGAGAGTGGTAGCTGTGTGGAATGAGCTTCCAGTGAAGGTGGTGGAGGCAGGTTTGTTTTTATCATTTAAAAATAAATTGGATAGTTATATGGATGGGAAGGGAATGGAGGGTTATGGTCTGAGCGCAGGTATATGGGACTAGGGGAGATTATGTGTTCGGCACGGACTAGAAGGGTCGAGATGGCCTGTTTCCGTGCTGTAATTGTTATATGGTTATTGTAAAGTGATATGATAAATATTTGTTTAACACCTCACTCTTCTGTGTCGCCACACATAGACAACCTCATTGTTTATTAAGAGTCCCTATTCCCACCTTAGCTCTCCATTTCTATATTGTTCCAGGAATTTTCATTCTTTTTACTCTGTAAAACATTAACATCTATTATTGACTATTACCAGCAATTTTATAACCTGTGACTTAGGGCACCTTCATCCATGGGGTGAACATACGGTCAGAATTTGGAGCAGCAAACTTAAGACTTTGCGTTGTTTATTCCATGTTGAACTTTGTAGATGCTTTCCTGAGAAATATGGATGATTTTGTTTTCTGATCATTTTCTAGCGATACATTATTGACGTTCAGTGAAAAAATGCACTTAGGACATCCCCTTCAAGGTTTCCGGATTTTAGATGTTGGTTGTGGAGGAGGACTACTAAGTGAGGTACAATAAATACCCATGAAAGAAATGAACCAATTTACTGTCTATATAAAGATTAGAACACATCTTCCTTGTATCAATATAGCACCCATTGAGCACTAGATTGCAATATGACTTTTTTAATTGATGGAAGTGGCTTAATCCATTAGACATTAATATACAGTGTGCATAAAAAATAAAAAACAATCCCAGGTTACCTACTCCCTCACACCACAGTCCAAGTCTTGTGTGTTTCTCACATTTACTGAAACAAAAGTGAATTAATTCAATCCGGACAGGCTTCTCTGATCTTGAGCCTCAAATCTTTAACAATTTGATCTTTTGAGAAATCTCCACTAAGTTAGCTAGAGATTTAGTTAGGAGGTAGTTGATGATTTTACTTTTTATTTCCTTAGCCACTAGGTCGACTTGGAGCAGTGGTGGTTGGAATTGATCCTTTAGAAGATAATATCAGAACAGCAAAGCTGCACCAATTATTTGATCCAGTGCTGAAAGGGCAAGTAGAGTACACTGCTTGCTCTCTGGAAGAAATGGCAATGGAGGCAACAAATACATTTGATGCAGTTGTAGCTTCTGAAGTTGTAGAGCATGTTAACAACTTGGAAATATTTATTAAATGTGCTGCACAAGTGTTAAAGGTAAGATGTTTTTGAAAAATAAAAGTGGTTTATTCAGTCATTCATAAACAGTGGTTGTAACTTTTAAGACCAGCACTTTCTGATGAGTGGTGGTGAGAGACTGTTTGGGAGTATACATGCAGTGGGGATAAAATGTAGGACTAGGATTTAGTTTAAATGCATATTTGATACTTTTGCTTCCTGTTTAATAGTGGATTATACTGTAACTAAAGGTATACACAAAATGCTGGAGTAACTCAGCGGGTCAGGCAGCATCTCTGGAGAGATCAAATGGGTGACGTTTTGGGTCGAGACCCTTCCTCGGTCTGAGTCTTCCTCAGTCTGAGGAAGGGTCTCGACCCGAAACACCACCCATTCCTTCTCTCCAGAGATGCTGCCTGAACCGCTGAGTTACTCCAGCATTTTGTGTCTACCTTTGATTTAAACCAGCATCTGCAGCTCTTTCCTAAACATACTGTAACTAAATGCAGTTCGTGCTCGGGAGTATAACCCATCATGATACAATTTAGGTGACAGTGCTGTTTAGCTACTATAAGTGCTGGGAAGTGTACTCTGGACATTTATCTTGCCACTTTTGTCATGAAGTGGAATAGTCAAGATTGCCCTCCTTTATCTTAAGACTGTAATTTCAGGGATAAATAAATATATCCTCAATAGTAAACTGAAAATATTTATTTCTGGGGGTATTGTTCACAATACCATAAATAATTATTCTAGGGCACTGTTTATGACTAGAAGGCTATAAAGATCTTGGGCTTTCTTTTAAGAGACAAAAGCAACTAAGATCATGCCTTTGTCTAGAGACAACATGTTAATAATATGATTTATTATTAGTGTATTGTGCTATCTCCAGGTACTTGATGCCTGAAATCACTTGCTCTCTTTCAAATAGCCTGAAGGATCCCTCTTTATCACAACAATTAACAAAACAATCCTGTCCTATGCAATGGCAATTGTAGCAGCTGAATATGTATTGAGAATTGTACCAAGTGGGACACATGAATGGGAAAAGTTCATCAGCCCTGAGGAGTTGGAGAAATATCTAACATCTAGTAAGTACAATGGAATCTAAATGGTAAAGGTGGAGTTATCAGCCTTTCAAAGTGTGAGGGAAAGCAAGGCCTGCTGCTTCACATAATAAATGTAAATCATCAGTAGCAGAGCAATCTTTTTTTATTTTCTATAGCATGCAAATCACACCATTTTCATTAGATTGGGTGAATGGAAAAACCTCTGGCCCCTACCTCTGACATCAACATTTTTTTTTCTTGACTTTCTCCTTCACTTTGATTTGCCCTTCACTTTGATTTGCCCTTCACTTTTATTTGTCCTTCTCTTTACTTCAAGACAATAATTAACAATATTATGAAATAGCAGAAAGGCAAAAGTGTGTTTGTCTGAAGCTAACCACTGATGAACAATTTTTTTAAAGTGCTTTTTCAACATGTTATTAATATGACTAGTATTTGGGAAGTGTTTTGATTCCACCAATAGATGTGAGTGCTAGGTGAACACCTACAATTTGAAGATTCTTAAGAACAATTGGTAATTCGATATACATAAGCATTCAAATGAGCAGTATTTTTGTTTTGTAACTGAGATAAATGTCCTTCAATTCATCTGGAATAAAGCCTTTTATTCATCAAAGTATTGCAGCCTTTCCCTATGGTACTCTTTTCTCTTTATTCCATGCATTTTGGGGAATTTAGGTTCATTTGGAGATGTATCATGGAAACAGGCCCTTTGGCCCACTGAGTCCATGCTGACCACCACTCACCCGTTCACACCAGTTCTAAGTTATCCCACTTTCACATGAGTTGATCTCCCATTGTTGTCCAGTGACACAAACAAGTTATTGATCATTTATGGTAGTGGAATTTCATCCACTATTGTAAGAAAAGTTACATTGACACTCATATTTTATCAGAGGTTCTATTATGCCTTCAATTTGTGTCATTAAAGTCATTTGAAAATGCTTTACTTACTATATTTCTTTGTGCATTTCAGGTGGACTCACAGTTGAGGCTATCAACGGAATGCTGTTTAATCCCATATTTGGTACCTGGAGTTGGATTAATGATTGTAGTGTAAATTATGCTCTGCACGCAGTGAAAAGTAAAGTAGCTGAGCAATCAGATTTTGTCTCAGAAAGTAGTAACGGGAAAGATAACGATTCTGACCAATCTGAATCTAGTAGTTGCTCCAAAGACAAATTGTCGAAGGAATAATTTAATTCATTTGTGTCTCAAAAATACTGCTGTGCTAATGTTTCATGATTATCTCCATCATGCATTCAAAACCTTTTCCAAGCTGCATGAAGATATTTTACATTGACAAAAATAGCACAATTTTCTAAATGTAACATATAGATATGTAACGTACATACTGATATCACTGACGTAAATATACTATACAAATTATTTCTGAAAACTAGTATTTCGGTATGACTTTTGACATGCTTTGTTTCGAACTATATGCTTGAAATCTAGATGACACTTTCAGACTTGTCTTGCTTTTTTGTAATTTCCTCAGTCAATCTAGCCTCTGTCAAAGTCCTTCTCTGATTCACTGCCTCCCATATTTCCAGAACTGCTCTGATTTAACAATGTTGAAATTATGTTTGTATATCAAATTTATCAAGAGTAATATCAAGATTACAGGATTTTGTTAATCAGGGATTATTTTTACATTAAACAGTGATTTTTAATCTGCTTTTGGCTGTTGATGTGTTCATAATTATGGGGGTTTATGGAGTATTGAGTTCTGTGCATTTACATTTGATAATTTTCAACACTTACCAGTGTTCTGGTAGCTGCAAAATATGATTTCACTATATCATTATAGTGCAATTGCTTGGATTTCCTTTGGTCTTGTGTAGTGCGGCTTTCATCCCTGTAGTTTTGCACATGAAGGCAGTGAAGTATCAGTGTGAATGTAGAGCAGCTATGACCCAATTCAGATCTGGGATGAAAGGCTTATCCTTGTTCTGGATTCTGTTGGTGTGGGTGAGGCATTCCTAAAACAGTACTAGAAATAATGATGATAACCTAGAAATGAACCAAAAAACTCAGATCTACATTTTGTATTGATGGCCTTTCATCAAACAGGAAGAAATGAAGTGTCTGGGATGATGGTTACTTTAATCTTTAGACCATATAGTAAGGAAAATTACATTGGCATGCTTTTTTTGTATCTTGTCCATTTAATGGCAGAACTGTTAACATGCACATCTGTGTGTACTTGAAAATCAGCAGTTAACAAAACATGCTGCATTTTCCTTTAAAATGTGTGTGTGTGTGTTGAGTTTACAGAGGGAAGCTAAAATGAAACTTGGCAAAGAGACAAGCTGGACTCGAACAAAATATTGTTTTGCAGTCTTGTGGAAAATAATTTACAGGAGAACAGAGAGCAGAATTGTGACCAATTAGAAGCAATGAGGGCTATTATTGGAGCAACTAAAATGTCAATGAGGATAACGATGAACACCTGTAGACCAGTGCTAATAGGGTTTTGTTCAATGCGATGAGTCTATGCTATTAAAGATGTGTAAAGCCACTGGAAGATTTATCAGAACTGACTTGAATGGGCTTTCAGGGTATGATTAAATATATAAATGATTGCATCAGACTTCACTGATCAGTTATTAATTACCAGCACGAATGCTGCAAATAGTAAAACGACCTTCTTATTTCATGGCCATCATCTATGTTTCAAATGTTAGGCCAGGCTCTTGCACAGTGGACAGTCTTCTTGTTTGCCACCGCTAGATCTTCCAGGCAGCATTGTTTAATAACTTTTATATTTACTTGGAAGAATCGGATCATGATTCCATCAATATCATTAACTGTATCCTGAGCATATGCTTAAACTTGGAAATTGCTCCCTTGGTCTGGAAATAGTTTAAATTTGGAATCGGAGGTGGATTGACTGCTGTGAGGGAGAGGGAAGAACAACAGAGGACCAGCATGAGGGAGAGGGAAGAATAATGGACAATGGGGAGGGAGAACAAAGGACAATGGGGACCTGGCATGGGGGAACCGTTGGGGGGGGGGGGGGGGGGGGGGCAAAAGAGGAGCCGGCGTCCTGTGTAACTTTGAAAGTGCTGTAGATGGCCGCTAATTGTATACGTTGGGTATGCAAGCAAAGAATTCCACTGTGCCTCGCCACATGTGACAAAGTATTCCATTCCAAAAATGGAGGACCTGGCATGAGGGGGACAGCCATGAGGGAGGGGAGGGGAGAACAAAGGAAGACCTGGGCCAGGTAACTTTGTCAGCACCCTTTATGTGGTGACCATTGCATACCTTGGATATGCAAGCAAAGAATTTCACTATGACTTGTCATGTAACAATAAAGTATTCATCATCATTCTACTGCCAAGGTGAGGGTAGATCAAATTAGAGGAAAGCAACTTTTTTTCCACATCAGTAATCTACAACCCAGCGGCAATAACGTTGAAGATAGATACAAAGTGTTGCAGTAACTCTAGTTGAATGAATGAATAAGTTTATTGGCCAAGTATTCACATACAAGGATTTTGCCTTGGTGTTCTGCCCGCAAGTGACAACATGACATAGTGACAGTTAAGAATGATACATAAAACATTAAACATTAATAATAAAACATTATTGATTAAACATGTGAATTAAATAAAATACCAGACCAAAAGGAGGCTACAGATATTTGGTTATTGAGTAGAGCTACTACTCATGGGGAAAAAAGCTGTTTATATGTCTGGCTGTGGCAGTTTTGACAGTCTGGAGTCGCCTCCCAGAGGGAAGTGATTCAAAGAGTTTGTGGCCAGGGTGAGAAGGGTCAGACATGATCTTGCCCGCTCGCTTCCTGGCCCTTGCAGTGTACAGTTCGTCAATGGAGGGATGGTTGCAGCCAATAATCTTCTCTGCTGATCGGACGTTTCGCTCCATCCTCCGGGTGTCGTGCTTGGTGGCTGACCCTAACCAGACCATGATGGAGAAGGTGAGAACAGACTCTACGATGGCTGTATAGAATTAGAATTATAGATTATAGAATTGCCTGTGATAGATTTTCCTTCCTCAGCTGCCGCAGGAAGTACATCCTCTGGTTGTGCTTTTTTGACTGGAGTCGATGGTAGCCACCCACTTAAGGTCCTTGGAGATGATGGTTCCCAGGAACTGAAAAGACTCCACAGATGTGACTGTGGTGTTGTTGATGGTGAGTGAGGTGAGGGGAGGGGGAAGCTCTCCTAAAGTCTACAATCAATTCCACCGTCTTAAGAGCATTGAGCTCCTGGTTATTGCGATGGCACCAGGACGCCAGTTGTGACACTTCCTGTCTGCAGGCAGGTTCCTCCCCATCCTGGATCAGTCCAATCAGGGTTGTGTCCACAAACATGAGAAGCTTGATAGAGGAGTCAGTGGAGGTGCAGTCATTGGTGTAGAGGAGAGGGGAGAGTACGTAGCCATGCGGTGCTCCTATTTGTGGGTCTGAGATGTGCTTTCCCAGCCTCACATGCTGCTTCCTGTCTGTCAGGAAGCTGGTGATCCCCTGACAGAGGGGTTCAGGCACAGTCAACTTGGAATGATTGGGAGTGTAGTAGCTCTGGCACAATGGTGTTGAATGCAGAGCTAAAATCAACAAACAAAATTCTGGCATAGGTCCTCTGGTGGTCTAGGTGCTGGAGGATGAAGTGCAGGCCCAGGTTGTCTGCGTCATCCACAGATCTATTGGCCCGATATGCAAACTGCAGAGGGTCCAGCAGGGGGTTTGTGATATTTTTATGCTTGGCCAGCGCAGTCCTCAGCCCAGGGGATAAGACTGCAATTGTTTGTTTGTTCGTTTGTTCCAGTTTGGGCACGGTGCACACTGCAGCCAGCCAACAGTCGCTTGTCTTTTTCTTTTTTTTCTCACTTTTAATTTTAATTTCAATTTTCGTGTATCCTGTGCGTTGTGACTGTTGGCAGACCAATTTCCCTCCAGGGTTGAATAAAGTTTTATTGTATCATATGGTTTGTCCAGTGGAGCTGTGAAATAAAAAGGGGACGATCACCATGTTGGGAGTGTACTATAGGCCCTGAATAGTCAACGGGGACTAGAAGAACAAATATGCCATATTGCAGGCAGCTGGATGGTTAATAGGGTTGGCATGGTAGGGGATTTTAACTTTCCCAATATAAACTGGGACTGTCAGAGTGTCGGGGGTTTAGGCGGGGTTGAATTTGTCATATGTGTTCAGGACAGTTTCCTTAGCCTACAAGCGAGAGGACAAAGCTTGATCTACTCTTAGGAAATTGGGAAGGGCAAGTGACAGAAGTGTCCATGTGTGAGGCTTTTGGGATCAGCGACCACTGTTT
This sequence comes from Leucoraja erinaceus, assembly GCF_028641065.1. Classification (NCBI taxonomy): domain Eukaryota; kingdom Metazoa; phylum Chordata; class Chondrichthyes; order Rajiformes; family Rajidae; genus Leucoraja; species Leucoraja erinaceus. The sequence goes on along the minus strand of NC_073381.1, from coordinate 70,675,550 downwards.
TATTTTAAAATAGTTATGGATAAAGACAAAGTTGGGCTACAATTAAGGTTCTGCATTGGGGCAAGTTCAACTTTGTGGTATTGAATGGAAACATACTAAAGTTGATTGGAGAGGCTTGTTGTTGGGCAACGGGAAATTAGGAAAGTAGGATGATTTAAGAGTGAGGGTAGACACAAAATGCTGGAGTAACTCAGCGGGACATGCACTATCTCTGGAGAGAAGGAATGGGTGACGTTTCGGATCGAGACCTTTCTTCAGACAGTCTCGACCTGAAACATCACCCATTCCTTCTATCCAGAGATGCTGGCTATCCTGATGATTTAATCCAGCATGTTGTGTCTACCTTTGATTTAAACCAGCATCTGCAGTTATTTCCTACTGATTTAAGAGTGTGTTCAAAGCATGCATGTTCCTATTAGAGTGAAGGGTAAGGCAGGTGGGAATAAGAAAACTGGATGGTTAGAGAAATTGAGCCTCGGGTCAGGAAAACTTATTCACATTAAAAGAGAAAATGCAGGGTTATGGTGCAAATGGCACAAAATCAAACTCCTTTAGAGAAATGACAGCGGACCAAGATTTCCTGTCCTGCTAAATTTCTTGTGGATGTGTGTTTTAATGGTAAATAATAATTCCCCCCCCCCCCCCCCCCCCCCCATATAACACTTGACCCTTTTAATGGTGGGTGATGTGGACAGTGAGAAAGTTCAGGTGTACTCATCGCTCCTGCACTGGACATCTAAAGCGGATGCAACGATGTGATGTTCTAACATTAATGCAGTACTTTATAAATGTATAGTGTGTGTATTATTGCGCAAGGTGGATTTTTACATATTACGATTTTCATCGGGTTAAAATCAGTGTACGATGCTTTGAGTGCGAGTGCAATTTATGTCTTTGCAGAATCAATGTGTCAAGTAATGACATCACAGAGTAGCTGGAGGGGAAAGAAAACACAGGAAGACAAAGGCGGGCGGGCACCGGGAGCAAGGCTAATATGCTGTTTGTTTTCCACGGATCTTCCAGTCGTGTTTACACGTTTGCTTTTCGTACAACTTATATCGGCATAACATCATTACAATTCCCCGAACATCTGCAATTGTCTCCTATTTGAAACGGCGCAGTCACTCGGGCCGATCTATCGGAATAACGAAGAATGTACTGGGGTGTTGGTTTTGCATCGTCCAGATCATGCGTAGTTGATCTGAGCAGGAATCAGAGCTTTTCTCTGGGACTGTGCGGTTCTGATGATCACTATTCTTTTTATGGATACATAATTACTTTCCCTCTGCAAGATTACTGTCGCATCATGTCAGGGCTGGGAGCGGAGTCATGGTGGAAGAAAACGCTGTGCTTGACCGGAGGTGCCTTGCTGGCAGCGGCTGCATATCTCTTGCACGAATTGCTGGCGATCAGGTAACCACTCATCATCTATGCTCCATATACCGGGCGTACAGACTGGGCACAAGGGCAGCGACGTTTGAAGCTGCCAAGCGGTGTTAGTCCAAGAGTCAGGAGAAAGGAGCTGATGTGGATCGTATGGCAAACCCTTGACACACATATACACACACACATGCACATGCACAAGAAGAAACAATCAGATTGTTTTGTTAATTAGAACGGCCCAGATTGCTTACAGGTTAGGTCCTGTACTCGCCTGAGAATTAGGTTAAGAACTGGCAATGTTTTTTTTTTAATTATGCAGGTATATCTTAAATACGAATTGTAACGCTTAAATATGATTTAGTATGATTAGCACGAAATGCAACGTAGTTATTTCACAATATATTTAATTTTTGTATTAGAAAACACCAATGATTTATTCTAGTTTTATTTTATTAGGAACGATTTACTTAAGCAGAATGAATAATTGTCGAGCTTTTTATAAACGAAGATGTAAACTCCCGGAGAATGTAACTCCAGGAGGATGTAACCACACGCTAAGTCCGTGTGTGTGTGCGCGTCAACACACTCGGGTACCAGTGATTGCGGCTGTTTCATTGGCCACACCAATCACGGAAATGAAACACACACTTCTCATAAACTGACAGTACAATAAATAATATGATCACAATATGATGCTATAGTCAAATAAATCTTGGAATGTGATCCAATTGCAAAAAAAACTATTTAAAACGAGGATTGTCAATATTATTATCGATTGAAATATTTCAGAACGTTTTTCTATACTTAATCATTGACTGTTTTGATCAAAACAGGCCAGATAATAATTGAAAGTCAATGTACTAACCTTAAGATACTGGAATGTAGAATAAAAAAACAGAAAATGTTGGAAAAGGTCATGTGCGGAGAGAGAAACATAGTTTAAAAAACGACAGGGTAGTTAAAACATTTGAAGAGGTGATGGGGAGGAAAGAATGGGGAAAAGTTAATATTTCTGGTAGGATGAGGATATGTTCCAAAGTAATATGTTGTACAAAGTCAAGCTGGTTTATAATTTAATCAGGGCTGCAACCAGCTATAGATGTATCTATGGTTTTCAGCAATGTATTGGACAAGGTTCCCCATTGTAGGCTGCTCTGGAAGACTAGATCAGATGGGATCCAATGAGAGATAGGTGAATGGATAGAAAATTGGCTTCATGGAAGGAAGGGTGATGGTGAAAGGTTGCTTCTCGGACTGGAGGCCTGTGACTAGTGGTGTGTCTCAGGGTTCGGTACTGGGCCCGTTACTGTTTGTCATCGATATCAATGATTAGGATGAGAACATACAGGGCAAGATTAGGAAGTTTACAGATGATACAAAAGTGGGTGGTATTGCAGATAGTGAAGATGGTTGTGAAAAATTGCAGCAGGATCTTGATCGATTGGCCAGGTGGGCTGAGGAATGGTTGATGGAATTTAATACAGAGACATGTGAGGTGTTGCATTTTGGAAAGTCTAACATAACAGGACCTACACAATATATGGTAGGCCTCTGGGGAGTGTTGTAGAGCAGAGGGATCTAGGAGAGCAGTTACAGTTTCTGGAAGTTGGCATCACAGGTAGACAGGGTGGTCAAAATGGCTTTCATCAGTCAGAATATAGAAGTTGGGCGGTCATGTTGCAGTTATATAAGACTTTGGTGAGGCCACATTTAGAGTATAGTGTTCAGTTCTGGGCACCATGTTACAGGAAAGATGTTGTCAAGCTGGAATGGGTACAGAGAAGATTTACGAGGATGTTGCCAGGGTGTGAGCTATAGGGAGAGGTAACGCAGCTGGGTCTCTATTCCTTAAAGCGCAGGAGGATGAGAGGGGATCTTTTAGAGGCGTATAAAACCATGAAAAGAATAGATTGGGTAGACACAGAGTAGGGTAATCGAGATCCAGGGGAACATGGTTTTAAGGTGAAGGGGGAAAGGTTTAATAGGAATCTGTGGGGTGACTTTTTCACACAGACGGTGGTGGGTGCTGGCAGCATGGAATCGGATACCATTTCACCCAACCTATCCATGTTAACCAAGCTGACTATCTATCCAAACTAATCCCATTTGACTGCAATTGGTCCATTTCTAGTTATACTTGCCCAAATGTCTCTTCAGTGCTGTAATTGTTCCCATCTCTGCCACGTCCTCTGGAAGTTTGTTTCATATACCCCCTATTCTATGTGGAATAACCTGTCCCTTGGATTCCCTTTAAATCTTACCCCTCTCACCTTAAGGTAATGCCTTTTAATTTGGCTCTCCTGCCCTGGGAAAAAAGACTGCGATTTTATACTCTTTCTGTGCCCCCTCAACTAATTTTTATAAACTTCTGTAAATCACCCCTCATTCTCTTAAACTCCAGAGAATTCTGGAGTGCATTCTCTTATTCGATCGAAACACGCACCTTGGTAACGGACCATTTGGCCCACCTAGTCCATGCTGACCATTGATCATCTGTTCACACTAGTTCTGTTATCTCACTTTTTGCATCTACCCCCTACACACTTGGGGCAATTTACAGAGGCAAATTAACCTCCATGTCTACACATCTTTGGGATATGGGAGGAAATTGGAGTACCTGGGGGAAACCCATGGGAGAATGTGTAAACTCCACACAGCCAACAACCTGTGGGGCAATAGATCTACCAGCTGTTCCACTGTGTATCCAGTCTCTCCTTGTGCCTCAAGCCCTCCAGTCCAGGACAACATCCATGTGATTTTTTTCTGCGCCCTCTCTAGCTAAATCACATGCTTCCTATATCTTGGAAACCAGAATTGCACACGATGCTGCAATTCCAACATTAGTCCAATACTGCAACGTTTTGTACAACTCAATGACCCAACTCCCCAAGTTAATGCTTTGATCAGTCCCCATTATTGATGTGTACAGTCTTCTCTGGAATACTGATCCTGTGACATATCTTTCTAAAACTGTTACTTGCTCCCCCTCCCCCTAGTCGCAACAGAGACTGTGTCCCCCTACTCCTTACCTTTTACCCCATCAGCTATCGCGTACAACACATAATTCTCCAACATTTTTGCCAGCTCCAATGGGATCCCACCACTAGTTACATCTTCCCATCTCAACCCCTTTCCACCTTCCACAGAGACTGTTCTCTCTGCATCTCCCTGGTTAACTAGTCCCTTCCCACCCAAACCATTACCTCCCCAGGTACCTTCCCCTGCAAACGCAGGAGATGCAAAACCTGCCCCTATACCTCTTCCCTCGACTTTGTCCAGGAACTCCGACAGTCCTTTCAGGTTAGGCAGAGGTTCACTTACACCTCCTCCAACCTCATCTACTGTATCCGTTGTTCAAGATGTGAACTCTTATACATCGGCGACCAAACATAGACTGGGCGATTGTTTTACTGAATACCTTTGCTCAGTCCGCCTGGACCTACCCAATCTCCTGGTTGCTAAACACTTAAGTTCTCCTTCCCATTCCTACACAGACCTTTCTGTCTGAGGTCTCCTCCATTGTCAGAGTGAGGTTAAATGCAAATTGGAAGAACAGCATTTCATATTTCGCTTTGGCAGTTTACAGCCCAGTGGTATGAATATTGATTTCTCTCACCCCGTCATTCCCTCTCCATCCCTCCCCCACCCAAGCTGCTCCAGCTTCTCGTTTTCACCAAACAAACAGCTAACAATGGCCTGTTTCCTTTATCATCATTACTTTTTTGCACATGTTTTATTCAGAGTTGCGTCTCAAGTCAGATTATTGGGAGCTAAATATTAAATTTTCAGTTTATTGTAGTCAAAAGATACAGTTTTAAATGATGTAGAAGCAGCTCTCCACATTGCTTCACATGGAATTGCGGAATTCATTGCCACAGAAGGCTGTGGAGGCGGAGATTGATAGATTCTTAATTAGTACCGGTGTCCGGGGTCATGGGGAGAAGGCAGGAGAAAGAGGTTGAGAGGAAAAGATAGATCAGCCATGATTGAATGGTGGAGTAGACTTGATGGGCCGAATGGCCCAATTCTGCTCATACCTTATAAACATGAACTCTCAGGAGGTTAGATTTTAGTATCTGCCAGATGAATGTTCCGTTAGCAGACAGGAAAAGTGATTATTGCTGACTTGCTTCTTTCATTCATGAACTGTGGGTATCACTGGTCGGGTGGTGTTGTGCCTACTTGTGCTGCTATGTATCGGACCTCTTTGGAGGGCATTTATAGGTTTGGCTGAAGGCCAGATGAGCTAAGGTATTTCCCCTCCCCTCAAGGGCACTGGTGAATGGCTTCAAATTTGGAATATACAGCTTTAAGGGTATTAGTTCTGCTAGCAGATTTTTTTAAGAATCACATATTTTAAAAGGGAATTAAATTATTAAGTTTGGTTTGAACAATCGTGTGTGTTATTAGCCTAGGCCTCCAGACTAAATTTAGTAACATAACAGCTGCACCAGCAGACCCCAGAGGGCACTGTGTCTACTTCAGCTGTTCATTTCTTGCTTTACCATTGCTTCTCACCAGAAGCAGGATTATCCTCCCTTTGCCCCTACAGGTAATATTGCTGGCTTCCTTGACACTGCCCACCATATGTGGTTTATATTGTGGAAGCTAGACTCAGCAAATAAGCTTTCTTTGCTCTGAATCTTAGCTTTTATTATGCATGCACAGGTCAGTATATCTAGTAACACCAATATTCTTTCAGCGTTTAATTAGTGATTCTCTTATTTTTCAGGAAGGAGCAGAAACTGGATTCAAAAGATGCAATTATATTACATCAGTTCTCTCGACCTGAGTGCAAGGTTCCTAGCTTGTCTCCTTTTTGCTTGAAGATGGAAACGTATCTTCGAATGGCAGACTTGCCGTACCAGGTGCTTCCTATTGTGTTTATTGTCTACCGTCTATTGACTTTCCGTAATGCTTGCCTGTCTGAGTTTCTTCAAAACAGCAGTCAAAATGGATAGGAAAGGTTTTGTGGATGTGGGCCAAATGCAAGCAAATGGGACCAGTTTATTTGGGGCATTTTATGCAGCATGGTCAAGTTGGACTGAGGGGCCTGTTTCCATGCTGTATGACTCCATGACTAAAAATATGTCATGGCACATTCTAATAGTTGATCTTTCTGTTGATGACCTCCTGAGCCATTTCATTAATGTAGTGGATTCCTCAATTCCAAAATTACTCAATTCCTGTTTGAGTTCTCAATATTGGATGACCAACATAACCCTTGATCCAAAAACCACAGAGCCCCTTCTGTTGCCTTGTACCCAACATTACTCTGTTGGCAGCAACAGTTATAGCTTTAATAGCAACACAACATTTGGTCAGATAAAGACCAGCAGGATGGAGAAATATTCCAGAAACAGTTATAAAATCATCACATTTTGGCGGCCTGAAGAACGACAATTGAAGTTTCCAACTGATCTTTATTCAAAAGTTCGGTTTACAGTATACAGGTTCTCTAGACATGTCTGGCCACAACGGTGGTCAGCACTGAACTAACGCGCGAAAGGAAAAACCGCGCGAAAACAAGCAGCCCCTCCTGAGTCACGTGACTCCGGCTTCCAAACGCCGGGTTCGATCTCTGCATGCGCTAGCAGGCGCTGCTACATGCCCCCCCCCCCCCCAGAATCCACGGTACGGAAACGAACGGGCAAACGGACGGTTCGACCAGAACGCGTAATCGCCCAAAATCGCGGGGCGAGCACAACAGTAGGGACTGGCAGAACAGGACCAGAGTGGCGCGAAAAAAGCGAATGAGTCATGGCGTGAGCAACCCAGGGAAGTCAGCGAACAGGGCTGCGAAAGGTTGCTGATCTCAGCTACCTCGTCGAGTTGCTGTAAGGGCGTAGACGGGCTGCGCGGCTTGGCAGGGCACAGGTCCGACACGGGGACCATGCGTCCACCTCGCACATCGACTAGCAGGGAGAACGCATGCAATAAATCGGCCCCCAGGATCGGTTCGGCGACATCAGCAACGATAAACTTCCGCCTGTACTCGTGGGAGTCGAAATTTAAGTCCATGGTCCGCATACCGTAAGTGCAAATGTCGCTCCCGTTGACAGCTGAGAGGGCGGGTCCTACCTTACCAGCACGAATATCTCGGGCGCTCGGAGGCAGGATGCTGGCGTGGGCACCGGAGTCCACCAGGAAATGGTGGCCGGAATGGCGATCGCGGACGTAGAGGCGTTTGTTTGGGCCGATCGCATTCGCCTCTATGGACGATCGGCCGAGGCATTTCCCGGGTATGAGCAGGGGCTCCAACATCTTCGGGCTTCGGGGCCCGTATTGTTGATGGTAGCAACACCAGCGTCGTTGGCTGTAGACCACTGGCCGCGGCCATTCTTCTTCGGCGCTGGGCTGGGCTTCTTCTTCCTCTCGATGTCGTCTTGGTTGCACCCGTGCTGTGACCAGAAGGCGGTTAAAAAGCAAACGCGTTCCGCCGTCTGTGTGCCCACAAGTCGTCGGCTTTCTACATGAGTTGTTGGGGGTCGCTGAAATCAGCTCCGGCAAGCATCAGCTTCGTCAGGCATCTGCTCTAGAAAAGCAGACTTGGGCGGTGCCCGTCCATCAGGGCTAACATCTCCGCCATAATGGTGGATGGCCGACGGTCGCCGACACTGTCCATGTGCAGCAGCTTTGCTGCCCTGTCTCTGCGGCTGAGACCATGAGCATGGAACAGCAGGGCCTTCAGCTCTTTGTATGTGATGATAGTCGGCGGGTCCCTGATGTAAGGCAACAGCCTCGAGGCACAGTCCTGCGGCAATGCCCCCACCACATGAAAGTACATAGTATCGTCTGCTACAATGCGATGCAGGTGGAACTGTGCCTCAACATAGGCAAACCATACCTGAGGTTGATCAGGCCAAAAGGCAGGCAATTTGAAGGCCAGTGCGCCCTGCCTCGTGCTGGCCGATTCTGCGGGAACACTCTCTTCCTGCAGAATTCTTCTGTCTAATGACGGCTAGTCATGTCTGAAGAACGACAACTGAAGTTTCCAACAGATCTTTATTCAAAAGTTTGGTTTCCAGTATACAGGTTCTCTAGACACGCCTGGCCACAACGGTGGTCAGCGCTGAACTAACGCGCGCAAGGAAAAACCGAGCGAAACAAGCAGCCCCACCTGAGTCACTAAAACATATCCTTGATTTTTAAATTAAATTTGCAATATATATTTCAGGTAGCTCGTAATTCATAGTTTATTCCGCCAGTTATTCTGTGTATATTGAATATTCTTAGCAGCAGGGCCCAGGGCAAATATCTACTCAGTTAAGTTCTGCTCAATATGCCATTGCCTAAAAAGGGCAATCTAGTGCATGAGACACAAATGTAGTGATATAGATACAGTAAGTAATTAAGAGGTCTAATGATATGTTGGCCTTTATTTGGCAAGCAAAGTATAAAATTGAGGAGGTACTGAAGCAACTACACTGGGTAACTGTGAGACCACACATTGAGCACTGTGCACAGTTTTGGAGAAGGATGTGCTTGCATTGAAGTAAGTGCAGGCAGGGTTCACAAGGTTGATTCCTGCCATAAAGAATTGACGTATGAAGAAAGAGTGAGCTGGTTAGAGTTCAGAAGGATGACAGATGCTCTGACTGAAACATGTAAGACTATGAGGGGGATTGATGGGGTGAATGCTGAGAGCATGTTCCCCTCTAGTGGGGCTAACTAGAATGAAGATATATGGTTTTAGAATAAGTGGTCACCCATTTCAGACAGGGGTCATCATTCAGAGAGTCGACTCTTTGGAGTCACAGGGATAAGGCAGACGAATGGGGTTGAGAAGGAAAATAGATCTGCCATAATCAAAAAGCAGAGGAGTCTTGATGGGCCGAATGGCCTAATTCTGCTTCTATGCCTTATGGTCTTAAGGTCTTTGGAATTCTCTACCTCAGACGTGGAGTCATCGCTCTTTTTGTAGTGGAGTTTGCAGATATTTCAATACAAGGGGACCAAGGGGTAGGGGAAGAAAATGAGTATGTGGTGTTGTGGTCAGCATTAGATCACCCTTTGCAGAGCAGACCCAAGGGTCCAACTGGCCTCGTACTGCTCTATTTTACATTTTCTTGTCCAGGGTTTATCTTCAGAGATCTTAATGCTTCAGGACCTAGCATTATTTCAAAATTAATTTCAGGACCAGTGAGCTGGTCAAAAGTCATTTTGTATTCAGAAATAGTCATTAGAAAAAAACGTTCAAGAAAATTGCCTGAAACTACATTTCAGAAGCGCAAGTATATTTCTGGAAAATAAAAACTTGATATTTTTTGTGTTGTAAAATATAACACAGTTCTATGCACATTAATTAAAATAAAATCAGAGTTGATGTTAATTCTGAAAGAAATAGTGGATGATGTACAGATTTCAATAATTCACCACATGAAATGATAGTGAAAAGCCTTTAACATTCAAACCAGATTGTGCCTGATCGGTCCCAAATAACAGCCACATCTGTCTTTCCTGATTGTCTGATGTTCTGCATGGGTCTTCCTCTACTTTGCATTAGATTCAGATTCAAATTTATTGTCATTGTGCAGTGTACAGTACAGATGCAGAGCATTGTTCTTGCACAATACAATTTTGTTACATTGGCCCTTTGATTTGGAACACAGTGAAAGCAAGGCCAAGTGAAAGGAATTGTACAGCTAAACACCATGAATAGTTCTGTGGTCAAGGTTGCTCCATTTATTTGCTGCATTATAATCTCAGACACAGTGATACGGTGGTTAAGTTACTGGACCAACAGCAAAGTCCTCTGAAATTGAACCAAATAGACTTTTTATGATAACATAATGATACATAATAGAGTCATACAGCATGGAATCAGACTCTATAGCCCAACTTTCCCACACCGACCAGCATGTCCCATCTACACTAGTCCCACCTGCCTTCGTTTGGCCCATATCCCTCTAAACGTATCCTATCCATCTACCTGTCTATATGTTTCTTAAAAGTTGCGATAGTACCTGCGATAGTTGAGAAATTTAAGATCATAAGACCATAAGACATAGGAACAGAATTAGGTCAATCAGCTTAGAATTAGGTCATAGTGCCATCGAGTCTGCTCCGCCATTCGATCATGGCTGATCTATTTTTCCCTCTCAACCCAATTCACCATAATTGTTGACACCCTTTTAATTTATATTTAATTTACTTTCAATTGAAATTCAAGTAATTAAATAATCTAGAATTAAACTGCAGGATTATTGTAAAATTCTTCTGATTAAGTAAAGTGCATAAGAGAAAGGAATATGTTATTGTTGCCTAGCCTGCCCTATATATGACTACAGACCCACCAATGTGATTTATGTTTAATTGCCTCCACTGGTTAGGACAATTTGTGATTAATAATTAATGTTAGCATTGCCAGAGATGTCTACATCCTGTGAAAGGATAAATATAAATAAAATGGAAATTAAGTTTACTGTCTCCTAAAATTCGAAGGATAAAGGTAAAGCTGTCATCAGATGCCTTTTGAAAATACTGAAATCCATGATTGTTTTAAGTTCGAGAGCTGTGATTCATGCAGCAACCTTTGCTACTTAAGGCAATTTTCAAAATATTCTTGTTCTACTAAAGAGATTTAGTCATATAGTCATATAGCATGGAAACAGGCCCTTTGGCCCAGCCTGTCCATGCCGACCAAGATGTCCGATCTAAACTAATCACATTTACTCATGTTTGGCCCATAATCCCTCTAAACCTTTCTGATTCATGTAGCTATCTAAATGTCATTTAAATGTTATTGCACTTGCCTCAACTACTTCCTCTGCCAGCTTGTTCCATATATCCACTCCCCTCCGTGTGAAAAGGTTGTCCCTCAAGTTCCTATTAATTCTTTCCTCTCTCACTTTAAACCAATGTCCTCTGGTCTATGATTCCCCTACCCTGAAATCAATGCTCAATTGTTGGTGGCTTTGCCATAAACTAACTGATATGCTCTATTACAGTGCACATAATGTTTGTGTGTGAGAGAGAGAGAGAGAGAGAGAGAGAGAAACATGAAATTGCAAATAAAATTGTAGGTTTAGGAAAGGCTGATGAGTAGGAAAATAGATACTGTCTCATGTTAAATTGGGCAAATCTTCTTAATGGATAAAGACCAGTGGAAGATGTTTTAAAAAAAAATATGAAAGTATTACACAATCAGTTAATCCCAAAAGGGCAGTAGACGTTTGCCAGAGAAAAAAAAACAGCTGGTTGCTCCAGTTTCCATCCACATCTCAAAGGCATACTGATAATTTAGCTGGCAACTGGAAATTATTCCCTAATATAGATTAATGGCAACATAAAGAAAGAGAAGTTGATGGATTTGTATGAGAGACACTAAGACACAGTGATACCAGGAAATAAAGAGAGTGAGTATGGGCCAAATGAGCCTGCGCCGACTTGATGGGCCAAATGGCATTAATGTGCACTATTACAAGTATAAGATAAGCAAACCATTAGGAAAGAAGAAATCAATGTCGCCATTGGGTGACAGTTCCTCCAAAGAGTAAGATTCACCAACATGTGCCTGAATTAGAGAGTATTAGCTACAAGGAGAGGTTGGACAAACTTGAATTGCTTTCTGCGGAGCACCAGAGTCTGTAGTTTGGTGGGGGGAGAGGGGTGACCTGATAGAAATATACAAACTTATGAAAGGCATAGATAGGTTAGATAGTCAGTTGTTTGTTCCAGGTAGGAAATGTCAAATAAGAGGGGGGAAAGATTAAAGGAAATGGCTGAGGCAGATTTTTGTGGAGTCTAAAATGTGCCTGGGGAGATGGTGGAAGCAGATACGATGACAATGGATAGAAGGCATATAGACAGCACTTGAGCAAGCAGAGGATGGAGGAATGCAGACTATGTGAAGGCAGATGGAATTGGTTAAAGTTGGCATCATGGTGGGCACAAGCATCATGGGTTGAAGGACCTGTTCCTGTCCTGTAATTAGTGACCTAGAATCATACAGTATGGAAACAGGCCATTTGGCTCAGCCCGCCCACGCCAACCAACATGCTCCATCTACACTAGTCCCATTTGCCTGCGTTTTTCCCCCATATCCCTCTAAACCTCTCCTATCCATGTACTTGTTCAATGTACAAATTGGAAAAATGGGCATTTTGGTCCACTATTTAAAAAAGACGAGGAGAATATTATAGACAAGATGTTGTTGAAAAGTGTTTCAGGTCTACAATTTAAAATAGTGACGAGCACCTAAAGGCTTCTAGCTGATCAGAGTATAAATCATACTTGACAAAATGGGTTAATAAAAAAAATAAATAAATAAGATCGCATACAGTGGGATTTATCTAGCCACGGGAAGCTTTTGATAAATTCCCCCAGAGTTTAGAGTTTTGTCTAAATTTGGTGTTCATGGAATACAGCAAAATTATTAACATGGTTAGGGAACTGAGCAGCAAGAGACAGAAGAGGGATAACTGGAAGCATTTGACAAGGTCTCACAAGGATTTTTTATTGGCCCCTTGACTACTCACAGTAGAATGTAAAGCCACATATATGAGTCGGCCAATGATACATACACAGGCAACATTGTGGGCCATGTACATGGAAGCAGTAAATGAAAATATGTTATTAATGGATTGAAGTATTGGCAAAATCGTGGCAAATGGATCTTGGTACAGGCAAAATTGGACCATCCCCTTTTACAAATAGGTCGTTAGTCCTGAATGCTCACTTGTAATACCAATTCCACATTCCGTGACAATTTTATAGAAACCACCTTAATTTGTTTATTAACGTCTTGTATGACCCATCATTGAAGGTATTTTGAAATGCCAAATGCACCAATTTCAGGCATTTCTCTATTTCTGATATTAAGGTAACCTTGTATCTTAAATAGTATGGTTATATTTTTTAACTTCCAGTCTGTGGGAATGGTTCTAGAATCCATGGACTTTTGGAAGATGAATACTATTGCATCCACTGACTTTAGCCACCACCTTCAAACCCTTGCAACGAAGGTCATTCCATCCTGAGGATTCGTCAATTTTTGATCTCAAAAGGCCCTGTCCTACTTGCGTGTCCTTGGCACGCAAATCACGCGATCTCGTTGTCGCGTTGAGGTGCATGGGCATCGTGTGGCTGCACGGGCATCGTGTGGCTGCGCGGGGCTGGTCCCACTGAGAAGCGCAGAGGGGATGGAGTTGTGCGCGGCACTCTGAAATTATGTAGCGAACAAAATCTTTGCGTGCCAACGGCCAGTCGCGTAACTGACGGCCAACGTGGGACAGGCCCAAGACCATGGCGCGACTCAACATCTCACCTCCAACAGCTGCAGTAGCAGGCAAACGATCGTCGAACTCGGCCTGGAGCTCACGGCCGTTGTGGTCCGGATCCGCCCCCACTTCTACTCCCAGAGCGGGGCCAAGAAAATTGAACATAGACATAAAATGCTGGAGTAACTCAGCGGGACTGGCAGCATCTCTGGAGAGAAGGAACGGATGACGTTTCGGGTCAAGGCCCTTCTTACAGACTGAAGAAGAGTCTCGACACGAAACGTCACCCATTCCTTCTCTCCAGAGATGCTGCCGGTTCTGCTGAGTTACTCCTGCATTTTGTGTCCATCTTAGAATGACGTCACGCGCTCCAGATGGCTGTGCGGACGCATGAAGTCACGCGGGACCGTTGCGCCTCAACGTGCCAAGGACACGTAAGTGGGACAGGGGCTAAGGGCTGATAATACTAACTCTTACTGACGCTAATTTCTCTCAGTTCTCATTCACATTAACCTGTTATTCTTGACTATTTCTGGAATAGTTTCTGTGTCTTCATCAGTGAAGGATGACTCAAAATAGTTGTTTCATTTCTTTGTTCCCCAATATAATGTATCTAACTGAAAGAGTTCATAATAATCCCTTTTAGTCGATGTTTGCTAAAAATGAATGCTGACAATGGTATACAAAGAGCACACACAGTGCTGGTGCAACTCAACAGGTCTGTGGAAGATGTTCCATGCATTACTTTACGTTTTCCTTAAAATTCCAATATCTGCATTTCCTTGTGACTCCATAACCTGAGCGTATTCTGTTATGTCCTGCTCTTAGTTTAATTTAGAGATGCAGCATCGAAACAAGCCTCTTGGTCCACTGGTCCACACTGACTATAGATCATCAGCTCTATGTTATCCCACTGTTTGCATCTGCTTCCTGCACACCAGAGGCAATTTAGAGAGACCGACAAATTCTCACATCTTTGGGATATGGCAGGAGAAGGAGCACCCAAAGGAAACCCATGAGGTTAGAGGGAGAACGTGCCAACTCCACTCAGACAGTACCCGAGGTCAGGATCAAACCCGGGTCTCCAGCACTGTGAGACAGCGGCTCTACCTGTGTGCCACTGTGCCGCTCTGTGCTCAAGAGGAACATTGCAGCTGCTGATGAATGTTGATAAGCAAGAGAAATTGCCTTGCAGAAAACATGCAGCTGCCTCTCAAGCCTGCCTCTTACTGACTATGCCTGGCATGTTGCGATAGATTTCCCAGCATCTCCGCTACAGCTGCATCACACAGTCTCCTGAGTGCGGCAAAGAAACGGAAACAATCCCGGTCAATGAAAGCATATAAACTCCTTGTGTTTCTGTCTGCTCTTCCCCTCAGCTCAGCTGACTGAAACCAGCCCACATCACGCTGCTTCAAAGGTGTTCACTGTTGTGTGTCCATTGCTTGTGTTTCTGTCTTGCTCTGATCCTTGACCCAGCCTCGATCCTCCTACTGAAAAAGTAATATTAAATAATGTTTAAATCAGACCATGTTTGAGACTGCCACCTGGCATTTCAGTCCTTTGGGATCTCAGGGTCTTTAACATCTGTTCCTTACCTGAATCTTAATTTCCACCCCCTCCCCTCCAAACCTCAAACCTCCACTCCCAGTCTCTTGATGGCCCTGCCAGATATCTGTTCCTGAAAGCCCTCCCAACTCAGAGGTTCTCCTATCAGGCCTCCCCAGCTCATATCTCCCCTCAAAAAGCTGTGAGTGCTCCTATCATTTTAATCTTCATTCTCCATATTTTTTTTTTGTTTAAAACTGGGAGGAGCATAAATTGATTTAATAAGTTGCACAATGTACAAGGGCACTCTGCATGTTCTGGAAAGTCACTTTTTTGTTTTAAATAGCAATGACATTTAGATATACTGTTCCCAGTGCCATGCCTCCCACTCATTGGGAAAGTGTAAATCAGCATGTTTGTACCAAGCTTCAGTGGAGCCTATTAAATTGCAGAGATAGCAAAAGACAGCAGTAAATTACAAATATTCTATCCGACTAATTCCCCGAATGACCATCAACAAATGTAAGACTTTATTCATACCAGTTGTAAAGGAAGCCTGATGTGCTGTCAATGATCTTGTGCTGTGCTGTGTTTTAAATAAATTATTATTGAGCAAATTTAGTGACTTGATGAACCAAAGTTCGGTAATCTAATACTGTCATTGGGGCTAGCCCACCTCCTACTGTACAGGGTGCTTTCACATGGAGTCTGCAGCCATCCATTCAAGAATAGTCATGAGATCTATTTCAGCGAAGATAGACACAAAATGCTCGAGTGACTCAGCGGGACAGGCAGCATCTCTGGAGAGAAGGAATGGGTGACATTTCGGGTTGAGGCCCTTCTTCACTCTGCCTATGCCGCTGAGTTACTCCAGCATTTGTGTCTATTTTCGATTTAAACCAGCATCTGCAGTTCTTTCCTACACAGATCTATTTCAGCACTGTGTAACTAGCAAGTGAGCTACTGGATCTGGATGTAGTACGCTGAAGAGCATCACTCAGCACCATGTTGGTGGTGGACATGCTAGTCGAGATGGAGATGCATCTTTGTATGTGTTGATGTTTTTGGAGATCTCTGGTGCTGGCTGCTAGGGTATTCCAATCCCTTGCTGTCTTGAAGAAAAACGAGTTAGAAAGTGCTATGAAGTGCTGTGCGGAATGAAATAATTTCCAGGTTGGTAGCTACTGGTTGACATGCCTATGGGTGCTTGGGTTAACTGGACGTGGTCCTTCATGTTTAAATCAATAGTGGTATTCTTGATCTTGTGGAATGTTGTCAGTAGTGACCTGCAACGTAATACAGGAGATGATTAACTGCATTCACATTCTGGCAGCAGAGCACGTATGAACAGTGGCATGTAGATGCTGCCTGGTTTATGATTGAGTTGGTCATTTAGTTTGAAAGAACTGTGGTTATTCATTTGAGTGAGGAGGTAATATTTTCCATATTGTACCAAGAGGGCTGGGGCTGTGGTTGACCTTGAAATCTTGTGCTGGACCTTTAGCCGTCTCTTTTTCCTGACTTAAATAGACCCCTTGATGCCCATTCTCCTTTGCACCCAACATGACAAGGAACAGAGAAAGCCCACGGGTCAGGACCTTTGGTCTATCCTTGATCGGACTTTGCTGGCTTGCACTACCTTGCACTAAACGTTATTCCCTTATCATATATCTATACACTGTAAATGGCTCAATTGTAATCATGTATCGTCTTGCTGCTGGCTGGGTAGCATGTAACAAAAACTTGTCATTGTACCTCGGTACACGTGACAACAAACTAAGCTGAATGAGGAGTAGGAGGGATGAGGGCTGGTGAAAAGCTCTAGCCTGGAGGACAGATGTTCCAGGCCTTTCATGCTAAACATCAATACCTGGCAGGCAGGTTTGCTGGTGCTACATGGGTGGGTTTTAACTAAATAGTGGGGGCGGTGGGGTCAACAATGAGGAAGCATATGCGTGCAGTTAATGGGAAAGAGAGTGTAGGAAAGGTCACATTTAAACTAACAGGGCAGTGGGATGGGAACCAATGTAAGGAGACAGAGGGCTGTAAAAGGAGGACAGAAGCAAAAGGTAGAAGGGAGTAAAGAAAAACAAACCTGAAAGCGTTGTGCCTTAATCCGTGGATATATCGTAGCGGCTCGTTATGCCAGCCGTAGGTACTCGGGACTATTTTTTTACTCTTGGACATTTTTCGTCATGTTGAAAAAACGTCCTGACTTTCCTGATGCCCCGAGTACCTACAGCTGGTATAACGAGCCGCTACGATATATCCACGGACTTCTACCGAATCCTACGGACTCGTTACGAACATTCTGCGAGTTTGAAAACAAGTCGTGAATAACTCAGGAGATTTTGTGAATAACTCGGGAAAGTGGGACAGGCCCTTTAGATATAGCTCTTAGGGCTAATGGAATCAAGGGTTATGGGGATAAAGCAGGAACGGGGGACTGATTTTGGATGATGATATTGAATGGCAGTGTAGCCTACCCCTGCACCTATTGTCTATGTTTCTATGTTATCTTAGATGTCTTGGCTTCCTGATGAGGTGGAGACAAAGATCTGCCACATATGGCAGGCACAACTGTATACAACCACAGCACCGCATCTCGACTGCTCTGCCTGCAGTTATAAAGGTGACCGTGATGCAAAATAGTTTGGCGATTAGTCATTCCTGGATGGTGCTGGACATCATTTCACATGTTCCAGCATGGTGTTCACTCTCAGGCAGGTGGCATATGGTGTTTACTGAAGAGAACAACAAGCAGCACTAGTCTGGGGATGATCAAAACTACCAGATTTCCAATGGATGACAGACTGCACCCACACTGCATTGGAAGTCCACTGTGGAATACGTATCTGTCTCTCAGCTGGAAAGGCATTTGTAACTTAATCCCTGAACAAACCCGCAAGTCTTTGAGATCCCTGCAATTAGTGCAGGTGGGGTGATTCTTGCTGCTGCTGAATGCTCTGCTTCTGCTGTGGTTAGCTCAGTCACTGTAGATCAAGGATATACGTCAGAAAATAGGAACAGGTGTGGGCCACTGCAATTCTACATGATCAAGGCCGATTTTCCCCAAACCTCAACTCCTCTTTTCTGCCACATGGCCCTTAATTACCTCATTCAGGCATTGAGTCTTACAGTGTGGAAACAGGCCCTTCTGCCTAATTAGAGGCAACATGTCCCATCTACACTAGTCCCACTTGCCCGTGTTTGGCCCATACCCTCTCCTATCTATATACCCGTCTAAATGTTTCTTAAACATTGCAACAGTTACCTCCTCTGGCAGCTCATTCCATACGCCCACCATCCTTTGTGTGAAAGGTTTCAAAGGTTTCAAAAAGTTATCAAAAGTTAACTGCCTCCTTTTTAAATACCTCCAATGATCTAGATTGGACTTGGACAGGTTGGGCGAGTGGGCAGAGAAATGGCAGATGGAATATAGTGCAGCAAAAGAGTGGAGTCATGCATTTTGGTAGTAGGAATCAAGGCGTAGACTTTTTTCTAAATGGGGAGAGAATCCAGAAATCGGAGGTGCAAAGGGATTTGGGAGTGCTGGTGCAGGATTCTCAAAAAGTTAATCTGCAAGTCTTAGGCACCGTATCTGAGGAAGGGTGTGCTGGCTCTAGAGAGGGTCCAGAGGACATTTACAAGAATGATCCCTGGAATGAGTAGGTTAACCTATGATGAGCGTTTGTCGCCACTGGGCCTATACTCACTGGAGTTTAGAAGAATGATGGGGGACCTCCTTGAAACATACAGAATAGTGAAAGGCTTGGATAGAATGGACTAGTGGGAGAGTCTAGGACTAGAGGTCAAAGCCTCAGAATTAAAGGACGTTCTTTTAGGAAGGAGATGAGGAGAAATTTCTTTAGTCAGAGGGTGGTGAATCTGTAGAATTATTTGCCACAGAAGGCTTTGGAGGCCAAGTCAGTGGATATTTTTAAGGCAGAGATAAATAGATTTTTGATTCGTACAGGTGTCAGATGTTATGGGGAGAAAGCAGGAGAATGGAGTTTGGAGGGAGAGATAGATCAGCCATAATTGAATGGCAGACTTAATGGTCCGAATGGCCTAATTCTACTCCTACAACTAATGACCTTAGGACCTTATAATACTTAACTAATTTTAAAATTCAACTCCTCAGCAATAAAGACATTTACATTCTTAATGTATTACATGATAACATATCATCTCAGATTCCTCTGTACTCCATATTCTTTTTATTTCCGTTTAGATAATAGTCTTCCTTTTGATTTCTCTCACCAAATTTCTCAACCTCACATTATTGTATGTTAAACTCCATTTGTGAAGTTTCTGCTCACTCACTCACACTTTCCTGAATATCCTAAATATCCTCATCATGTCATACACGCTTTTATGTCAGCAGCACACATGGACACCTTAAACTGTCTCCTCATCCAAGTAATTCATATAAATAGTAATTATTTGAGAGCAACACATGTTCCACAGGGCACTCCGCTGGTTACTTCTTGAAAAAGCCTCATTTATTCAGATTTACTATCTTCTTTGCGATAACCTGTCCTCAACTAATATTAACATAGCCGTGACAATATTTTCTTGTGCACATGCCCTTCCTGTGGCACTCATTGAATTCCTTCTGGATATCGGTCGGAATGCATCGGGTAGATGCACAGAGTCTCTTGCCCAGAGTAGGTGAATCGAGGACCAGAGGACATGGGTTTAAGGTGAAGGGAAAAAGATTTAATAGGAATCTGAGGGGTACCTTTTTCACACACAGGGTGGTGGATGTATGGAACAAACTGCTAGAGGAGTTAGTTGAGGCAGGGACTATCCCAACGTTTAAGAAACAGTTAGACAGTTAGACACGTGGATGGGACAGATTGGAGGGATATGGGGCAAATGTGGGCAGGTAGGACTAGTGTAGCTGGGACATCTTGACCAGTGTGGGCAAGTTGGACTGGATGGCCTATTTCCACACTGTATCACTTTATGACTAAGACTCTATCCAAATGCACTTCATCTATATGTTCTCAATAGACAATAGGTACAGGAGTTGGTCATTTGGCCCTTCAAGCCAGCACCGCCATTCAATGTGATCATGGTTGATCATCCCCAATCAGTACCCCGTTCCTGCCTTCTCCCCATATCCCCTGACTCTGCTATTTTAAGAGCCCTATCTAGCTCTCTCTTGAATGTATCCAGACAACTGGCCTCCACCGCCCTCTGAGGCAGAGAATTCCACAGGCTCGCAATTCTCCGTGAGAAAAAGTGTTTCCTCGTCTCCGTTCTAAATGGCTTACCCCTTATTCTTAAACTGTGGTCCCTGGTTCTGGACTCCCCCAACATTGGGATCATGTTTCCTGCCTCTAGCGTGTCCAAACCCTTAGCAATCTTATATGTTTCAATGAGATTGCCTCTCATCCTTCTAAACAGTGTACAAGCCCAGCCTCTCCATTCTCTCACCATTTGACAGTCCCGCCATCCCGAGAATTAACCTTATAAGCCTACCCTGCACTCCCACAATAGCAAGAATGTCCTTCCTCAAATTAGGGGACCAAAACTGCACACAATGCTCCAGGTGTGGTCTCACTAGGGCCCTGTACAATTGCAGAAGGACCTCTTTGCTCCTATACTTAACTCCTCTTGTTATAAAGGCCAACATGCCATTCACTTTCTTCACCGCCTGCTGTACCTGCATGCTTACTTTCATAGACTGATGAACAAGGACCCCCAGATCCCGTTGTACTTCCCCTTTTCCCAACTTGACACCTTTTAGATAGTAATCTGCCTTCCTGTTTTTGATACCAAAGTGGATAACCTCACATTTATCCACATTAAACTCCATCTGCCCAAAAACTAAGGTAGACCTCATTGACAGATGTCCTGTTCTCCTAACACCCACTACCCATTCTTGACTTTGCTTGTCACGTCCTTGAAGAACTAAAGCTAAATAGTTAAATATTTTTCCTTTTCATAAATCGATGTTGGCTTGGTGTGATTGCATTACATTAAGCATTTTGAAATGGCTCGAGTATAGATTCCAGCATCTTCCCATTATTACAAGTTAAGCTAACTGGCCTCCAGTTCATTTCTTGAATAAGGGCATCACTTTCACTGCTATCCAATATGTTGGCACCTTTCCACAACTAAGTGCCAATTCTGGCATAAGATTTGTTTGATATCTACCCTGCATTCCACTGATTTGCGTGTAGGATGCATGTGTGACTTCATTGTTCAATATGCGAGTAATGCAAAATGTACTTGTTTGCTATTCATGAACATAGACAAAAAATTCTAAGTACTGCAAAAACTGATGCTGTACAGCTATATTTTACTGCCATTATATCTTCAGCATGCTCAAATTAAGGGCGATTCAACTTTGAATAAAAAAAAAAAAAAAATGAAATGATTCAATTAATTGTCATTGTCAGTGTACAGTACAGAGACAACGAAATGCATTAACTAAATAATGAATAACTAAATAATGAATAACTAAATTATAGCATGGTCTCTGCTATTAATTTTGACATTACATAGATAGGCTGACGTGGAAGCCATCAACAGCTGACCCGCAGTTAGGGCTGTTTGGGACTGAAGTAAGTTTGATCAAGTGAACAAGCTTTTCGGTGAATTAATATGGTAACATAGATAAAAATGTTGGAGTTGAAATTGTAAAATAGTCTCCTGTAGCGGCACCTGGTGGTAGGGTAGAGAGGGCAGAACCCTCTTCATTGGTCGGTGTGGTCATGTGACCGCGGGTGTTGGTTTTCACGGGCTTTTGGGGTGTGTCAGTTAGTTAGCGCTCCTCCTAGCACCATGCGTACTTCATGGGTTTTTGTTAGTTTTTATTAAAAATAAAAATAATTTTGCTTGACCTGTCTGGCCTCACTACATTTGATGACCTAGACGATCCGAACGATTTTCGGATTTCTTCTTGCCATGTACGCCGACGAGAACCTTGACGACTCGCCCGCCCAGCAGAATGCAGTTGTACTTAAACTGCCCGTGTTCTGGGCGGTGCAGCATCATGTGTGGTTTGCACACATTGAGGCCCAGTTTGAGCTGCGCCAGATCGTTGCGGATGCGACCCGCTACATCTATGTGGTGGGCGCTCTCACCCAGGAGACAGCATCACAGTTGCTGCCGTTCCTGCAGAATCCACTTGCCATTGGCAGGTACGAGGCCCTGAAGGCGTTGCTGCAGTGCACCTTCGGGCTCAGCCGCCGCGATCGCACGGCTCGGCTGCTACATATAGACGGTGTGGGTGATTGTCAGCCGTCGGTTCTCATGAGTGAGATGTTAGCGCTCATGGATGGACATCAGCCATGAATGTTGTTCGAACAGGCGTTTCTGGAGCAGATGCCCGATGACATACGCCTGATTTCACCGACCACCTGCAGCTCGCTGAATGGGCGGATGAATTATGTCTTTACAAACAGTAGGATGGTGGTTCCATTAGCCGGGTGTCCACGCCGTCACAGCGGCATCGCTGGGCTGTTCCTCCTCAGGATGACTTTGCTGGCTCGCAGTCCACCGCCGTAGTTCGCAGTAAGCACCAGTGGTGTTATTATGACCAATGCCGCGCCCCCTGCTCGTTTTTGGGAAATGCCTCGGCTGATCACCAGTAGAGGCTATCACGGTCGGCCAGAAACATCGCCTCTACGTCAGGGATCGCCATTCCGGGCTTTGTTTCCATCATGGACTCTGGGGCTGAGATCAGCATCACACCTTCGTATCGGCCTCGATACCCGTGGTGGTAAGCGTGGCCCCGCCCTGACCGCCGTTAATGGCAGTCCCATTTGCTCCTACGGGACTCGGACTGTTTCCTTCTTCCTCGATTCTCACCGTTATTCGTGGCCCTTCACCATCGCAGACGTCTCCCAGCCATGGCTCTGGGCCGAGTTTTTTTTTAGGCTTTTTCCCTCATGATGGACGTCCGGGGCCAGCTCTTCGTTCCTCCGGTCTCAGTTCCATCTCCTTCCTTGGGCATCACGTTACCCCAGAGGGCGCAACACCCCTTCCCGGAAAGGTGGAGGCGATTCTGCGGTTTCCTCGGAAGCTTACCGTCAAGGGCCGTGAGGAGATCGTGTTGGTGGCCCGCCTCAAGCCTGCTCATTTGGATGTCGACACCCCGGTGGTGGTGGCCCAAACCCAGCGTTTGGATCGTCTGCCGGCCGCGCCCTGTTCCCCGGTTGAACCTGTTGTACCTTTTCCCCCTTTTCCGCCTGTTTGCCCTGTTTCACCTGTGGCACCGGTCCCTCCTGTCTCCACTCGGTCTGGTCGGGTCGTTACGTCGTTTCCTTTCCTCGGGTTCTGGGGGAGGTGCGTGCTGTAGCGGCACCTAGTGGTGAGGTGGAGAGGGCAGAACCCACTTCATTGGTCGGTGCAGTCATGTGACTGCGGAGCGTTGGTTTTCGCGGGCTTTTGGGGTGTGTCAGTCAGCGCTCCTCCCAGCAACAGGAGCTGTTATTGATAGTTCAGTCAGACACGCATACTTCACGGGTTTTTGTTCGTTTTTATTAAAAATAAAAATCATTTTGCTCGACCTGTCTGGCCTCACTACACTCCACTGTTTTAGTTTGTTCTAGCATCAGGTTTTGAAGATTGAGGACAGAATATGGGGTGGGAGATTACAACCTTCACGTGGTCCGTCCTGTTTCGACAAATGCAATCAACCCGGCGTGCACAATCAAATAATATCAAATAGAACAAGTTGCCCGACAACTTTAGGCTGTGCACGCAAGAAGAAGAAGAAGAAGGAAGAAAGACAGAATATTAAAGTTTTTATTTTGATGGCAAGAAGCCTCGTGTATCAGTTCAGCAAAGAGTACTTAGACTTCTGGCAAGCAATGCTGAGAAGTAAAGATCTTTGCTGGCAATTCAAAGTTAAAACTTGATATCAGTGGTGCACACTTCCTTTCCCTTCTGCCATGCAAAGGCTTCCACTGTTCACTAAAGCTATTCTTCTGCCCACTCAGAATGTCAGTTTAATACAGATTTTTCAAATAATTTTATGTTTTATTAAAAGCAAAAAGGATCCCTGGTTTTCTAATCGGGCTCATGACAAAGTTAGAAGATGGAAGGAATATTAAAACAGAACCATTTTACTCAGTGTTTACAATTAGAGTGATAACTGATCGTGGGGTAGGGGGGAACAGAAAAATAAATCTCAGGTGGGAGAGAGAGTGCACAAATATTTGGGAGGCTGTTGATGTAGTTACTGGCCAAATCATCTCACCAGAACATGTGGATGTGGGCTCCAGGCAGTAACAGTGCTAATAAAATAAAATGTATGTTGCTATGCATGTTGCTAAAACACTCCTCTTTTTCCTTTTAGAATTATTTTGATGGCAAACTCTCTCCTCAAGGAAAGATGCCTTGGATTGAATATAATCATCAAAAGGTATCTGGCACAGAATTCATTATTGATTTTCTTCAAGATAAACTGGGAGTTAACTTAAATAAACATATGGATTCCAGTGAAAGAGCCGTTTCAAGAGCCATTACAAAGATGGCGGAAGAACACTTCTATTGGTAAGTTGGTAAAAATGAGGCATATTCTATGAGCAGAATTAGGACATTTGGCCCATCAAGTCTACTCCGCCATTCAATCATGACCGATTTATCTTTCCCTCTTAACCTCTGCCTTCTCCCTATAACCCCTGACATTCATACTAATCAAGAATCTATCTGTCTCTGCCTTAAAAATATCCATGACTTGGCCTCCACAGCCTTCTGTGGAAATTCATTTCACAGATTCACCACCCTCTGACTAAGGAAAGTTTCCTCATCTTCCTAAAGGAATGCACTTTAATTCTGAGTCTGTGACCTCTGGTCCTAGACTCTCCCGCTAGTGGAAACATCCCCCATCCACTCTATCCAGGTCTATTCGGGTACTTGTAGGCCTGGTCTGCTTGGAGGAACATGGACTCCTCTCCTGAGGCCACTGTTCCTGCTGGAATAACTCAGCAGGCCGGGCAGTATCTTTGGAAAATAACATGTTTCTCATCTGAAACCCTTCATCAGAAACGAATAAGAGAGAAAACAAGTCAGTTTTCAATAACGGGGAAAGTGGGGGAGGGATGGTCAGAACAAAGGGAATATTTGTGATAGGCTGACACCAAATGAGTAAGTAAAGTGGGACTTTGCTGATCTTGTCCTACCATCATAAGCCCGAGGCAACAGAAGTGAAAACTGTTAAACCTTTTCCCATGTCTTGCATATATTGTCCTGGCTTGACCTACTGAGGAGGTGTGTGCTCTTGATCAGCACTGTCATCCACAGTTTGCATTTAACAGCTGCAGCTTTGGTAATCCAGGTGTTGGCTTCAGTGTCAAGTGACCAATGCCTGGTGAGTGGGGACCTGGGGATGTAAAGCTATCTTCAGGCTTGGTAACATATTATCAATGCTAATTGACTATGTTCTAACAACTTCCAGGGAAGAAGCTGTTCTTGAACCTAGCGGTACGTGGTTTCAAACTTTAGAATCTTCTGTCCGACGGAAGTGGGGATGAGAGAGAAGGACCAAGGTGTTAGTGGAATATAGATGGAGTCGATGGTGGGGAAGCTGGTTTGAGTGATGGACCGGGCTGTGTTCACAACTCTGCTACTCCTCGCAGTCTCGGGTAGAGCAGTTGCCATCCATAATTTCAGTATTGTTAGTATTAGTAATTAGTAATAATCTTTGAGTTAAATGGCATTTGGGGATCTGGGGATGAGAATTTGATAGTTTTTGATTTAGATTGAAAGTGATTTAGTTCAATTTGACACCAGGGTCTTAAAGCTAAGCAACGTAAACAGTGAATGTGTATGAAATGTGAAATGTTTATGGGAGGTTAGCAATCGATGAAAATAAAAAAAATCTTGCAGATTCTGAAATTCAGAAATTAAACAGAAAATGCTGGAAATGCTCAACATGTCAAGCAGCATTTCCAGATCAAAGAACAGGTTCATAATATTGTCAAAAAGTGTAAGTATATGGATTGGGAAATACCAGAATTCAGCAATGGAGAAACAAGAAATTAATAATGAAGGGAAAAGTGGAATATTCTTGTGAGAAACATGAAATCATACTTTAAAACCTATCGACAAAAGGGAATGATAAACAATAGTTAATGTTGAGTTTTTAAAGACCGAGAACCAGAGAATGACAAGAGAAATGATGTTGGGGAATAAGGAAGTTTGGGAAAATTAATTGAGCTGAAAGGCAATAACTAACCAGGACCTTGATGCATGACATATGAATATGCAGGGAATACAGCGATATGGACCATGTGCAAGCAATTGATGCACTGCTTGTTAGCTCTCAAAAAGTTCCATTGACCCTAGAATCATTTCCACAGCTTGGAAGGTAGAAAATGTTGCATCACTATTTAAGAGAAAAGGGGGATGCACAAACTAGTTAGCCTGATACTAGTAGTTGGAGAAATGCTGGAACCTATAATTAATGACATTGTAAATAGTATTTGGAAAATAATTTACACAATTGGGCAGTCAACATGGATATATTAGGAGATAAGGTTTGATTATTTTTGAGGTTGAAACTAGCAGAGTAGATAAGGGGAAGCAATGGACATGGTGTATCTAGACTGTTAGCAGCCATTTAAAAAGGTGTTATGTAAGATAAGAGGTTGTTCAAATAACAGGGAGTATTAATTTATTAGGGATACTGTACTGGCATGGATTGTGGATTGGGTTGATGGAAAGAAAATATGAGGTGGGACCAACTGGACATCTTTGGGATGGAAAGCTGTGACCAGTGTGGTGCTGCAGAGATTAGTGAAGGGAGCTTCAGCTGTTAACAAAGTGCATATATGATTTAGATGATGAAAACATGTGTGATATGTATACATGTGCTAACGATATGACTCTGGGAGTCATGCGGTTCATGAAGAGGATTTGGGGAAAATTCCAGGAGATAAGAAAAAACATAGAAAATAGGTGCAGGAGGAGGCCATTTGGACATTTGGCCCTTCTAGCCCGCACAGCGATGTAGATGAATGAAGTGAATGGGCGAGAACAGCAGAATGAATAGAATGTTAAATTATCCACCTTAAATGGAAAACAGTACTTTTAAAAATGGCATTTGCTTGCAAAAGGACCTGGGTGCCTTGTGATATGATATGATATGCCATTTATTGTCACTATACATGTACAATGAAATTAAAAGCTGCTCGTACTCAGTGCATACATATAATTTAGTACAAAAAACAAGAAACAGAAAACAAAAAACAGAAGGGAGAAGGGGGGGGGGGGGGAACAGGTGCACAATTCTGCGGCGCTATATACATATATACAGATGGAAGTCCGGGTGTTGGGCTGTGAAGTCAGTGCATGTGTGAATTTGAATTAAGAGTAGTTATAATTTTCGGAAAACAACTATTCCTGAGTCTATTTGTCCTGGATTTGATGCACCTATAGCGCCTTTCAGAGGGCAGCAGGTCGAACAGTCCAAACGCAGGATGGGAGCGGTCTTTGATGATATTCTTTGCCCTGCTAAGGCAGCGGGAGGTGTAGATATCCATCAGTGAGGGCAACCAATGATCTTCTGTGCTGTCCTAGTTACCCTCTGAAGCCTCTCCCTGTCTGCCATGGTGCAGCTGCCATACCATGCTGTAATGCAGTATGTCAGCAGGCTCTCGATGGACGAGCGGTAGAAGGTCAGCAGCAGGTTAGAGTCCAGGTTGTGCTTCCTGAGGAGACTCAGGAAGTGCAGCCGCTGCTGAGCCTTCTTGATGACGCTGTCGTGTTGTCTGTCCAGGAGATATCAGCAGCGATATGGACGCCGAGAAACCGGAAGGTGTTGACCCTCTCCACACATTAAACTGAAAGTTAAAAAAGCAGATGCAACAAGAGATGAGGAAGGTAAATGGTATATTGGCCTTAATTACAAGAGGGTTTGAGCACAAATGGATTTGTATTATTGAAATTATATAGGACCCTGGTGAATGCACATATATATTGTGTGCGGGTCTGTGCTTCTCCATCTAAGGAAGAATATCCTTGCGATGGAAGGAGTTCAACAAACGTTCACCAGATTGATTGCTGGGAGGATTGTTTTAGGATGAAAGATTAAATAGGATTCTATCTCTGGAGTTTAGAAGAATGAGAGGTGAGTTCACTGATCAATAGAAAATTCTTATGCAGGCTTGACAGGGACAAAGATTCCCTGAGCAATAATTATGAAACCAAGATTCAGAATGATCCAATTTAAAAGTCAGTTATTTTGGACAAAAGTGAAAAGAATTCTTTGCTCAGAGGAGAGCAAAATGAGTGATTGGTGGTTAGCGCAGACTTGGTGAACCAAAGGGCCAGTTTTCCCTGCTGCATGACTCTATAACGTGAAATGATATTTGTCCCTTTAGGTTCAGGGAGCAGTGTCAGTCAATACACAACGCTGCCTCATCATAATGTCCACAAAGCTACCCATCCCAGTCCTAAATACATTCATCCACATGGAGAACGCCTGAGATTTTTACCCTTTCAGTACATGTTTTTCCTCATGTCAGTCCTGAATGACTAATCCTTAGATTATGATCCATGGTTCTGGACTGTCCATCCAGGTGACTAATCAACTCATGAAGGAACAAAATTACTTTCAGTTTCCTACTTTATCTCACAAATTATTCAAGTATTTTAATCTGCATTCTGTGCAGCACAACCTTAAATTAGTGCTGAATTAACTGTGCTAGAATGTGGCTAATATAGGTCACAAGCATATATAGTGCTTCAAAACTTTGTGAAATTGGGTCACTGCAGGATAAATCACTTTAAAGCTCGGCAAATGTGGATCATTGCAGCAGGAATACATCAAGGTTGATCAGTATGTTTCCAACTTTGGGGCGGCACAGTGGCGTAGCGGCAGAGTCGGAGACCTGGGTTCGATCCTGACTACGGATGCTGTCTGTATGGAGTTTGTACATTCTCCCCGCGACTACGTGGGTTTTCCCCGGGTGCTCTGGTTTCCTCCCACAATCCAAAGACATACAGGTTTGTAGGTTAATTTGGCCAGTAAAAATTGTAAATTGTCCGTAGTGTGTGTAGTAGAGTGCTCATGTATGGGGTTCCCTGATTGACGTGGACTCGTTGGGCCAAAGGGTCTGTTTCCATGCCATTTCTCTAAACTAAACTGTTAAGTTTTGTTTGCTCTTTAAACAATTCTGAATTTCTTTTATTCTTAGAGGTTTTTATTAATGTGCTGAAAGATTATGACAGCAATTAAACATTGTTCTACTTTTCACACCATGGCACCACAGTAATTTTTCACACTTTGCTATCTGGGCCGCATTAGTGAATAAGTCAATACAGAGACGGGGGGCCATAGGGTGGAAGTACTGAGTTGTTCTGTAGCTAACTTGGCATGTTGGCAGTGAAGTTTAAATGGCCTTTGCTCATGAGATGTCCAGCAGACAGAATTGGTTACTTCACTTTTTCATGAAGGTAATAGAGAACAGGTTGAAGGTACAGTACCTTACGTTTAAGGTTTTCATTATACGGAAACAATCTACCAGTTAAGAAACAATTAGACAGGAACACAAACATGAGAGGTTTAGAGGGTATTGGGCCAAATGCATAGAGGTGGGCATAGTGAAGATGGGACATGTTGGTTGGTGTGGACAAGTTGGGCTGAAGAGCCTGTTTACACACTGTATCACTCTATGACTGTGACAACCATTGGCCATAAGAAATAGGAACAGGAGTAGCTATTTCACCCCTCCAACCTGTCCACCTTTCAATAGTCACAGCGAGCTTTTGCTCAACACAGTTGTCTGCTCTTTCCGTACATTCATTGATTCCTGTAATATCCAAAAATATATGGATATTAGTTTAAAATGAAATCATTGACTGAAGCTTTGCAGCTCTCCGGAGTAAAGAATTCCTTAGATTCACCACCTTTTGAGTAAAGAAATGTCTCCTTATTTCAATCCTAGGTGGCCTATCCCTTACCTTGAGACTCCTTGGGTATAGCTGGGGGATACATTCTTGCTGTCTCTCGCCTATTGAGTCATAGAATCCTAGTCATACAGCACAGAAACAGGCTCTTCAGCCCAATTTGCTCATGCCAACCAAAATGTCCCATCTACACTGGTCCTACCTGCTCGTGTTTGGCCCATATCCCTCTAAACTTTTCCTAGCCATGCACATGTCCAAATGCCTTTTAAATGTTGTTATAGTACTTGCCTCAACTACCTCCCCTGGTAGCTTGTTCCATATACCCACAACCCTCTGTGTGTAAAAGATTGCTCTTGGGTTCCTATTACATCTTTCTCCTGGTACCTTAAACCCATGTCCTCTGGTTCCTGATTCCCCTATTCTGGATAAAAGACTGTGCATTCACCCTCTCTATTTCCCTCATGATATTGCACACCTCTATAAGATCACCCCTATTCCTCCCAGCATGCCTAACCTCTCCCAATAACTTAGACCCTCAAGACCCTTTAACACCCTCATAAATCTTCAAGAATTTTGCACATTTCAGTGAGGATTCCTTTCATTCTTCTAGATTCCAGAGAAGAAGGGGCAAGTCTGCTCAGCCTCTCCACATGACAGGCCAGTCATCCAATTAAACAAAAGCAAAATTCCAGGAGTCAGTCTGTCAATCTTGACTGCACTCTCTCTCAAGCATGTTTAGTTTAGTTTAGAGATACAGCGTGGAAACAGGCCCTTCAGCCCACCAGGTCTGCACCAACCAGCGATCCCCGCGCACTACACTACACACACTAAAGACAATTTACATTTATACCAGGTACACAAAAATGCTGGAGAAACTCAGCGGGTGCAGCAGCATCTATGGAGCGAAGGAAAAAGGCAACGTTTCGGGCCGAAACCCTTCTTCAGAGTTTACATTTATACCAAGCCAATTAATGTACAAACCTGTACGGAGTGTGGGAGGAAACCAAAGATCTCGGAGAAAACCCACACAGCTCATAGCGAGAATGTACAAACTCCATACAGGCAGCAACCGCAGTCAGGATCAAACACTGGACTCTGGATACTCTACTTGTGTTCATAACAAGGTTGTATAATTGACTCCTGTATCGGCCAATTTTTCTCTTTATAATTGCCTGCTGCACTAGTGCACAACAATATACCTCAGTGTGTAACACTGATAATATTATTTTGAGAGTGAGGTTCATATCCACTGAACTAGATGCAACAGGCATCTGCTCTGTTATCCTTATGCAGATGTGAGACTGGACATTGGAATGTCGTCCCCCAAATTTGGCCCATAAAGACTACGTCATTCAATCATGCCCCATCTATCTCTCCCTCTTAACCCCATTCTCCTGCCTTCTCCCCATAACCTCTGACACTAGTACCAATCAAGAATCTATCTATCTTATATTTCTGTCAGGTATGTATTCTCAAGAGAACTTGTTCATAAACAGATTTCTAATCGAGTATTCACATTTTATTATTGGTATTAAGCCTGTAATTGAGGCTTTGGAGCTGTTTCATTACGAATCAATGCAAAATAAATGCATTACAGGTACTTTGGCATTTTGTGCCTGTCAATGAGATTATGAAACTGGTTATCTGCATTTTAAATTCTCGGTATTGGAGCAGATACAATTGCATTTCTGTGTGGGCGTTGATTTGGCTATAATTGTAGTTTGCATGGTCAATGATAGAATTGAAGTTCGAATTGTAACACATGTCTCCAGATGATACCAGGCATGAGGAGATAATGAGTAGAGACTGGAGACACTGAGTATTAACATTGGAATGGTTGCTGAAAGATAACTGGTAGATACTTTTTAAATGGTGCATGGATTTGATCGTTGGGAAAAATATACATTTGAGATGATTTCTGGTTGAAATGATTGTGTATATTAGAACCGTAGGGTGGAGGATTCTAAATCTAAGGGATATAGGCTTAAGGTGAGAGGGGGGGATATTTACGGGGGACCTCAGAGGCAACGTTTTCACTTCAAGGGTCGTCCATATGTGCAATGAACTGCCAGAGGAAGGTATGGAAGGGGATCCAATTGCATCATTTTAAAAGACATTTGAACAGGTATATGGATGGGAAGACAAAGGCAGGACAGGCCGCATGGCCAGACGACAAAGACCTGGAGGGCTGCGGCCTTTAGGGGAAGCAACCAAGCTAGTACCTTGCTCATCTCCCGAAGACCAGAGACCGAAGCGGAGGCAGCCTGCGCTGACGGACATGAGAACCAAGGCTGGTCGGAGAGTGAACCGGGGGCTGGCCTTCCACGCCCTCCAGATTGGTTGCGGGAAGCACCCCCAGGGTACGAAAGTGGATGGGTGAGGAGATGGACGTCGGTCACTGGACGATCCAGACGT
Source organism: Leucoraja erinaceus (assembly GCF_028641065.1). NCBI lineage: Eukaryota > Metazoa > Chordata > Chondrichthyes > Rajiformes > Rajidae > Leucoraja > Leucoraja erinaceus. The sequence continues at coordinate 70,643,109 of NC_073381.1, read as the reverse complement.
CCAAGAAAGACGATGGCTGGATGCCCTGCATCAGCCTGGGGCTTGCCTGAATCGGGCACTATTCATAAGATCTAGAGCGCGGGCTAGACTTTGAAAATGGTCCAACAACTTGGCGCCTCTTGCGTGTGGTCGCAGTGGACTCATTCTGTACAGTTTGCTAATTGGGAATTGTTCTTGGGTATGACAATACTTTACAGAACTGAATGTAAGAAAAGAATTGCACTGTGCATTTGCACAGATGACAATAAAGCAGCATTGACCATTGAGTTTAGAGGGCTACGGGCCAAATGCAGGCAATTGGGATAAACCCAGTATGGCAACTTGGTCAGCATGGATAAGGTAGGCTGAAGAGCCAGTTTCCATGTTGCATACAGTAGATCTATAACTTTATGGCTCGAACTAAATGAATCTGAAGGCATGATTATATATTTATCAAACATCTGTGTGTCAAGCAGCCACCATTTGAAGAAATGTTCACTCCCCCACATTTGCTGATGAAAATCAGCTTTCCTCCTGGCTCTGCTCATTAATTGCTGTGTCTATGATATGACGCTGCTGTTGTTGGTTCTAGTGTTGGAACTCGAGTCCTGGAGGGAATTTTTGCAACAGCTTACAGGGACTAGAGTTTCCATCAATTATATATCAGGATCTATAAACAACATCAAGCAGGAGCTAAGAGCACCAGTCCTGACATACATTTCCTGACTTCAGGCAGATGCAAAGTCAAATATTTGTAAGATATTTCCATGGAAGAATGGGAGTTAATGAATCTCAGGATTGATTAAAAAAACCCCAAGCCATTTTGTGTGAGGAGGAGGAGAGGGACAAACTGGGACAGTTTGAGGGGATGTCAGCATAAACAATGGTGGAGACAGGGGATGAAGATAATTAGTGTATGATTAGCTTACAAACAATTTCGTGCATTTATTCATGCTCCAGTGAAAATGCATCTGTGCAGTAAGGATGTGTCATGCTGCTGTTTGTGATCAGTAGGAAAGAAAGTGGAATTGCTGGTAATGATCTTGCTGAAAGAAGATAGTAACAGGGATAGACACAAAGTGGTGGTGTAACTCAGAGGGTTAGGCAGCATCTCGGGAGAAAAAGATTGGGTGACATTTTGGGTCGGGACCTTCTTCTGACTGGAGAAGGGTCCCGACCCATAACGTCACACATCATGATGTCCCAACTTTTGTACTCAATACCCTTCCCTATGAAGACAAGCATGCCAAAGGCTCTCGTCGTTGTCCACCTGACTCGCCACTTTAAGAGAACCAGGTATCGGTACTCCGAGATCACTCTATTCTGCAACACTCTCCAGGGCTCTACCTTTTATTGTGTAAGTCCTGCCCTGGTTTGACATACCTAAATGCAACACCTCATACTTGAAATAATTAAATTCCATTTTCCATTCCTTGACCCACCTTCCCAAGTGATCTGGATCTTGTTGTACACTTAGATATTCTTTCTCACTGTCCACTATTCCACCAACTTTGATGTAATCTGCAAATTTACAGACAATGTTAACTCTATTGTCATTCAAGTCATTAATGTATATAACAAACAGCAGTGGACTTAGCACTGCCCCCTGTGGTACAGCATTGGTCACAGGCCTCCTAAAGAAAAACAACCCTTGTCAACTACCCTTTGACTCCGCCATCCAAGATAATTTTGAACCCAATGGCCAAGCCCATTGGATTCTCTGCACTCTAACCTTCTAGACTAGCCTACCATGCGGGACCTTGTCAAACATCTTGCTAAAGACCATAATGATAATGTCCACAGTCCAGCCCTCATTAATTACTTGGTGACCTCTAGGAAAAAACCCATTAGATTTATATGAGACCAGTTCCCACACACAAAGCCATGCTGCCCGTCTCGAATCAGTCTCTGACAATCTAAATTCTGATAGATCCCGTCCCTAAGAATCCCCTCCAACAACTCTTTTACCAGGGTATCTGGCAACTGACATGTAGTTTTGTGGCATGTTCTTGCCTCCCTTCTTAAATAACGGTAAAACATTAGCCACTGTCCAGTCTTCTGGAACATCACCTATGGTTAAAGATGATGCCAATATCTCTGAAAGGGCCTTCACAATTTCGTCTCTAGCTTGCAACAAGGTTTGAGGATGCACTTGGTCAGGCCTTGGCGATTTATTTATCCACCTTAATGCACTTTAAAACTGACAATACCTCCTCTTGAGTAATTCATATCTGATCGAAGACAGCACAACCTCAATGTCTCCATTCCTTAGCTTCCATGATCTTTTCCTCAATAAGAACAGATGATAAATATTCACCAGTGCTACCATTCTCCATTACTACTTTAAAGTCCCAAAGTGCTCCCCCACTGACACTTCAGTCTCTTGCCATATCTTAGTCCATAAGGTCCAGTGTTGCTCCTTCTCTAATATGTCTGTATATTGGTAAAGGAAGCTTTCTTGGGCACATCTAGCAAATTCCACCCAGTCCGAGCCCTTTACACCATACGGCACTGTCAATATCAGGGAAGTTAAGATCTCCCATTCATACTACCCCATTATTTTTACAACTATCTACAATCTCCTCATACATCTGCTCCTGTATTTCACACCTTATGATATGGTCTCATTAAAGTGATCGCTCCCTTCCTGTTTTTAAATTCTACCTGTAAATTCTACCTGTAAAATTGCTGTACAATCCCCTGAGAATATCCTTTCTGAGCACTGTACTTGTGCTCTGCCAGGATCTAAAAGGCACCCCCCCCCCCCCCCCCCCCCCCTCTACCCCCAACCTTCTCTCTTATCTTTCATACCTATGGCCTCTGCACCATGGAACATTGAGTTGCCCGTCCTGCCCTGCTCTTGGCCATGTTTCTGTTGTGGTTACAACATCCCCCCCCCTCCCCCAAGCCAATCCATGTCTTGAGTTTATCCACCTGACCTGTTAATCCTCCAGCAATGAAATAAATGCGGTTTAAAACACTTGTCTTTCCTCGAATGTAGACACAAAAAGCTGGAGTAACCCAGCGGCTCATACATCATTTCTGGAGAAAAGAAATAAGTGACGTTTCAGGTCGAGAACCTTCTACAATCTCGACCAGAAAAGTCACCTATTCCTTGTGTCCATAGACGCTGCCTGACCCACTGAGTTACTCCAGCTTTTTATGTCGATCTTTGTTTTAAACCAGCATCTGCAGTTCCTTTCCACACACTTGCCTTCCCACTCTCTTTGCCAAAGACCTGCTTGTCCTGTCTGCTAATCTTGCTGTCTTTGACTACAATCTTTGCCCCAACTTCTCATCTGCCTCCTTTCTGTTCTGGAACCCACCCCTCTGCCAATCTTGTTTATACCATACCGAGTAGCACCGGCAAATCTCCATCCCGCACTTTAACTTTGGTTTGTGTCAGAAGGTCACAACTGGCAGGAGTAGAATTAGGCCATTTGGTCCATCAAGCCTAAGCCGCCATTCAATCATGGCTGATCTATCTCTCCTTCCTAACCCCATTCTCCTGCCTTCTCCCCATAACCTCTGACATCTGTACTAAACAAGAATGTATCTATCTCTGCTTTAAAAATATCCACTGACTTGACCTCCACAGCCTTCTGTGGCAAATAATTCCACAGATTCACCATCCTCTGACTAAAGAAATTTCTCCTCATCTCCTTCCTAAAAGACCATCCTTTAATTGTGAGGCAGGACCTCTAGTCCTAGACTCTCCCACTAGTGGCCACATCCTCTACACGTCCACTCTATCCAAGTCTTTCATTATTCTGTATGTTTCACCCCTCATTCTTCTAAACTCCAGTGAGTATAGGCCCAGTGTCGTCAAATGCTTATCATAGGTTAACCTACTCATTTTTGGGATCATTCTTGTAAATTTTAAGATAGGATTTGCACCTCCTCATATCCAAATGGAATATTTCTTATGTTAAATTTGAATGCATGAACTGTTTACTGCCAGTTGGATAGTCCTTATTATTATTAATTTTATAGTGAGCTTGGCATGGAATGGGAGTACACCAATGTGCCCTGCAAGTTTGCCTCTGAGTATGTTGAGATCCATGGTCACGTGGATTGTTTATCCGTAGCACAATCTATGAGGTTTATGACTGGGTAAAGATTTATAACACATGGAGCTGGTACAGAGTGTTACTTAGTGGTCTCTTGTGGCCACTGCTAAATTTATCAAACTGACGATAAATCTGTAAGTCGGGTATGAAGCAGGGAATGTCAAGCAGCATTAGTATGGATTTCAGGAAACAAGGAATATTTTCTGCTCATTGAATTTGGAGTAAATTGTGTCTGAACTGTGATATTTTTAAACAAAATTTTGTTTGAAATAGTAAAAAAATAAACTGCCAGATCATCGTGAGACTTGAATTTTCAGACAAATAACTTGCATTGGGTAAAAATCAGGAGCATGAATTGATCCATTGGTCTTCATGGAAAATGTATGAATTGGCACGTCAATTAGTTTGCACTTCTAAGTCTTTTGTGGGTGACGTCCTCACTATGAAATTGGTTATTTACTGATATTCATTAGAACCGTTTGGAGCACTGGAGCCTTATTGTTGCCTTTGCATGTCTGGTAGACTAAAATGTCACGGTTGATAGTAGTCATTTTAAAATACAATGCCAACTGAGCCTTTTTATTTTAAGCTAGAGAACAGGAAATGAAAATAGAAAATGCTGGAAAAGTTCTGTATTTCGGGCAATGTGAGAGTGAAGCAGCGACCCTTTGTCAGCATCTAGTTTGCTTTTATGATTTTCATTTCAAGAGCTTGAAATACTTTCAGAAATACTATTGGCGCTCAAGGAAAACGGTCATAGCAGCAACGAGATCGATCCGAGTTTGGATAGCAGTAACAGGATCGGTCTGAGTCAGCATGGATTTACGAAGGGGAAATCATGCTTGGCTAATCTTCTGGAATTTTTTGAGGATGTATCTAGGAAAATGGACAAGGGAAAGCCAGTGGATGTAGTGTACCTGGACTTGTAGTGTACCTGTAGTGACTAGTGGGGTACCGCAAGGCTCGGTGCTGGGACTGCAGCTATTTACAATATACAACAATGATTTAGGTGAAGGGATTCAAAGTAACATTAGCAAATTTGCAGATGACACAAAGCTGTGTGGCAGTGTGAACTGTGAGGAGGATGCAATGAGAATGAAGGGTGACTTGGATAGGTTGGGTGGGTGGGCAGATGCATGGCAGATGCAGTTTAATGTAGATCAATACAATACAATACAATACAATACAATACAGTACCGTTTATTGTCATTTGAACCTCAAATGAAGTTCAAATGGAATTTGGTTTCTGCAGTCATACAACAAGAAAAAAAAACCCAAGACACACAATTAACACAATTTACACAAACATCCATCACAGTGAATCTCCTCCACACTGTGATGGAAGGCAAAGTCATTGGCTCTCCCCCTGTTTTCCATTCTTCTCCTAATGCTAAATGTGAGGTTATCCACTTTGGTAGCAAAAACAGGAAGGCAGATTATTATCTAAATGGTGTCAAGTTGGAAAAAGGGGAAGTACAACGGGATCTGGAGGTCCTTGTTCATCAGTCAATGAAAGTAAGCATGCAGGTACAGCAGGCAGTGAAGAAAGCAAATGGCATGTTGGCCTTTATAACAAGAGGAGTATAGGAGCAAAGAGATCCTTCTGCAATTGTACAGGGCCCTAGTGAGGCCCCACCTGGAGTATCGTGTGCAGTTTTGGTCCCCTAATTTGAGGAAGGACATTCTTGCTATTGTGGGAGTGCAGGGTAGGTTTACAAGGTTAATTCCCGGGATGGCGGGACTGTCAAATGCTGAGAGAATGGAGAGGCTGGGCTTGTACACTCTGGAGTTTAGAAGGATGAGAGGGCATCTTATTAAAACATATAAGATTGTTAAGGGTTTGGACATGCTAGAGGCAGGAAACATGTTCCCAATGTTGGGCGAGTCCAGATCCAGGGGCCACAGTTTAAGAATAAGGGGTAAGCCATTTAGAACGGAGATGAGGAAACACTTTTTCTCACAGAGAGTTGCGAGTATGTGGAATTCTCTACCTCAGAGGGCGGTGGAGGCCGGTTCTCTGGATACTTTCAAGAGAGAGCTAGATAGGGCTCTTAAAGATAGCGGAGTCAGGGGATATGGGGAGAAGGCAGGAATGGGGTATTGATTGGGGATGATCAGCCATGATCACATTAAATGGCGGTGCTGGCTCAAAGGGCCGAATGGCCTACTCCTGCACCTATTGGCATCGTCTATTGTCATAGTGGCTGTGAGGGAAAAAGTTGAAGGAAATTTGTTATTGTATATTACCAGTTCATAAAGGAAAGAATCTGCTAAATATTGCACATCAATATTGCACACAATCTGCTAAATATCAGATTGGGAAGGTTAAAGCTCCATGCTGTAAAACTTAGGATCAAGTAAATGCGAATTATATTAAAAAGTATTAACATGAATAATGGAAACAAAACAATTGGTTAAAAATGATTGCTTTCTTGCAGGAAGGGATCCATTAAAATCAATTATATTATATTAGAATGCTGTGACTGCTTTTGTTTTTTATGATCTTATGCCTGTTACCAATTGTTGCAGTTGTTTTTCCACCACAGTGAGCAACAATAGAAGCACAGTGCAATATTTGCCTGGAAACAAATACTTTGCAGGTACTATTGCAACGTTTAAGAATAATTTAGACATGTGAATGGATAGGACAGGTTTAGAGGGATATGGGCCAAATGCAAGCAGGTGAGGTTAGTGTAGATGGGACATGTTGGTAGGCATGGACAAGTTGGGCTGAAGTGCCTGTTTCCATGCTGTATGACTCTATAACAACAAGACAACAAGACAACGCATTGTTGTGGCAGCTTCACTAGCTTGCACTTACATTTCACATTGCCTTCTTTATTTTCTACCAAACTGAAGGTGGAGTTGAAAGGTCTATTGAGAATCTTAGACACCTTGATTTTCTAGGCATCGTAATCGCTAAGTATCAAAGGAGTTTCACTGTACATGTATAGTGACAATAAATGGCATATCTATATCTATCACCTTTATGAAGCTTTTTGTTTACAGATGTCAATTTACACAGAAATGCTGTACGTATATTGGGATAGCATCTCGGGCATCGTAATCGCTAAGTATCAAAGGAGTCCTTCATCAAAGTAGGCATACTGAAGAAGGGGCACAAAGTGCTGGAGTAACTCAACGGGTCAGGCAGCATTTCAGCAGAAAATGAATAGGTGACGTTCCAGGTCAGGATCCTTCTTCAGGCTGAAGATCAGTCTGAAGAAGGATCCCGTCCCAAAACATTACCTATCCATGTATTCCAGAGATGCTGCCTGACCTGTTGAGTTACTCCAGCACTTTGTCTCTTTAAAAAAAAAAAAAAATCAAAACAGCCCACAATGTTGGGTGTTCAATATGGCAAATATTGTGGCGGAATTATCTGGACAATTTTATCCCTAATTTCACAAACTTCCATTGCTATAACATTTAGTGTGCTATAAACATCATCAGAATTTATTTTGCTTTTGAAAATGTGAAAATCCTCTGCTGGAAGGATTTGTGTGTTCAACCCACACCCTAAATCTGGCTTTCATGTGGATTCCTTTCACCCTCTTCATTACACCCCTGATCCGGACAGTACACAAAGAAAATCTTACACAGCAGTAGTGAGTTTCTTAAACATCAGATTATCCAAGCCTCGACTTCTGGGAAGCATTTCGAGAGAGGGCTAAAAGATACTTGATTGACTAAAAAAAATTATTGCATTCGCTTTACAATGATTCCATTTGGGCTGATATTTTTACAATAATTTACTTTTGTTTGTTGCTTTTGATTCTTGTTTAACTGCGGAAGTTGCCTCTTTCCATTTAACAGCTGGGAGTTGTCTTCCGAACTTCCTTTGCCGAACAGCTATTTTCCCCACTTGCTGTATAAATGGATGTCATAAATGATGGCAGAGTCTTATGACTCCTCTCAACTTATAGTTAATCTTATTGCACTCAGTCCTAGTTTACCAACACCCTGTGGTTATCTTTGCTCTGCCCTGATCTCATTATTGCCTCTTCCAATATGATCTTCTAATTACTTTCAATATGTTGATCTAAATTCCCAACATCCTTTTCCAGTATGTAAGTCACTTGTGTTGACCATATTATAAACTTGCCAAGTTTTCTTATAATTTCCAGGAATTCCTTCATCATTCCCTTTGAAAGAAACTGCATAAATCACCCCAATATTGTATCAATGGGTTTGTTTATATGTAGCTTGTAAACATTGGATTGATATAAAACATGTATTGTCTTTCCGCAGACTGGATAACAAAAGCTTTTCACTGTACCTCGGTACACGTGACAATAAACTAAACTGTAACTCAGTTTCTAATGCTATGCATTCATTACCTGAGGTGCCAAAACCCACCCTTGTTTGGCCATCCCACCACCGCACAATGATACCTCTCCTCATTTTCACTACAGATAGATGTAGGAAATGGATGTGCATATAATTGTTTCACTGAGGCAGCGAATGATTGTGACTCGTGAATGTGACATTGTTGCTTGTTTAATATTACAGGGCCATTGTATACTGTCAATGGGTGGACAATCTCCATGAAACTGGAAAAATACTCTCTGTCTCAGGCCCATTCAGTGGTTTTCTGAAATGGATACTATGCCATCTAACAAAAGGAATTGTTAAACGGGAAATGTATGGTCAAGGAATCGGCCGTTTCTCAAAGGAGGAAATATATATCTTAATGGAAAAGGATATGCGAGCACTTTCAGTCATCTTGGGTGAGATAAAACATTATTTTAGTGTCATTTATTACTACATATTAGAGTGCCACATTTAAGAGCTCACAGAAGCGGTCCTTAGTCAACTGCAGTCCCTGTTTTCATTGTGTATTAGTTTGTTTTCAGGTAGATGTAAACGATGTTAAGGATCATCTTCAAATAAGAGCCGCAAAGTTGTTCTTGGTATTCTGATTAATATTTATCCTTCACTCAACGTTACTAAGTTTGAGCATTATCATGAAAAAACCCCACAAAGTGCTGGAAGAACTCCATGGGTCAGGCAGCATCTGTGGAGGAAATGGACAGATGGCGTTTTGGGTCGAGACCCATCTTCAGACTGAAGAAACATTGTCCCACCATAGATGTTGCCTGACTCACCTCCATCCATTTGTGTTTTGCTCCAGATTCCAGCATCTGCAGTTTCTTTTGTCACTAGATCATTATTACATTTGTCGACCCGAAACGTCACCCATTTATCCTCTCCAGAGAGGCTGCCTGTCACTCTGAGTTACTCCAGCATTTTGTGTCTATCTTCGATTTAAACCTGTGAACACGTGATTTGATGCCTGCCATCCGGGGCAGGATGGGGGCAGGATCCATGTGTACACGTGATAGATGTGGCCCAGCATCCGCTCACAGACAAGCGTCCCGGCCCATATGCAGAACAAGGTTGCCCGCCACTGGAGTAAATGTTCAGGACTCCTGGATGAAAATGAAAGCACCAAACCTAACTGATTTCTCTGTGACCTTGTGGCAAGTCAAGTCACTGTCAATGGCACAGTGGCATAGCAGTACAGTCGCTGCCTTACAGCGCCAGAGACCCGGGTTCAATCCTGACTATGGGTGCAGTCTGTACGGAATTTGTACCTTCTCTTTGTGACCATGTGGGTATTCGCCGGATGCTCCGGTTTCTTCCTACATTCGAAAGACGTGCAGGTTTGTAGGTTAACTGGCTTCTGTAAATTGTTTAGGATGCAAATGTTGGACAACAAGGAACTAGTGTATGGTGATTGTTGGTCGGCGTGGATTCACTGGACTGAAGAGCCTGTTTCCATGCTGCATCTCTAAGTTCTAAACTAATCTGATACATTTCAATTGGAATAAATTGCCACAATAGTAGTTTCCATTCCTAATTTAATTGAGTTAGTGCAATTGTTTTTAATCATTTTGTTTGACCTTCACAACATGCAGCAGGTACAGGAGCCTCAAGTCCCTCACCAGCAGGTTCAGGAATAGCTACTTTCTTACAACTATCTGGTTCTTGAAGAAGGATCTCGACCCGAGACATTGCCCATCCACGTTCTCAGGGATGCTGCCTGACTCACTGAGTTACTCAGGCACTTTGTGTCCTCTTGTGTGTTAATCTGCATCTGCAGGTCTTTGTTACTGCTGGTTCTTGATACCTTGCACAACCTAATCCTACAATAACAGAACACTGTGACCCACCTCTTGCGTTACCATTAACTTTCTCTTCTCCCCAATTTATGCTTTTGCACTGATGCCTATTTGTATCGTTTTCTTTCTTTTAGAAATTTAATTTGTAATTTATGCATGATTTCTATATAATTTGTTTTTGTGTGTTGTCTGAGCTTTTGTGCCGGTGATGCTGCTGCAAGCAACATTTTTTATTGTACCTGTACCTCAACTTACATGTGCATATGACCAGCTTGACGAGTTGAATGCAATCGTATTGATCAATTGTTCTATTCCCCTTCTTACATGGGAACTCAATGGAATCAACAATCAAACATAGAACCTAGAACAGAGCACAAGAGCAGTCCCTTCAGCCCACACTATCCATCCTGAACACAATGACAAGTTCAACTAAACTTCCCTACCTTTACGTGATAAGCCTTTGATAAGGTCCCAGATAGGAGATTAGTGGGCAAAATTAGAGCACATGGTATTGGGGGTAGGGTACTGACATAGATAGAAAATTGGGTGGCAGACAGGAAATAAAGAGTAGGGATTAACGGGTCCCTTTCAGAATGGCAGGCAGTGACTAGTGGGATACCGCAAGGCTTGGTGCTGGGACCGCAGCTATTTATGATTTAGATGAAGGAATTAAAAGTAACATTAGCAAATTTGCAGATGACACAAAGCCGGGTGAACCGTGAGGAGGACAATATGAGGATCCAGGGTGACTTGGACACGTTGGGTGAGTGGGCAGATGTATAACAGATGCAGTTTAATGTGGATAAATGTGAGGTTATCCACTTTGGTGGCAAGAACAGGAAGACAGATTATTATCTGAATGGTGTCAAGTTAGGAAAAGGGGAAGTACAACGAGATCTGGGGGTCCTTGTTCATCAGTCACTGAAAGTAAGCATGCAGGTACAGCAGGCAGTAAAGAACGCTAATGGCATGTTGGCCTTCATAACAAGAAGAGTTGAGTATGTGAGCAAAGAGGTCCTTCTGCAGTTGTACAGAGCCCTAGTGAGACCACCCTGGGAGTATTCATCAGTCACAAGGTTAATGAAGAGTAAGCAAGGATGAGAGGGATTCTTATTGAAACATATGGTTATTAAGGGATTGGACACGCTAGAGGCAGGCAGTAAAGCCCAGAACGCTAATGGAACATGTTGGCCTTCATAACAATGAAGAGTTGAGTATGTGAATTCTCTGCAAAGAGGTCCTTCTGGAGTTTAAAGACAGAGCCCTAGGGGAGAGACCACACCTGGTAGATTATGATGTGTCCAGTTTTAATGCTGGCTCGGTCTCCAAATTTGAGGAAGGGCATTCTTGCTATTGAGGCAGTGCAGCGTATTGGGGGAGCCCAGAACCAGGGGCAACAGTTTAAGAACAAGGGGTAGGCCATTTAGAACGTAGAGGAAAAACTTTTTCTCCCAGAGAGTTGTGAACCTGTGGAATTCTCTGCCTCAGAAGGCAGTGGAGGCCGATTCTCTGGATGCTTTAAAGAGAGAGTTCGATAGAGCTCTTAAAGTCAAGGCATATGGGGAGAAGACAGGAACAGGGTAATGATTGTGGATGATCAGCCATGATCACATTAAATGGTAATGCTGGCTCGAAGGGCCGAATGGCATACTCCTGTACCTATTGTCTATGTGTCTGTGATCCATATCCCTCCAATCCGTGCTTTTCTAGGTTCCTATCCAAATGCCTCTCAAATGGCAATATAGTATCTGTCTCCACCATTTCCCCTGGCAGCAGGTTCCAGGCAACCTGTGTAAAAACATGTTGCACACATTTCCTTTAAACTTTGTCTGTCTCAACTTAAAGCGCTGTCCACTAGTCCTAGTCACTTCCATCCTTGGGAAATGGTCTGACTCTCTAACCTATCCATGCCATTCATAATTTTATATACTTCTATAGGTCTCCCCTTAGCCTCTGGTGTTTCAGAGAAAAGTAGAGGGAACATGATCAACGGGCAGCTAATTATATAATATCTCTTTAGAGCTCACGACCTGACAGCAAATCAAATCCGACAGAGTCTAAGGCAGGAAGTGTGAAAATTCAATGGGAAATTATGTTCAGAATGCATTAACATGGAAGGAAAACACAGAAAACTTATGAGAGAGAAAGTAAAGAAAAAGGTAACTTCTTTGAAAAATCCAACGCATTAAAATATGAGGGAATGATACTTGTTTCCAGTGCTAGATAGTTATTTACTAGTAACTAACACTTAACATACTGTTGAAAATACACATAGACCTGAATGAAGAAAGCCTCAAAGTGGTGGGTGCCTCACAGTGTCATTTCACATACCTGTTGAGAGTTTAGTTTAGTTTGGTTCAGAGATACAGCGTGGTAACAGGCCCTTTGACCAGTGGAGTCCATGCTGACCAGTGATCCCTGCACACAAACACTATCCTACACACACAAGGGACAATTCACAATTTTACCAAAGTCAATAAACATATACATCTTTGGAGTGTGGAAAGAAACTGGAGGAAACCTCGGCAGGTCACTGGGAGAACATACGAACTCCGTACAGACAACACCCATGGTCAGAATTGTACCCGTGTCTCTGGAACTGTAAGGCAGCAACCCTCCCACTGTGCCATTGTGCCACCCCATTTTTTGAAGAGGTCTTTAAGAGGGCAATTGGAGGACATTTTCTATATGGACTTTAGCAAGACCTTTGACAGAGTCCCGCATAGTTAGCTATCCTGGAAGGTTAGATCACATGGGATCCATTGAGAGTTTGCTAAGTGAACACATAATTGGCTTGATGGTAGAAAGCAGAGGGTGACAGTGGAAGGTTGTGTCTCAGACTGGAGATCTATGACTCGTGATGTGCCACAGGGATTAGTGCTTGGTCTATTGTCGTTCGCCAATTATATAAACAATCTGTATGAGAATGAAGGAATAGTTAATAATTTGCAAAAAAAATAGCATAAAAATAGGCGTTATCGTACAGTGAAGATGGTTATCAACGATAGCAGCAGGATCTTGGTCAGCTAGGAAAGTAGACTGAGGAATGGCAAAGGTGCTTAAAGCAGGTATTGGAGTTTGGAAGTGAAACCAGTAGAGGATTTTTACAGTGAATGGTAGGACATCTATCATTTAGGCTAGTGGTAGGACACTGGGGAGTGTTGTAGAGCAGAGAGATCTTGGTGTTGAAGTGCTTAGCTCCCTGAAAGCAGCATCACATGTAGACAGTGTGATGAAGAAGGTATTGGCTCGTTGACCCTCGTCAGTTACGGCATTAAGTACAGGGATTGGTATGTCATGTTGCTTAACAATATGACCCAAAATAAATTAATTTCATTCGGAGGGATTGTGGGTCCCTCAAATAAATATTTCAAAACATGGTGTTGAATAATAGTAGACAAATCTTTTAAGGCAGGAACAGGGTATTACTTGTGGATGATCAGCCATGGTCACATTGAATGGCTTGAAGGGCCGAATGGCCTACTCCACCTATTGTCTATTGTCTAAATATTTATGACATTTCAACTTCTGTCCAAATATTATCCTACAATTGGTATTTTTGCACACTCCAGAATGTTTAACAACTGGATAAAATTTGGATATTTTACTTCCCGATTACCTGCCACTGAGTCACTGACATGTAAACTTTGCCCATGGCCCATGCATAAAGTTGCATCATTCTGCATAATATCCAGAGAATCATCTAGTGATCCATACAAGTGCTAAATCTGAATCAACACATTCACTAGACAGTAACAGTAATTATAATATCAGTCGAAAATAAAGCAGTGTAAGTAAACTTTGAGATTTCTGAAATTGTTTCCTTGGCCTTTACTTTGGCAACATTAACTGTGCGGCATGGAATAGCAGCGGTGGAGTTGCTGCCTTACAGCGCCAGAGACACGGGTTCGATCCTGACGACGGGTGCTGTCCTTATGGAGTTTGTATGCTCTCCTTGTGACCTGTGTGAGTTTTCTCCAGGATCTCTAGTTTCCTCCCACATTCCAAAGATATACCAGTTTGGAAGCAAATTGGCTTGGTAGAATTGTAAATTGTCCCGAATGTGTGTAGGATAGTAATAGTGTGCAGGGATTGCTGGTCGGCATGGACTGAGTGGGCCGGTGTCTGTTTCTGTGCTGCATCACTAAACTAAAATTAACTATTTAATTTGGATGAGTTTTAATAACTCCACAAAAATAGAGGGTAAAGAATAGGTGACGTTTCAGGTTGAGACCCTTCTACCAGCTTTCAGTTGCTTGTCATTTTAATGGCTTGGGTTGAATATATAATGCTTTTGTAAACACTGTCCAGAGTTTGATCAAACTAACTAACCAACTAATGTTGCTGGCTAACAAGAACTTGGTGGTGCAAGCTAGTAGCATTAACACAAAAAGTGGCACAAATCAATGTTTCTTGGTGTAGGATGGAACTGCCGATGCTGGTTTACATCGAGGATAGACAGAAAATGTTGGAGTAGCACAGTGGGACAGGCAGCATCTCTGGATAGAAGGACTGGCTGACGTTTCAGGTTGAGACCCTTCTTCTTTCCTGGTAGTTATTACGTGTTCTTGATTGTATCTCCATGCCTATCCTTTAAGTTCTCAGCTCATTAGCCCTGAGGAACAGCACCTCATATTCCGCTTGGGGAGTCTGCATCTTGGGGGCATGAACATTGAATTCTCCCAATTTTGTTAGCTCTTGCTGTCACCTCCCATCCCTCAGCCCTCGGGATCCCCCCTTTTTTGCTTTCTTCTCAATCTGAAGAAGGGTTTTGGCCCGAAACGTCGCCTATTTCCTTCGCTCCATAGATGCTGCTGCACCCGCTGAGTTTCTCCAGCATTTTTGTGTACCTTCTTCATTAATTTCTCCTGGTATTTGGTGCCTATAGTTCTCAATGATCCACTTCTAAGTTATTTAGCAGCATGTGTCATAGATTGTTTTCAGTGAATGAAATAAATTGGGAAGGGGGGGGGGGGGGGGGGGGGGGTACCCTTTAGAGCTAAAAAGATATTGTGATATTCAATCAAATTGAAAAAGCGATTTATTTGAAGAAAGGGATGGTAAAAAAATTCTGGCCACAATAAATGTTATACTTAATGTTACACTGTCATTAAACTAATTGTTATTGTTGCACATTGCATATTGACATTCATATAATGCAGAGCCATTACTGTGGAGACATTACTGTAAATCTACCACAATATATTAATATTATGTTGCTGCAATATATGCCAGCATTAAAACCTCGCACTATACTACTTGTGACTGGTG
This sequence comes from Leucoraja erinaceus, assembly GCF_028641065.1. NCBI lineage: Eukaryota > Metazoa > Chordata > Chondrichthyes > Rajiformes > Rajidae > Leucoraja > Leucoraja erinaceus. The sequence goes on along the minus strand of NC_073381.1, from coordinate 70,627,664 downwards.
GAGTACTATGCTCTACCATGATTTTAACTTGGATATTTTTTATCTATGAGGGTGTTTCATGAAAATAAAATGTGTGAGCGATACATATAGACATGGATATTAATGCGATTAGTAAATGACTGGTTAGTTATAAAACATTTGCTGTACCAGTCTACATTTTCACAATGATTCTGTAATAACTTCCATTCATAATATTCGGTACTTCCCTATAGAATCATTGGAGATGTAATACCAGTCCTCTTACTTTTACCCTTTCACACTTCAGAAACCCAAACAGTCCTTTCAGATGAAACAATGATTCACTTGCACTTCTCTTATTTTGGTGTTGTGCATTTTTAACAGCTTTGCAGACAGCAAACATAGATTTGGTGATTGGAGTGAGCTTCCATGTAGAAACAAAGAACTGCAGATGCTGGTTAATACACAAAAGGGCACAAAATGCCGGAGTAACTCAGAAGGTCAGGCAGTATCTCTGGACAAAAATAGGTGACGTTTCGGGTCGAGACCCTTCTTCCAGCTTCTAGTTGCCTGTCACTTTGATTCTCCATCCAACACCATTTGACTGTCTCTCCGTGACCTGCCGTGCAATTACAACAAGGCACAAAACAAACTCGAGGGGCAGCACCTCATCCTCCACATGGACACATTTGCAGCCTTCTGAACTCCATGCTGAATTGAACCATTTTAGGTAACTTGCTTTTCCCTGACTTGTCAGGACTGGCTATTTCTGTTGCATGTTATCCATCTAAAATAGTGACACAGTTTATCTCCCTCCATAGGCACTGTCTGCTGGGCATTTCCTATTGCTCTGCGTTTCACATTTTTTATACTGTATGTTCTGTTGTGTTTCCCTTTCTTCAACTGTGCTTTTTTACATCTACTACAAACCTACTGACTCTCACAACTATCTTGACTACACTTCTTCCCATCCTGCTTCCTGTAAAGACTCTATCCCCCTACTCGCTATTCCTCCGTCTACGCCACATCTGCACCCAGGATGAGGTGGTCCACACCAGGGCATCAGAGATGTCCCCATTCTTTAGGAAACGGGGGTTCCCCTCTTCCATTATAGATGAGGGTCTCACTGGGGTCTCCTCGATATCCCGCAGCTCCGCTCTTGCTCCCCCTCCCCCCATTGATAACAAGGACAGAGTCCCCCTTGTCCTCACCTTCCACCCCATCAGCTGTGGCCAGCATATAATCCTCCAAAGTTTCGCCACCTCCAGCAGGATCCCACCACTGGCCACACCTTCCAATCTCCACCCCTTTCTGCAGAGACCGTTCCCTCCGAAACTCCCTGGTCAACTCGTCCCTTCCCACCCAAAACACCCTCTCCCAAGATACTTTCCCCTGCAACCGCAGGAGATACTACACCTGTGACTTGACCTCCCCCCTCGACTCCATCCAAGGACCCAAAACAGTCTTTTCCAGGTGAGGCAGAGGTTCACTTGCACCTACTCGAACCTCATCTACTGTATCCGCTGTTCCAGGTATCAACTTCTCTACATTGGCGACACCAAGCGCAGGCTCAGCGATCGTTCCGCTGAACACCTCCGCTCAGTCTGTCTTAACCTATGTGATCGCCTGGTGGCTCAGCTCTTCAACTTCCCACTCCCATTCCCAACCTGACCTTCTGTCCTGGGCCTTACTCTGTCCTCCATTGTCAGAGAGAGGCCCAGCACAAATTGGAGGAACAACACCTCGTATTTTGCTTGGGTAGTTTACACCCCAGCGGTATCAACATTGGCTTCTCTAACTTTAGATAGCCCTTGCTTTCTCTCTCCATCCCCTTCCCCATCCCAGATCTCCCACTAGTCTAACTGTCTCCGATTACATTCTATGTTTGTCCCACTCCCCCTCCCCTGACATCGGTCTTAAGAAGGGTCTCGACCTGAAACGTCGCCCATTCCTTCTCTCCAGATATGCTGCCGCACCCGCTGAGTTACTCCAGCATTTTGTGTCTATCTGCAGTTCTTTCTTAAACTTTTTTTTTTAACCTGTCCACGAGATAGTTTCATTAACAATTTATCACTGCGGCAACTCAAGGCTCATCATTGTTCATTTCCTTTGCTCTACCCATCCATCCTCTTTTCTCTCTGCAATTTAAAACTCACTTGCTCTCTCTCTTTCCTAGTTCTGATGGAAAAGTTTTCCCTGAAATGTAGACTGTTTTCCTTTCCATCATTTTTTGTTTTATTGCAATGTATTTGAACTAAACTTACACTAAACATTATTCCCTTTATCATATATCTGTTCAATGTGGATGGCTCGATTGTAATCATGTCTTGTCTTTCCACCGACTGGTTGGTCCACAATAAAAGCTTTTCATGTGTCTATAATTTAACCTAAACCATTGTGTAGGAAGGAACTGTAGATGCTGGTTTCCACCAATGATAGACAGAAAATGCTGGAGTAACTCAGCCGGTCAGGCAGCATCTCTGGAGAATCGACATGTATTCCTTTTCTCCAGAGATGTTGCCTGAACTGCTGAGTTACTCCAGCGTTTTGTGCCTATCCTAAACTAAACTATTTCCAGCATCTGTGTTTCGTTTTTGATTTTCAGTTTTAATATTTTTTCTGTTTACATTCATGTAAATAATAAATTAACCGGGCGCAATAGATTCACAGTAAGAAAAATGGGGAGAAATGTTCCTGGGAAGAGAGTCAATCTGCATTGTTCCTGTACACAGTGCATACACTGATTCAAGAGTGCTTTGGCACACAGCTATGAGCATGTCCTTTTCATTCCTAACCGGGGATTAACGGTGGATTGAGCTGAAGAGGGGACATGATGCCCGTGGTTAGGTTAGCAATGGGCAAGTAATAGGACAGACAAATCTAAGTTGATAATGAAATCAGAAAACGCTGGAAATACTCAGCAGATGTCTGTTGAGAGATGAATGAAGTTACCATTACAGGTTAATGCTCATCCATCAGAAAGTTAAATTGATTTTGTTTGACGTTTGTAGGTGATAAGAAGTACATCATGGGCCCCAGGCCTTCGACAGTTGATGCAGCTGTATTTGGGCAACTTGCGCAGGCAATGTGGACACTGCCTGGAACCAGACCGGAACAGCTGATTAGAGGTGAGAAATTAACAACAAGGGGATGGATGGATGGATGGGTTGGGCAAAGGAAATGAAGGATGAGGCTTGGGTTGCCTCAGTGATAATTTGTAGAGGAAGCCATCTAGTGGACTGGTTAAAAAAGCACAGTTGGAGAAAGAGAATAATAACACTGATTCCAGAGAGAAAAGCAAAGGAACATAAAAAAACTGAAATGCAGAGCTCTCGGAAATGCTCAGCAGGCAGTGTGAATGGAGAGAGATAAATTGAGTCATTATTACAGATGGATAATCTTTGTAATAAAAATCTACACAATTGAAGCTAATGTCATTGCTGACAAAGCATGTAATTTGTTAATAGTTGACGAGTTGGTCCCAAGCGCCTATTCCCGCCATACCTCACTAATCAACCTGCCAAGCTGAAAATGGCCTAAAATATTTGTTCTCCTACTTTCCCCTCGATTAACCAACTTTCAATCATGTTATCTTTATCCCCAATTCCATGTTCTCTGCTTTGTTCATCAATCTCCCACCTGGGATCTTTTTGAAAACCTCACGAACATCTAAATACACCATATCCACTTGTTTATCTTCATCAATTAAAAAAAAAAAAAAAAGATAATCAGTAGAGCATATAGGAAAGAAGCCCTTCTGCTCAACTCATTCATGCTGGCCTAGATACCCCTCTAAGCAAATTCCATTTGCCCGCATATGCCCCATATCCCTCTCAGTCTTTTCTATCCAGTACCTTTCCAACTGTCTTTTAAATGTTGTTATTGTACCTGCCTCTTCTATCTTCTCAGCCAGATCATTCCATATATCCGCCACCATCTGAATGAAAAAGTTGCCCCTCAGGTTCCGATTAAATATTCCCCCTCACCTTAAAACTATGCCGCAGGTTCTTGATTCTCTTGCTCTGATTAAAAGACTCTGTGCATTCACCCTGTCAATCCCCCTGATGATTTTATACACCTCTATAAAATCACCCCTCATCCTCCGGCATCTCAAGGAATAAAATCCCTACAGTTCAGGTGTTCCGGTCCTAGCAGAACCCTCGTAAATCTTCTCTGTATTTATTTCCATTTAAATGACGTTTTCCTGTAGCAGGGTGAGGAAAACTGGTCACAATACTCTAATACTCTAATAATCTAATACTCTAAATACTTTAAATACTCTTTATATATACTTAAATATACTTTAAAATGCCTCACCCGCTGAGTTTCTCCAGCATTTTTGTCTACCTCCGATTTTCCCAACATTTGCAGTTCTTTCTTAAACAATACGCTAAATGTGTTTTTACAATAGTAGTGTAATGTCCCAACTTCTATATTCAATACTCTGACTGATGAAGGACAATGTACCAAAATCCTTCTTAACCACCCCATCTACCTGTGACGGGAAACCATGTGCCTGTACTCCTAGATCCCACTGCTCAACAACGCTCCCCAGGCACCTGTGAGGGTCCTGCTCTAGTTTGACTTCCCAAAATGCACTTTCTCTCACACTTAGCTCCATTAAACTCCATTAGCTATTCTTGGGCCTACTTGTCCAACTGATTAAGATCCTGCTGTAATTTTTGATAACCATCTTCACTGTTTACATTTCCACCTACTTTAGTATAATCTACAAACTTACTAATCATGCCTTGACATTCTTATCTAAATCATAGGTATAAACCACAAACAGCAATGAGCCCAGCACCAACCAATGCACACCACTAGTCACAGGCCTAGTCTGAAAAACGACCTCCTACCATCACCCTCTGCTTCCTTCTGTGAAGCTAATTCTGTCCATGCAGCTAGCTCTTCTTAGATCCCATGCGATCTACCCTTTCAGAGCAGCCTACAATTCAAAACCTTATCAAAGGCCTTACAGAGGTCCATAGAGACTATTTATGGCCTTGCCCTCATCACCCTTCTTGGTTACTTCACGAAAACCTCAATCAAATCCGTGAAATACAATTCCCACATACAAAACCACGTTGCCTATCCGTAATTAGCCTTTGTCTGTCCAAATGCACATGTATCTTATCTCAGAATAATTTCCAGTAATTCACCTACCACATTTGTTAGCCTCACTAACATGGTTCCCAGGCTTTTCAATAGACAATAGACAATAGGTGCAGGAGTAGGCCATTTGGCCCTTCGAGCCAGCACCGCCATTCAATGTGATCATGGCTGATCATCCCCAATCAGTACCCTGTTCCTGCCTTCTCCCCATATCCCCTGACTCCGCTATTTTTAAGAGCCCTATCTAGCTCTCTCTTGAAAGCATCCAAAGAACCTGCCTCCACGGTCCTCTGAGGCAGAGAATTCCACAGACTCGCCACTCTCTGTGAGAAAAAGTGTTTCCTCGTCTCTGTTCTAAATGGCTTACTCCTTATTCTTAAACTGTGGCCCCTGGTTCTGGACTACCCCAACATCGGGAATATGTTTCCTGCCTCTAGTGTGTCCAAACCCTTGACAATCTTATATGTTTCAATGAGAAGCCCTCTCATCCTAAACTCCAGAGTGTACAAGCCCAGCTGCTCCATTCTCTCAGCATATGACAGTCCCGCCATCCCGTGAATTAACCTTGTAAACCCACACTGTACTGCCTCAATAGCAAGAATGTGCTTCCTCAAATTAGGGGGCCAAAATTGCACACAATACTCCAGGTGTGGTCTCACTAGGGCTCTGTACAACTGCAGCCCTTCTTAAAAAGGGGTGGCACAATGGCGCAGCGGTATAGTTGCTGCCTTACTGTGCTTACAGCACCAGAAACCCGGGTTCGATCCCGACTACGTGTTCTTGTCTATATGGAGTTTGTATGTTTTCCATGACTGAGTGGGTTTTCTCCAAGATCTTTGGTTCCCCCCCACATTCCAAAGACGTACAGGTTTGAAGGTTAATTAGCTTGGTACAAATGTAAATTGTCCCTAGTGTGTGTAGGATAGTGTTAATGTGCGGGGATCGCAGGTCGTTGCGGACTCGGTGGGCTGAAGGGCTGGTTTTCGCGCTGTATCTCTAAACTAAATTAAAATTACCCACCCTCCAGTCATCCAGAACCTCAACGTATCTAATAGTGATTCATACAACTCCAAGAAGGTTATTGCAACTTTTTCTCTAGCTTCCCACAGTGTCCTTGGATATATCTTATCAGTCCTGGGAGAAGTCCAGCACCTCTTTGACCGTAATACGGACTGTCATCTAGACATCTCCATTTCCTGTTCTGAGATCCCTGGTCTTCATATCTTTCTTCACAGTAAAAACTGAGGAAAAATATTTATCCTTGCTCATCTCCTGCATCTCCTCGCATAGATGGCTTTCGTAGGGCCATGTTTTCTCATTAGTTAACTGCTTTCCTTTAATGTACTTGTAAAATCTCCTTGGACTTTCCTTAATCCTATGTGCCAGAGATGCTTCGATTGCCTCGATTTTGCCCTCTTCATTTCCTTCTGGAGTATGCTCCTCAGTCCTCTAAACTCCTCCAGGGGTACAGATATCCCAGCTGCCTGTACCTGACCCATGCATCTTTCTTTTTCCAGACAAGGCCCTCCAATTCTCTCATTACCCAGGCTTCCATTAAACTCTCAACATCACATTTTTAGAAACATCCAACTTTCTGATTAAAAAAAAAAATTAATACTAGGGTGGTAAAGAAAGCTTTTGGTTTGCTGGCCTTTATAAATCAGAGCATTGAGTATAGAAGCTGGGATGTAATGTTAAAATTGTACAAGGCATTGGTGAGACCAAATCTGGAGTATGGTGTACAATTTTGGTCGCCCAATTATAGGAAGGATGTCAACAAAATAGAGAGAGTACAGAGGAGATTTACTAGAATGTTGCCTGGGTTTCAACAACTAAGTTACAGAGATAGGTTGTATAAGTTAGGTCTTTATTCTCTGGAGCGCAGAAGGTTAAGGGGGGACTTGATAGAGGTCTTTAAAATGATGAGAGGGATAGACAGAGTTGATGTGGACAAGCTTTTCCCTTTGAGAATAGGGTAGATTCAAACAAGAGGACATGACTTCAGAATTAAGGGACAGAAGTTTAGGGGTAACATGAGGGGGAACTTCTTTACTCAGAGAGTGGTAGCGGTGTGGAATGAGCTTCCAGTGGAAGTGGTGGAGGCAGGTTTGTTGGTATCATTTAAAAATAAATTGGATAGGCATATGGATGAGAAGGGAATGGAGGGTATGAGTGCAGGCAGGTGGGACTAAGGGGAAAAAAGTTGTTCGGCACGGACTTGTAGGGCCGAGATGGCCTGTTTCCGTGCTGTAATTGTTATATATGGTTAGTCTAGTTAATTAGTGTTATTCTATGGTTCAATGGTACATCATTGGCACATGTAATTAGATGGAGGGAAATTCCTTTATAATAGTGAAAAATCTTATTGAAGATTAAATCATACTTAAGTGCAAGAGCGTAGGGATAGTATATTACATTGAGACAGTACACAAGAGACGCCACGCTGCTTTGCACCATTTATAAGGATTGAAGTCCAAAGTTGATAAAAAAAATATTGTCTTAACTTGCCCATAAACCCGTTGTCCTGATAGTGGAAGTGTTTCAGAGTTGTGGGGTCGTCTTGGTCAGGCAGTGTTATTAGAAACATAGAAAATAGGTGCAAGAGTAGGCCATTCGGTCCTTCAAGCCAGCACCGCCATTGAATATGATCATGGCTGATCCAAAAGCCATGTTGTTGATGTCCTCCACCACTTAAACAAACAAACAAACATCATAAATACCTGAAATATCACGGATCTTAAATGTAGGAATTTTGGCCTTCCTGCACTTTTATATCGGAAACATAGCTGCAGCAGTATTGTGCTAACAATTTCACTGGAGGTTTTGTGAATTTGAAGTTACAGTGCAAGGAGATTCTGGCAGAGCATAAAAATGAACATAACTCGCACCTGAATTTCCTAATTTCTTTGCATCAGAAGTGGGTATTCTGCTGAACTTCCACCACAATGCAGCATAATTTTAAGATAAATTTGAGACGTTTAATATTTTCAAAGCCTACTCTCAGGTTTTCAGAGAAAGACCTGAAAAATAGTGACCTCCTGTGGTAATGCAGGGGCACAGCCATTAGTATTTAGTCCCTGATATTCTCCTTGTGTCTACAAGGTGGTGCTGCAGGCAAATTAATTTTGCTATTGTTTAAAAGCTCATTGGAACCTTTAGAATTATGGAATCTTCCAATTTGATCAAAAATGTTGACATTATATATCAACATACGTTGATAAATTTAAGAACGCTTGATATACATTCCCAACTTGAAATATATCGAAATAACCACATTATAAGGAGGCAGAAGCAACAATATATTGAGGATGAGACAATATGCTGGAGTACCTCAGCAGGTCAGGCAGCATGTTGTGGGAACATAGGTCGGTGACTTTTCAGATTGGGACCCTTCTGGTCTGAAGAAGGACCACAACCTGAATTGTGATCTACCTATGTTCTCCAGAGATGCTGCTTGACCTGCTGAGTTACTCCAGCACTTTGTCCTTTTTTGTAAATCAGCATCTGCAATTACTTGTTTATACATTATCCTGAGTATGGTCAGCTGAAAGCTCCCTCTGTGCTGATGCCATGACTCTATGGAACTAAGACTGAAAAGCAGGGGAAAAACAATCAACATTGTAAAATATTTTCTTCTTTCCATTGCACCAATATAACTGATGAGCGGTAATTAGACTGTAACTAACTGTTTCTTTCTTTACAGGTGCTGACTGACATGCTGAATATTTACAATCACTTAATTTCACATTTCAATAATTTATAATGTTTTGCTTTTGTGCATTTGTTTTAACTCAAGTGTCTATATATCCCTTCTATATCTGAAGAATATCTTCTACCTCTGAAGAAGGGTCTCGACCCAAAACGTCACCCATTCTTTCTCTACAGAGATGCTGCTTGTCCCGCTGAGTTACTCCAGCTTTTTGTGCCCACCTTCTATATGCTTGTTCTTCTATTATAAACTTACAGAAACCCACCTAAAGGAGGATAGTTTATGAGTCTTATGAGCAGAATTAGCCGTTCAGCCCATCGAGTCTACTCCGCCATTCAATCTTGGGTGATCCATCTTTCCCTCTCAACCCCATTCTCCTGCTTTCTGTCCATAAATCTTGACACTAGGAAGAATGTTTTTGAGGCAGAGAGTAGTTGCGATTGCAAACTCATTACTTGCAAGGATAGTGGAAATTGTGACAATCAGGGTTTCTGACAGGGAACTAAAGGAAAATATGGACAAGAAAGACAGAAATGAACATAACTGGGAGGGTGGTGAGGAATAACCACCTTCTTTGTGGTAGTAACCCTATGATTTTGTGATGTTCGTCAAACATAATAAACTACATCAAATGTTCTACATACAATAGTGAATAATCACATTATTTTTGCAAACCAGTTACTGGAAATATATTCAGAGTCTACTTCCAATGGCCCATCTTTTTAATCCTTTTCTTTCAGATGAGCTAGTTAATCTTGCGATGTATTGTGAGAGAATTAAGAGGAAGTTCTGGCCTGAATGGATGGAAGAGAGCGATGATGCTTCATACAATAATGAAGACGAAACAAGTGAAGATAGTTTGACTCCCACGCCACTCCAAGATTTCAGTTTGTACTCTCGCACAGAAACATTTGACGAGGAGTTAACGGAGAACAGTGTTTCCTATTCACAAACTCCAGACACTGATTATACAGGCCATTCACTCTTTGATTCAGACGTGGAAATGGACGAGTACACAGATAACGAGCTGGTCAAATGAAACGTGCTAAAGAAACGTCATTGTGTATTCTGCACTTTAAGTGGTAAAACTGATGTACTCTGGAGGTCACTAGGAATCACCCAGTACAAGTATTGTCATTCAGACCAATGTGAAATCATTGCCAGTTACAATAATCGAGAAACTCCTTTACACCAGTAAAGTCTTCTCCTCTATATGTATAGTACTTAACTGATGTATATGCTACTAGAATGGTACATTCAATCATAATTGTTACTGGGTAGTGGGATGTCCCATGTACCTAATACATCAGATTTTGATACTGCAGTTCTTTACAAATCTGCACAAAAATGCTTCTCTTACATTAATTTTAGGCATTTCCAAAACGACATACATCTAGGTATATGATAAAACTTTCCAGTGCATCATAGTCCACTGTGATAAAACTTTTCATAGTCCATCACAGTATAAATAAGGCCTTCAGTATATGGTTGTGAAAGACTAAGTTATGGAAGGTCACATAGACAAGTTTATGTGTTACGTTAAAGGTGAAAGTAAAGTATTTAATCACAGATATACAAATGCCAATTCAGAGGCAGTTTTCATTAGGGTGCATGGATAGCAGAAGTGTACTTAAATGATATATGTACTTATAAACTAGGATTACTTGTGAATTGATGAAACAATATTATGTGGGATTACTTTCTTGGAACTTTATATATTTAGATCGTGTTGCTTTTACACAATGTGCCAGTGTGTGAAACTGATGGTAAACAGTGCGGTTGTAAGCTTATATTAATAGTTGGTTTGAATCTCCTTGTTATATTTTGTTTCTACCAAGTGTGACTTGGCAAGGGGAGGTTTTGAAGATAATTAGTCCAATAGTTGGCAGATTCATGCACTGTAGCAATTGCCCCCATTATTTTTTTTTTAGTTGAGGAATTACTCAAATTAAATTGAGTTGAACAAAAAGGGAAAACGGAAGCTCCAGTTGGAAAGTTCTCAAAAATTAGAATGAGGAGAATGAATGGCATTCATTCATTCATTCAATCATTCATTCATTCATTCATTCAATCATTCATTCATTCATTCATTCATTCATTCATTCATAAAATAACATTTATTAATACTGCTGCAGATGCTGGAAATCTGAAATAAATTCAAAAATGCCATGAACACACAGCAAGTCAAGTAGAATCTGTGGAAAGGGAAATATTTACCATTTCAGTTCCAACACGAAAGGTCTTGGATGCAGAATGTTAACTTTACAGTGAGAACATTGTTTCAATACTGCTTTTTGACATCAGTTTGAGTTTAGATTATTGTCACGTGCACCAAGGCACAGTGACACACTTTTGTTACGTGCTAGTCAGTCAGTGGAAAGACAATATGGATTACAATCGAGCCATTCACAGTGAACAGATACATGAAAAAAGGGAATAACGTCAATAATGTTTAGTGCAAGATAAAGTCCAGTAAAGTCTGATTAAAGAGATAGTCTGAGGGTCTCCAATGAGATAGATAGTAGCTCAGGACTGTTCTCTAGTTGTTGGTAGGGAGCAGTCCTGAGCTACTATCTACCACATTGGTGTGGCAGCACGGTTTTGATTGTACACACACTGTGAATGTGTGTGCGTGTGTTATGAGCGTGGTAGCAGATACTTGTCTTCAATCAGATTGGCATCTGTTGGTTGCATACCTTTAACTGGCGTGGAGTGCTGTCATAAAATAAATACATCATGACTGGCATTAGTGAATAGTGAAAGGCTTGGATAGAGTGGATGTGGAGAGGATGTTTCCACTAATGGGAAAGTTTAGGACCATAGGTCATAGCCTCAGAATTAGAGTACGTTCTTTTAGGAAAGAGATGAGGAGGAATTTCTTTAGTCTGTGGGTGGTGAATTGCCACAGAAGGCTGTGGAGGCCAAGTCAATGAATATATTTAAGGCAGAGATAGATGGTTTCTTCATTAGTACAGGTGTCAGAGGGTTTGGGAAGAAGGCAGGAGAATGGGTTTCGGAGGGAGTGATAGATCAGCCGATTAAATGGCAGCGTAGACTTGATGGGCTGAATGGCCCAATTCTGCTCCTATCACTTATGATTTCATGGTCTTATGAAGGAACTGCAAATGCTCATTTACAAAAAAAAGAAGACAGTGCTAGAATAAATCAGCGGACCAGGGAGCATTTCTGGAGCACATGGATAGGTGACGATTTAGTCTGAAAAAGGGTCCTGACCCAAAACATCATTTACCATGTTTTCCTGGAATACTGCCTGACTTGCTGAAATACTCCAGCACTTTGTGTTTTTCTAAATGAAATATAGTCAGCTTCCTTTCATTGGAGGATTTCAGTCATTTTTGTGCATGACAAAGAATGGTAAAATGTAAAATAAAGCAATTATTTCCAATTCCAGCATGGAAAGATTAAGGTGTAACTGCCTTGGTATCTGCTGCCAGAGCTATATAGGTATGTACTCCTACTGAATGTTCTTGTCTCTGTATTCTTCCTCTTCCTCTTTCAGCGCTTGTTCTCCTTTTTGTGTCCTCTGCTGTTTCTTTAAGTCAGGTTGTGCTTCATGGGGGCTGGTTACTCGTGCATCCACAAATCCAAACAATTATTTGCACAGAAGCGTCGGGAAACATTATTGCACTACTAGCACACCACTCCCTCGATGTGCATCACACCTTTGCAGAATCCTTGGCTAAAATACATCAATTCCTTGATCTGTAAATGGAACATGATCGATTTAAAGAAGTTGGCAAAGGGCTTGGTGGGGAAGGGTACCTCCTGTTGAAAAACTGTGAGATAATGATGGTTGGAGGAAAATAAATCAGCAACTTTTTATAAATGTCTGCTCTGTGCACTTCTGGAAGGCTGCATTAATGTAATTACCCTCGTCAACATGTGGTCTAATGCATCATTCACGTCAGCTTGTGCGTGCTTGAACTATGGGTGTTGCTATGGTGCTCTGACAACACTTGTACCACCCAAGAAATTTGCCTCTTAAATCTTCAATCCAAATTTCTTCCCAATAGGTATCCAGATTAGTTTAGTTTAGAGATACAGCACAGAAACAGGGTCCTCGGCCCACCGAATCCACACCGACCAGCGACCCCTGCACATTAACACTATCCTACACACATTAGGGACAATCTACATCTTTACCAAGACAATTAACCAACAAACCTGTACGTCTTTGGAATGTGGGAGGAAACTGAAGATCTCAGAGAAAACCCGCACGGTCATGGGGAGAACATGCAAACTCCGTACAGACAGCTTCCGTAGTCAGGATTGAACCTGGATCTTCTGGTGCAGTCAGGCATCAACTCTACTGCTGTGCCACCGTGCCACCGTGCCACTCACAAACATAGTGGCTTGAGAACCTCAGGCTATTGGAATTAGTTCACAATCTTTGTTAGAATGCCGACAAGTGCATTGCAGAATGAGTGTATGTCGTTTCCACAAGGAGCCACGTGATACATGAATGGATAACCTACAATGAATGGGTGATGCCTGGCTGGGCACAGGATGCGGGGGGCAGAAGCCTGGCATGAGGCCCTTCAAGCCTATCCCCGCCATTTAATATGATCATGGTGATCAGCCGTGCCACATGCTTTCTGCTCTTGTAATAATTCTTAATATTTACCTTAAGATCATATCAATGTTGCAACCCGGCCCTAGATACGGACACTATAATTTATAAACTGTTTTGAATCTCAGAATGGGACAAAATATAAGTGATCATATAAGTGATCCACAGTTGCATCACTTTCCTTAGCAAATGTTTCCAGCTTGAATTCCATCCTGCACAATTTAGACCAATTGGCATGCCTGTTTTCATGCCAGTGTTTATAGCCAATATGTGCAGGAGTAGGCTATTCGGCCCTTCGAGCCAGCACCGCCATTCAATGTGATCATGGCTGATCATCCCCAATCAGTACCCCGTTCCTGCCTTCTCCCCATATCCCCTGACTCCGCTATCTTTAAGAGCCCTATCTGGCTCTCTCTTGAAAGCATCCAGAGAACCTGCCTCCACCACCCTCTGAGGCAGAGAATTCCACAGACTCACCACTCTCTGTGAGAAAAAGTGTTTCCTCATCTCCGTTCTAAATGGCTTACTCCTTATTCTTAAACTGTGGCCCCTGGTTCTGGACTCCCCCAAAATCAGGAACATGTTTCCTGCCTCTAGCATGTCCAAGCCCTTACAAGGAACTGCAGATGCTGGAGAATCGAAGATAGCCAAAATTGCTGGAGAAACTCAGCGGGTGCGGCAGCATCTATGGAGCGAAGGAAATAGGCAACGTTTCGGGCTGAAATGTTTCTTGAATCTGTGTTCACATTGCATTCTTAGATCCATGCTGTGAATCAGTACATGATGGCCCATGACCTTTCTCTGCAACTGCACCTATCTATCTCAAAGCCATGATAGAGCCCAATTCCAAGTTATTCTCCATCACATTCAATGCTGCATCAAATGACTTTTTTCCCCTTCCTTTTTGATGTCAAAGATTGCAGACTTCAACATTTTATGAATTCTAATACCCATAAAGGTATTTCACTGCTTGCACTTCCCTCTGAGCCTATCCCTGTCTCGAGTTCTATCACCTGCTGTGTTTTCGCTTTTCCCTATATATATGATCTGCCATTGTCTGATCGTAGTCTTCAGCAGACTCGGCTTCATCCCCCTACATCCCCATGTAAATGAATTGTGAATCTGACAATTTGGAATTATCCATGCACTGGTTCAGCCTTTGTGCCCATTTCATTGGCCACAAATCCTCACCCGAATGAGCCCTTTCACCTGTCTCCAGAATCACCAATCCATCTGGCTTATTACCTAAGATAGACACAAAATGCTGGAGTAACTCAGCGGGACAGGCAGCATCTCCGGAAAGAAGAAATGGGTAACGTTTTGGGCCAAGACCCTTCTTCAACTGGAGTCAGGGGTGGGGGAAACTACAGATATGGACGGGTAAGGTGTGAAAATGATAGATCGAAGCAATGATCTAGGAAATGTAGAATGGTTCATTGTTGGCAGACGGGAAGGTGACAACGAGGAAAAAAAACTAAAATCAATCAGGAGGACAGTGAAACTGGTCAGAGAACTAGGGTGGGGGAGGGACGGAGAGAGAGGAAAGCAAGGGTTACTTGAAGTTTGCCAAATCAAAAGTCATCCCGCTAAGTTGCAAGCTACTCAAGCGAAATATGAGATGTTGTTCCTCCAATTTGCGTCTGGCCTCACTCTGATAGCTTATTACCTATTCGGATCCATTCATTGCAAACTGTTACTATGACTCACCATTGTGATTTTTCCACTCATCTCACTCACTTCTGTTGAATTGATCGCTATTCCTTCAACCTTGTATGTCAGCTTTGTTCCTCTTTCCAAAAGTGCTGACCATTTCCAGCATTTCATATTCTTATTGTTGGATGAATGTTTGCCATTTCTCTCGATCTCTATTTTTATTGCAACCGTCAACTATTTATTATAAAGACAGAAAAAATGTTAACTACATTAAATGTTTGTGTGTTAATATTGCAACCGTACTCTCTAAATATGTGTTGATGCTGGAAAGGGTGAGAAATTGGATACCGTTTGTCGATTGCTTGATTCCATACCCATTATTATTGACAGAGTTTTCTCCAGGAGATTAGTTTAGTAACAGGAGATTGTTTTCATTTTAGTTCAGATATATGCCATGGAAACAGGCCCTTCAGCACATCGAGTCCCTGCCAATGATTGATCACCCATTTACACTATCTATGTTACTCTACTTTTTCATCCACTCTCTTCACCTTAGTGGGGGGGGATTTTTTTTCTCACAATTAACCTATGAAATTGCACGTCTTTGGGTGTTGGAGGAAACCAAATCACCTGGAGGAAACCCATACGTTCATAGGGAGAATGCGCAAACTTCATACCGATAGCATCCAAGGTCGGGATCGAACCCAGGTCTCTGGTGCTGAGGCAGCTTATAATGGCAATTTTTACAAAATTCTCAAAATCCAATTTCATTAGCCATTAATTATGGGAGATGATTTGAAGGTATAGCCTAACGCACTCACGTACACATAAATGAATCTTCCAGATGTTGTTTCTTGATTAATTAGTCGTTTATTGAAATAATACAAAACAAAGAAATAACTCATAACTTTCCGTTCTTTTCGCTACTCCATTCACGTCGTATAAATCACATAAAAGCTTCTTCTTATAAAGGTATGTCATCTCGTAACGTGTGTGTCGTGATCATGGTAGAAAACTATTTCCCCTCACACTCCGACTCAAAACTAAAACTTTTAATTTGCGAGTCTGCGTGAGACTCCTCTAACAAAAGAACACACCCCTACAACGTATCAAATCCCACCTACAAAAGTACAGGCAGATAGCTAAAAACTAAAAATAGCAGGCATGATAATAATACTGACCTAAGCTTCATGGCTCCTACACAGCTGCTCTGCCAACTGCGCCGCTGTAGCGCCCAATTAAACATGACATTGTTATTCATGGATCAAGTACTAATAACTGGTGTGTGTATAATTCCCCACAAAACACAGGGAAGTGTTTTTACAGTGGTTCGCTATATATGAGCTCTTTGAATTCTACAATAATAGAAACATAGAAAATAGGTGCAGGAGTAGGCCCTTCGAGCCTGCACCGCCATTCAATATGATCACGGCATATGATCATCCAACTCGGTATCCTGTACCTGCCTTCTCTCCATACCCCCGGATACCTTTAGCCACAAGGGCCACATCTAACTCCCTCTTAAATATAGCCAATGAACTGGCCTCAACTACCTTCTGTGGCAGAGAATTTCAGAGATTCATCTGTGTGAAAAATGTTTTTCTCATCTCGGTCCTAAAAGATTTCCCCCTTATCCTTAAACTGTGACCCCTTGTTCTGGAATACCCTTTAACATCCCGATGCAAGGTTATTAAAAAAAAATGGTGGCATTTACTGTACAAATCATGTGAAGCTTCAAATTATTTGGTAAATTAAACACCATAACATATCACAAAAGTGTCCAAGATTTTGCTGTAGTTGGGCATTTGATGGACTCTGCTGTTGCCCAGAATTACATTTACAAACATGTTTCGACTTTTGCATAGTAAGTTGATAATGGTGCTGAGAAACAAAACAGGCATCAGAGAGCTGAGAGCGAAGAAAGGTTTTGGCCCGAAACGTCACCTATTTCCTTTGCTCCATAGATGCTGCTGCATCCGCTGAGTTTCTCCAGCATTTTTGTGTACCATCAGAGAGCTGATGCCTGTTTAGCATGATCTAGCAGGACTAGATCTGCCGAATGGCCTAATTCTGCTCCCATGACTTATTACAAGCTACCATTTGTTTCTTTAACCAAGGTAATGGGAAGTATGTGAATTCAAGCTGATTAGACTCGATGGATCGAATGGCCAGTTCTGCTCCAATGACATGACGTTACCATGTGTTTTCTTAACTAAGGAAATGTGGAGTACCTGTATTTGAATTCAACACAAAATCAGGTATAAAAAGGGAAATAAGGAAAGTGAGTGAGATTGCATTGAAAGACTCTACAATTGTAATAGTTATTTTGAAGTTTCAGGTGGTTGTTTAGCTGTAAACTAACAATCTCAAAATGATGAGATATTATTTCACATTATTTCGAAATTATTTGCTATTATTTTGACTGCAAAAGCACGTAAGCTTTAAAGGATGCTGCAAGAACTCGTCAAATTGCAAATTTTGCAGAAGCAGTGGGGAAAATGACAAAATCTGTGCCATTGATTCCTGCTGCATTTTGAAGTAAACAAACATTAGTGCCTTCAGCAATTATAATTGCATGTTGATCTTTTGAATGCTAATCATTATAGATTTTGTTTGGCAGGCACCAACCACTATTGTTTGAAAAAGGAGAACTGCTGAAGGAACTCAATGGGTGAGGCAGCACCTGAGGAGTGAAATGTTCAATCAACTTGTCGGTGTCCATCTCCCTGCACAGATGCTGCCTGACCTGCTGAGTTCCTTCAGTAACTGTCCATTCTTTTGCACCAGATTCCAGCAGCTGCAGTCACTTATGCCTCCATTATTGTTTCTTGAAGATTTGCTTTGTAAAAAATATTTTTTGTAGCAAATTACTACCTCACATATGAGTTAACCTGTTCATTTGCAATTCATTGCAGCCAAGAAGTCAGGTGGCTTCCTTCTAAATCATCTGTAAAGACTATATGTCCACAGTTCCTCACCCGCAACCTCTTTTTAATATCTTCATGTTTGACAAAAACTTAGAAACATAATCCATTGGTGTCCCTCATCTCAGTTGGCTGTAGCCTTTATCTCAGTTGTCTTTATCAAGTTGATCACACCAGTCTCCTCCAGTGTCTCCTCCAGTGTCTCTCTTCAATCTTGAGGAGACCAAGCCCACTTACATTTCAGTAAATCCTGAAATCCAGCTGCAGTGGAAAAGTTTGCAGAGTTTTCACCATTACTTCTAGAAGCACTTACACTGCCTTTCAATCGCCAATGCCCTGTTGATCCCGTACTCCTGTCCACTCAATTGAAGCTCAGTTAACCATGCTCCCTTTGAAACACTGCGGGCCCTGGTATTCCCACCCAACCCCATCCCCCACATCCTTGCACTAGCTGGGACCTTGGTTCCAACACTCCTTTTCACTCAATAGGTACCATTTCACAAGCACCCTTGAAACTTACTAGATCCTTGTTTCCAGCACTGCCTACCGAGATCACTGAAAATGTATGATTCTACTGTAACTCTGTTAACCAGGCACACTCACTGCCAGGCCGAAAGATTTTCCGGACAATCATATGATAATTCTAGTAGTACATCAACACAGTTTTAATCCACTTATTTTTCAAAGGAGAATTAAAGCTGTGTTGAAGTACTACTAGAATTATCAAGTGATTGGCTGAAAAATCTTCTAGTCTGGCATCACTGAAGATCTGAGTGTGTCCCCAAATGAACAGTTTTAATGTAGTGGGCTGGCAGATACCAGAGTCTAAGTGTACCTAATGATTGAACCGGATGCCAAGCCATTGAGGTTTCAGAACAATCGGATACCAGATTACCTGCGTTTTATGTGTAAGAAGGAACTGCAGATGGTGGTTTACATAGAATATGGACACAAAATGCTGGAGTAACTCAGCGGGTTAGGCAGCATCTCTGGAGAAAAAGACCAGGCGACGTTTCGGGTCGAGACCCTTCTAACAAATACAGAATGTGCTGGAAAAATTCAGCAGCTCAGGAAGCATCAATGGAAAGACAAACTAAGTTAATGTTTCATAAAAATATAGAGTTACAGTTACATCTTTCCCAGAATGGTTCTACAAGATCCACAAATTCTTAATTAATATCAACCGGATAGACCCACAAAGCTGTTCTAAAGTTTACATGCTCTGCTATTACCTTGTTTAGGCAAAGGTGACTTCGTAGAAGAAACCAATTCTAGAAGAACACTGTAAAATTACATGTTGGTGCCTTATTGTACTTATTATGTTGTGGATCACTGACAACAATTCAAGCACCGGCAAAATATTAAACGGTACGATAAGAGAAGGGACAATCATTTAGTGCAGGAATGCAAAATCATTTAGTGCAGGAATGCATGGATTAGTATTCAGTCCAATACAATGCATGCTACCAGATGCTGAGGATACAAACCACGAAAGGAAAGGCTGGCTGGTGATATATTATGAATGAATTGAGCATTCTGTGGTTTACATTTTGCTGTAAGGAGGAACTGCAGATCAGGCCCGTACGAAGCTTTTCAAAAAGGGGGGTGGCATGACAGGATTACAAAAAACTTAATAAGAAATAATGTGCTTGCTGCGCACATCACGTGCGCGAAGCGTGAAGTCCCTCGATGCCAGGGTTTTTAGATGCTCTCTGATGCATTCTGAGCCTTATTTTGGAGCATTTCTGTACCAAATTTATGACCAATATTTCAGAAATTAACAGGAACCTGAGAGGTAGCTTTTTCACACAAAGGGTGCTGGGTGTATGTAACGAGCTGCCAGAGGAGGTAGTTAAGGCTGGGACTATCCTACTGTTTAAGAGACATTTGGACACGTACTTGGATAGGACAGATTTAAATCGATATGGGCCAGACGCGTGTGAGTGGGACTAGTGTAGATGGGACATGTTGGTCGGTGTGGGCAAGTTGGGCTGAAGGGTCTGTTTCCACACTGCATCATTCTATGACTAAAAAGTGAAGAAGAAAAATGCATGTAGATAAGTAGAGCAGATTTGAAAGAGGAATGAAATGTAAAGGCAGAGAGAGGTTTATGGGTGGAAAGGAACATAGGAAAGGAGGGGGAGAGTGGGCTTGGGCTGATGGGTGAAGGGAAAATAGTCACAAAATGCTGGAGTAACTCAGTGGGTCAGGCAGCATCTGCAGAGAATATGAATAGGCGACGTTTCACAGAGTGCTGGAGTAAATCAGCGAGTCAGGCAGCATCTGTGGAGAACATGGATAGGTGACGTTTCACAGAGTGCTGGAGTAACTCAGTGGGTCAGGCAGCATCTCTGGAGAAATGGTATAGATTATATTTCGGGTCAAGACCGTTCTTCAGTAATATTCATGATGTGACATGCATAGACATTCCTGAATGTTACCCAAACCATTGTGAGCAACTTTGTTACGGTGCTTGCCCTCTCCTATAACATCTCTGCTGCCTTGGGCGATGCAGGACAGGACACAAGCTTTGGGACACAGTGTGAAGCTGTTGCCGTCTGTCCCAGCCTGGTAAAAACCTGGATGGAGTGGATTTGGAGAGGATGTTTCCACTAGTGGGAGAGTCTAGGACCAGTGGCCACAGCCTCAGAATTAAAAGACATTCCTTTAGGAAGGAGATGAGCAGGAATTTCTTAAGTCAGAGGGTGGTGTACTGTGGAATTCATTGCCACAGACAGCTGTGGAGGTCAAGTCAATGGACATTTTTCAGAATGAGATTGATAGATTCTTGATTGATACGGGTGTCAGAGGTAATGGGGAGAAGGCAGGATAATGGGTTTGAGAGGGAAAGATAGAGTCATAGAGTGATACAGTGTGGAAACAGGCCCTTCGGCCCAGCATGCCCCATCTGCACTAGTCCCACCTGCCCACGTTTGATCCATATCCCTCCGAACCTGTCCTATCCATGTACCTGTCTAACTGTTTCTTAAACGTTGCGATAGTCCCTGCCTCAACTACATCCTCTGGCAGCTTGTTCCATACACCTACCATCCTTTGTGTGAAAAACATACCCCACAGATTCCTATTAAATCTTTTGCCCTTCACCTTAAACTTATGTCCTCTGCTCCCCGATTCACTTACTCTGGGCAAAAGACTCACCCATATCTATTCAAATCATGATTTTATACACCTCTATTAGATCATCCCTCATCCTCCTGTGCTCCATGAAATTGTCCCAGCCTACTCAACCTCTCCCTATAGCTCTGGCTTTCTAGTCCTGGCAACATCCTCATAAATCTTCACAGTACCCTTCCAGTTTGATGACATATTTCCTACAACATGGTGCCCAGAACTGAACACAATACTCTGAATGTGGCCTCACCAACTTCTTATGCAACTGCAACATGACCTCCCAACTTCTATACTCAGCCTGGCCCGCTGAGTTACTCCAGCACTTTGTGAAACGTCACAGAACAGGGAACGATTAGCAAGTTTGCTGATGATACAGAAGTGAGTGGTTTTGCAGATAGTGAAGATGGTTGTGAAAGATTGCAGCAGGATCTGGATCAATTACCCAGGTGGGCAGAGGAATGGTTGATGGTTGCATGGTTCCTTGAAGGTCGTGTCGCAGGTATATCAGGTGGTCAAAAAGTATTTTGGCACTTTGGCCCTCATCAGTCAGAGTATTGAGTATAGAAGTTGGGAGGTCATGTTGCAGTTGTACAAGACGTTGGTGAGACTGCATTTAGAATATTGTGTTCAGTTCTGGGCACCATGTTATAGGAAAGATGTCAAACTGAAAAGAGTACAGAGATCCTATCCTGAATCAGTCCAACTTGCTCCTCAACTTCACAGAGTACCTTTCCTTGGCAGCTCTGATTCCTCTTCTCCGCTCTATATAGATTAGGCTACCTTTTAACTCTTTAACGATTAGGCTTTCGGCTTGAAGCATATTTGCCCCCAAAACCCCCCGTCCTCCCTCCCCCCGATATCGAAATTGAAATGTTACATCTGTATATAATGATCCCATAAAAATGTGTATTTATGTCACAAACTATGGAATTCATATTTTTCAGTATTGTTTTCAAGAAAAAGAAAACAGTTCCAATTGTTTGATATTATTTGATATTGTTTAATATTATTCATATGGAGGAGAAAATATAAAACCTACCTTAATTTTGCAATCTCACTATAGATAATCCCCCTTTCCCTCTCCCCTCCCCATCTCTCTCTCCCCTCCCTTCCCCCCTCTCTCTCCCTCTCCCCCCCTCCCCTCCCCCCCTCTTTCTTGCGGGGGGGCGGGGGCAAAGATGAAGGTGACACGGGCCCAACGGGCGGGGGGAAGAAGGTGGCGTGGGCCCAGCAGGGGTGGCGTGGGCCCAGCGGGGGGCGTGGGCCCAGCGGGGGTCAGCGAGGGTGGTGTGGGCCCAGCGGGGGTAGCGTGGGCCTAGCGGAGGTCAGTGGGTGTGGCGTGGGTCCAGCGGGGGTGGCGTGGGCCCAGCGGGGTCAGCGGGGGTGGTGTGGGGGGAGATGGCGGGCCCCGACGGTGGGCTCTGCCACTGCAGCGTCTGGTGTTGGGGTTACAGACATTGGGTTCAGATTCAGCCACTATTGCCCGGCTGAATCTTTTTTGTGATTTTTTTCTTAGAGGGGAAAAAAAGGGGGTGCGGTCGCACCCAACGCACCCCCCCTTCTGAAGGCCATGCAGATGCGTGTTTAAACCGAAGATAGACACAAAAAGTTGGAGTAACTCAGTGGGACAGGAAGCATCTCTGGAGAGAAGGAGACCCTTCTTCAGACTGGTTAGGGACAAGGGAAACAAGAGATATAGATGGAGATGTGGAGAGATAAAGAACAATGAATGAAAGATATGCAAAAAAGTAATGATGATAATGGAAACAGGCTGTTTGTAGCTGTTTATAGGCTGAAAATGAGACACGTGCGAATTGGGTGGGGGAGGGATAGAGAGAGAGGGAATGCCAGGGCTACCTGAAGTGAGAGAAATCAAAATTCATACCACTGAAGCTGTAAGCTAACCAAGCGGAATATGAGATGCTGTTCCTCCAATTTGCATTTAGCTCACTGACAATGGAGGAGGCCGCGGACAGAAAGGTCTGACAGGAATGGGAAGGAGAATTAAAGTGTCCGGGAGATCAGGTTGGTTCACACGGGCTGAGCGAAGGTGTTCCGCAAAACAATCGCCCAGTTTGCATTAAGTCTCGCCGATATATGAGAGTCCACATCTTGAATAACGGATCCAGTAGATGAGGTTGGAGGAGGTGCAAGTGAACCTCTATCTATCCTGAAAGGACTGTCAGAGTTCCTGGACAGAGTAGAGGGAGGAGGTATAACGACAGATGATGCATCTTCTGCGGATGCAGGGTAAGGTACCGGGGAGGGAATGGTTTAGGTGGGAAGGGATGAGTTAACCAGGGAGTTGCGGAGGGAACGGTCTCTGCGGAAAGCGGAAACGGTGGAGATGGGAAAATGTAGCTAATGGTGGGATCCCATTGGAGGTGGCGGAAATTTTGGAGGATTATGTGTTGTATGCGACGGCTGATGGGGTGGAAGGTAAGGACTAGAGCGACTCTGTCTGTTGCGACTAGAGGGAGGGGGAGCAAGGGCGGACCTGCGGGGTACCAAGGAGACATGTGTGAGAGCCTCATTTATGATGGGAGAGGGGAACCTCCGTTCCCCAAAGAATGAGGACATCTTGGATGTCCTGGTATGGATCACCTTATCTTGGGTGCAGATGAGGCATAGACGGAGGAATTGGGAGTAGGGGATAGAGTCTTTGCAGGAAGCAGGGTGGGAAGAAGTGTAGTCGAGATAGTTGTGGTAGTCTGTGGGTTTGTAATAGACTTCCATCAATGGTCTATTTCATGTGATGGAGACTGTCAGATCAAGAAAGGGGAGGGAGGTGTCGGAGATGGTCCAAGTAAATTTGAGCATAGGATGAAAATTGTTGGTGAAGTTGATGAAATCCATGTTTGGTGGCTGGTATGGCTGAAGGTTTGTGATTTTCTAGGGTTGGCCTGCAAATACACTGTGAAAAATGGTTAGTTTTCTGTGCTGATGAGCTGCTTCCAGTTGCAATCCTTAGTTTTGGCTTTGATTACTCCAGTCACTCTGGGGTGTGGGTAATAATCGGTTTGACTTCTTTACTTTTCTTTAATCGCAGACAATCAGAGTAGCAGGTAACTCAACGTGCAGTCTCCATGTGGCCACCAGGGGACTTCCTGCACTACACAAAATAAGTTCAAAATTCAACAATTTTCATTAGGAACCAAAAGTAATGAAGGAACCAAAAGTTGAGACTGACTAACCCAAATCCCACACAATTATAATAACAAAGCAATTAGTAGTTACATAATAATAATAATAGCAATAATATAGTTTTGCAGAAGTTAGATCAGCCTTTAGGAACAGCTACATCCAAGACCGCAAGAAATTGCAGAGAATTGTAGATGCATCCCGGACCATCACACAAAGCAACCTCCCTTCCATCGACACCATTAACATTTCATGCTGCATCAGCAAAGTCACCACATAATCAAGGATGGGTCTCACCCCGTCACTCCCTCTTCTCCCGCCTCACAACAAGCAAGAGGTACAGAAATGTGAAAACGCACACATCCAAATTCAGGGACAGTTTCTTTTCAGCTGTTATCAGGCAACTGAACTATCCTGTCAACAACTAGCGAGTGGTCTTGAGCTCATTGGAGACCCTCAGAATACCATTAATTGGGCTTTACTGGACTTTAGCTTGCACAAACGTTATTCCCTTTATCCTGTATTTTACACCATGGATAGCTCGATTGTAATCACTTAGTGAAAAATGTTTCGTTTTCTGTGCTGACGAGCTGCTTCCAGTTGTAACCCTAAAGGGCCTGTCCCACTTGGGCGTCATTTGCGCATCACGCATGTGTAATGCACGCCATGCGCGCGTCACGTGCGCATCGTGCGTCGTGACGCGTAAATGATGTCGCGTAAATGACACGCAAATGACTCCCAAGTGGGACAGGTCCTTAAGTTTTGGCTTTGATTACTCCACTCACTCTGGGCCATGGGTAATAATTAGGCTGCAGTCTTTCCGCTGACTGGTACACATCAGATGTTTTTCACTGTACCTCGGAAAATGTGACAATAAACTAAACTAAATATTGTATATTATTATTCTGAATCTTATAAAAATAAATGCAATACAATAAGATTACAGTTTCCCCTGCTACAAAATGAAATGACCTATTTCCAAAGGCTCAACACTGTCAATAATTAACATACTATGAACTAACGATTATGAACCGTAAAACATTACGCACAAGATAACAAACAGTATCAAATGCATAATCCACAAAACATAAATTCTATCTTTAATTATGAGTTTTCACATGTTTGCCAATTTGGTTTCTGCCGTTGTTTTCATGCTGCATAAACATAGGGATCCTGTTATTACTTATCAAATGACAAAGTCTCTGTATTTCGAGGGTCGCCTGATTATACTCCCAGTGCGGCATGTCAAGGGGATGGGAGCATAAGCAGATGAGGGGAGTCCATATGAGTGAGTGGGAACAATAAAATTGGGAGGGGGTGGAAAGAGGGTGAGGGCAAAGAAGGAGTTGGGAACTGCGCTGTGCAATAGTTGACGTGGACTCAGTAGACCAAAGGGCTGATTTCCATGCTTTATCTATAAACTAAACTAACGGGAAAATCGAGATCAATGTTTTATGGTCTTGGAGGACCTTTCAGAGGGAAACCATTCACCTACTGCAATAGTGATAGCTGTGGGTCAGAGTGCAGAACAATTTTCACATCAACCACTCCAGCACTCTCCCATGAACAATAAATACAGAAATCATACTGAAATAAAGATGGAAATAGGACGCAAAGTGCTGGAGTAACTCAGCGGGTCAGGCAACATCCTTGGCCAACATGGATAGGTGACAATTTGGGTCAGGACCCTTTTTTGACCCGTTGAGTTACTCCAGCACTTTGTGTCCTTCTTGTAAACCAGGAGCTGCAGTTGCTAGTTTCTAAAGATGGAAGTAATTTGAAGGTAGACACAAAATGCTGGAGTAACTCAGCGGGTGAGGCAGCATCTATGGAGAGAAGAAATGGGCATTGTTTCTGGTCGAGATTTGAAATGAATAAAATAATCAATTTAAATCTGGAAAGCATTGGAAGATAAAATGCGGCAGTGACTTGTCTGTTCAAGTGTGTTGTGATTTTAATGTGATAATCTTGTAAATATTGCCATTGTAGGTAAAGAATGATGACTGCAAGCAGGCGACTGGTTGGAGTTTGAATGTGCAGTGTAACATGGTAGTGTACTTTACAAATGAATGATGGGGATCAGCCAAAAAACAAAGCAAGCTTTTCCCCAATGGACTGGAGGAAGTAAAGAGTGATAAATCCAAGCCAAGGTTTCCAGTTATGCCAAATCCAAAACTTGATTAAGTTAGACCAGAGGAGGTTTGGGGACTTTGGCTTGCCTCTGATGTTAGTTGTCCTAATGCTGGAATTATATTTAAAACCCTAGTCACTGAAACCATCGTCTCATTGAAACAAATGGGAGTGGAATGTCCAACTTGACTGTAACCATCAAACTGGGTGCAAACTGCACCAAGATTGTATTCATTTTAGGAAGTTCCATTTCTTCAGGGTTTTGCTCAAATTGACTTGTTTGTTAACAAATGCAAAATCTGTATAAAACAATATATAGCAATTTTAAAACACATGATTTTTGAAAAAAAGATAAAAAATTCTTGATATTTTTAAAGCTGTAACTTGTAATTTCATTGATATACCATAAAATGTACCTTTCACAAAAAATAATCACAACATCATCCCACCACGTGATAAATAATTCCTAAATTACTTTAAAAAATAGTTTCGGGAATCCTTTGTTGCATTAAGATGGTGGAATCAGATACTACTTTTAAGTATTTTTTAAATATTTAAATATTTACTCCTCCAACCTCATCTACTGCATCCGCTGCTCTAGATGTCAGCTGATCTACATCGGGGAGACTAAGCGTAGGTTGGGCGATCGTTTCGCCGAACACCTCCGCTCAGTCTACAATATCCAACCTGACCTCCCGGTGGCTCAGCACTTCAACTCCCCCTCCCATTCCCAATCTGACCTCTCTGTCCTGGGTCTCCTCCATTGCCAGAGTGAGCAACACCGGAAATTGGAGGAACAGCACCTCATATTCCGCCTGGGCAGTTTGCATCCTGATGGCATTAACGTTGAATTCTCCCAATTTTGCTAGCCCTTGCTGTCTCCTCCCCTTCCTTAACCCTCGAGCTGTCTCCTCCCATCCCCCCGCCCTCTGGCTCCTCCTCCTCCCTTTTTCCTTCCTTCTCCCCCCCCCCCACCCCCCATCAGTCTGAAGAAGGGTTTCGGCCCGAAACGTCGCCTATTTCCTTTGCTCCATAGATGCTGCTGCACCCACTGAGTTTCTCCAGCAATTTTTTGTGTACCTTCGATCTTCCAGCTTCTGCAGTTCCTTCTTGACTACTTTTAAGGATGATTTAGACAGAGTCTTAAGTAGGCAGGTCATAGGAGTATATAGCTCTAAAATGGGCAAATGGGACCAGTGTTGATGGGCAAAGAGGTTGGCATGGATATGGTGGGCTGAAGAGCCACTTTCTGTGCTGTTTGACCATTCCAAGCTGGTTCATCCCTTCCAAGCTGGTTACCAAGCTCACAGAACCCGGCATCCGTCTGCAATTGGATCTTCAACTTCCTCATCCACAGACCACAGTCTGTTTGAATTGGATGAACCACTTCATCCTCAGTAACAGTTAGTACAGGAGCACCTCAAGCCTGCATGCTCAGCCCCCTGCTTTACTCACTCTATACCCATGACTGCATGGCCAGACATAATGAAAACTCCATCATCAAGTTCGCCGACGACACCACTGTGGTTGGACGAATCACAGATGGGGATGAGTTAGAGTATAGAAGTGAGATCGCCCGACTGACCAAATGGTGCCAGCACAACAACCTGGCTCTCAACATCAGTAAGACCAAGGAACTGATTGTGGACTTTGGTAGGGGAAGGATGAGGACCCACAATCCTGTTTATATCAACGGGACGATGGTGGAGAGGGTCAATAAGTTCTAATTCCTGGGCGTGCATATTTCTGAAGGTCTTTCCTGGACCCAGCACACCAATGCAATTATAAAGAAGGCACATCAGCGACTATGCTTCCTGAGAAGATTACAGAGATTCGGTATGTCGAAGAGGATTCTCCTAAACTTCTACAGGTGCATGGTAGAGAGCATTTTGACTGGTTGCATCGTGGCCTGTTTCAGCAACTTGAACATGCAGGTGCGAAAAAGACTACAAAAAGTTGTGACCACAGCCCAGTCCATCACGGGCTTTGACCTCCCCACCGTCAAAGGGATCTATCGTAGTTGCTGCCTCAAAAAGGCAGCCAGAATCATCAAGGACCCACACCTTCCTGGTCACACATTCATCTCACCATTGCCATCAGGAAGAAGGTATAGGAGCCTGAAAACTGTAATGCCCAGGTTCAGGAACAGCTTCTTCCCTACAGCCATCAGGCTATTAAACACAACAACGAATAAGCTCTAAGCTCTGAACTGCAAAATAATATATTATTATTGCACTATATTTGCTATTTATTGAACTTTTTCTTTTTTTTCTCTCTTTGTCCGGTTATGTACTATGTTTACATATTCACATATTGTGTTGTGCTGCAGCAAGCAAGAATTTCATTGTCCCATCTGGGACATATGACCATAAAACACTCTTGACTCTTAACTCCAAGAACTATACCATTTGTCAACTATATTGGGTACAGCCAACATTTTCTTAACTTATTGAGCAGGCCAGAATGTACTGAGTTTTAGTTGGTGGTGGTGACTGAGTCCAGGAGTAGATGTCCTGAGCTGAGCGGTCCAAATGTAATTTTCCATGGATGGTGTACACATTGTGAACCTCTTTCTTTCTTTTGAATGGGGTGACCAACCTCGAGTGAAAATGTAAATAGAACTAAGTATTCGGATTATTTACATATTACTGAGCTGTAATTTTTTTAAATTAACGTACAGCACTTGAAGTCTCTTAAAATAAATGTATTTTATTTTAATTGTTAATATAATGCAACTCCTTTTGATCTCTTTCCAAATGCTTCTAGTATCTCCAAGCCATCGAGATAAACTGAGGAGGAAGGTGCAATTTCTCTAGTCTGACCCCTAGACCTCACTCGTGACCTTCTCTTCATGAGAGGGCGGAAGCCTCCAATTGGATTCACAGGGCTGCAAAGAGGAAGTGTGGTGAAGGGATAGCATAGGCAGAGGGTCTGACTACGAGCTAGATCAAGCATGATCCTGCCCAACTATAATATACATTGAATGGGTTTAAAATTCTGCCTGTTAAAGCGCCTGTGCACAGAAGAATCAATTTCAATTATCACAACGATGCAATATACACAAACACATAATGTCAATTTACGTTAGACTTTAGAGATACAGAATAGAAATAGGCCCTTCGGCCCACGCCATCTAGCAATCACCTTGTACACTAGCACTATCCTACACGTAAGGGACAATTAATAATTTAACCAAAGCCAAGTAACCTACAACCTGTACGTCTTTGGAATGTGGGAGGAAACCGGAGCACCCGGGGAAACCCATGCAGTTCCAGGGAGAATGTACAAACTTCGTACAGACAGCACCCGTACCCAGTCAGGTTCGAACCCGGATCTCTGGCGCTGTCAGGCAGCAGCTCTACCGCTGTGCCATTGTGCCACCCTTAATCTGGTGGGGTGGTTCAGATAGGAGTAAAGAGATGTCTTCTGGAGATCCAGAACAAGGGGTCACAGTTTAAGGATAAAGGGGAAATCTTTTAGGACCAAGATGAGAAAAACATTTTTCACACAGAGAGTGACGAATCTCTGGAATTCTCTGCCACAGAAGGTAGTTGAGGCCAGTTCATCGGCTATATTTAAGAGGGAGTTAGATGTGGCCCTTGTGGCTAAAGGTATCAGGGGGTATGGAGAGAACGCAGGTACAGGATACTGAGTTGGATGATCAGTCATGATCATATTGAATGGCGGTGCAGGCTTGAAGGGCCGAATGACCTACTCCTGCACCTATTTTCTATGTTTCTATTTTTCTATGAAATGGTTATTTATTGCTATCAGTGATGATCATGTGCCCTGGTTTGTCTTCCCTATTTTGAGTTAAACTTCCAGTGTTGAGTTAATAAAAACTGCAGCATTGATCACAGGAACTCATCTTAAAAATTAACGTGAATATAATTTGTGATTAAAATGCGACAATTTTTGCCTCAGCTTGACTGAGCTTAGAAAAACCCAAACTAACCAGCCAGAAGGAAGGTCACACTTGGAGTATTGTGTACAGTTTTGATCATCCTGCTGGAGGAAAGATGCCATTAATGGAAAGAATACAGAGAAGATTAATGAGGATGCTACCGGGACACGTGGGCTTGCGTGGTGACTCTTTGGTACTGACTCAATATGATCTACTATCTCACACTTTTACACTTAGTGTATGCTTGTGCCTTATGTATGGTAGGATTGTCTTTGAACTGCATACTGTGAAAATAATTTCACTGTACTTAGGTGCATGTGACATTGAAGTACCATTGAGCTATAGGGCGAAGTTAGGCAGGCTAGGAATTTATTACCTGGAGGTCTGGAGGCTGATGGGTGATCTTATAGGAGGGGGGATAGATTACAATGGGTGGGGGATAGACAGGGAGAATGCAGACAGGGGGAAAGATTCAATAGGAACATAGAGGGTGCTGAGAATATGGAACAAGCTGGCAGTTGAGGAATTAATTGAGGCAAGTACAATAATACCACCATTTAAATGAAATGTGGACAGGTACATGGATATGAAAGGTTTAGAGGCATATGTGCCAATTATGGGCATGTGGAACTAGCTTAGTTGGGGAATCTTGGTTAGCATAGGTGCATTGGGCCGAAGGGCCTGTGTCTCGTGCTGTATGACTAATACTATTTATTAGCTGAGCGCTCATTCACTGTGCAGGTTTGTAAGCAACAAGTAACATCTGAAACTAGTCAATAGTCATCGAAAGGATTCCTACTTATCTTTAATCAAATTCCACTGGACTAGCTGCAGCATTATCTCACACACTACACGGTGCAAATATATATTTTTGCTGCTAACAATCCTCATTGAATCTGATACCTGATACCTTCTCAATGGAGAGGCACTTTGCAGCTGCTACTAGCACTCAAAGGTATCCCAAAGGTCTTTAGAGTTAGTTGAAAACAATGATTACATTGTGGGTGACCGTGAGCTCCCCAATTCTACTATGAAACGTAAAATTGGATGGAATGAGAGGACCTTTCATGCAGAGGGCCAAGAAATCTTCTAAAAGCAGAATTTAGGTCAAAGTCGAGTTTATTGTCATATGCCAAGTTCAAGTTGAGTTATTGTGATAGGCATATTGTGAAGAACAGTGATGTACAGATACAATTAAACTTCTTGCCTCCTTGGGGAGACATGATGGGTTAACACCAAGACAGGGTGTAGTCAACTTAACGTCCTTTCACAAATGATCAGTTGATGATACATCTAAAGCTTTTCACTGCATCTCGGTACATGTGACAATAAACTAAACTGAACTCAAACCCAGCAACTGTACCCCTAGTTTCACACTCTCTTCCTTGCACTACATTCTATCGCTCATCTTTTATTTATATTTCTCTCCGAACATTCACACACCTGTACTTACCTCAAGTCTGATATGCATATCTCAAAGTTTATGTATACTGTGCAACAACAGAAGGCACATTGCAAAGCACCTGCAAGTGTCTGTGTAACCCCACCTTCTGCAGTTGAGCAGTGGGCCACAAATATACATCCAATTGCTCGCTACACTTAAACACAGAATCAACTGCTTTTCACAGGATGGCTGCATTCACGATGCATTTGTTAGGTTGTTCACGGTCCTATTTGCTCATGCTGTGATGTTGGAAATATGATTGTGACTTAAGATATCTATATGAATATTCACCATCTTCGGCTTGGCACTATTGCTGCTCAAGTGATATTAAAATAACCACTGGGCAGGAATCTTGCAGGGAATTAACTAATTTGTAGCTACCTCCATTTCTGCAAGATTTCTGTTTGGTGGAGTAAGTTAAAACCATCTTTAATATTAGATTTATTGGAGAAACCTTTGAACAACCTACTGCCCTATTATAATTTCGGGCTTTGTGGAGTTGTTATGAATTTAAGAATCAGGTTGCTCTGTGGGTTGACTTAGAAAAGAGAATAATATTCTGGATAATATTTTTAAACAGAGTAACTATAGAAGAATTACAAAAATATGTCTTTGAGACACATGGAAATGAGTGCTAACTTTGACATTGATTGGTTGATGTAGTTTTAAACTGTCCAGATACAATGCTATTTAAGAGTTAAAAGTATTATTGTGCTAAACTCAAATGTCACTCATCCTTGTCATACTGTGTGCCTGGATGCAGTGAGTGTTACTGATGCCAGGATTTTTAATCTACCACTGCTGTGTGAAAGAAGCCACACTTCCACTGAAATGTATCAGCGAGACTTATTAATTTCATGCCAAGTGCTGGAGGCGTGAATGTAGAAAACGGTGTTTGATTTAGGATAATGGGAATCGGGCAGCTGAAGGGCATGGCGTAAAGATCAGGAGCCCTGGGTCTCAGGAGGAGGAGCAGGTGCAGGCTTCAAGCAAGGCCTTTGAGCCCATGGGGCAACAGAGGCTTAAAACAATCTGCATCACCTTTTTTTTTCCCTTCTTCCTTGGCTTGTGGTTCTCACAGCTTAACAGCCCGCTGCTCCACAATGAGTAGTAAACAGTGAAGGCAAAATTAAAAAGGGAACTCCCTCGATACACAGAGACAAATTAGGGCAAACAAATTACACGGAGTCAACAATAAACAGAGGAGCATCTGGGAACATATTCCTTGGCTATCAAGCATGGATACTGAATACAGGCTGATGGAGGCTTTGTGAATTTCAAAGAGCTGCTCTTTCATGGAGCATATTAGAAATGCTGGTGGATTTTTTTTGTTAACCCTATTTTTCTGAATTTCTTTCGATTGTGGAGCAAAAAACATGATTATCACTTTTAGCTGTATAATAATTGTTTCATTGCTGATCTATTTCTGTTATTTATTTTAAAGCATTTCATGTGACCCTTCAGCATTCGATTTGCCTCCCATGTTTTATCTCAACCCGGTTGAAAACAAAAATGGTTTGCAATTTGATAGTGTACTTAACATGAGGGACAAAAGCAAACTAATTTTAATGGTCAAATGGCATTAACACCAATGCACCTATTATAAATGATGGAGATCCTTTTAGACATTTTTAAAAACAAAATTCAGCTTCTCGGACAATAATAATAGTACATTAATTTTGTCTTGTCTGGTTTATTAGAGTGATTATAATTAGTATAGCCACTCATTAGAAAAGAAGATAAGTAGATGGTGAAGAATGACATTTTGGGACAGTTCTGAAGATTTTTGTTCAACTACATATTTTCACTTACAGCATTAATGGAAATACATGACATTTGATTGTTCGCCTGTTGTACTAAAGGAGTATTATTTTGAAGAAGTCTGAAGAAGGGTTTCGGCCCAAAACATTGCCTATTTTCTTCGCTCCATAGATGCTGCTGCACCCGCTGAGTTTCACCAGCATTTTTGTGTACCATTAGTTTGAAACATACCTTTCCACAATGGTGGAAGTGTCTGAGTATCACAGACACTGACAAAGCTGGAAAACTATATGTCTTTTCAGAATATTT
The DNA here is from genome assembly GCF_028641065.1 of Leucoraja erinaceus. Lineage (NCBI taxonomy): Eukaryota > Metazoa > Chordata > Chondrichthyes > Rajiformes > Rajidae > Leucoraja > Leucoraja erinaceus. The sequence goes on along the minus strand of NC_073381.1, from coordinate 70,593,893 downwards.
TGTGAATTATACAGTGTTACTCCTTTATACGCACCAGGTCAAAAGATCATCATGACAGAGGCATGTATGTATTACCAGCAGTAAATACATTTGTTTGGGGTCCATTAATTCTTGATATGATAGGCATGCTGCCAGTGTACAGTGTGGACTGAAAAAACTGCAAATGCTGGTTTACCAAAAAACCCACAAAGAACTGTAGTAACTCAGCGGGTCAGATAGCAACTTTGAAATAAATGGATAGATGACATTTTGGGTCTGGTTCCTTCTTCAGAACTTGCTGGGTTCTGAAGAAGTGTCCCGACCCAAAACATCACCTATCCACATCTTCCAGAGATGATGCCTGACCTGCTAAGTTACTCCAGCACTTTGTGCCTTCTTTTGTTGGTGAACAATGGGTGATTTGGGCTTGCTGGATATTGACACGGGATGCTATCTAGATAATCACACTGAGAGAAACGTTGTCTTCTTATCACTTTTCAGCTATGCTTTGAATATCAGCAAGGTAATAGTTTTGCTCTGAATCTACTTGAATTTGTGTGCATGTACACCCAATACAATAACTCGCATATTCATTCTCTCTCAAGTTGAATGTGTTTACCCTCTCCTATGTAGACCACTCACGTGTGCCTCAGTTATTGAAGATCAGAGCATTGTCCCCTAAAATGCATTTGCTAACAACTGCTAAACTGTTCACATGATCATGATTTTATAAGTTAATCTGTTATCATTTTAGGCAAAGGAATTCCAAGCAAACACATTAAACAGGGAAAAATAGGACGGAGAAGGTTTCCTTTCCCTTGTACAGAGCAACATTTTTAGACAGAATATTGGCGCTGTGTGTCTCAGTCAGTACATGTGATGGAGGACGAGCAGTAAACATAAATTGAATTTAGTAATTAAAAGATATTTCTGAGGGATCACCTATTAAGCCACTCAACTTGTTTACAATAGCTTTCACTACAGGAAAAACATGTCATTAATCAACTGATAAGAGATGCCAGTCTCAAGAGACTGATGCTGGGAGTGAGGTACTCGCGGTAATATAATAACATTCAAGGGTTCTCTTAATGCCACTGTATTGTTCACTTTGAAGTTTACATCAGCAATTGCATGTGAAAAACATATGCAATGTCAAAATACGTTTTATTTCAGGAATAAAGACAGTAGCTACAATTATCTAGTGTTTTTCATAAAACTCCAGAGGTCCCAAAATGCTTCCCAGTTAATGAACTGGTTTTGAATGATCTTGTCTACTGTGATTTATTCAGTCAAGTGGACAATTGGTGCAAAGAAGCAACAAGATAATGACCAGATACAGTTGGGGTGTAACTAGAAAGAACCCTTTTCACTTCCCCAAATAGTGTCATGCTCTCTATTACATCCACGTAAGAGGGCAGATTGAGTCTCAGTTTGATGTCTCATTGAACTGATTACAATGCAGCACATCTTTAGTATTGCACTTGAGTGTCAGCCTAGATTATGTGCTCAAATCTCAGGGTGTGGGATAATGGAATCTGTTATGTTGCCATTCAGATGCAAAGAGGTTATGAATGGAGCCAGGCTGTTATCAGGTAATACAGAGAAAATAACTCGTAACTTTTTTGTTGCTAATTTACTTAAATACATTTAAAGGAGTATTTCTGTGAGATATAGCACAAAAATGATATGATTATACTTCTGAAGATGAAAAGTCTTTGTATGGTTTTAAAATATATACTTTCACTGACCAACTAAATTATGCATGGAGTAATCAACTGTGTTCACCTTGTTATCAATGCAGCTTCAGTTGCTAAACAGTCATCAATTGGTGACATATTTTGAGTCTTTTTCTAATTGCTCTGGTTAATAGATAATGTTTCAGGTCCCAACCCAAAATGTCACCTATCTATGTTCTCCAGAGATGTTGCCTGACCCACTGAGTTACTCCAGAAACATTGTGTCCTTTTTTGATAATTGGGTACTTTTGATTCTTGACCCTTGCTCCTGCTTCTTAGAATGTAGTAATCAACCTTTATAGATTTCTTCTAGTTGATCTGTTCAAGACTACATTTTATATAATTGTTCATTATTTTTCAGAGTGCTTTGAAATGTATTGTGAACTTAAAGGTTCTTGGAAATGCATTAATGGGCCACAATCTCTTGCTATCTTATCTGCAGGTATAAATGTGAATGGCCAGGTTACTAGTGGTGTATAATACCGTTTTCTACTTATGTTTTTCAATTTTTGAGGCAATTATGAGGTAACTACATATTCAGTTTTCCATGACAAAGATATTGGACACGGTTTCAAGCCAACAGTGCCATGTTTCTTTATAATATGGCCAATACAACAAACAGCCACCTAGCTGCTACCATCAGCTCCCCTCTCTCCACCATCTTTACTCTGCCTTAACATTTATTAATTGTATTGTATTTTAATGATAAAAAACAAAACAAATTATTACACATCTTGGAAATATTAGCCATTAGATCCAACAAAGGGAATTTTGATCAGAAGGGGTGCCTGAGGAATGGGACATTTTTTTATATATAATGGCCTTATTCAGAAAAAAAGTATTGATAAGAATCATTTATTCTCAATGGAGGGATGGTCTGGAAATAACCATCATAGAAAAAAAGTTAGCCGTCACTTGGCCAAGTACGGATGAATTAGATAACGTCAGCATGAATTTATTAACAGTAAATTTTGTCTACCTAAATATAGTTTTTTGGTGAAGTTAAAGAGAGGGTTGATGAGGAGAATGAAGTTGATGTGGTGTGTGTGTGCTTCCTACAAGGTGGAATTAAATAAGATATCAAACTTATCAAGGGTTGTGACTGTTTAGAGTACAAGGCTTTGGTGTAGCAGTGGTATAGCAGCATTGAAAGACAATTGGATAATAACTGATCGTTGTTTATACTGGAGGGATACATACATTGGACATCCTCATTGATTGGCACCAGAGCTACTGCAAGAAAGGTGAATTAATAATTTAGTCTTGGATGTGAAAGTCACAATTTTCAAATTTGCACAGATGATCCAAACTTGAAGTTGCAATGAATTATGAGAATCAGTAACTTCAATAAATTTGAAGAAAGCTTTTTGAAAGAGGCGGAGCAGGTTGAGACAGTTTGAACTGAATTGTTTATGTGCGGTAAATCGGACATGTTTGGACAGCATGCAAAACAAAGCTTTTCTCAGTACCTCCGTACATGTGACTGTAGCACACCATACCTCGCCACACCTCGCCAATTGGCAAAACCTGAGGTTCTTGACTATAAATTGAGACATAGAGACAAAAGCAAACACATTGCAAAGCTCCTTTATGGGGGGGAATGGTTAAACTAAATATGAATATTGTGCCTATTTCTGGGCAATACGTTTAGGGAAAAAAAAAATGTTGTGGAGAAGGTGTAGAAGAGATTTATGAGAAGAGTTTCAGGGATGAGAAACTCTAATTATATAGATACCATATAACCATATAACCATATAACAATTACAGCACGGAAACAGGCCATCTCGGCCCTACAAGTCCGTGCCGAACAATTTTTTTTTCCCCCTTAGTCCCACCTGCCTGCACTCATACCATAACCCTCCATTCCCTTCTCATCCATATGCCGATCCAATTTATTTTTAAATGATACCAATGAACCTGCCTCCACCACTTCCACTGGAAGCTCATTCCACACCGCTACCACTCTCTGAGTAAAGAAGTTCCCCCTCATATTACCCCAAACTTCTGTCCCTTAATTCTGAAGTCATGTCCTCTTGTTTGAATCTTCCCTATTCTCAAAGGGAAAAGCTTGTCCACATCAACTCTGTCTATTCCTCTCATCATTTTAAAGACCTCTATCAAGTCCCCCCTTAACCTTCTGCGCTCCAGAGAATAAAGACCTAACTTATTCAACCTATCTCTGTAACTTAGTTGTTGGATACACTTGAAGAATGTGGAAGATGTGGAACTTGAAGATACACTTGAAGAATGTGGAATTTAATACATGCGAGGTGCTGGATTTTGGGAAGTTTAACATGGGAAGGACCTACATGGTGAATGGTTGGCTTCTGGGGTTATAGAGTGTTATAGAGCAGAGGGATCTAGGAGTGCCGGTACATAGACAATAGACAATAGGTGCAGGAGTAGGCCATTCGGCCCTTCGAGCCAGCACCACCATTCAATGTGATCATGGCTGATCATCCACAATCAGTACCCCTTTCCTGCCTTCTCCCTATAAGTTCCTAGAAGGTGTAATCACAGGTAGATAGGGTGGTCAAAAAGGCTTTTGGTGCATTGGCCTTCATCAGTCAGAGTACTGAGTATAGAAGTTGGGAGGTCATGTTGCAGTTATACAAGACATCGATGAGGCTATATTTAGAGCATTGTGTTCAGTTCTGGGCACCATGTTATAGGAAAGATGTTGTCAAGCTGGAAAGGGTACAGAGAATAGTAACAAGGATGTTGCTAGGACTCGAGGATCTATAAGGAGAGGGACTCTCTAATCCTTGCAGCGCAGGAGAATGAGGGGTGATCTTATAGAGGTTTATAAAATCATGAGAGGAATAGATTGGGTAGATGCAGTCTCTTGCCCAGAGAAAGTGAATCGAGGTCATAGGCTTGAGGTGAAGGGGAAAAGATTTAATTGGAATCTGAGGGGTAACCTTTTCACACAAAAGGTGGTGAGTGTATGGAACAAGCTGCCAGAGAAGGTAGTTGATGCAGGGACTATCGCTACATTTAAGAAACCGTTAGACAGGTACATGGATAAGACAGGTTTGGAGGGATATGGGCCAAATGCATGCAGGTGGGACTATTGTCGCTGGGATATGTAGGCCAGTGTGGCAAGTTAGGCTGAAGAGCCTGTTTCCACACTCTATGACTCTAAATTGTTGTTCACATTGAAGTAGAAAAAGTTGCAAAGAGATCCAATTGAGGTCTTTAAAATTGTGAAAGGTATAATCACTGTGGTAGAAGGATACTGTTCTCTTTGCTTCCATTTAAGAAGCTTTTGGAAAGGCACATGGATGTGCAAGGTATGGAGGGGGACAAAGGTAGACAAAAGTGCTGGAGAAACTCAGCGGGTGCAGCAGCATATATGGAGCGAAGGAAATGGGCAACGTTTCAGGCTGAAACCCTTCTTCAGTCCTGTATGGGCAGAGGCGATTAGTTTATCTTGGCATTGTATTCAGCACAGACATTGTGGGCCGAATGGCCTGTTCTTATGCTTTGCTGTTCTATGTCCTGGAAAGGTCAAGAAACTAGAGACATAGAATGAGGGCAAAAAACACCAACATTGACATGAGGTAAGTTATGCATACACTACAAATGTTTAGAATCCAGAATGTACTGCCAGATTAATGGAGCTGGATAATTAGATTAACGGAATGGATTTAAAAGGACATGGAGAGAAGGCTGTACAGTAGAATTTCACGGCATGAATGGCATTGGTTATGCTTTAACCATGTTGCGATTATGTGACTGCTCCCCATCTGCTGGGCAGGAAGGCAGCTAAAACTGGCACAGTGATTTAAGCTTTAAAGCTCGGTACTGATTCATCTATTTAAGCAGTCAGCAGGAAGTCTTCATGAAGCCACTAAGATCCTCTTTCAAATGTGCATATCCTAGTGTGATAATATCATCAAATTCTAACTGTGGCCTTGGCAGGGAAGTAGTTTTGGCTAAATTGCCAGTTGAGGACAGCAGGAAGAAGATGTGAGGTTGAAAAAAAGGAAACTATAGCTCTCGCAACAATAAATTACTCGCAACATTTAAGAAGCATCGAGACAGCACTTGTGTTGTCAAGGCATTGAAAGCTGCAGACCAAATGTGGCCAAGGGAGACAATGGTTGACATGGTTGACATGGTGGGCTCAAGGAGCTGCTTCTGTGCTGCCATTGACTTGATGAATGTTATTTACTGTATTTGTGTGACCTGCAACGCTCGCCACTAGTAGCAGGAGAAGGTTCCAATCGAAGATAGACACAAAGTGCTGGAGTAACAGCGGGTCAGGCAGTATCTCTGGAGAAAAGGAACAGGTGATATTTCAGGACAAAGCCCTTCTTCAGACAGGGTTCTTCAAAAGGCTATTCGCTCACCCTGTTCACTCCCTCTTCTCCCCTCTCCCTTCAAGACTCCTCCAGATTCAGGGGCATTTTCTTCCCGACTGTCATTGGGCAAGTGAATCATCCAATCGAGAACTAGAGAGTGGTCCTGAGCTACTATCTACCTTACTGGAGAAACCTTGAATTTATCTTTCATCTGACTTTACGACTTTCTCTTGCTCTAAACATTACTCCCTTTATCATGTATCTGTACAGTGTGAACGGCTCGATTGCAGTCTTTCCATTGACTGTTTCGCACGCATCAAAAGCTTTTCACCACCTCAGTAAATGGGCCAATAAACTAAACTAAACTACTTTTTTATTCTTGTTTATCATTCACTGCATAACTGACAAGACAATTGATTACAATCTTGTATTCTGAAACTTTCCTATCCATAGCCATTATTTATTTTACCTGCATATGATTTTCCCAGAGCTCATGAGATTCATTTATGATTCATTAATATATTACATAAAGTGCGGGACCAAATACTGATCATTGTGGAACCCCACAGTTATTAGTATCCATTCACAAAAAAATACTGGCCAATTATTACCCCTAGTTTCATGTAATTGATTCAATTGCTCATGCAATTATCAGTTTAATAAAATATACCCAACAATTGTTTGGAAATATCAGCCTACATCTCCAGAAGCTACATACAAGGCTGGTGCATAAGATCATAGCTCACTGTTTTGGGGGATTGATGATTGGTTATGATTTTGAAAATCAAGATTCAGAATAAGTGGATGTTTTCCATTTTTTTAAACTTTATTTTTGACCTGGATAAAGGGGACAGGATGTAAAGTATTGAAGTTTGCTTATGACACAAATAGAAGTCACATTGTAATGAGGAGATTGTGACTCTGCAATGGGACAAAGGTAGATAGTGTGAGTGAGAGAAAGCTTGGCAAATGGAGTTTAAAGTGGGAGTGTGATTTATGTACTTCGGTAAGAATTATCTGAACGGTGAGTACTATTTAAATGGAGAAAGAGCACAGATGAACTAAAGACAAATTGATACACATGTTTTTTTTAAATTAATTGGAAGGTGTGACGTGGTTAGAAAGGTAAATGCCATATTGGCCTTGTTTGAATGAGGACTGGTGTTGAGTTTAGTTTAGGGACACAGCGTGGAAACAGGCCCTTTGGTCCACTGAGTCTGTACCGACCAGCGATGCCCACAATTAACACAACTCTACACACACTAGGGACAATTTTACAATTACACCAAGCCAATTAGCTTACAGACCTGTACATCTTTGGAGTGTGCGAGGAAGCGGAAGATCTGGGAGAAAACACACGCAAGTCATGGAGAGAACATACAAACTCCGTACAGACAAGCACCCATAGTCAGAATCGAACCCAGGACTATGGTGCTGGAAAGCAACCACTCTACTGCGGCGCCACTCACTGTGCCGCCAAGGGAAATTGTTACAATTGAACAGGGGAACAATTGGTGACATTGTGCATTGGTGACACTACGCCTGGAACATGGTGACATTTCAGAACCTTTATTTAAGAGGATATACTGACAAAAGTGATGAATCCCGGTGATGGATAGTTGTCCTATCATAAGTGGCTAAAGAGATTCAATCTGTACTCTGCAATTGGGAAGACTGAAGTGTGATTTAAGATCCTCGGGTGGTAGCTCGGTATAGATGATGAGATCTCCACTTCTGGAAGAATCTTGAACAAGAGGGTATAATTACAAGATACGAGGGAAGTCATTTAAAATGAGGAGTGTAGAAACTTATTGCAGAGAGTGGTAAATCTCTGGACATTTTTGCCCAGGAGGAGTGTGGACACCAGATCAACAGAGGCATGTAAAGAGCAGGTAACCCTTTAGAGATGCAGCGTGGTATCAAGCCCTTTGGCCCACCGAGTCCGTGCTGACCAGTGATCACCCCGTACACCAGCACTACCCTACACACCAGGGACAATTCACAATTTACAGAAGCCAAGTAACCTACAAATCTGAAGGTCTTTGGAGTGTGGGAGGAACCCAGACCACCCGGAGAAAACCTACGTGGCCACAGGCAGAACATACAAACTCCATACAGACAGTACCCATAGACAGGATCGAACCTGGGTCTCTGGCGCAGTAAGGCAGTAACTCTACCGCTTTGCCACTACGCCGCCCTTTTTGAAAGATCAGGGACTGAGGAAACAAGGGGTCGAGTGATGCATTCCTGCTCCTATTTTCTCAGGGTCTTTTGTTCTAGCTGCACATTTTAAAACAATGCAAATTATTGACATTTTGGGCGTGTTTCTATTCAATTGCACATAAGTATTCATAGTAAGTGGTTAAGAGTCATTTATCCAACTTATTGAAGCTAGAATAACCAACTGACAGTTTCCTCTTCTGTCAAGTTTCCATAAACATTTTATAGAGGAGTCTTGATGATTTCTTGCACTCTGCATCAGAATTATTTGAAAAGTGCAGCACAGTAAAATCTCTTGTGGCCATGGCTTGCTGGAGGAGATTATAACTCATTACACGACTCTTAACTGATCGGGATTGTCTATTTCATCCATGAGAAAGCAGTATTTAATTTTACTGTTAGCAGTTTTCCAATCCCACACTGTTAGCGAAAGTGGAAAAGGGAATGAAAAATGCCCAAGAACAAAATATTAAATACAAAGCAGAATGAAGTTTTGTCACCTATTGCATAAGATAAGGCTTAACATAAATTAATAATTTGTCTACGGACACCTTATATGTTGCACAATCTCATAAGCATCGTCTGTATATTCACCTACATTTAATAAGCTGCCTGCTGATGCCATGTTTCTCTGTCTCATGGGAAAGTCTTGAGGCAAAACTATTTAAATGGAGTTAAAACATCTAAACTCTTCCATAAATTGACTCCACAGCTAAATTGCTATGAAAACACGAATGAATATCGATGGTGCTGAAGCAGACTATTTCTATTATAAAATATTTAAATGAGACTTTTAATAGATGTAGTTACACAAAGTAGAACAGAAAGAAGCAATATCTTCCGCAAATGATGAAAAACTTATTAACAAGTGCATTTAAAAAAATGTTTTTGAGATATCTTTTATTGTCACTGACGTGCAATGACAATAAAAGATATTATTATTATTATTATTATTATTATTATTATTATTATTATTATTATTATTATTATCCTACACACTAAGGGCAATTTACAATTGTTACCAAGCCAATTAACGTACCAACCTGTACATCTGTAGAGTGTGGGAGGAAACCGGAACTCCCGGAGAAAACTTATGCAGGTCATGGGGAGAAGGTACAAACTCCGTGCAGACAGCACTCGTGGTCAGGTTTGAATCTGGGTCTCTGGAAGGCAGCAACTCTACCATGGCACCAATGAATGAAGGTGAAGAAATAAAATATATTGTGCTATCTTAAATGAAAAAGGCAGCTCCATTAAAGGCAATGTAATACATCAGTGCTCTGTAAAGGAGTTAATATTATTCGGGCAGCATTCAGTTTTGTTTCAAAGGATTTCATGCAGAAGGATCTTTCAGTCTGTGGACCTTATAGAACAAACTTGAGTTTCATATTCAGCTGTGATTTATTAAGATTCTTTAAGGGATACAAATAAATATTTTAACACCAGGAGCCTGGAACAGCATCTGTGCTCCTGATGGGGCACAGTTGATCTGTTTTCTTGACCTAATCTTGGCCTCACAAATGAGTTTGAAGATGTCCGATCTTCTTGTTTAAATCACCCTCAATTACCCAATGTGGATTTCATGTGAAATCTCACGTATTTTGATTTGCAATCACCTTTCTCTCTCCAATTACTTCTGGACTTCCAGTGCTACATACGTGCCTGTACCCATCCCATTCTTTCTGCATCTGATCTAATGAGCAATCATTCGCAACACCAAGATTCCAACAACTTAATGACCTTTTGTTTAGTTTAGAGATACAGCGTGAAACAGGCCCTTTGGTCATTGGGTGAATATACAAATTCTGTATAGAAAGTACCCGTAGACAGGATTGCACACGGGTCTCTGGCACTGTAAGGCAGCAACTCTACCGCTGTGCCACTATGTTCTTTGTATGGGTCATCTTTATTTGCAGTAAGCATTAATACAGACATTAATTGATTGCATTGAAATCTGCTTTAACAAACCAGTCCAATCTCCTCATCTAATTAAAAAAATATATTGCTGTCAATATTGCTGAAACATCAGCACGTACAGTTTACATATTAGCTACACAATTCTTTAACCCTTAGCTTGTTTATACACACTTTATACAATGCCTCATGATTACAATTGTACAACTCTTAATGAATAAAAGGTCAAGGGAAAGGGATTTTTTTGATACTGTGGTCCCCACATTAATATTGAACGCGAATCATCAACGTTAAGATAACCTCAGATCTGCTTCTCTCGGCCATGAGGCCCTTAATTTTGACAAACTTAATGACATTTATTCAAAAGTTCATAAGTGATAGGAGGAGGATTAGGACATTTGGCCCATCAAGTCTAATCCGCCATTCAATCTTCTTCTTGCGTATAGCGTGCACAGCCCAAAGTTGTAGGACAACTTGTTCCATTTGATCTTATTTGATTGTGCACGCCAGGTTGATTGCATTTGTCGAAACAGGGCGGACCACGTGAAGGTTGCAATCTCCCACCCCACCATTCAATGATGGCTGATATATCGCTCTCTCCTAACCCCATTCTTCTGCCTTCTCCCCATAACCTCTGAAACCCATACTAATCAAGAATCTATCTCTGCCTTAAAAATATCCACTGACTTGGCCTCCAAAGCTTTGTGTGGCAAAGATTCCAGATTCACCACCCTTGTCACCATATTGCCACTTTATTGTCACTTTTGCCAAGCACAATGTTATATTTCATATTTTGGGGGCTGATCAGTCTTGGACATCTGCAGCCATCAATTTCCTATGTGTTTCTTGAATTTGTCTTTTAGCAATATTTTGTCAATATCTCCAGCCACATGTCTAATGTAGGTTCTTGAAGTTCTTACCTGGCAATTGGCTTTGGTCTCACAATTCATAGCATTCCATCCAGAGAAATGCATGCAGATTCAGAATGGAGTTGTAAAACTGCATAGTATTTGTTCTTTCACAGTTTTCAATTTTGCCCTTTACCTTACATCTAACTGCTAAAATATACAACTGGATTCAGAATGCAGGAGTTACTTGAAATTAGAGAACTCAATGTTCATACCACTAGGTTGCAAGCTACACAAGAAAAATATATGAGGTGCTGTTCCATCAATTTGCGTGTGGCCTCACTGATAGTGGAGGAGACCCAGGACAGAAAGGTCAATATGGGCAGGAGAGTTTAAATTTTTAGCAACTCCCCTTTGGATTTTTACTTTTTTACTGTCTGACAAGCATTAAACGATTGCAGTTCCAGCCACTAAATGTGTGACTCTGGTTCCGAAAGCACTGTCTTACATTGAGTTGCTGGATGTTTGGCATTCCCTGCCTATATGGGTGTTGTACCACAGATGATGTCATAACCAGCTCAGCTTTGAGTTTTGCAATTTTCTAATTACTCATTTTCTATTCCTTGATGTGCTAACAGCACATAATTTCACACAGAGGAAGGAAGAGCTTATTTAATCAATAATATATACTCTTGGCTCCAGTTTTAATTTAACATGACTACCTTCACTAATGAAAGACACAAAGTGCTGGAGTAACTTGGCAGGTCAGGCAGCATCTCTGGAGAAAATGTTGTGAGGAGAGTGGAATAATGAACTGAGGGATTGGAAGGGACTCAACCTGAAACGTCACCAATTCATGTTCTCTAGAGATGATGACTGACCCATGGAGTTACTTCAGCACTTTATGGTTTTTTTTGTAAAGCAGTATTTGTAGTTCCTTGCATCTTCCTTTATCAATCATCTGTTTTCACATTTTGCTAGTGTCTCAAGCTTAATATTCTCCAATTTATCTGACCTTTTTTCACCTTCTGTGCAGACATCTAGAATAGTTTCCTAGCCATTATCATTATATTTAGGGTATTGAACAAAACCTGAGGGCTAGGGCTTGAGTCACCGCTCTTCTCCAATGTAAGTTTCCCTTAACATTCCAGACAACTGGGTCTCTGAAGATGCAAAGGTTGACATGGTGGTGCAGCGCCATGAGACCCGGGTTTGATCCTGGCTATGTGTGCTGTCTGTATGGAGTTTGTATGTAGTCCCCATAGCCTGTGTTTTCTCCGGCTGCTCCGGTTTCCTCATACACTCCAAAGACGTAAAGGTTTGTAGTAAACTTCAGTAAAGTTTGGCTTCAGTAAAGTTGTAAATTGTCTCTAGTGTGTAGGATAGTGCTAGTGTATGGGGTGATCGCTGGTCAGAGCCGAGTCGGTGGGCCAAAGATGTGCCAGCTGAACGATCTCGAGACTAGCCTTAATATAACTACAGTATGTAAGTGCTTGGTTGATCATTTTTCTTTTACCCCAGGCTTATTGTACTATCTGGGATGCCAACTGCAGCATTATGAGTTCCTATCAACTTAGACCGTATAAGTATAGACTTGGGTTTAACGTGAAGCTGAGGTTTATTAAGTTGCAGTAAAGTTAACAAAGAAGAGACTTAACTATTTAACAATATGGTAAAGATATCTATACTCCTGAACTCCTCTAGGACAACCCTTTTGTTCCTCATTGCTGCATTCTCTTAATAATATTTTATTATATCAGGAATTGGAAGGAGTCCCATTTTCATGGTTAAAATACGCTGTGGCTAATATTCTGACATCCTCATGCAGAATTTGCTAACAAATACCATTTATGTTGCTCTGAAATTCCCAGTCTCTGTTGAATTGTTTCTGATTTCTTAAGACATATTCCCTGCTCATCGTATATGTCCTGCAAACCTCTGCGCTCCTAAATGATTCCTTATGCCCCTTTATTTCCATCAACTTAATGACCATATGGTTTTTTGGACTGGCATGTTTGCCCGACAGGAAGTGATTGCATAGTAGATACTGCAAAGAAAAGCCACTTTAATACAAAGTTATTTACACCTTCTCTCTGTTCAGCAGCATTTCCTCAAGTAACTAACTAAACTGAAGAGGTTTATTGCAATTGACAGAAATGCCAGCATGTGTATAGTTTATATATTTGCCAAACAATTCTTTAACCTATCTGAAGGAGGGTCTCGACCGGAAACGTCTCTCCAGAGATGCTGCCAGTCCTGCTGAGTTACTCCAGCTTATTGTGTCTATCTTCAACTTACTTAGACAATGTTCCCATCTTGTCTTATGATTACATTAAGACCCCAGTGCAATGTTAAATGGACAATGAAGTTACAGCAGTGCTTAAAAAATAGAAGGGTTCCTCGACAGGGATGACCGAAATTGCACTTGCAGCATTCCTCTGGGATCCACAGAGAAAGTTAATGGCTCATCATGACCTCTCTCCCAGTAAACATACTGATATGTCCTTTCTGCCAAATATTTGGAAAGTTGATGGTGGTCAATGGCTCTGCACCCTCCTCATGTTTGTCATGATGAGAAATGTCTGTAGAATTCACATTATCCTTCCAGGAGCTTCGAGATCTCCTAGAACACTTCAGATTGTGTTCTCACTGAGAAGACATTGGCTTATTACATCGTGTGTAGGTAGGAACTGCAGATGCTGGTTTAAACTGAATATAGGCACAAAAAGCTGGAGTAACTCAGTGGATCAGGCAGCATCTCTAGAGAAAAGGAATAGTTAACGTTTCAGGTCGACCCGAAACATCACCTATTCCTTTTCTCCAGAGATTTTGGTCCATCTTTGGTTTACCTACACCGATTGACATGCTGGATGGCACCATATATAGGAAGAGCCATTAATCTTCTGTTGCTAGTAGGATCATACACTTTAATTCCATCAGCTTAAGTGAAGATGTCATTTAAAATAAGAAGCCTTGCAGCAGAGGAAAATTACAGTTACATCTACTGTAAAAAAAGAAATATGCCATGCATATTTGAGCGCTCTTTGCAACATTTGTACTTAATATTCTTTGTACTTATTATTCTCATGGCAAATTAACAAAAGCACGTTCTTTATATTTATTGCGTTGGCTTTCATAATTTCTCTCTGTGGAAAATATGGTTAAAATAATAGCAGAGAATGATTAGAGCTGTGACATCAATTAAAAACCTATTGAATTTTCACCTATAAAACATTATTTAGTGCTCTACACTGTAATAAAATTTGAATGGCTGGTTCAAAGCAAATGGATATAAAATATAACTGGCATCTGAATCCACATACAACCATTTATTTTCTTTAGTTTTATTGCAAATACATTTCTTAATCTGCCATTGTGCTAAATGACAACGTTCTGAAAGCAATTCATTTTATTGTTTAAAGAAATAAAATTTTAGATATTTCAGCCTGAGATACATTGTGTGGCAACAAAGGAAACAATCATTTGTCGCTTCTAGTTTTGCGTTGGTCAAATGGCAGACTATTTAATTCATAAATATTCTGTGGAAAAATATCTCTCTTTCTACAAACGTGTCAATCATCAATAATATTTAACTATTTATACGGTGGAAAGCATGCTGAATAAACACAGCGGAACCTTGTTTAATAATTTTATATCACTAGCAACTCCTTTCTTTGGGAATTATAATGAAGGGCAAGCTCCTCTTTGAGCTAATGTAAATGCTGAGTCAATATGTATGTGTGTATCTTATGGAACATAGAACAGGCAACTCGGCCCACCATGTTTGTGCTGAAGTTAAACTAATATTATCTGCCTTCACAAGATTCACACCCCTCCATTACCCTCGTATTCATGTGACTATCTAAAACCTTCTTAAATGTAACTATCACATCTGCCTCCATGACAACATCTGGCAGTGTACTCCATGCACCCGCCACTCTTAGATTATTTTAAAAAAACGTCTCGCCTTAAAGCTATGCCGTCTAGTATTTGATAATTACATCCTGGGAAAAAAGTTGTGACTGAATGAATAGGTTTATTGGCCAAGTATGTACACATACAAGGAATGTGCCTTGGTGCTCCGCTCGCAAGTAACAACACGACATACAATAAACAATTAAGAATAAAACATAAAGCATTAAAATATTAAGAATAAAACATTATAGTTTAAACATGTGAATGAAATAAAATACCAGAGCAAAAGGAGGCTACAGACTTTAGGTTATTGAATAGAGCTACTGCTCGTGGAAAAAAAGCTGTTTTTATGTCTGGCTGTGGCTGCTTTGACAGTGGAGTCGCCTTCCAGAGGGAAGTGATTCAAGGACTTTGTGGCCAGGGTGCGAAGGGGTCAGAGATGATCTTACCCGCTCGCTTCCTGGCCCTTGCAGTGTACAGTTCGTCAATGAGGGGAAGTTTGCAGCCAACAGCCTTCTCAGCTGATTGGATCATTCGCTGCAGCCTCTAGGTGTCATGCTCAAACTACCCAGTGTGTGCAGAGAGAGTTCCATGAGATTCACACCTCTCTGTGTGAAAAAAGTTACTCCCAATCATCTACGGCATTTAACGGATGAGGCGTTCCCCCAGGACATCTATGTCCTCTTATTCAGGGAACTGGGGTTCCCCTCCTCCACCATGGACTTCCCCAACCATCGGCAACAATCTTCCTCCCATCCCCGCACTCGCAACAAGGGCCGAGTCCCCTTAGTCCTCACCTTTCACCCCCACCAGCCGTCTACATACAAAAAGTAATCCTCCGTCAGTCTCGCCACCTCCAACGTAGACCCCAGTACTCGCCACAGTTCTATCCAGTCCATTCTGCTTCCGCATAAGACCGTTTCTCCACATCCCCCTTGTCAGTCTGACTCCTGACATCCCAGGAATCAGTCCCCGACATACAATAAACAAGAGATGAATAAAACACTAAAGCCTTACCTCCCCCCTCGATTACGAAGGACCCAAGCATTCATAGTTTAAACAGAGTGTTTGAAATAAATCTCTTCCAGAGCATCTATTGCGGCTGCTCTAGACTTTAGGTTATATCGAATGAGACCAAGCGCTACTTTCGCTCGTGAAAAAAAGCTGACCTCTGTTTTTATGTCTGGCTGTGGCAGCTTTGACAGTGCAGTCCCCCTTCCAGAGGAAAGTGCTTCAAGGACTTTGTGGCCAGGGTGCGAAGGGGTCAGAGATGATCTTACCCGCTCGCTTCTTGGCCCTTGCAGTGTACAGTTCGTCAATGAAGGGAAGTTTGCAGCCAACAGCCTTCTTAGCTGATTGGATCATTCGCTGCAACCTCTAGGTGTCATGCTTGGTGGCTGAGCCAAACCAGACCAGCGAAGGCGAGGACAGACTCTACGATGGCAGTAACCTAGAATTGGACCATCATTGCGTGTGGCAGATTGTGTTTCCTCAGCTGCCGCAGGAAGTACATCCTCTGTTGGGCCTTTTTGACTGTGCAGTCGATGGCAGCCCCCCATTCAAAGTCCTTGGAGATGATGGTTCCAAGGAACTTAAAAGACTCCACAGATGTGACTGTGGTGTTGTTGATGGTGAGTGGGGTGAGGGGAGGGGGAGCTCTCCTAAAGTCTACTATCAATTCCACTGTCTTAAGAGCATTGAGCTCTAGGTTGTTACAAAGGCACCAGGACGCCAGCTGTGTCATTTCCTGTCTGTAGGCAGATCCCTTCCCTATCCTGGATCAGTCCAATCAGGGGTGTGTCGTCTGCAAACTTGAGAAGCATGACAGAGGAGTCTGTGGAGGTGCAGGCGTTGGTGTAGAGAGAGGAGAGGAGAGGCGAGAGTATGCAGCCTTGTGGTGCTCCTATGCTGAGGGTCTGCGGGTCCAAGATGTGCTTTCCCAGCCTCACATGCTGCCTCCTGTCTGTCAGGAAGCTGGTGATCCACTGAAGGAGGGGTTCAGGCACAGTCAACTGGGAGAGTTTGGAGTGTAGTAGCTCTGGCACAATGGTGTTGAATGCATAGCTAAAATCCACAAACAAAATCCTTGCATCGGTCCCCTGGCGGTCTAGGTGCTGGAGGATGAAATGCAGGCCTAGGTTGACTGCGTCATTCACTGATCTATTGGCCCAATAGCAACCTGAGGGGTAACATTTTTACACCAAGGGAGGTGGGTGTATGCAACAAGCTGTCAGTGGAGGTAGTTGAGGCAGGTGCTATTGCAACATTTAAGAAACAGTTAGACAGGTACATGATTAGAATTGGTTTATAAGGATATGGGCTAAATGTAGGCAGGTGGTACTAGTGTAGATGTGATGTGTGAGCAAGTTGGGCCGAAGGGCCTGTTTCAATGCTGTATGACTTTATCAGTTCATGTTGAACATTGCCGATGTCTTGGTGCATTGTCAAATGTCAAAGGCTGTCTTTCTCACCTCATCTTTGGAATTCAGCTCTTAGGGCCATGTTTGGACTCAGGCTATGATAAGATTTGGAGTCAAACATCCCGGCAAAACCATCTGGGCATTAGTGAACATGTTATTAATGAGTAAATGCCAATTAATGGCACTAATTTTATATATACATGTTCTGCTAGGGCTATTTGCACACAATTTAAGTTGTTAAAATTGAAAGTATGCTTCGAAGTTGACTTTTCGCAGCCGTGGCTATTTATTGCCTGTAGAATACCTTTTTCACAACATCCATGGTAATAGATTAAAACTTCAGAATTCCTGACTACATTTTACATTATTCTTTGGTTAAGCTAACTCAGTAAGACCACCCAACAAGATATGACATGAATTAACAACTCTTGTATTGCTGAATAATGGAGGAGACTTGTTGGCTCTTTATCTGTTGTCTTTGCATCTCTTTTACTCATTTATTTGGAGGTCAATATAACACTAAGATTGTTTCCGTGACAATGCCCTATTCCCCCAGATGGACTTTAAATATGTACTCAATTTCTCGAACCTTAAGTTTTAATTCGGGAATTGATCAACTGAACCAAGATTTTTTGCTCCAAGTTGCTTTTTTTTAAGTTTTGAGGAGATAGTTTGCAAAATTAAAGGAGTCAAAGGTAATATGAAATGGCTAAGTGCGTACTAGGCATACTCAAGCCTAGTATCTTTAGCCTGTGACTGCTAATATTTCTAAGGGTACTTTGTTTGGTGTGTCTTGTCTGGGTAGTAGTGGATTTATTATGATTAGGACACAGTAGTTAATAAAATCTGCGATTTAAAAAAAAGCTGTAGGTGCTGGAAAAATAAAACAAAAAGAAAATTTTTTCAAATAATTGGCAGATCAGGTCACAACCATTTGAAGAGAAACAGAGTCGATGTTTCAGGTTGAAGATGTTTTGTCAGAGCTGAAAATGGGACAAAAGAAACTCTTCGCCATCACCATCACCCTCCCCCACCCTCGCCACAGCTTCACGAGCTTCTTTTGTCTCCTTTGCAGTTCTGCTAAAGGGTCTTCGACCTGAAACATTGACTCTGATTCTCTTTCCACGGATGCAGCCCGACCTAATGAATTAATAAAATTCTACAGGTTGAATCACTTAGCTGCAGTAAGATAAGTGACTCAACCCAAAGTGTATTATTAATTACTGTTAACCCACAACATTGAGTAGGTTAACAGTAATTAATAACATGCTTCTGCTTGAGTCACTTATCTTATTGCTGATAAATTAAAACACGGTGATGCTGAAAGGAGATTATAAGTGGCTCAACTTTACAATGGTGACTCTATACAGAACTATCGAGTACTGGAAACAAGAACCCATAATTCATGATTGAACTGGGAGTGTTTCTTTACAATTATATTTAAAGGATATTTAGTTTATCTAACCATGAGTTGGAATGTTTGCTTCACATAGTTTGATTTCATTTTTTGGTGAATCATTTGTGTTGCTGGAAATAAATTCTCTACGTCATTTGGTCAATCAAAGTTGATTGTACACCATTACCTTTGGCACCCAGTATCATGAGTAGATAAAGTGTTCAAGAAGGAACTGCAGATGGTGGAAAATCGAAGGTACACAAAATTGCTGGAGAAATTCACCTGCAGCAGCATCTATAGAGCGAAGAAGGCGACGTTTCGGCCCGAAACGACTGACCTCAGTTGCCTATTTCCTTCACTCCATAGATGCTGCTGCACCCGCTGAGTTTCTCCAGCAATTTTGTGTACCATCATGAGTAGATAGACGTTCAGAGTTAATTTTCCATGATTCCAGCCATGTTCTATTACTCTAAATTTGATGTTGCCATGTGGGAAAGGGTACAGAGAAAATTTACAAAGGTGTTGTCAGGACTCGAGGGTCCTGAGCTATGGTTGAACAGGCTGAGACTCCATGCTCTGGAGCGCAGATGGATGAGGGGTGATCTTA
The DNA here is from genome assembly GCF_028641065.1 of Leucoraja erinaceus. Lineage (NCBI taxonomy): Eukaryota > Metazoa > Chordata > Chondrichthyes > Rajiformes > Rajidae > Leucoraja > Leucoraja erinaceus. The sequence continues at coordinate 70,574,551 of NC_073381.1, read as the reverse complement.
TAGTGGTGTATAAAATCATCAGAGGAATAGTTTAGGTAGATGCATAGTCTCTTGCCCAAAGTAGGGGAATCAAGAACCAGAGGGCATTGGTTTAAGGTAAAGGGGAAAAGATTTTATAGGAGTCTGAGGAGTAAGTTTTTCATACAAAGGGTGGTAGGTGTATGGACCAAGCTGCATGGAACAAGCTGCCGGAGGAGGTAGTTAAGACAGGGACTATCGCAATGCTTAAGAAGCAATTAGACAGGTGCATGGATAGTACAGGTTTAGAGGGGTATGTCAATTGCAGGCAAGTGGAACGTGTAGATAAGCAGGTTGGTCAGTATGGGTAAATTGGGTCGAAGGGCCTGTTTCCACGCTGTATCACTATTTACCCCAACATTTATACCATTTCAGACTTCCATTGGTCTCCTCTGCATTTTTAATGGTCTTCCTGAATGAAATTGCCTAATTAGTGCTCATTAGTGACAATTGATAGGTAGTTTACTGTTGCAGATATGTCCATTGGGAACATGGCTAAAGCTCTTGGTTACAGTGATCTTGGGGAGTCGACCTTTACCCATCTGTCATAATTTATTCTGAAGAATAGTATTTTCACTTTCATTTCTATTTCCATTTTACCATTTAGCAATTAACATTTAATTTAGCTTCAATCATTCAGTCTAAGATAGAAATTCTAACAATAGTTTCAACGATAAACTAGCCGATACAGCAAATATGTGCAATAAATTTCTTAAAGCCAATATTTAATGTATAATTTGCAAAGATTTTGAATATATGCAGGAGGTAAATTATATCTAAATATTACACCATAGTATTACACTAGGTTAAAAATAAAAATAATATGTGTATATATATGTGTGTGTATATCTATATCTATATTACTAAAAGTCTGTTCTTGACCGGTTTTGGCGATCTGTGCTGCGATTTCCGAGAGAACGCCGCCACCTACGGCCGTCATTTTTGGCCACCTCGCTCAGCGCCCCCCTCCGCCGCATGTGTGCCGAGGATTTTTCCAGTCGATGAAAAATGACAGAGATATTAATGATTTTACAAAATTCCCCATTCTCTCTGCTGCCCCCGCTGGCGGCAGGGAGGATGGACTATAAAACCAGGAAGTGGTGTGCCTCAATTAATCTGCAAGCTGGAGGAAGGCAGAGGGTCGCGTTTCTCTGAGCTGTGAATAACACTGAACACATGTCCACACAACTGTGAGTAAGTACCCTTAATGTGGTTTGAAAATGAAAATATGGTTAAAGTAAAAAAGCACTGCCTGCAAATGGTTGTTTGGGGGGGTTTGGGTTGAAATAAAAAGGCACTCTCTCTCTCCCCCCCCCCCCCCCCCCCCCCCTCCCCCCCCCCCCCCCCCCCCCCCCCCCCCCCCCCCCCCCCCCCCTCCTCCTCTCCCCCCCCCTCTCCTCTGCCCCCCTTCTCCTCTGCCCCTCTCCTCTCTCCTCTCCCCCTCCCCCCCTCTCCTCTCCCCCCTCTCCTCTCTCCCCCTCCACTCTCCCCCTCCTCTCTCCCCTCCTCTTCCCCCCCCTCTCCCCTCCCCTCCACTCCCCCCTCCACTCCCCCCTCCCCTCCTCTCCCCCTCTCTCCCCCCCCCTCTCTCCTCTCTCCTCTCCCCTCTCTTTCTCCCTCCTCCCCTCCCCTCCATCCCCTCCCCACCGTCCCTCCCATAAACTCCCCTCCCCTCCACACACCCTACCCCCCTTCCCTCCCCCCTCCCTGCTCCCCACCTCTCCCCCTCACACCCCTCTCACCCCCCCCCCTATCCCCCCCCCTCCCCCCCCCCTCCTCTCTCCCCCCCTCTCCCCCCCCCCCCTCTCCCCCCCTCCCCCCCCCTCCTCCCTCCTCCCCCCCCCCCCCCCCCCCCCTCCCCCCCCCCCCCCCCCCCCCCCCCTCTCCCCCCCCCCTCCCCCCCCTCCCTCTCCCCCCCTCTCTCCCCCTCCCCCCCCCCTCTCCCCCCTCTCCCCCCCCCCCCTCCCCCCCCCTCTCCCCCCCCTTCTCCCCCTCCTCCCCCCCCCCCCCCCCCCCCCCCTCTCCCCCCCCCCCCCTCCCCCCCCCTCCCCCCCCTCCCCCCCCCTCTCCTCCTCCCCCCCTCTGCCCCTCCTCTCCTCCCCGCCCCCCCTCCGTCTCTCCCCTCCCCCTCTCCTCCCTCCTCCCCACTACCCCTCCTCCCCCCCCCTCCCCCCCCCCCTCCCTCTCCCCCTCTCCCCCTCTCCCTCCCCACCCCTCCCCCCCCCCCCCCCCCTCCCCACCCCCCCCCCCCCCCTCTCCCCTCCACCCCCCCTACCCCCTCCCTCCCCTCTCCCCTCTCCCCCCCCCCTCCCTCTCCCTCTCACCTCTCCTCCTCCCCCCACTCTCTCCCCCTCACTCTCACCTCCTCTCCTCCCCTCCACCCCCACCTTTCCCCTCTCACCCACCCTCTCTCTCTCCTCCTCCTCCGCCCACCCCCCTTTCCCTCTTGCCCCTCTCTCTGTGTCTCTGCCCCTTCTCTCTCTCTGCCCTCACTCTCTCTCTACCCCCCCCCCCCCCCCCCCCTCTCTCGATGTGACTGAAAGTTGGGGGCTATGCGTCAGTAGGTAGGGTGGTTTATGGGGTAAAAGGAGCAAATTAATAATATTAATATAATATCAAGGGGGGTAATTAGCGTGAGTACGGGGGGGGGGAGGATAGTTAGTGTGTGTGACGCTGTATGCCCCCTCCCCCCTCACAACCGCACATTGGGGGAACAGACCCAACGGGTCTGCACTTGGTCTAGTATATAACTAAAAGTCTCATCTTGACCACTTCCCGTCTACACTGTATATTGATTTTAGAAAAAACACTACTATATATCATTATGATTTTTGCCCAACTTACTCACAGTCCTCCTCCGCTGAGGCAGCCCTGAGGATTTTTTCAATCGATGAAAAATAAAAAAGTTATGAATGTTTAAAAAATCTTGAGCAGCTGAATCCTTCATTCCAGCAACCACTCTATACAATTCTAATGCCTTGCAATCTAAAAGGTGGGAAGGTAATAAAAATATGTGCAAGGCATTAGAATTGTATAGTGGTTGCTGGAATGAAGGAGCTGTGGGAGAATCAAATACTGTGTGATTATGGATTTTGGTCAGAAATGTGCGTTGTGCAAAGATACAGGCACAACGTTAAAGGCAGCAGAGCAGGTTAACATAGAAATTAATAAATTATATATAACAAGTTTATTTATTGAGGCAGAGATTGCAAAAGGTAGTTACTATGAACCTAAATAAAATTCTGGTTGAGTTCTGTTAGTGTATCATATTAGATTCTGGGCAGAATATTTTAGGTAGGATGTGAAATGCTAGGAGAGGATAAAAACATGTCTGCTAGAATGGTACCTGGGGTAACAGTTGCCTGGATGGAATAAATAAGCTATGTTGTTCTCTTGGCCTTTGCTGCTCGAAGGAAGAGATTTGCTGGAGATATTTAAAATCATGAAGTGTTTGGATAATGAAAGGAGAAGCTGCATTGGCTGATAACCTGAGGGCACTGATTTTAAAGCGTTTGGCTAAAGAGTCATGAGAAAGATCACTTTATTTAATGAATAGTTAGGATTTAAAAGACTTTGCCTGATGGAGCACTGTGTAGGAAATTGAAAAAAAGTAGCCTTTAGTAATAAATAAAATGAAAAGGGAGAAGAAAGATAGAAATGTGGAAAGGGCAGAGAAGTTGGGCTAACTCGATTGCACTTGAAGGAGCGAGAATAAATCTGCTGCACCACAGGGATCCTTTGAAATTCATTTCATTCAGTATTCAATGGGAGGTTTGCAGGATTTTTACTGAGGTACAATGAAAAGCTTTTCTCGCGTGGTAACCAGTCAGTGGAAAGACAATACATGATTACAATCGAGCCATCCGCAGTGTTCAGATACACGATAAAGGGGATAACATGATAACATTTAGTACAAGATAAAGTCCAGTAAAGTCCGATTAAAATAGTATGAGGGTCTCCAATTAAGTAGCTCCAGACTGCTCTCTAGTTGTTTTAAGATGGTTCAGTTGCATGAGCTGGGAAGTTTCAATGAGACCTGGATGCCCTTGTGCGTCAGTGACTGAAGATCAGCATGCAGATACAGCAGTTGGATAAAAATGAATTGTAAGCTGTCCTTTCTCATGTGAGTTTGAGAACAGGAGCAGGGATATCCTGCTGCAACTGCGCAGGGTGGCGATGAAGTTACACCTCAAGTATTACGTGCTGTTTTGCTTTTCTATTCTAAAGAAGGATATTCTAGTTATGGCAGAATGTAAGTCCTGCCTACCAAAATGCACCACTTCGCACTTGTCAGAGTTAAATTCCATTTGCCATTCCATCACCCAACTTCTCAACTGATGTACATATTGTTGTAAATTTAGATATGCTCCCTTACTATTCACTATAGCACTGATTTTGGTGTCATCTGCAAGTTTACTAACAATATGAACTACACTGTTATCTAAGACGATAATGTATGTAACAAACAGCAATTGACCCAGTAACAATTCATGTGGCACTTCACTGATCACAGGACTCCAATCAGAAAAGTAACCCTCCACAATTACATTGCCCTGCCCTCATCAATCCTCTGGGTGACCTGTGTAAAATATTCTGTCAGAATAGTGTTACATGATTTTCCATGGAAAAAGTCTATTATTTTTCATAATGGTAAATTTTGTTTAATTACTCGTCTCATTACACCAATGTACTGGTAAAATGGATGAACCAATTGTTAATAGATGGCTCTAATTGTTAACTCTTCTATGATTTGAAATTCCGAGTTAAGTATTTCCTTAAATTTCAGATTTTTCTCTGTCTGTCAGTAATCATGGACTTTTTAACCCATAAATAATGATAACAAATTCATAATGCTACTACTTCGCTTTTTTGAACATTTGATCACTGGGGAGGCACAATGGTGCAGCGGTAGAGCTGCTGCCTTGCAGTGCCAGAGACCCGGATTTGATCCTGACTATGGGTGATGTATGTACAGTAGTTTGTACATTCTTCCTGTGACTGCGTGGGTTTTCTATGGATGCTCCAATTTCCTCCCACACTCCAGGTTAATTGGCTTCAGTAAAATTGTAAATTGTCCCTAGTGATTAGGATAGTGATAGTGTATGGTGTGATCGCTGGTCAGCACGGACCCAATGGGCTGAAGGGCCAGTTTTCACGCTGTATTTCTAAAAGTCTAAAAGAAAAAGTGATTTAGTAAGTATCCTTTTCTGTCTGCTCTGACAATCATATTGTGTGTGTGTGTGTGTGTGTGTGTGGTGTGTGTGTGTGTGTGTGTGTGTGTCATGTGTGTGTGTGTGTGTGTGTGTGTGTGTGTGTGTGTGTGTGTGTGTGTGTGTGTGTGTGTGTGTGTGTGTGTGTGTGTGTGTGTGTGTGTGTGTGTGTGTGTGTGTGTGTGTGTGAGATATTTTTTCAGATTAGATTTTTGCCCTTTGATTCCTTGGTCCGCCAAAACAACAAGCTGAAACTCTGTTTTTTTTTTCCATTTCACTAGCGATTTCACTTTTACATTCGCCAATTCACTCCTCATTACATATAGACATTTTATGTACCCAGTTAAATAAAATTCTTCCTCCCCCCCCCACTCACTCATTTTAAAATCTAAATGGGACTCACGAGCTGCTGACGTCACAATCCCACATGCCGACCAATCCAGGCACATCTGCCTCCAGTATGCCTCCAAGTACGCTCGCGCCACGCCTCCCGCTGCTGGAGTCCAGCCCACCCCTCCCCCCCCCCCCCCCCCACTTCAACTCTTTCCCCATCCTCTCTTTCCTCTCCCCCCCCCCTCTCGCCCTGCACCCTCCACCCCCCCCACTCTGCCCCCCCCTCCCCGTACTCGGGGTCTGAAGCGCCGAGGATGCTAGCCCATGGTGCTGTGGCTCACTCTGAGGCTGACGGCTGCTGAGCGGCTGTACCCCTCCTCCCCCCCTTCTCCCCCCCCCCCCCCCCCCCCCTTCTCTTGATCTTGCTACTTAAACTTTGAACTCCCTGCTCACCAAGTTGCGAGGGCTTTAAACTTCAGCTCAGAGCAATCTGTGAAGCCACGAATATTTTGATTGATAATGAAAGAACACTTTTCCCCAACACTGGCATTTGTTCCACATTTAAATCTGGGACATTTAATGGCACATGTGTTGATGTTTTCTTTGTAGAATGTCCAACAGGAACAAGAAATCCACGACCTACTTCATGATCTCCAGTTGACATAAGGGCCTGTCCCACTTGGGCCACCTAATCCGTGAGTTCTGGCGAGTTTGCCCTCGACATTCTCGCAGCATGGTGGACACAAGGTCTTCGTAACTCTCCTTCATGCTCAAGAGCAGTCGCCGCGTGCTCGAGGCCTCAGCTAGGTCGCGGCGGTTTTTTCAATATGTTAAAAAATGCCCGCGAGTAAAAAAAAGGTCACCATGGAAAAAATCGATATTTTTTTTACTCGTAGGTTTAGTCACGGTAGGTCGTAGTAGGTCGGCATGATAGTCGTAGGTAATCGAAGGTAGTCATAGATAGTCTTCATCTTAGTCGAAGGGAGGTCGAAGGAGATCGAAGGAGGTCGTCTTCACTCTCCACTATTCGGTGTCCAATTTTCACAAAGTTGGTCGTAGCTAGCCGAAGCTGGTCTTCAACATAGTCAAAGGAGGTCGAAGGAGGTCTTCAACATAGTCGAAGGAGGTCTTCAACGTCATTTTTTCAAACTCTTCTAAACTTACCAATTAGGTCGCCCAAGTGGGACAGCCCCTTTAGGTACTTAGAATCCAGCACAAAATGTTATGTTATATAGTTCAAGCCATTTTAACATGAGTGAATCAGTTTCCTTTTCCAGATGTCTGTGTCCCTGATGCATACCATTGTTCATAAATTCTAGGAGCAGAATTAAGCCATTCGCCCCATTGAGTTTACTCCGCCATTCAATCATGGCTGATCTATCTTTCCCTCTCAACCTCATGCTCCTGCCTTCGCCCTATAACCCCTGATACCCTTAGTAATCACAAATATGTTGATCTCTTCCTTAAAAATATCAACTGACCTGTCCTCCACAGCCATTTGTGGCAATGAATTCCACAGATTCACCAACCTCTGACTAATGAAATTCCCTCTCATCTCCTTTTTAAAGGTACATCCTTTTATTTGGAGTCTATGGCCTCTGGTCCACTAGGTGAAACATCCTCTCCACATCCACTCTATTCAGGCCTTTCACTATTTAGTAAGTTTCAGAGGTTCTCCCCTCATCCTTCTGAACTCTATTGCTGTGAACTTGACGTTTTACACATCACATGCTCAGTTTACAATAACCTATTGTGTATTATTTTGAAATGAAATATTTCATACATTTCGTATGTACATCTAAAGCAGGTTTAAACCCACGTGACAAAAAAGAGATGATATTAAGTTGTAATGTGTCTGATCTTTAGACAGAACTTGTGATTTTAGTTCTTAATTACATTAAATTTTCTTAATAAATGAACAGTATTGTTTTGCAAAATTGCAAAGAAATAGCAGGTGTTCAATTGTATGCTCTTCCTAGACTTTGCTTTAACAAGATTTATTCCATATTTCTTGTTTTTGAGAAACTCTCCATTTGATTCCTATTTGCTTCTGCTAATAATACCAGCACACTCTGTGCAGTGTCCCTAATGAAAGATATTGGAGTTTTTATAGCATGACATGAATCACTTAAGAGAAGTTGATGGCTTAAACCAGTCTGAAGAAAGGTCCCAACCTGAAACATCAACTATTCATCTTCTCCAGCGATGCTGCCTGACCCGCTGAGTTACTTCAACTCATTAGATCCTTTTGATAGCTTAAGTCCCCACTAAGAACGGGTGTCAAGGGTAATGGAGAGAAGGCAGGAAAATGGGATTAGGAGGCAGAGATCAGCCATGATTGAATGGTTGGAGTAGACTCGATGGGCCGAATTGCTTAATTCTACTCCAATAACTTGTGAACTTGTGAATTTGTAAATTGAATGTTATAGACTAAAATATAAAATCTTCCTTGAATGATAACATTTAGTTCTCAGAATGGAAATGAAATGGTATATCACTTTTTTTTTTAGGTTTACCAAGGTCTTTTGAATTTACTGGTTCAAGATTCAATGCACTTGGATACCATAGAAACATAGAAAATAGGTGCAGGAGTAGGCCATTCGGCCCTTCGAGCTTGCACCACCATTCAATATGATCATGGCTGATCATCCAACTCAGTATCCTGTACCTGCTTTCTCTCCATACCCCCTGATCCCTTTAGCCACAAGGGCCACATCTAACTCCCTCTTAAATATAGCCAATGAACTGGCCTCAACTAGTTCTCAAGGTCTCAAGGTTGTTGTGCTGTAGTTAAATGCTCTTTGGATATGGTGCTTTGCAATGTATCTTCAATTTTATTTATTTTCTTCAGAGTAAAAGTGTTTTTAAAAACACCTATACAAGTAAATTTGATAAGAAACTGAAGTGTGCCCCAAATGGAACTATCAAATCACAGTGTACAGTTTTAAAAACCCGTTTTTTGTAATTTACTATGACAGGTTACTAACAAGGCATTTTCATGATGACGCAATTTACGATGTGTTTTCAATATATTTATGGGGTGTGGACATGTCAATCTTCATTTAACTCTGAGGAGATAGTGATGAGCCACCTCCTTGAACTGCTGCTGTCTATGTGTTAAAGCTATGATGGAATAAAACTACACCAGTTAACGCTATTAAATATATTGAAGAAAACTATTTTAATGGAAAGGTAAAAATAAAAGCAATTGCTTGGAAAAAAAGGACACAAAATAGCAAATAATAATAATAATAATACATTTTATTTATGGGCGCCTTTCAAGAGTCTCAAGGACACCTTACAAAAATTTAGCGGGTAGAGGAAAAACATGTAAGGGGAATGAAATAAATAGTAGAGACATGACTAGTACACAAAGTAAAGACAGAATACAATTCAAAACACAATAGTAACAGAGGGTCATTCAGCATCTCTGGAGAACATGGATAAGTAACGTGATGGATCAGGACCCTTTGTCACATTATTTCTTAATTGCATAATGGAAAAATTCTACCCACATCATTTAGAATTGGGCAGCCCGGTGAAGCAGTGTTAGAATTGTTGCCTTACAGCACTTGCAGCGCCAAAGACCCGGGTTTGATCCTGACTACGGGTACCGTCTGTACGGAGTTTGTACGTTCTCCCTGTGACTCCGTGGGTTTTCTCAGAGATCTTCAGTTTCCTCACACACTCCAAAGACGTACAGGTATGTAGGTAAATTGGTTTGGTATGTGTAAATAACAATCAACAGCAATCAACAATCAGTTTTATTCGTCACATTGCACATGTCCAAATGAAATGAATTTGCCAGCAGCGGTGCAATGAAAAAGAACACACAAAAACACACTAAATATTTAACACAAACATCCACCACAGCATTCATCACTGTGGTGGAAGGCACAAAATTTGGCCAGTCCTCCTCCATTTTCCCCCATGGTCGGGACCTCAACCCTCCGCAGCCGTCTCTGCAGGGGTCCAAATGTGCAGACAAGGTAAAAAGTCCAGGTAAGTCCTGAAACGGTGCATCTCCCACTGGAGACCGCGGCTTCAAGTTGGTGCAGGCCGGCGGTCGGAGATTTAATTATCGCGCCGCAGCCAGAAGCACCGCAGACCGCAGGGCCGGCAGACGAAGCTCCCCTCCTGGGGTCCCCGGCTAAATTGTACCTAAGCGTGTGTAGGATAGTATTAATATGGTCGGTGCGACTCTGTGGGCCGAAGGGCCTGTTTCCGCGTTGTATCTCTAAACTAAACCAAATGAAACTAACTCCAAATACATTATGATAAAATCAATCATATTCTCTGGATTGTTTTTAAAAAAAAAAATCATGCTTCCTATACGTTATTTTACAAGCCTCCTTGTTGGAAACATGTTTTTCTAAAGGATTACTACATTTTCCTGTATTATTCTTGAACTTCATGTTAGCACCAAAAAAGGACACTGTCCCTAAAATTTTCATAAAGATCCCCAACTAAACAAATGTCGAATGTATCAAAATGGGGCTGTTTATAGAGAAAAAAAATCTATTACACAGAATGCAATCATTCGAAAGTTAAATTCATCCAAAAAAGCTTTCTCAACAGAAAGCCTGATGTGGAATGGGTTTGGTATATCTTCAAAAGACCATCTGTTCCGCTATTCCTCCTTACTCTTTCCTTCGTTCGGGGACTGGTAAAATTTGAATTTGGCACTTTGTTTTGGTTGTTTACAAACAGACGCAATGCCTGATAAACCAGGCGAACAATGGAGGTTTTGGAACAAACTAGGAGTGTAATGTTTGCCGTCGGCTGCTCTGTCCCTTGGGAGGTTCTCAAGCCATGTGATGTACTGCAGGGACCTCTAAATCCTGTGACTTCCATGTGCTTTGCATGTGCTCACATCTGCAAGACTGCAAGACTTCATTCCCTCCAAGGAGCTGATTAGAGAGAGATTAAGGAAGAGGAAAAAGAACTGCAAGCTAATTAAGCGCTGAAAATTAGTAAAATAAAGCATATCGCAACAAATAATTACAGACACAATGTGTGGAAAAAATAGGTTTAATCGGTATCAAATTGGCTGACTTGATTTTCCATTTACAGAAACACAGAATGAAAACTACTATTAGATATTTGTCTTGACTCTATATCATTGAACATAAAAGGCAGTGAAATCAATGCCATTGTATATTTGACAGTAAATAATTTCCATGTTACACAAGGAACACAGCCAGTGGTTTGATTACGTTCTTTCTGGTGCTAATTCTGCTTGATCATCCGATTACAAACAAGAGCAATTTTTTAACTTTTTTCAAATTAAGATATAAATGCAAGATCACAAAACAAGAATGATGTAAATAAGAAACGTGTTTAAAAGGAACTGCTGATGCTGGAAAATCGAAGGTAGACAAAAATGCTGGAGAAACTCAGCGAGTGAGGCAACATCTATGGAGCGAAGGAAATAGGCAACGTTTCGGGTCGAGACCCTTAATTAAGAAACATTCTTGATTTTAGCTTTTATCGTCGAAAGAAACACTTCAGTGGTATTTTAAATTATTTTGCATGAACTGATTATTTTGCCTTATGTGCCTGTCCTGCACAATCTTCTTACAATGACTAACTGCTGGGTTTATAATTTACTTTTTTTGGACCATGTATTTATCCTTGGCTTTCCTTCCTTGGCAGATTGCATTTTTCTAAAGCACAGGGAAATGAGAATTGGAAGTAGCAGCAGGCCATTGTGCTCCTCGGAATGACTGCACTGTTGAATAAGATCATCGCTCACCTCTTACCATTTAGTTTAAGAAGGAACTGCAGATGCTGGTTTAAACCGAAGATAAACACAAAAAGCTGGAAAGGTCTCTACCCAAAATGTCACCCATTCCTTCTCTCCAGAGATGCTGCCTGTTCCGCTGAGTTACTCCAGCTTTTTGTGTCTATCTTACCGTTTAGTGCTGCCTTCTTGCATTAACTCCATATCTCTTGACTCCCTTAATAACCAACAATCTATTCCTCGGGAAGATGTCTTCTCATGCTCAAGACATTTTTCGGTAAAGTTTAGGTAATATTTAATACTGAATAAATAGCTCTCAAATGTAAATGTTCAGTAGTCCATTATGTGATTATATTAATGCATTTTTAATAGAATCTGGGTAAAGCTTCTCTTTTCCACAATATGTCAGCCTGTGTTGATCGAGTTTCTCAGCCAAGCTGATTGGCAGAGGATGAGGAAATTGGAGAATGTTCCAACATTGTGTTTGGCATCTTGAGAAGCTGCAACAAGCCTGCACACCTGATTCTGAGGATGATTTTTTGTGGCGCAGCCTGTAAATTAATTTTTGCATCGTTGTGGTTTCTTATTGGCTTTGGATTGTGTATAGTCAGGACCTAGAAAGTTTTTTTTTTAATCTGACACCCTTCCAAGCAAAGATATAATAATGTATTAGAAACATAGAAACATAGAAATTAGGTGCAGGAGTAGGCCATTCGGCCCTTCGAGCCTGCACCACCATTCAATATGAACATTGCTGATCATCCAACTCAGTATCCTGTACCTGCCTTCTCTCCATACCCCCAGATCCCCTTAGCCACAAGGGCCACATCTAGCTCCCTCTTAAATATAGCCAATGAACTGGCCTCAACTACCCTCTGTGGCAGAGAATTCCAGAGATTCACCACTCTTTGTGTGAAAAAATATTCATTATTTAAGTATTAATAGGAAGTTGTATGTTTTGTTGCTTTCGACTGTGACAAGAGATGTAAAATTCTCCTGAGGATTCTCACATTTTTTAAACCAGCTTTTTTTTAATCAATATTACCATTTGTTTGCCACTGTTAAAAGACAAACATGAATCCATCTAAACTGGTTTGCAATCTGTGCCAATTACAAATGGCGGCCAACACATTTTATCAACATTGTTAGGAAATGTATTTTTGGAGCGAATACCATCCTCTAATCATTTCTGCAGTTGGCCTTCAGAAAACATAATCAATGTCAGAACTCGACAGGAATCAAGTGAAGTATAAGACACAGCATTGGTTAGGCACACCAATTAAGTGAGAAGCACAGTTTGAAATGTTCTTAGAAATAAACAAATCCTTTCCATTGCAAGAGATGGTGAACTGAATTGTTTTTGTGAGATTTCCTTGTAAAATAGATGTATACATGAGAAGCTTGCAATTAGCTGATTTACATTATATTGTATGGAATGCATTTGACATGGGTATTTTGAAGGATTTATCTTCAATTATCTTTGTGCGTCAATGTTTGAGACAAGCAGTGAGATGGATATTAAAACACTGGATGTGGTGCAGAAACTATTTACGTGGTTTATATAGAAATATATCCTTTCAAAGTGATAAAGAAGGTTGGAGATTTTGTTTAAATGGAGGGCTCAGAAGAAAACTGGCAAATATCAATCAGATGTGGAGAAGCTGCTTCTGATTGCAGCCTACTCAAGGATGCAGAGATACAAATACTGGGGCATCATGCATAGGACAAGTGTTTCATGACTCAACAGAGTCTTAACAGTTACTTTTGCCCTGAGTCATCATAAATTGTCTCTGGTTGATGAGATCTATTGCGAGGAATTCAAAGATACAATTTTTTTTTTAAATCTTGAATTGTGCACTATTTGTTGCTGAAACAGTTCTGCCTCTGTTTAGTTAAGTTGAATATAGTTTAAAGATACGTCATGGAAACAGACCTTTCGGCCCATCAAGACCATGCTGATCATTGGTCCATTCATGCTAGTTCTATGTTATTCTACTTTCTCATCTTCCCTCTACACATGAGGCGCAATTTACAGAGGCCAATTAACCTACAAGTTGGCACGTCTTTGGGATGGAGGAGGATCCAGAGCTCCTAGAAAAGTCTAAGCAGTCATAGGGAGAACGTGCAAATGTTCCACACAGATAGCATCCATGATGAGGATTGAACGCGGGTCCCTGGCACAGTGAATCAGCAGCTCTACCAGTGTGCTACTGTGTCGCTATGCTATTGCTAATAGTCAGAATTGTACTACAATGTGCAAACAAATAGATTTCAGATCTCTGAAATCCCACTGCATTCGCATTGAATACAAAGGCTAAGTGATTAAATTCGCTCTTGTTAGAAATTCTCATCACCTGCCACACATTTGGCAATCATATAATTTGCGACTAAACAGCCCTTCATAAATGTGTGGGAAGGAACTGCAGATGCTGGTTTAAACTGAAGATAGACACAAAAAGCAGGAATAACTCAGTGGGTCAAACAGCATCTCTGGAGAAAAGGAATGTGTTGTGGTGCGTGGGTCTCGAAAGGAGGCACGAAGTCCAGTGTTTTGAGAAGCACCTTTATTATATTCCTCCCGGTTGTAGGGAAGACGAATCTAGAGGAAGATAGCACCCAAACCCCTGCCTTTAAACCCTCCGGCTGAGGGCCGCCTCCGGACTGCACCACTCCTGTGCCAAGGGGTTCGGCAGTATGATGGCACGACCCTTAGGAGCCGCCACAGTGTGACGTTTTGGGTTGACGTCGTTCAGCCCTATGTAAATGCTGTGTGCAGGCGTGGACTCCTTCATTTGCTGAGGAATTGTGACATTGGACATCAGATATCAGTAAACATTCCCATTTCTGACTGTATAAAAGCTGCTTGATGAAGCAGCCAAAGATGGACTCTATCCTGACGAAATCCTAAAATAATATCCATAGTCTGGAAAGATTGATTTCCAACAACCAAAATCATTTGAAGACACAGAGAACTGCAGCTGCTGGAGTCTTGAGCAAAATACAAAGTGCTGGAGGAACTTAGCGGGTCAGATAGCATCATTGGGAATGATGACCAGTGATCGTCCTGTACACTAACACTATCCTCCACACTAGGGACAATTTACAATTTTTACCGAAGCCGATTAACCTACAAACCTACACGTCTTTGGAATGTAGGAGGAAACCGGAGCACCCGGGGAAAACCCACGCAGTCAAGGGGAGAAGTTACAAACTCCGTACAGACAGCACCCGCAGTCAGGATCGAACTCCGGCCATAAGGCAGCAACTCTACCGCTGCGCCACTGGGCATATTTATATATTTATTAAGTAAGCTTTTTTTGGACACATTCAATAAATAACATTTGGCCATAGCCCTTTACACTATGGGTAACCCAATCAATATTATGAAAGGTGAAATCTCCCACTAATAGCACGCTGTTATTGTTACTCCATACATATCTGCCCTTTTAATTCATGCTGCCTATTGTGAGGTCTATAACCCTCAAAGTGATCATTCCCTTCCTGTTTCTAATTTCTACACATATAGCCTCACTGGACAGTCACCCAAGAACATGCTGTCTAAATGCTATAGTTTTGGTTTCCCTGATCAAAATCTTTCTCACTTGTTCATCAGTGTATTTTTCTTGTGCATCTGGCTAGCTGGTGGTTCAGAATGTACCCTGGGATTGTGCTGGAGGAATCTGGCATATTGCCTAAGAAGTATGACTTTGTGTGTTGTTTGATTTGTTGATGGGGTAACTCGGCCAATTTGGACACAAGTCTGCAAATGGTTATGAGGAGGATTTTGTAAGATCAAACAAGCTGGAAGTAACTTTGTCATATCTAAATTTAATGCCCGTCAATGACAGGTGATCTATACAGCTTTATTCATTCTCAGTGTATTGTTATGGCACCTGTGTGACCTGTTATATAATTTTAGGACATTCTGGAGTATAGGCCTGACTGGGTCAGAATGGGAGATTTTTTAGTAATATTTTTGAAAATCCAGCAATTTTCTGGTCATTATCATTCCTCATTGTGTTGCTTTCATTTTATTTCAAGATTGTTAGTTCAGACGTCTGATTGACCCACCCGATAATTCAGCTGCTGTAACGCCAGCATACCCTATGCCATATGATAACTGTTTACAGAAATAGACCATAACATATGAAACATTTGCAAACTGGTTACGTATAAATGCAGGAACTCCATTTTAACCACGTTACCATCAAGAATATTTGAATATACGAAAGAGAAGCAAGAGCAGGGCTCATGCTCGTTCCGCTATTCCGTAGAATTATGTCCGCTCTGTGCTTTGGCTCAACTCTACTATTCAGCCTGATCACAGTAACCCTTGATTCTCCCATAGTCTACCAATCTCTTTCATGTCAGCCTTTTTCCACTACTACAAACTAATCTGTAAATAACATTAACCCTCTTCTTGTTACGTGTGGTCATGCTTAGTTTTAAATGAAGAAATGTAGCTTGAATAACTGGATGTAAATCCCCATAACTGTTTCTAAATTAATAAACCTAATGTCAATAAATCAGCTAACATTATTGATAACATCATTGCTTTTCAGGAACAGCAGAAAATGACAACTACTAATTTCAAAGGTTCATGATTTTCATCTAATAAATTGGGATATGGTTACATGTGCATTTTACTGTTTTCTTTTATAATATTCCTATAAATATTTATCTTTATTGTTGTATACCAAGATTCTAAGTATTAACAGCGAAAATCAAATATAAACAATACATTTTTTTGTAAAGTGTCATATTTCAAAAGAGTCCCAGTAGAAATATTCTCAGTAGATTGCCTAAAAAAATCAATTTGAATGCACCAAAGTGGTTTTTCTACAATCCCATGAAAAAAATGTATAGTTTTTTTTCCAATGTGGTATGCCTCTTATTAAATTATAACTTAGTTTCAATAGCTAGCATTAAATGGCAAGATGAGCAAATTGAAAGAAGACCAAAGAAATGTATAGCTCTGACTTTCAACAGCTTTGAACTGCAATTGATGAGTTGCACCGAAGGGACAAATTTTGTATTGAGCAATGGAAAATAAACCAGGACTTTGTTCACACCATGTCCTCTCCTATCAGTCTAATAATAAACGTTTGTAAATTAGAAATGGCTTAAATTTGGACACTTTTGATGTGCAATTTTCATATGTCAGATTAGAAAAATAAGAGCTATATTTAAAATATTCAAGAATACAAAAGAGGAAATAGTGAAGGCCTGAATCGTACCATTAGCAACTCTAGTCTGCGGACTGGAGGTTTGCCAACATTGTTCAAATACAAACTCAGGAACTATAAATGAATAGGGTGGTGAGTGGCTGAAACCTTTTGCTGGGGATCGTGGTTGAGGTCGCATTTAAGAGACTTTTGGATAGGCATATGGATATTCAGGGAATGGAGGGATATGAATTATGTGCAGGCAGATAAGAGTTGGTCTTGGCAGCCATTGTGGGTAAATGGCCTGTTCTTGTGCTATGTTCAATGTTCTATAATCACGGTTCCAGATCTAGAATGAAATAGAATGTTGTGAATGCTGTTGATATTTCTAATTAACTGACAAATCTATATAGTAAGACTTGACCTGAATAATCTATAGTTTATTATTAATTTCATGGTAACTTCCTGTAACTTCATTTTATTACAGATACTTTCTTTGAGAAAACTTAAAGGTTACAACGCTTAATTGTTTGGACATGGCATTCCACATTTTAACATATTTTATTTGTGTGCAGCGGTAGAATTGCTGCCTTACAGTGCTTGCAGCGCTGGACACCAGGTTCGATCCCGACTATGGGTGCAGTCTGTACGTAGTTCGTACGTTCTCCCTGTGACCTGCGAAGGTTTCCTCCGAGATCTTCAGTTTCCTCCCACACTCCAGAGACATACAGGTCTGTAGGTTAATTGGCTTGGTATAATTGTAAATTGTTCCCAGTGTGTGTAGGATAGTGTTAGTGTGCGGGGGTCACTGGTCGTTGCGTTCTCGGTGGTTCGAAGGACTCGTTTATGCGCTGTATCTCTAAACAAAAACAAAAAACTAAATCATCCCCTTACTCAGAAAGTGTGCCACTTGTCACTATCCTATTCAATGGAAAACCTGCAGAGAACCTTGTATGACTGCTATATCCTATTGTTTTCAACAACAGGATATAGAGATTATCCTGTTGAGATTAGAGATGATCATTTAGAGATTAACCCAAGCAAACAGGGGGAGATGGGAATAAATGAGAGTGTAGATATCTTACTAAAGCATCTGATTTAAATGATGCCTTTGACTGTTTAGCGGATGTTATTTGAATAGCTGTCACTCCTGTTGTTAAACCTAATTATCAATTTGGCTCGAGAGAGGTTGGTATGGATGTGGCTACTTCATAGAACCTGCCATTTCAAATTAGTTTTTGGAAACATTTAATGAGCAAAGTAAATTTAATCTGTAGTCTAGTGTATTCATGGTCAGATAGTGATGCCGAATGTCACACTTCCTACATCACATTTCAGGTGATCTGAATTAGGAAATATACAAATAGATACACTTGTCACTGATTTATGATTGCATTTAAGCCAAAGCAGTTTAATTACAGTATTTAAAGTTTCAATGCTGGAAAATTTCTGATAGTTTTCTATTGGATTTTGAAGTAAGCCATAAGGGATGGTCCTTATTTGTTGTTATCGAGCAATTCAATTTCATTTTCACTCTTTTTAGACAGAAATCAATAGAATCCCATAAGATTTGATTCATCTATATATTTTTTTGTAAATATGGATTTTGCCAGTTATTTCTTCACTGCAGTTATTTCTCACACTAATCAACCCATACTTTTAATAAAACATGCCAGACAGTTGATCAGCAATTTAAAAAAAAAAATCAATGTTAACAACTTACAAACCTATTTTATATGAGCACAGGCTATAAGCTGATGCCAGGATTATCCTGTATTTTATGTATACATTAAATTATTATTCTTCACTATATTCTTCTCTTTAAAGTGAAGAATCTGATAAAGAATTATGAGCATGCCACATTTTCTTATTAGTCCATAAGACTTACAATTAACAATAATAAACATAAATAAAATGCAGCACCAATTGTGGAATCTGGGCTTCAGTTGGTGCTGTTGGTTTATTGTTCTGCAGCTCAGAATTGCCTTCCACAGAAGTCTCATACATGTGTGCCCACACCCAACTGGGCTGGATCTGTAGATTCTGATCTCTCTGCCTCTATAAATTAGATAGTGTGGTCTGGGTGGGAACCAGACACAAGCAAGATTAAAATACTGTCCGCACAATAATATTACAGCTTCCTCAATATTTAGCCTTTAGAATTTTGAGATACAGCACGGAAACAGGCCTTTCGGCAGCTGCACCAGCCAGCAATCACCCCTTACATTAGCACTATCCTACACACACACAAGGGACAATTTACAATTTTACTGAAACCAATTGACCTACAAATCTGTACATCTTTGGAGTGCGGGAGAAAACTGGCGCACCTGGAGAAAACCCACGCGGTCACAGGGAGAACGTACAAACTCTGTACAGACTGCACCCGTAGTCAGAATCAAACTGGGCTCTACGGTGCTTTATGCAACAACTCTTCTGCTGTGCCACCCGGATTCTCCATTAATATACATTTTTGTCCTTAACTTAGATATCCCAAGGATATCTTTTCAAAAACCACCAAAATTGTAATAAATAATTAAAAAAAAATAAACCTGCTAATTAATGGATAATATATTTATAAGTTATTTATAATAACATCATAAAATTAAATAATTAAATTAAAAACCTCCATTCCCATTTGGTGCTTATTCGGGAGGTCTAAAATCCCAGTTCAAAGTAGAGTGGTCACAGATCTTGCACCAGATTCACTGAGTGTGATTTGACTGGCGACAGGACCCCTGCAAGGTTTGGTGAATTGACAGATTTAGAAAGTTGAATCTGTCAACATGTTCAGGGCTCACTGATTATAAGTGTTAAGTTCATGACTTATTTCTACATTAATGACTGAACACAAGCCATTTGCACTTGTTGGCTACAGTTAACCAACCTGGACTATTACTTTTACCAGTTTGATTTATATTGCATTACATTTTTAATCACCTCTGATGTAATAAATTATCAATCTTTTATTTAATCTTTTCATTAATAACTGTGCATTATTTCTGAGCTTTCACTGGCTCAATTGTTATTCTTGAAGCTGGAACCACTTCAATCTTCGGCTGAAAGTAAATTACAAAATCACTTTATTCGTCCATCAAGCTCCAGCCTTTTAACATTTTAGTTGGTGATATCACCAGGTCGGGGGAACCAGAGGTTAGTTGGTACACAATGAATTTGACTGGATAAATTGTGTGCAGCTCGTTGGAGCAAATAACAATGTTATCTGAGTCAAGAAGCAATTATTTTGAAATAATATTACTAAACTGGCAATATTATTGGGATGGACAACACTTTAATCTTAATTTACTTTCGATCTGTTTTTTTTTAAAAAGTATTACAAATATTTAAGCACATTTTTCTTGGTCAGACATTCTCTAGTATTTCCATAGGGTAAAGAAATCACGATTGCCATAAAATCAATAATTTCTAAGATTCCCATTCTTGATCATTCTGCAGTTGCCTCTTTACTTTTTCAGGATCAAGAATGATATTCTGTATTTGTTTCCTCAACCCGATGACAAATAAGTTTGTTTAACTTATTTGATTAATACGTTTGTATTAAGTGTACAAATTCATGAGAGGAATATTTGAGGATGCCCAAAGTCAGGTAATCGAGAACCAGAGGACATAGTTAAAGGTGAGGGAGGAAGGATTTACTAGGAACCTGAGGGGTATGGGTGGTGGGTGTATTGAACAAGCTGCCAGAGGAGGTAGTTGAGGCAGATAATATCGCAAAGTTTAAGAAACATTTAGAGAGGTGCATGGATAGGATTGGTTTTGAGGGATATGGGCGAAACACAGGCAGGTGGGACTGGTGTGGATGGGGCATGCTGGTCGGCCTGGGCAAGTAGGACTGAAGGGTCTGTTTCCACGCTGTTTGACTATGACTCTAAACGTAATACTAGATTTTGCACTTTGGATATGTATGCTATTTAACTATATACCTCAAAAAAAGTTCCTTTCATATTATTTGTAATGTGTCTTCACTTAGAGTGTGATATAATAGAACAAAAGAGTAATATGTCTTGTTGGTAATTGGTATTAGCCTACGGGACCTGACCCTTAAATTCATAATGTAGTGAAGGATTAGTAATTGAAATGGTCTGCTAGTGCATTTAATTATTTTTTGGAAAATTATAGAAAATATTAGGAAAAATAAAGAGAATTTGAGTTATCTATGTTTCTAAATTTCTTGATGATGACCTCAGTCAGAATATACTTTAAAGATGTGCCTGATTTGTGAATGTACAGTGGGTGTCATAAACTACACAAGCAAAGGTAATTGAAAGTTTAATGTGCCAAAAAAGCAGATCACTCAATTGGGACCTCTTTCACTTGGTACTTATCGCACAGCCAACTATAGTGTAACCGTTCCACAGAATTATTTTGGCAACAATATGTTTTTAATTAGAATCATGAATTTTTATTTTACCTCCCAGGAATAGTGCTGTTTATTTTATAGTAAGTTGATACAAGCATTCTAATGAGAATATGCAGTGTTGCAAAATCATGTGATGCAAAAGACAATGTTATACAGTATGAGCACTTTTTCTAACATTGTATTATCAGTGCACCAAACTGTTTGTGCAAAAAGATAAAAGAAGACTCCTAAGTTAATTCCTAGTTTTCTTCATAGAGGTAGGCATTCCACACAGATGACTTCATTGAACCTAGAACAGTACAACACAAGAACAAGCTCTTTGGACCATAATGTCTGTGATGAACATGATGCCAAGACCATCACTTATCTACAGCACATGCACAATACATATCCCTCCATTCCCTGCCTATCTATACGCCTATTCAAAAGTCACTTCATTGCCACTATCTTATATGCCTCAACTCTGTGCAAAATAAAACTCTCCCCACACATCAACTTTAAACTTTAAAGCTATGCCCTCTAGTTAATTTTTCCATCCTGGGTAAAAGGGTCTGACTGTCTTAATTTTATATACTTCTATCGGGTCTTCTCAAAACCTCAGGCAATCGAGAGGAAATAATCCAAGTCTGTCCAACATCTCCCTGTAGTTACACCCCTAATCCAGGCATCATTCTGGTAAACATTCTCTGCACCCTTTCTAAACCCTCCACGCCCTTCCTGTAATGGGGTGACCAAACTGCACACAATATTCCAAATGCAGCCTCAGAAATAGGCATGGAGGCAGAGGTGACCATAAAACCACACAAAACACCACATAACATACAGAGGGGCCTAAATGTAGGAGGTGTGAGAGCAGAGGTACAAAGATGAGGTTTCAAAGCTGAGATGTTCAACAGATGCCCTGTTCCATAAGATACTGAATTTTGAAAATAGCCCAATAAAATATTATAGTAGAGTAAAAGTATATGGAAAGAAAACCTGACGGTTTAACAGATGGAATAACTTTTATTTGACAATACCTTTCTATGTTTCTCTGGAGACTCAGAATAACCCAGCCGAAAGCAGCTGATTTATGAACACTGCTGCAGGAAAATAACCAGGTTTCTTTGCAAAGGCATATTGAAAAATCTGTTACAGTATTTTCTTGTCATTGTTCGGAATTAACAAGTCGATTCCTAAGAGGAGGCATAAAAATTCATTAATCTAATTAAATACTTTATATTGCCAAAATAACTGTGCAGTAAGAGGCTTGCTGTAGGATAAGTACAAAGTGAAACTGAGTCTCAGTTGGGAAACAAACAGCAGAGTCGGGTAATCTGCTATATGCTTCATTAAACTTGTAATTACCTATAGGTTCTATTTAGTTCAAACAACATTCAATGAAATTCACAAATGATTTAATGAATCTCACATTCTCAAAATTGGGTAATTAAACCATTTTGTAGCAAAATAATGGAGCAATCGTTAATATTAAAAATTAATCTTTGAAAAGCCATGGATAAGTCATGAACCTTTCATCTCAGAGATTTGGAATGTGTGAAGAATATTGTGTCGTTCAGCGGGTCATCTTAGCAATAAGCAAGTCAGAAAATCAGTTGTGATGTAATTATGTGACAAAGAATCCCTCGTTGGTGAATTAGTGTACGATAAATCTAAGATATTATTTATCAACTTATCGTGTCGTCAAAATAATCTTGATAAAATGTTTTTATTCACCATTAACTTTTATTTGATTTTCAATAAGATGGAATATTAAAATTCAGCCTTCTGCAATTTTGTGACAGAATAAGAACAAACAGTGATAATGAATAGTGAAAGGCTTGGATAGAGTGGATATGGAGAGAATGTTTCCGCTGGTGGGAGAGTCTAGGAACAGAGGTCATAGCCTCAGAATTAAAGGATGTTCCTTTTGGAATGGGATGAGGAGGCATTTCTTTATTCAGAGGGTGGTGAATCTGTGGAATTAATTGCCACTGGAGGGCGTGGAGGCCAAGCCAATGGATATTTTTAAGGTAGAGATAGATAGATTCTTGATTAGTATGGGTGTCAGGGGTTATGGGGAGAAGACAGGAGAATGGGATTAGGAGGGAGAGATAGATCAGCCATGATTGAATGGCAGAAATTGACTAATTCTGCTCCGATCACTTGTAAACGTATGAACATTTAAAAACCCATTGAGGGAAGAAATAGAGGAAGGCGAATGAGGAACTGGTGATAGGAGCAATACTCTGTGACATTACCAAATCAATGGATAAGAAATCCTGTTTAAGTCTGTTTTAATTCTTGGTTCTTGGTTTCTTGGTCCTCCAAAATATTCCAAATGGAATTTAAACTGGAGGTGGATTCTAATCCACACCTGGGCGAAGTATGTAAAATAACAAGAGGCATTGATACAGTAGACAGTTGGGACCTTTATCCCAGTGTGGAAATGTCAAAGACTAGAGGGGATTGCTTTAATGTAGAGGGGAAACGTTTAGAGGAGGTGATAGATGCCTGAGATGTACTGCCAGGGGTGGTGGTTGTCTAATGCATTTCGTTGTCTCTGTAGTACACTGACAATGACAATTAAAATTGAATCTGAATCTGAATCTGGTGGTGGTGGCAGGCATGATAATGGTGATTAAGAAGCTTTGAGGCAGGCACATGCATTTGCAGCAAATGGAAAGATAGGGATCATGTGCAGGCAGTTGGGATTAGTTTATCTTGATATCATATTCGGCATAGACATTGTAGGCCAAAGGGCCCGTTCCTGTGCTGTACTGTTCTATGTTCTATAACATATGTGAGTTGACGTGTACCATTTTCCAGGTCAGAAGTAACTCCGTTTGTAATTTTAATCTTGACTTTGAAGGAATTTGGAACTCTGTTGCATTAGATGAATAGAAATCAACCCCCAGAGAGCATGATGTTGAAAGCCTTTGACTGACTTGATACCATGCAGTGAACATATCAGCAAACGAGACTAAGTGGGACCCGTTGGGTACCATGTTCACACGGGAAATCCGGTCCCCAAACACAATATTCCACCTCTCCACCAATTCCAATATTGGTGGCCAGTGGGAGGGGGGGCTTTCTGGAGTGCTAGTATGGGTGTTGTGGGCTGAAGGGACTGGTTTCCAGAGGGCTAGTACGGACATTGTGGGCCAAATGGATTCTTGGGGTGGCAGCTCAGTCACTCAAGCCTGATGTGCTGGCAGCTCACTCACGGCTGGTGGACTGGCAGTTGACTCACGGCCATTCCTTGAAATTCCACTTCAAGCAGGGTGCAGGGCCACCAAATTCAAATGCAGTTTCATACCATTTCATGCAGGGTGCAAGGCCACCAAATTCAAGTGCAGTTTCATACCATTTCAAGCAGGGTGAAACCACCATAAAACCACACAAAACACCACATAAACACCACATAAACACCACATTCACAGGTCAGTAGACAATCAGTGTGTTCAGTTGATTCACAGCTCAGACAAGTCGTGACCTCTCCCCCCCATCTAGCAGAAACTGAGCTACACCCACACTTCCTGGTTTTATAATCCCTCTCCCCTCCCACCGGAAGGGGCGTGGCCTTCATGGCCATGGCCCCTTTTATTTTTAATTGATGGGAAGAATCCTCTGCACCTGATGAATGGAGAGGTACTGAGTAATATGGCCAAAAATCACAGCCGTAAGTAGTAGCGTTTTATCTAAAATCAATATACAGTGCAAACAGGAAGTTGTCAAGTTTCCACCACCACTTCAAACCAACCACCACCAACAGCCATTTGCAGGGCTTCACTTCAAACCAACCACCACCAACAGCCATTTGCAGTGCTTCACTTCAAACCAACCACCACCAACAGCCATCTGCAGTGCTTCACTTCAAACCAACCACATTTTTATTTTCAAACCACATTAAGGGCACTCAAGGTCAGTAAAACCACACTCACAGTTTAGTAGATATGTGTTCCATGTTATTCACAGCTCAGACTGGGGGACGTGACCCTCTCGCTTCCCCCATCTTGCAGAGACTGACTGAGGCACTCAACACTTCCGGGTTTTATAGTCCCTCCGGAAGGTGCGTGGACTTCAGCAGAGAGAATCTCAACATTTTATAAACACTAATAACTCTTTTATTTTTCATTGATGGGAAAAATCCTCTTGTACTGCACAGCGGAGGGAAACTCTGAGTAAGATGGCCAAAAATCACAGCCGTAAGTGGCAGCGTTTTTTCTAAAATCAATATACAGAACAACAGGAAGTAGTCAAGTTCAGACTTTTAGTAATATAGATTTTGTAAGATTAACCAATCAGAATGTGGAAAAATGGAAAATAGACACAAATAGCTGGAATAACTCAGCGGGCCAGACAGCATCTCTGGAGAAAATAGGTTTTGGGTCGGGACCCTTCTTCAGGCTGAGAGTCAGTGGAAAGGGAATCTTCGGTTTAAACCAGAATCTGCAGTTCCTTCCTGGACATGTGGAAAAATGGAAATGTTGCCAGAGGTTTTGAAGGACAACATTTTTTCATAAGCTGAAGATGAAAGATGTTTGAACAGTGTTTGTTGGTATTTTTAGTGTTATTATTTAGTAAAGAATAATAAAAAGTTATTTGTTGTTTCTCAACATAGCAGAAAGATAAATTAAAGAAGTTGATGATTGGTGCTAGAATATAGATGGACGGCCTTAAAACAGCAGCTAGCTGGGTTATGCGTTCATTTTTAAGCTGTGTGCATTTTGATTGTGTACATTTTCAATTATTATATTTATGCACCACAAAAATAATATCTAAAATTAAAATAAAATCATCTGGACACATCCTGCAGGTGAGTTAACACAAAAAGCTGGAGTAACTCAGCGGGTCAGACAGCATCTCTGGAACTCTCTAAAGGGTAGTTGACATTTCGGAAAAGAGGGAGTTAGTTGTGGCCCTTGTGGCTTCAGGGGGTATGGAGAGAAGGCAGGTACGGGATACTGAGTTGGATGATCAGCCATATCATATTGAATGGCGGTGCTGGCCTACTCCTGCACCCCTAAAAGCTGGAAAAGCGTCTATTGGTCTCGACCCAAAACGTCACCTATTCATTTTTCTCCAGTAATGCTGTCTGACCCACTGAGTTACTCCAACTTTTTTGTGGCTGTCTTCGGTTTAAACCAGCACCTGCAGTTCCTTCGTTCACAAGAGTTAACATTTCAGTTTGAAGTCTCTTTATCAGATTTTCAACAAATATTCATCTTTGTCAGTTAATGCCCCAAACACTAACCTTCTGCTCTTGACAACGTGAGTCTTGACAATGAGTCTTCGAATCATGCAGCACAGACCTTCAGCCCTCTGAGTCCTTACTGACCACCGAACATCTACTGTATCTACTAGCGCTTAGTTTGTAGCCTGCAATGATTTAACAATTCAAATAGTCATATAGCTATTTATTAAATGTTGAAGGAGTCTATGATTTAATCACTTGGATGCATCATGGATTTAGAAGACTGGATATACCAGTTCACTCTTCCCCTGGAGCTGACATGGAGTCCGGTGGCTGAGAGCAACATGCTAGGTTTCTGCAATATTTCACTGAGGGACCACTGCAGAACTAGAACGGGCCCTGAGACCCAATTACTTCCAAATAAGAACCGGAGGACAAAGGATAAAGAAATAAAAATAATAAATAAAAATAAAATTACTATAATTCTTGTGTTTTTATATGAGAACCTTTTTTCGATAGCTTTGATCATTTCTTTGTCGATATGATTTTAAAATTATTTTCTTCAATGTCTCTGGATGATTATTTGCTTCCAATCACATCATGGGCGATTTTTCGCACCAACTTGATGTGCTGCCTCGACTGCCGTCATGGCGTCTACATCTACAGCTCAGTGTTCTGTTATAAATTGCTGTAATCGCCAATGTAGATGACCCAACTTTCAGGTTCCCCAATAACAAAGAAAGGTGAGAAATTATTATTACTTTCTGCTGATATTATTCTGTCCTGAAAATAATATTTTCTGTTCTCCCATCAATGGTCATTGGAAAACTTGGTTTGGCGGTACATTAGAAAGTTATTAGAATTTTTTTAAATAGATCTAGACGTACCAAAATAAAATACATCAATTTTTACACTTCTGTACATTTTTGGTTTTGTTCTTGTAAGGCAGGGGTCTCCAAACTATGGGCCACATGAGGCTCACCACAAGATTTTTCAAAGGTAGAGAGAGAGATCTGTCTCTCCATCTCTGCCGTCTCTCTCTTTTTGCATCATTCTCTCTGCCTCTCTCTCTCGACCTCTCTCTCTGTGCCTTTCTCTGTCTCTGACTCTCTCTCTGTCTATCTGTGTCATCTCTCTGTGCCATCTCTCTGTGCCATCTCTCTGTGCCCTGTCTCTGTGGCCTCTGTCTTGCCATCTGTCTGTCTCTGCCCTCTCTCTGTCTCTGCCTCTCTCTCTCTGTCTCGCTCTGCCTCTTTATCTCTCTCTCTCTCTCTCTCTCTCTCTCCCTGCTTTTTAACTTTTTTAATACTGAAGATATAAAAGTGAATTAGGTGTCAAATTCAAGTTCTTTTTATGCTTTATTTGATGGGATAAATTGCAGACTTGATTTTTTAATCTCAAAAATTTGTAACATTGCTAGTCTAGGTAAGAAGATTTCAATAAGCTCTTCTACATTTAAGGAACATTGACATATTAGAGACAAAATGCATCTTCAATGTACTGGTCTCTCTCCACATCTGAAAACAATTGCACTTAAGTGATATAACTAGCAATGTTACAAAATTTTGAGATTAAAAAAATCAAGTCTGCAATTTATCCCATCAGATAAAGCATAAAAATAAGTTTAATTTGACACCTAATTCACGTTCATATCTTCAGTATTAAAAATGTTATGGCCATTTTCATACTCGGAAATTAGCATCATGTTCCCTATTGCTTTTTCATTGAATTAACACAAAAGATGTGAATAAGGACAGTCAAAAGCCCATAATTTTCTTAAAAATTAAGAGAACTGAAATACATTTTCAGTTATTATAGATTGAAGCATTCTGAAACAAATATGAAACAATCTTACTTAGATGATTTGAAATTAAAGCATATAATTAGTTAGTTACCTAATTGTAGCTAATTACAAAATTCAATTACTGGATCAAAACATCTATCAATTTCTTAAGAATAGATTAACATTTTTAAATAGCCTAAGTGTCAAAATAACATTCACACAAGATTTCACAATATAACACAATTTTTAAATCTCATTGTCATGGGTTTATAGGCCAAATGAAAGGAATTTAATGTTTAATACCTGTAAATTAATAGCCATTTAAATCATCTTGCGAGTGGGTTTTTCAGGAACACTATGAATTGGAATGGTGCGGTTGCAGTGGATTTAAACCCGTATCGGCAGCAAATACACTGCCGGTTCATTCGGGGGAAAAAAATCACTGTTTCGCTACTTAAAATGTGAATTAAATGCATCTTAAGAAACACTTTAAACATAAAAATAAACTACTTTCTTTTACCTGTCCCCTACGTAAAATCCGTCCCCGTTGTCGGCGTTGACGCCTTCAGAAGCTGATTTTAAATTCACTCCAGCGAATAACTTGTTGGGCGAATTTAGAAAAAAAACAAAAAAAACGTCAGTCGGAACGATTCCTCAGCCAAAACCTGCACTCCAACAAAATATAATCCAGGACCAGGAGTAAGAAAATCGTATTTTAGCCCCCCCCCTCAAATGCGCCAAAATCGCGCACACGGCCAGTGGCGGAATTGCAGCACGCTGAAGGTAAGTATAGTAATATACCTAATATATCATCCATTCTGCAGGTATGTAGTTATAATCATCTTTTTTCTTATGTTAATCTTATATGATTTTTTCTGTAATTTCAGATGGCGATAGTGGGTCCAGAACACTCGTCAACAAGAATGCAGTTCCAACGCTCTTTGACATCCCTAACCCGCCGAAACATCTGTCTTCCCAATGCAGGTTACTCAAGAGGAAGAATGAGAACTTCGCATCCTTTCCAAAGCCTTCAAAACAGCAAAGAGGCAAATAATCGTTTCCTTTTTAAAAATAATTTATTTTCTCACTTTGGCTAAATTACAAATTTGTATCCTAACTGATATAATTGGTAATGGTGCAATATGTAATAGCACCATTACCATGTCATGGTACTTTTATTTTTATTTGTGAAATGTTCCCAAAACTATAATCACACATAAGGCTACACAGTGCTGGCTAATGGAATGTATACTAGTATGTAATTCAAGTAAGAACATCCATTTAAATCATTCTCAAGCATGATGTATACACCATTTAAATAATTTAATAGGACTACAAAAAATCAAGATCATGATTTTCTTTTGTTAGACTGAAATTGGTGCATCACATTTATTTTTAATGATAATTAGTAGTAGACACTGATTTATTTACATATATATGCTTAATCTATTTCTTTAGTATACTTCTCATTTTTTTCCCTTCTCAGTTTTTTTTGTCTTGGCAGTGTCACACAACATCCAGGCAGAACATTCTTACTGCATAGCTGCAGACCTGATCTATGATCTTTGCTAAGAATAATGGAGACACTAGGAACAACAGATGACCGATCCCCATTCTCCAGAGAAGCTACCTGACCCGCTGAGTTCCTCATGCACTTTGTGTCCTTTTTTCACTGAGAATCATATTGTGGTCAAGAGGGTCCCCAGAGTGCACTCTGATAACATCTGGGAAGGATAATTTGTAAAGTTATTAATTTTATGGAAGCCAATGTGTTAAAGTTAAGATTTTATTGTTCTGTTGCAGAGACAGCCAACTCTGCAAGGAGTAAAACTTGCTTCTCGCATTATTTGTAGTCAATAGCTTATATAAACTGCAAAATGTTCAATTTTTATTCAGTAGCTTCGCAGCAGTTACCTAATTAATTGATTGTTTCACCTGAATACATTTCTATAAGGAGCCACTATATTTTTCAGTCAGTTTTTAGATTCATACAATATTTTGCTTTTTCATGAGGTGGGCATTTAGGTGCATCCATGGCTTACCACTTAAAATAAAATGAGAGTGAAAATGGTGGTGAATATTGAGAGGAAACCAAAGAGAACAAGTAAATGAATGAGATGAGAAGAGTTCTTCATGGAAATGTGTGAAATATTTAGTAAATGTCTTTGATAAACCAACTCCTTGCTGTTAGTGGAACAGAAGCCAAGACAGTGGGGTCAGAGAAAATATAAGACATTTGGGACAGTTTTATCCTGAATAAATATTAACAAGAATTTTAATTTTATTTATGGTGATAAATACTGGGAATTACTCGCCAAAATTGAAAAGTAAAAGTGAAAAATTGGGAAATTCAAAAATATTTCACCAGTAACAGAGAAGGGTTCAGTATTTAAAAGCTGATATTGAATAGATATAATTCATGTTTTCATCCTTGACATTTTTTGTGTTGACGTAATAATAGGTTGTAGCCGTTCCTTAGTGTCATTCCTCAACCTGAATTTGTAGTACAAAACTAAGGTGTGAATTGTGCTTTTAAAGAACAAACTTAATTGCCATTCCCACCTTCCAAACGGGAAGTAAAAAAGACTGCAGCTGATGGAATCTGGAACACGAAACAATATTGGAGGGACTCAGAAGGGCCAGGCAGCATCCCTGGAGGCAAAAGGTACAAGTTCATGTTTTAGGTTGAGACACTGCATCAAGACTGAGAGGGAATAGGAAAAATGATTAATCTATGGCAGTACGAGGAGGGGATGGGCCGGATGGGGATGGGTGAGAGGTAGATGGAACCAAATAGGGGGGAGGTGACGGAAAAGGTGAACAAAGGGATAAGAAAGAGGCATGCGAGAAACTCCAGATGCTGGAATCTTGAGCAAAAAACAAAAGATTGGACAAACTCAGTGGGTCAGGCATCATCTATGGAGAAGAGAGAATGGACAGACAACTTTCCGGGACTGATGAAGCAGGGAGGTGAGAGCAAAGCTGGAAAAGAGAGTTTGGGACACGGCAAGATTCAATGGATGTTTCTGGGAAACCAATCGATCTCTTGCTGGTTCATTATTTTCCTCGACCCTTAATGGATGTCACACTGTCTATTTTTTTTTCCCTGTCATGTTATGACTGTTGATGAATAAAGTTCGGATAGTTATATGGACGGCAAAGGAATGGAGGGTTATGGTCTGAGCGCAGGTATATGGGACTAGGGGAGAATACGTGTTCGGCACGGACTAGAAAGGTCGAGATGGCCTGTTTCCGTGCTGTAATTGTTATATGGTTATATGGTATCGTATTGTAGCTGTATGGTTCAATTATTTTTTTTAACCACCATTTTAAAACACAGAAGGTATTCTATTCTATAATCAGTACCCTGTTCCTGCTTTTTACCCATACGCCTAGATTTTGTTAGCTCTAAGAGCTAAATCTAACTCCCTCTTGAAAACATCCTGTGAATTGGCCTCCACTGTTTTCTGTGGCAGAGAATTCCACAGATTCTCTGGGTGAAAAAGTTGTTCCTCATCTCAGTCCTAAATGGCATACCCCTTGTTCTTAAACTGTGACCCCCTTTTTCAGGACTCCCCCCCCCCCCCCCCCCCCCCCCCCCCCCCAACATCGGGAATTTTTTCCTGCATTAAGCCTGTCTAATCCCTTAAGAATTTTATATGTTTCTTTCATCCTTCTAAATTCCAGTGAAATTAGATAAGCTCGAGGAGCTGAAAGGACAATGGGCCCAGCACCGATCCCTGCGATACTCAACTAGCCACAGGCCCCCAGTCCAACAAAACAACCTTACACCACCCACATGGTGCTTCCGAGCATTAAGCCAATTCTCTGACTAGTTAGCTAGCTCTCCCTGGATCCCATTAGATCTATGAAAGAGCAGCCTACCATGTGGAATCTTATCAAAAACCTTGGTGAAGTTCATGTAGAGAACATATATGGCCCTGCCCCCATCGATTTCTTGGTTACATCCAAAATCTCAATCAAACCCATGAGACACAATCTCCCATGCACAAAACAATGTGGACTATCTAACCAACCCTTGCCTTTCCCAATGCATGTAAATCTAGTCCCACAGAATCCTCCCCAGTACTTCCCTACCACAGATAATTGGTCTACAGTTCCCTGTTTTTCTTTACTGCCTTTCTTAAATCAAGGCATAGCATTAGCCACCCTTCAGACTTCCAGCACCTCACCTCTGTCTAACGATAATTCATATATCTCAGCCAGGACTCCTGTAATTTCTTCGCTAGCTTTCCACAGTGTCCTTGGATATATTTGATCAGGCCCAGAAGACCTATCTACCTTCTTAGGTCCATCAGCACCTCCGCAACAATAATACGGATATTATTGTATTATTATTGTAAAAATTATGTTGACCTAAAATACTGTACCTTGTAAAACAGTTTTAAATGTTTTGTCTTTTAAATGAGCTCTGCGCGGGCATATAGACTGCTGACTAAATCATATCTGAAACAGTAAAGTCAGCATTTAGCAAGGGATATTGAAATCACTGCAACATGCGGAAAATTCTGCATATTAAATTATGAATATTATTCAAGCAATGGGAAAATATAATTCTATGCTTGTGCTTAAAATTCTCACCAGAGACATAAAATGAGAAAAGATATAATTTAATTTTTGATGTGGACTGTTAACATTTTAGCAACATGCTTAATTAATATGCCTTTTTTTCACATGGCAAGTTCTTTGTGATTTTTGCTTAAAGAACTCATTTACAATTATAACAATGAATACAACTGAGAACCACTTACAACTGTAGTCACCTTTGCTTAGCTGAAGTGAACATAATGATAAGGACAATCTGAAGAAGGGTCCCTAACCGAAACGTAATCTTTCCCTTGTTCTCAGAGATGCTGCCCGTCCTGCTGAGTTACTCCAACACTTTGTGTTTTTTTTTTTTTGATCATGACATTGTTTCATTCTCTCAGAGGGATGATCTCCAGCAGTTCATTTGCATTATTTCCCATAGTGGGTAAGGACTCGGGGATTCTGACACAAGGAATGAAAAAAAAAAGAATTGATTGTATCTGAGTGGTTGGACTTTGACTGCTGTTTTGGCAAGCCATCTATATGGTTATGAATGAATGCTTGTAAGTCAGAATGCTGCCTAAACATAACAATATGAGATGAGGGGAGAGGAGGGAGTGACTGGGGTGAGAGTTATCCTTGATTAGGCTGGTGTTGTTGCTAAGGCAGTGTGAAGTGTAAATGAATTCAATGGAAGGGAGGTTGGTTTATGTGATGGTCTGGGCTAAGCTTGAGTCAATTGACAAGTGATGTACACGATCTAAAATGACACATCTTTGTAAAAGGATATTACACCTTCACTTCGTTGGCCTCTACTCTTCTATACTGGGAAAAAAAAATCATTGGGCTAGGTATATTTCCAAATATCTCCAATATCTTTATTTCCAAATTCCAAAGTATTTATATCAACACTGATTGAAGAGATGAATTTACCCAATTTTTAATCTTTTGTGAATGCACATCCATTCATGAGGAGTGAGTGACGGAACTTCTTGTGTTCAAAGGCAACAACATGAGCATAGTTTATTGAAATATAAGGATTTCTTTTGTGAAAAGGATTTAGAATCTTGCAAAGGAAATAAATTATGTATCAGTGACAAATATTTTTAAAAGATAGTCTTAGAGTCACAGAATCATAGTCAAAACAGCTGAAAACAGACACTCTGGCCCACCTTGTTCAATTTAACTAAGTTGGTAAACAGATCCAGACCCATTTGGCTGCATTTGTCCTGGGTACCTTTAAACCCTTCCTATCCATATATCTGTCCAAATGACTTTAAAAAGTCATAATTGTATACGATTCTACAGCTTTCTCTGGCAGCTCACTCCAGTTGCGGACTACCCTTGGAGTGAATGTGTTGCTGGTGAGGACCTGCTTAAGTCTCTCTCGTCTCACCTTACACCTAAGCCCTCTAGTTTTAGAATCCTTTACTCTGGGGAAACATCGATGGTGTGCGTTTATTTTATCCATGCCCCTCATGATCTTGTTTACCTTAACAAGATCACCCCTCAACCTCCAACGTTCCAAAGAAAATGTCCCAGCCTGTCTAACCTCCCTCTATAATTTGAACCTGCAAGCCCAGGTAACATGCACCCTCTTATGCACCCTTTCTAACTTAATTCTACTCTCCTATGACTGGAAGTGTAGAATTGCCCTTATTACTCCATGTGCAGTCTCACCAACGACTTGTACAGTTGCAGTTGGGAGATCATATTGCAGTTGTATGAGACTTTGGTGAGGTTGCATTTAGAATATTGTGTTCAGTTCTGGGCGCCATGTTATAGAAAAGATGTTGTCAAGCTGGAAAGGGTACAGAGAAGATTTACGTGATATCCCAACTTTTGTACTTAACTTTGTCCTATTACACACCAATGCTTGATGGGAATTACAATGGAACGTTACATTATTATACATATGCTTTGTTTCATTTTTATATTTTTAGTATACTTGTTTGGAACAACTTAGATTTTTTGAAAAATATTAATGGAAGTAGATACAGCAAATCTATAAAATATAAGGCTTCTGTGTCAGGCACTGCCAAATAGACAATGTGTAGAAAAGTATTCAATCTGATTTAATTCTATGTTCTTCTTCTTCTTGTGTACGGCGTGCACAGCCTAAAGTCGTAGGACAACTTGTTCTATTTGATGTTACTTGATTGTGCACGCCAGGTTGATTGCATTCGTCGAAACAGGGTGGACCACGTGAAGGTTGCAATCTCCCACCCCCAATTCTATGTGTGTGTGTGTGTGTGTGTGTGTGTGTGTGTGTGCGCGTATATGTGTGTGTGTGTGCGCGTGTGCACAGTGCAGTGGTCCGGTACATTGCAAGACTGAGCAAATCACTGTGGATATTGTGGTAGTTAATTTCAGCCTGTTGAATCAATTTAAACAGACTGTACTTGATATTCCAAGACTTTAAACATGGCTGCAAGCTAAGTAAAACTATATAACCTCTCAAAGCTCACCCTCAGTTATTCTACACTCACTCATTCCCTCTCTCAATTTCATGCCTTAAATTGGTAAGCAGACTTTAATGTACAATTAGCTATGTCAGACAAATATTTTTTTTCTCAAGCGGTGATGCTGAGTAAGTGCCCATCGAATCCAGCACTTATACCCTTGTTACTTAACTTACAGAAAATAAGTGAAACCAATGCGTGATGTGGTGGCATCTGTTGCAATAGGATGATGTGTACAAAGTATACAAGCATAGCTAAGTTCAAAGAGGCATAGCCATACTTGGCAGATAGCCAATTTATTCCTTGCAGAAGGAGAACAAGATTAATGAAAAAACATACAGCACATCAAATGGTGGAAAAAGCACAAGCTACACGCACTAATTAACTCAAGGAATACAGTTTTTATGGTATCGAGCATTTCATTCGATTGAACGTGCAGCATGTGATAATAATAGATTTTAAAATGGTGTTTTTTTTGTACTTAAGCTAGTCTGGGAGTCAGTGTTGCTTTAACGGCATTTGGCACACACAGCAAAGGTGGCTAGATATAAAATCTCTTCATTTATAGACTACTACATAATTCTTGGATGTGGCAATAGTGTTTCAGATGAGATATGTTCCAGTTGCTCACCTACACCTACACAATGAATGGTAGGGCTCTGGGGAGTGTTGTACAGCAGTTGTATTTTGGAGTGCAGGTGCAGTCGCAGGTATGTAGGGTGGTCAAAAATGCGTTTGGCACATTGGCTTTCTTCTGTCAGAGTATTGAGTATAGAAGTTGGAAGGTCATATTGCATATGTATAATACGTTGGTGAGGTTGCATTTACAATATTGTGTTCAGTTCTGGGCGCCATGTTATGGAAAAGATGTTGTCAAGCTGGAAAGGGTAGAGAGAAGATTTACAAAGATGTTGCCAGGGCCCGAGGGTCTGAGCTATAGGGAGAGGCTGAGTAGGTTGGGATTCTATTTTTTGGAGTGCAGGAGGATGAGGAGTGATCTTATTGAGGTGTATAAAATCATAAGAGGAATAGATCAGGTAGATGCACAGAGACTCTTGCCCAGAGTAGGGAAATCAAGGACCAGGGTACATAGGTTTAAGGTGAAGGGAAAT
This sequence comes from Leucoraja erinaceus, assembly GCF_028641065.1. Lineage (NCBI taxonomy): Eukaryota > Metazoa > Chordata > Chondrichthyes > Rajiformes > Rajidae > Leucoraja > Leucoraja erinaceus. The sequence goes on along the minus strand of NC_073381.1, from coordinate 70,538,620 downwards.
AGATTTAACAGGAATCTGAGGGGTAACCTTTCACACAAAGGGTGGCGGGTTTATGGAACAAGCCAGCTGAGGAGGTAGTTGAGACTGGGACTATCCCAAGAGTGAAGAAACAGTTAGACAGGTACATGGATAGGACAGGTTTGGGGGGATATGGACCAAACGCGGGCAGGTGGGACATGTTGGCAGGTGTGGGCAAGTGGGGCAAAGGGCTTGTTTCCACACTGTATCACTCTATGACTCTATGACTAATTTCTTCCTTACTTGAATGTTGAAGATTCTTCCCCTCTACTACCTGCTCCTTAGGTTAAGTTGCCCTTTATTGCAAACTAAACATGTAACAGACTGACATGTCCTTAAAGAGAAATACACTATTTTTCCAGGGTGCCTCCTGACTTTTGAAGATATTTGAAGGGCTGATTTAAGTTTGTTTGTTGTTGATCTTGGACACTCCCATTTTGAATCTGCTGCAGTTTGAAGCTGTTCAAACATGTCATGAATCAGGTTCAGGTTGGTAGTCGTATCTTATAGAAACTATAACCTGCCTTCTCCATCACCGAAGATTGCATATGCAGAGGGGGCGTGACTGTTGACTGGCAAGACATTTATAACCTTCATAAGATTTTTATTTGCTGGTCACTTGTCAAGTTCAAATTACTGAAATGGAGCCCGCTGAATGTCATGAAGCGTAATAGTTTCTGTTTGGGTACCCAGTGGGCCTCAGGTTAGACTTAGCACCTTGGAAATTCTGATGATTTGACAAAATCCTTTTAATTTTGCTGTTAGATTGCCTACTCTAATGAACAAAACATTGGTTGCCACTTTCATGGATGTGGTAAAAATGACATATGGTATGCTTACCTTCATAAGTTGTGGTATTGAGTATAAGAGTCAAGATGTCATGATGGAGCTTTGTTAGATTTTGATTAGGCCACATTTGAAATACCACGTGGAGTTCTGGTAGCCCCATTACATGAATGGTGTGGAGGCTTTGAAAAGTTGCAGTGGAGGTTTACCAGGATGTTGCCTGGATGGAGTGGCATTAGGTACGGGGAGAGTTTTTACAGACTTGGATTGTACATTTGTATGTTGCTGATGTTTCCTGTAGAAAGAACATGAAGAGAAGAAATAGTGAAAGGCCTGGATAGAGTGGAGAGAATGTTTCCACTACTGGGAGTGTCTAGGACCAGAGGGCATAGCCTCAATATAAGAGGACAAACGTATAGAAAGGAGATGAGGAGGAATTTCTTTAGTCAGAGGATGGTGAATCTGTGGAATTCAGTGCCACAGACAGCTGTGAAGGCCACGTCATTGGGTATTTTTAAGGCAGAGATAGACAGATTGTTGATTAGTAAGGGAGCCAAGGGTTATGGGAATAAAGGGGTTGAGAGGGAACGATAGATCAGCAATGATTGAATGTCAGAGTGGACTTGATGGGATAATTGGCCAACTTCTGCTCCTATGACATGAACTTATGAACATATGAAGACAATGGGGCCTATGTTGGCCTTTGACCATGCTATGAGCAGTTTGTACATGACTATCACCATCTTGCAATTGTTGCAAAATGTTCCAAAATAGGGTGGCACAGTGACGCAGTGGTAGTGTTGCTACCTTACAGTGCTAGGGACCTGGGTTCGCTCCTGACAATGGGTGCTGTCTGTACGGAGTTTTCACGTTCTCTCTGTGACCGTGTGGGCTTTCTCCGGGTGCTCAGGTTTCCTCCCATATTCCAAAGACATACAGGTTTGTAGGCTAATTGGCTTCAGTAAAATTGTAATTTGACCCTAATGTGTAGGATAGTGCTAGTGCGCAGAGTGATTGATGGTCGGCACGGAGTCGGTGGGCCGAAGGGCCTGTTTCTGCACTGTTTCTCTAAAGTCTAAAGTAAAATGTTGCTGACCTGGATTTTCATGGGTGAGGCTCGTTGCTGGGAACATGAAATTACAAAATCATTCCTCAGATTTCCAGAAAGATCCCAGTTATCTAATTTTCCGTCACAAACACTGTTAGCAAAATAATCACATTCTTAATTTATATTGGTGATATCTGGTGTTTTCTTCACCTGAAACCTGACTTGTTTCAGCTACCTAAATGCCTGAGTATTTTAGTCAAACAACATACATTTTCAATATTAAATATGGTACAGCTTTGGTGCTGATTTAACACACATTGTTGACTTGTAGAGTATGTTTATACATTTGGCTGACTATGGTAGGTATTATAGTTGAAAGCTTATCTTGGCATCATGTACGTCACAGACATTGTTGGCTGAAAGGTCTGTTCTTGAGCAGTACTGTTCCATGTTCTAACTGGGAAAACGCACTTTTTGTTCTGAATTGCCACACACTTTTGCAGTATTATTTGTGCAGAATGCCATATTTTGTTCTCCTGATTTGGTGTATTAAATAATAGATTTGAACTGTAACTTTAGTTATAAAAAAATTACGTTAATAATCAGACTGTTTTTGAGGGCATTATGCCTTTTTAGACTGGCTGGACTACAGCCAATGGTTTTCTGCATTGATATATTTTTTTGGAATAAATGAGGGACTTGAGTCCATTTTGAAACAACAATGAGCTGTGCTTTACAGGGACAGTCTTTTATTCAGACCTACTGCAATACCGAACTGAAAGCAAATCATTCATAACTATTGTAACCCTTTCTTGAAATTTATTATGAAAGTCTTACTATTGTAGATAAAGTAGATACATTTTGCGGTTTCACCCAGAAATACAGGACTGACCGATGCAGGAAATTGCCCGGGGGCACAAAGGTGGAAGGGCGAGGAGAGGGACGTAGATTCTCTGGTCAATCCAGACATCTAAGGAACGCGATGGCTGGAGGCCCTGCTGCAGCCTGGTGCTTGCCTGGATCGGGGAACATAAAACCTAGAAAGCGGACAGGACTTTGAAAATGGCGCCAAAATATTGTGCCTCTTGCATGCGGGTTCAGTGGTCTATTAATTTTGCTAATCAATGATTGTGCTTAGGTATTGCAATACTTTACTGGACTGTATGTAATAAAAGGATTTCACTGTGCGTTTGCACATGTGACAATAAAAGCATAATTGAATCGTTGAAAAGCGGAGCAACAGCAACACAACAATGATGAGGAGGTAGTTTTGAGACTGCAATTCTCTTTCGGCAGTAACGTACATTTCAAGTAAGTGCCATGGTATGAGATCCAGTTGTCATTAAAAAAATTCATGAATATTGTGCGCATACCGGTTGCAATATTTGGATGATTGCTGGTATCCGCATATTAATGCAGCACATGCATATTTATTAACCTACCCCTAGTGCACACATTGGCACCACCCACTTCAAAAATTAGTAGTGCTTTATTTTATTTTCTCTATGTAGATGGAATGAAAGTGCGTGAAAGTTCAATTGCATAGCATTAAGTATTTTTATCTAATGAAAAATAGGATATAGAAATATTATGAGGTAGATTGCTCATGCGACCAGGTCACAAACTTTACACGAGATGCATTTTCTATGTTGGAACACAATGCATGAAGAATGCATGAAGAATGCATTGAATGCATGGAAAATGCATTGAATGCATGAAGAATGCATGGATGGCAGCACAGTGGCACATCTGGCTGTGCTGCCTCATAGCCCCAAAGACTCGGGTTTGGCCCTGACCTCAAGTGCTGTCTGGGTTGACTTTGCGTGTTACTCACTGTGACCACGTGGTTCCTCTGGATGCTCCAATGTCCTCCCACATCCCAAAGATGTACGGGCTTGTAAGTTATTTGGCCTCTGTAAATGGCCCCAGGTGTGCAGGGAATGGATGAGAACATGGGATAGCAGTGTGACCAGGTCGATGTGAAATGGGTGACGTGGACTTGGTGGGCCAAAGGGCCTGTTTCCATACTCTATCTTTAAATTAAATTAAACTAAATTAAAATGCATTGTAGAAAGCACACAAGGGATACCAACCTAACCCCAGTACCTAGTCTGGACTATTCACAGCAAACCATGGCTTTGTAGTAGGGACAAGCCCTGTATCCATGTTACTTAGAGCGATGACTGCTTATTTAAAGGTTTGTTGGTGATTGATGTGGACTGAGTATTGGAAGATTTCTAGGATGGAACATCAAATGACAGGAAAAAAAGATTGCTAAGGAGGAAAATGATAAACTATGTGCACATTAGGAAGAAATATCAAAAATATCCAAAAACTGTGCAAAAAGAGAGTAGCAAAATTAATGTGGGCCCAATGGAGAAAATGGCAGACAAAATCATAACAAGATCATTAGATCAAGATAACAGCTTTCTGATATGGAATAATCTGGTCCACATCTCCATTGCCTAACAGTGAACAATCACACTGTGGAAGTTTCACTATTTGATTTTCACTTACATTGTCCATAACCCATAACAGAACTACTTTGGATAATGAATTTTATCCAAATCCAGGTCAGAAGCTATTCATGCACGCTGAACAACTTACCTCTTGTTCACAGCACCACTTATTCACCTAAATTGCTCACCAAGCTTGGAAGAGAAGTTCTCTACATTTACAGAGGCAAAGGACAGTGTGAATGTTTGAAGATTTTGGACAATGTTCTACTCATACAGCCGACTGTACTGCTAGCTCCCTCTCTCAGCTATCACTGCAGTCTGTTGCTGTAATCCATGCGGTATGTTCTATTTCAAACTGGATAAAATCAAGTTATGATAGTTTCTTTCCCATTCCAAATTAATGTCTCAATGTCTTAGTTAGAAAGACCAGGATTTATGTTTCTTTTTCATTATAATGCAATCCAAGCATTGAAATTTGTTCAAATATAAATATATCATTCCTTTCCTCGGGACATTTCCTAAGACAATAATATTGGAGTTTTCACACCACCATCCATTGGAACAGGAAGGTGGTTATCTTCCATTCATGTGGACAAATCAGCAATCAGGGACGAACAACATGCACTGACCTTGCAGCAACAGCCAATATCCATGACTGATATAGTATCAGGAGAAAACCTAATCCCATCGTGACACAGTTCCGGTGTTGACATCCCACTGTAACCGATTACCTCTCTCCTTCACCTGTCATGAAAGCAAAGCCCAAGCTATTTAAGGATGAAACATTTTAAATCCAAGCAAAAGCCGACACACAATCGTTGACAAATCATTCTTGTACGATCCATTACAACCTCTCTATTTGATGACCTTGCCTGCATTACTATTCCAGTACTCATCCTAGCAACTGTAAACAATCTGGTAGAAATCTGCTTTCTCAGCACAGAGGAGGTTGCAAGGCCTAGGTGGTTTTACTCCAGATGGTATTGCCTTACCATGAGCGAGCAATAGAGTAATCTTGGTTGCAATGACATGGTGGGAATATGCATCCCGAGAGAGTGCAGCCAATTCTTACTTCATGGGCCTGCATTCATGGGCCTGCATACAATCTGCAGTGATAGCCGATCAGTTGTCCCAGCTCTCATATGGCCAGAGGGCCAACAGTCTCAATGTCCCTGGCAATGCAGAAGTCTGTAATGACATCAAGCTGAGCCCAGATTGGACAAGTTGGAGCTTCCACTGCTAATCACATACTTCTGCTTCTGCAGGGAATGAATGGGATATGGATCACGAGCAGGCAGAGGAGATTAGTTTAACTTAGCATCATGTTTGGCACAGATATGGTGGCCCAAAGGGCCTGTTCCTGCACCGTTCTATTTTATGTCGATGCACTATAGCATTGGACCCAGTGATCTGTGTGGAACTTGGTGCCCACTCTCATTCCCATTCACGTGCAGCCATGCATGGTTTCCAAGCAATATAGCAACTCTCGCCTTCTGTGAGATAACCATAAGGAGTCTAAGAAATGTCACTGGACAGGGCTCTGACAGCAGAGCCATAATTGTGGAGGAAGAAGAAAACATTTTTTACTAAACCACCCACTCTATTCTACATACTGGCACCCGCGTATGATATAGTGGCAGGATCTCTATATAGGGAACCTATAGACCAGCCAAGTAAGAGAATAGATCACACCCATCAGTAAAATGTGGATGCAGTAGTTGCCTTCTCTTTACGAGTCATGTACAAACATGACATTCTTGGGGGTTACACAAAAAAGCTGGAGAAACTCAGCGGGTGCAGCAGCATCTATGGAGCGAAGGAAATAGGCAACGTTTCGGGCCGAAACCCTTCTTCAGACTGATCGGGGGTGGGGGTGGGCGGGGACAAGAAAGGAAAAAGGAGGAGGAGCCCGAAGGCTGGGGGATGGGAGGAGACAGCAGGGGGACTGAGGAAGGGGAGGCATGACATTCTTGGGGATGGTCAGTTTTTGCAGATGCACATAACACCTTAAGTGACTTCCATTTAAAAACATTGGATAATTTGGTACAGGCTCCTCGCATGGTTTTGCCATAGAGCATGATTTTATGGGCTAATTAATTTCTGGAAAATTATTTTATCAGTTTATATTTGATATTAGTTGATTGCATGGACATCTAACAACGTATGAAGTGTCTTGTTCCATTATTTTCAGGTTGACAGTTAAGTACTTAAACGGTTTAATACTTTTACTAAAATAATAGACATAAGAATGATATAGAAATGTATGGAGTTTTTGTGAGCTGATATTGTCAATAATATTATTGTCAAGTTAATGCATCATGAAGGAAATAGTTTAACGCATACTGCATTATCTAGGAGACTGCTGGAGTATTGTATGGGCTGATCTTATGAACATTGTCAGCTCCAAAGTTTTAAACATTTGTAAGATCAATGGTGCACTTTTATACCACAAAGAACTGTTGCCTAAAACATTATCCATTTCTGAAAAGAAAATGGTACAAACAAACCCAAGTTTAAATTGAGCAGTTACAGAATTAATGGACAGTGAAATGTAGATGTAACACATGAACTTCCAGAGAGCCTTTAAGAGGGTAACCCAGAGGTGATTGCTTTATGCCTTCACTGCTGTGCTGACTCAATTTTCCTCATTTATTCCGCTCATTGTGGCCATTTCTTTGGAACTATAACTGGTTCTCTGGAACTCTATCCCTCAATTCTGACTCCAGTTTGCATTCAAATGCTTCCAAATCACCTTTCTTTTTCTTTCCACTTCCTTCCAATTCCCTGCATGGATCCCCCCCCCCATTGTTAAAATGCCTACTGTCCTCTAAATGCCTTTATGACATATTCCTCATTCTATATGAGAGTAGCTCTAGACATATAGGTTCTCGTACTCCAGGGACTGGTATAATACATCCAGTTTATTTTCTTTCTTATGGTCTTAATAATTAAAAAAACAAATCAAATATTTACATCATCTTTCTGGTAGCTTTTCCACTGACCTATGAAAGAAAATATAAAGTATTAAAATTGGATACATTGTAACTACTGAACCAACAATATAGCAACATAAATCTTTAATGATTCCCTGTCCTGTAATAATATGCTGTACTTCTTGCTGTTGTAGTGGGATGGCACTGCAGAGCTGTGAATGCACAATGCACTCTATTTCCTCAGATGATGCAAGTAAAAATACCAAGCATTTTACTTAAAAATTACAAAATATTATATGTGTATATGCAAGCATACCCCAATTAAATATCCAAATATTTGAGTTATAAATATTTAAATGCTTGAGTTATTCAATTTAAGCATGCATAAATAGACTGAATTTATTAATCCCTAATAAGTAATACTGATTATTAATTATTACCCATTCTGAAAGCTGAATAGGAATCTGTTGTTGAGCGTAGATGGGTTTGTCGTCAAGGAATGCAATGGTTATTGACATCTACCGGGAGTGAAGAAAAATTAAACAATCCCACTCAGAACCTGGAAGTATAATATTTATAAACTTATCCTTTTAAAACCTCTGAAATACTCAATCATTCCATGGATGATCAACTTTGCAACATAGATACATTTATCAGAATAGTTTCAGTGCTGTGATTTGGGTTGTGTGGAGAAACAGATTTAAATTTATACCCTAGTCTGAAGAAGGGTCTTGACCCGAAACATCACCCATTCCTTAACTCCAGAGATGCTGCCTGTCCCGCTGAGTTAATCCAGCTTTTTGTGTCTATCTTAGAATTTATACAGACCCATTCATGACTTCAGGATGTCACAAAGTACTTTACTCTTCATTGCTTACTTCTACAAATGCCCAAAGATTTAAAAAAACAGAAGGTGTGAGACAAAAGGACTGAAGAGTTGCAAAGTGTGAAACTCGAGGAAGAAATGTAGGTGTGGAGGGGGAGGGGGGGATAGGGATGGGTAAGGGGAGACAGGAGGGAGGTGGGGAGGGATTGTTAGAGATTACCTAAATTTAAAGAATTTAATGTTCATACCATTGAGATGTAAGCATGTTGGACCTCATCAGCTCTGAGCTTTCTCCAGAGCACAATGAATAGCTTAATTCAGGTCCGGTAGGTGTCTTGGGGGTATCTAAATGACATATTTGTTTCTGGTAGGAAGATGTTGAAGAAAGATATGTGTATTTTTGTTGCCTCATTTGTTGTAGTCCTAAGGTAGATGCTGAAGAACTACAGATATTTGGGAGCAAGGTTGAAGAGGTCTTGGATTCAACTAGTCTGATCAATTTGAAAGAGTTTATGGCTGATTTGGGACTTTTCAACTGCAATGAACATATGCTGTCATCTGGAAGCAAAGGCATTTCAAGGGGAGTTTACAAGCAACTCCTGAATGCAGAAAATGCACAATTAAGGTTGATACTGGACACACCACAGGATTGCATCTATATATAGATTCCTTTATCCCACCAAAGACACCATCCTGAAGATTGCAGAAAATGTCAGTGCCTAAACCCATAGGAACTCAAAGGCAAATGCAAACAATGAATAGCTGGCTTCATTTGCATCCCCTCTCTCTCTATCCTTCCACCATTGTAGTAGTCATACTAGTTTCACTGTCATCCTGCTGAGTTTCACTGTTTGTATCATTCGTTATCACCATCTCCACAGCCAACAATGGACCATTGTAGGCTCCACTTTTCCTTGATCGTCATTGCTGGCTTTAACTTTTTTTTTTTTTGCAAATGTTTCATCATTTGTTCTATGTACCTTTTCATAGCTCTCATATCCCTCTCCCTGACTCTCAGTCTGAGGGAAGGTCTCAACCCAAAACATCATCTACTCCTTTTCTCCAGAGATGCTGCCTGACCCATTGAGTTACTCCAGCTTTTTGTGCCCAGCTGGCTTCGTTTGTTTGGCTTTGACAGCACAATCTGACTTTCTAGTTTGTATAGAGAGATAAATAAATATTTAAATAGAGAAAATTGCAGACATCCAAAGGGATAAGTGAAGGGGGTTGTGGATATCTCGTTTAAGGAGCTGCCACAGGGAAAGTGGGCCAAATGGCTTTCTTCTGCAATACACACCAATATTTTACATAATGATAGCCTGTGGGACAAATTGTCAGAAATGCATTCATAATATCATTGCACATAATGACCAATGCAATTGTTCACTCACAGTGATTTTATCAATGAATATTTTATATCCATCACAATTAAGGAGTCAATCGTGTCCAGAAATATGGACTATGCCAGTCTTTTCATAACAGGGACAGGATATATTTATCATGTAAGAGGACCGAATGATTAAATAGTAGTCATTAAATTTTGTAGAAACAGGTCACTTATTGGCTCTGTTAAGATTCATTCTAACAGATATTTTTCTACCTACCTCAGGACGACTGAAGAATAAAATCTTTATAATCCAGGAAATGGGGATTGGTGACAAAGACATTTATAAAATAAACTTAAAATTAAACTTAAAACAAATGGACAAAGTGGGAGCATGGGACAGACTGGTAGAAAGACAGACACATCAGAATGAGGTTTACTCTTTCTTAATACTAAATTTCTCTGGGAATGTTGGTGGCCTAATGGATAGCTGCCATGACACATAATAAAACATTTGTATTTAAATGGTCAATCGTGGTACAGAAAAGACACTGAATGGGAAGGAGTGGGACATTGAGTTCATTGCACTTGTAACTTAGACCTTTACAAGCTGCCAGCGACAAAGCCATGTGTGGGCTAAGAAATATCTTGCGCTTGAGTGAAACAAACACTCTTCCCACTCTTCCATGGTATGTAGCCTTCATTTCTCTCTGACAAATGTAAGAAAGCTTGTAGAACACTTCTTTTGACTTTAGTAAATAAGAAATAGTATTTCATTATGTACAATGCAGGGTTTTTTTGGCTAGTGCGGAGTACACTAAATGTTATCTGCTACCATTTTCATTTGAAACATAGTTGGTTATTGCTCTGAGAAGCAAATTTCATTACATTTGTGATATTCCATTTGGTTACAAGTTATATCATGACAAATCTGGGCTGTTTAATAGGAAATGCTTTTGGAGCAAAGAGTTATTATATTCTCGAAGAATATAATGTGACATTATCAAAATGCCTTTTTTTCTGGTGGAAGAGAAAAGCAAGTGAGCACTACTGGGTAACAAAGGCCATCTTCAAATTTTGCAGTATAACTATTAGATGTAAAATGGTGGAAAACAAAATCATAGCATGCCCTTCCATATTTATAGAGTGAATAGAACTGTTAATGTAATAAAACTATTAACATGTTATGTGTTGGTTGCAAAATCTATTGCTGAGGAAACACAAAATAATCTGTTTCCAAGTGATCTGTTGCATTCTTCTTGCATTTATGATTTATTTTTTCTTTAAACATATTAATTTTGCTTTTACAATTATAACTCATTATATTATTTGCATTGCAAAATATATTTGTAAGATTGTTTTCAATGGTAATGTATCAACTAACTCTATTGTTATATGTAGGTAGGTATTCAATAAAACACTATTCTTTTCATTCTGTTCTCAGCCTAACAACCAATCCAACTCAATTTACAAATTTGCAAATGGCACCACCGTAGTGGGCCAGTTACGAATAATGATGAGATGGAGTATAGGAAGGAGATTGTAACCTGGTGCCAAGACTACAACCCTTCCCTCAGTGTCAGCAAGCAAAGGAGATTGTGATTGACTTCAGGAAGCAAAGTGGTACATATACATTGATGGCGCTAAGGTAGAAATGTTTGAAAGCTTCAAGTTCTCAGGAATAAATATCACCAGCAATTTGTCCTGGACTAGTCACATTGAAGCAATGATCAAGAGAGCACATCAAATGCCTCTACTTCCTCAGAAGGCTTCGGATGTCCCTAACAAACTTCAGCAACTTCTACATATGTGCCGTTGAAAGCATTTTATGCATTCAGCATGACAGCTCCATGCAAGACCACAAGAAATTGCAGTAAGTTGTGGATGTAGCCCAGGGTATGATGCAAACCAGCCTCGCTTCCACTGAAGATAGACACAAAATGCTGTAGTAACTCAGCGGGACAAGCAGCATTTCTGGAAAGAGTGAATGGGTGACGTTTTGGGTCTCGACATTTTGTGTCTATCTTTTGTGTAAACCAGCTTCTGCAGTTCCTTCCTACACATTTTGTCCCTTCCATTGACTCCATCTACTCTTCATGCAAGACCACCAGCATAATGAAGGCTAGATATTCCATTTTCTCCCCAGGTAGGAGGTGCAGAAGTTTAAAGACACACATCTTCAGATTCAGGGGCAGCTTCTTCCCAGCTGTTATCAGGCAACTGAAGCATCCTCACACCAACTTAAGTGCAGTCCTTACCTCCCATCCTTCACATTGGGGACCTTGGAACTATCTTTAATTGGACTTTATCAGACTTTATCTTGCACTAAATGAGATACAATTCACCCTGTATCTAAACTGGACAGCTTGATTGTAATCATGAATAGCCTTTTTGCTGACTGGATAGCACGCAACAAAAAGTTTTTCACTGTACCTTGGTGCACGTGACAATGATAAACTAGCCTAAACGAATACAAAGAGAGGCATCTCCCGTGCTGTGCTGGAAAGAGACAACAAACGTTCTTCCTTTCCACTTGGGCAACAGTTACAACCTAAGGTTACACAAAAAAGCTGGAGAAACTCAGTGGGTGCAGCAGCATCTATGGAGCAAAGGAAATAGGCGACGTTTCGGGCCGAAACCCTTCCCGAGAAGGGTTTTGGCCTGAAACGTCGCCTATTTCCGTCGCTCCATAAATGCTCCTGCACCCGCTGAGTTTCTCCAGCAATTTTGTGTACCTTTGATCTTCCAGCATCTGCAGTTCCTTCTTGAACAGTTACAACCTAAGATTGGACAAATGAATTTCACTTTTGAATGAGAAGTTATTTCAAAACAACTTTACCATATCCAACCCATTTAGAACTCCAGGAGGTCGGCTAAATATAGCAAAATCATGTCTGCATTTGAAACTGATCTGGGGTTGAACAGAAGTAGGCTTATCATTGGCTTGGCCTGACTGCCCAAATTTGCCTGGATACAAAATTTTAATCAAATCAACCTGCTACACCTGGGAAATGCACAGTGGGCTCTCTAGGCTAGCAAGCCTCAGACAATATACTTCCATGGTCCTGCCCCTGACAACCTTTCATGGAGAGCAGACCACAGGGATGAACTTCATGTCAAACCTGAGCTACTTTATTTTTTAATGTACTTAAAAATGCCTTTGATATTTAGGGAGATTCACAACGTTATTAACAATTCATACAACTAATTCAAATACTGCCTCACAGTGCCAGAGACCTGAATTTAATCCTGACCTCTGGTGCGAGCAGTGTGGAGTTTGAATGTTTTCGCTGACTGTGTGGGTTTCCCCAGGTGCTCCGGTTTCATCTCGCATCCCAAAGAGATGTGGGATGGTTGACGAAGAGAACTCCCAACTTCCTGCATAAAATGAGATCACCAGTGTTTACAGGAGTCACAGGACTAGAAATGTACTTTGGCCGTGCAGCGACACATATGTGAACCATAAATGAATGAATGTGTGAATGTGTATGAATGTGTATTTGTGTGTGCGTTTGGAGTGTGTATTTAAAAAAAAAACGAATAATTTAAATATTTCACATCATTTATATAGATGATTACTTTTACTGCTTGTGGATGCCAAATGCCTTCACAAAGATACCGCAGTGTTGCATTTCACCACCAATGTTCCTGGGGTAGAGCTTACAGTGGAAGACTATGCTCTGGACCAAGATAGAATGGCTGGCAGTGATCTCAATTCATCATTTCCCACTAGAGAGGGCAAATGGGACAGATTAAATAGGTCAGTGGGTCAGGCAGCATCTCTGGAGAACATGGATAGGTGATATTTTTGGTCAGTTTTGATCCTATCCATAAATGTGGCTGTGTCTGTGTGTCTGTGTCTGGTAAAATGGGTGACATTTTGGGTCAGTTTTGACTATCCATTTTCTCCAGAGATGTTGCCGGACCCACTGAGTTACTCCAGTCCTTTGTGTTTTTTTTATTATAAACCAGCATCTGCAATTCCATGTGTCCACACTTTACTACTTCACTGCAAAATCTTCTCAATTAATTCGATTTTGAATGTCCTCCTCCTGAGTCTGAAGAAGGGTCCCAACCAAAAACTTTGCTTATCTATGTTCTCCAGAGATGCTGCATGACCCACTGAATTACTCAAGCACTTTGCGTCTATCTTTGTGAAAAGCTTTTGTTGACGTGTTATCCAATCAAATCAGAGAACGCTATACATGCATTCAATTTAGCAAAACACATACAAAAGGTAGAATGAAAACCAAATTCCAAGTCATAGATGTCCTTGTTCCATGGGATGCTTAATTCATTTTAAAACATGCAGTAACACAGCATTGTCCTTTGCATTCTTTATCCTATACAAATAGAAGGCCCTAAGGTTTTAGAAACCATTGATTGAAGCTAATGTAAAACCAAAAGTAAACTGACATATCTTTGCGAATACACTGTTGCCAATCTGAAATTAAAAAAAAAAAATGGTGGACAAACATATCTTTGGATAGGGAAATGGGTTTAGCATTTAAATCAAGACACACAGTGCTGGAGAAACTAAGCAGGTCAGAAAGTGCTCCCCTTTATTTGTGTATAACGTATCGAATAATAAAAATCTGAGGGGTAACCTTTTCATGCAGAGATGGTGGGTGTATGGAATGAGCTGCCAGAGGAGATAGTTAGTCAAGGACTATTGCAACGTTTAAGAAACATTTAGATATATGGATAGGACAGGTTTAGAGGAATATGGGCCAAACGCAGGTTGGTGGGCCTAGTGTAGACGGGACATGTTGGACAGTGTGGGCAAGTTGGGCCATAGGGCCTGTTTCCACACTGTAAGATTCTATGACAGACACAGTCACTCTGTGACTATATTAATAATTGTTTTTTAGCTAGAGTGTCTGTTTGTGTTAAGGAAGCTCATCCACCCCTCAGATGGAAGTCGTTTCATAATATCAACAGTCTCCTGCATTATTAAAATATCTGAACTTCATATTCATTTTCTTATCCATTTCCCTCCATTTCATAAAACCCTGTGAAAGGTTCTCTTATTTTCTTCCAGCCTTCTGCCTCTTTTCATATATTGTTCAATTGTTGCCTTCCTGTGTATTTCATACTTACAGTATTTATTCTCTGTCCGCTCCTCATTTGTTTATCAAAGCCAACTTAATTATCTTGGCCTGTTTAGTATCATAAATGTGCCTGTCAGATTGGGTATTATAATACCAGGTCTCTGCTGTATACGCTACCAATTTCTACATTTCTATTTCATTCCTTCACAATATTCTGCACAATATTACAAAATATAATTTTCAGGATCTGCAATAGAAACATTGGTATTGCTGTACATGTATACTAAATTGCAAAGGAAATTCAATAAACAAAGTGCGAAAGAATCAGTGAAAGCTTCATTGTGTAGTAAATCATCCTAATACATATGCAGAAGTGGAAGTAGGTAATCTACTTATTTACAAAGCCATGCATGTTTATATATGCCTACTGGCAAAAATGAAAATCAGCATTTGATGGTAGCAAGAAGACAGGCCTCATTACAGAATGGATTCATGTGACAGTTTGTTAGTTTTATGCCAATATAGACTGAGGGTACAGTGCGCCTGTTGTTCCCCCACTCCCATCTGTCAAATCAGACTCTTTCCAGTGTTCAACATGGAAAAGAAACATCTTTTCCTGATTCGAATGGTATGGTTAAGATTTTTTCCAGTGTGTTGCAAGAAGCTGAACGTGACCTCTTTAGTGCTGGTGACAGTCACTGCATTTTTATTTCAAATGTGCTCCAGCCCTTTGAGAATGACTATGAACGAGAATTTCATTTTATTTTACCAAAGGCATCAGCAATATTTCAAATTTCACAACATATTTCCCATTCACCTTTCTTTCATTTGTTAAATTATTTAGTTGAAAGGAAATGTTGTGGGCTTTCTATTTACTACACCTTCTCACATGCATTGATATAATTAGCTAACTGATTTTGCACTTCATAGACACAAAGAACTGCAGATGCCGGTTTATACCGAACATAGACACAAAGGGCTGGAGTAACTCAATGGATCAGGCAGCATCTGTGGAGAAAAAGGATGCGTGACTCCAGCACTTTGTGTCTATTTTTGGACTTCTGAATTGGATTATTGATTAAAAAAAGGGGATTACTAGAAGCCTAAGGTGTAACATGGTATG
Source organism: Leucoraja erinaceus (assembly GCF_028641065.1). Lineage (NCBI taxonomy): Eukaryota > Metazoa > Chordata > Chondrichthyes > Rajiformes > Rajidae > Leucoraja > Leucoraja erinaceus. Next base: position 70,523,052 of record NC_073381.1, on the reverse strand, counting down.
CTATACATTATTCCCTATATTGGCAACATCGAGATGTCTTCTGCCATACAACCCATGCAGACCAGGAACTGAGGTTCACAGATTTTCCTCCCTTAACTTTGACTCTATAAGGCAAAAGTGAATTATTGTTGCCATTCAAAAACTCTCTGTATAACACTGCAGATATGGTAATGATTATATGGTAATGACTATAAAACCAAATTAATTTAAATTGTCGATCTGACTCTACTTTGGTTTGGTTTGGTTTTGTGTCTTTATTGGAAAGTCATAAGGAATAGGAGTAGAATTAAGCCATTCAATCATGGTTGATCTATCTCTCCATCCTATCCCCATCCTCCCTGCCTTCTCTCGACACCTGCACTAATCAAGAATCTATCTATCTCTGCCTTAAAAATATCCACTGATGGGCTCCAGAGCCTTCTGTGGCAAAGAGTCCCACAGATTCACCACCCTCTGACTAAAGAAATTCCTCCTCATCTCCTTCTCAAAAGAATGCCCTTTAATTCTAAGCCTATTACCTCTAGTCCTGGACTTTCCCACTAGTGAAAACATCCTCTCCACATCCAAGCCTTTCACTATTCTGTATGTTTCAAAGAGGTCCCCCCTCATTCTTCTAAACTCCAGCGAGTACAAGCCAGGTGCTGCCAAACACCCATCATAGGATAACCTACTTATTCCTGGGATTATTCTTGTAAACCTCCTCTGGACCCTCTCTGGAGCCAGCACACCCTTCCTCAGATATGGTGCCTTCTTCGTCTTCTTCTTGCGTATGGCGTGCACATCCTAAAGCTGTGGGACAACTTGTTCTATTTGATCTTATTTGATTGTGCACGGCACGTTGATTGCATTCGTCGAAACAGGGCGGACCACGTGAAGGTTGCAATCTCCCACCCCAAAATATGGTGCCCAGAATTGCTCACAATATTCCAAATGTGGCCTTGCCAGAGCATTATGGAGCCTCAACATTGCATCCCTGTTTTTGTATACAAGCGTTCTTGAAATAAATGCTAGCATTGAGTTTGAACCCGTCTGAAGAAGGGTTTCAGCCCGAAACGTTGCCTATTTCCTTCGCTCCATAGATGCTGCTGCACCCGCTGAGTTTCTCCAGCTTTTTTGTGTACCTTCGATTCTCCAGCATCTGCAGTTCCTTCTTAAACACTAACATTGAGTTTGTTTTGTTTACTACCGATTCGTGGTGTGAGATTGCAACCTTCATGTGGTCCACCCTGTTTCGACTAATGCAATCAACCCGACGTGCACAATTAGAACAAGTTGACCTACAACTTTAGGCTGTGCATGCCATACGCAAGAGGAAGACTACCTATTCGACTTGTAAATTACCTTTTTGGGAATCCTGCACCAGCACTCCCAAGTCCCTTTACACCTCCGATTTCTGGATTCTTTCCCCATTTCGGAAATAATTTACGCCGTATTCTTCCTACTAAAATTCATGATTCCACAATTTGCTACACTATATTCCATCTGTCACTTCTCTGCCCACTCTCCCAACCTGTCCAAGTACTTCTACAGAGTCCCTGCATTCTCTACACTACCTGCCCCTTTACCTATTTTTGTATCATCTGCAAACTTTGCCACAAAGCGTTCAATCCCCTTGCAGCGGCCCCAGCACCGACCCTTGCGGAACTCCACTAGTCACTGGCAGCCTACCAGAACTCACCCCCCCCCATATTGCCACTCTTTGACTTCTGCTGTCCAGCCAACCTGCTATCTATCCATGCTAGTATCTGCCCTTTGATACCGTGATCTTCCATAAGCAGCCTCACGTGTGGCAAAGGCTTTCTGAAAATCTATGTAAACAACATTTACTGACTCTCCTTTGTCTGTCCAAGGAACTGACTTTCGTATAGTAATCTAGCTGGAGAAGATTTTTTGTGTATTCCTTAAAGTAATTTTTAATAATTTAACATTGTGTGATTCATGAAGGCATTGACATTGGCCCAACTTGCTTATGATTAATCTCACTTTCAAACATTTCAAACGGCACTAAGTCATGATTTTTAAAACATTTTTTTTCAATAACATTTAAAAGCAGGTATTGATCTTTGTAGACTTTGTCTTTGGCAACATGCAAATACATTTGAGCAGAAATTTAAGACAAGGAAACACTGCAAAATGGACACAATTTTAAATGAAACGTGCTCTGATTATGTTCAAAACAGAAATTCCATCCTGAAAGTTGGTTGGGCAAAATGGAAAGCAAACTTACTAACTAAACAACAAATATTCAATGCTTAAATAAGAGCATGATTGGGCATGAGATTTGCTGTGTTTTTAAGATTGATCCTTCTCTCTTACGTCTTGGTAGACATTCGAAAATTGCTTTTTTTAGGAAGCTGTAAGACACACATGCATAAAAACTTAGAAACAAGGAACTACAGATGCTGGTTAATACACAAAAGCACACAAAGTAACTCAGCAGGTCAGGCAGCATCTCTGGAGATCATGGATATGTGATGATTTGGGTCAAGATCCAAAATGTCACCCATCCATGTTCTCTGGAGATTATGCATTAAAAAAAATCTGCATTTAAAACCAATTCGAAGGCATTACAAAAATTTGCAAGAGCAAATGTGATGCTGTAAATTACCTGAAAATATTTAGGGAAGGAATGTCCCTCGAGGTGTGCTTCTTTGAGTTGAAAGGGATGGAGAGATTGGGGGTGCCTGTTGGGGATTAGTTGGTTAATCACAGCTACAGGGTTTGGCGCTTGCAGTTGTATAATAGAGGGGAATGGGATTAACATTGATTAGGGAGTGATCAGTTTTGGGATGTGGGTGAGTTGGGGAGGGTTTCAGATAGCCCGAGGGAAAACTGCAGCAAGGGGTGTAATTTCAAAAGTTCCAGTTCTTGAGTATACAACTGCGGGGGGTTTTAAATGGTAGCTCTTCTGCAGAGAGCCTTTGTGGCTGCTGCATCTGCCTTTAGCATATCCCACCGCACTTGGACCTAGACTTTGGCGTGTGATAAACTGCAGCATTTGGTCATGGACAGAGTTTTGCACTGGGTTTTGGACTAGCCAGAAGGAGCAGCCTTTCACTGGACTGATTGTCTAACAGCAGCAATTAATTTTTATCTCAGTGTATCAAGGGGTAGTTTTTTTTTAAATCTTAAAGGGCACCTACCCGTTTACAATGCTGCACCTTCTAACTGCCTCTTAGACCAGTCCCATTTACCTTTAACCACCTTTGCGGCGAAGGTTGGCTTCCGTGTGAAAGTTTCACAACATTTGCAGGCCACAAGAGCAGTGTGGAGCTCAAAAATGTCTGTGCAATTCGGTAAGTTGACACATTACGCACCTGGAAAACAGGAGCAAAATTGCAAATTTTAAGATTGACAATAATGACTCTCCAATCATTTCAGGGATCAGATTTCAAATGGAATTCAATTGCACATTAATATTGCTTTACAAATTTCTAGGCAGCATATTTCTGCTTATATTAGAGACATCAAACTTCTAGATTTGCAGGGTAATTGGCTGGAGTGGGGAAATGGGACAGATTGGATTGCTCTATGAAGAGGCAGCAAAGACTCAATGGGCCAAATGGCTCTGACTCATTCTGAATGTAGTATAACGCACATGCACATTCTTAGGCAGAAAATATAAACAGCCATAAAATAGCCAGTGATTAATTTAGAAAGGACAAGAAAGACACCAAAAGTTGATAAGGGAAAGAAAGCTGATTACCTCATTTTTTTGGCACACGGTTTCTTAACAGTGCAACCACGAAGACTAACTTATAATTAAAATGTTTCCTTTATTCAGAGAAAATAAAAATAATTGTGATTATCTTTCTGCGCTTTAAAGAGGGTGAGCTAATTCCGTGATCAGTATTGGTTACTGTGCTATTGTTATGCTTGTCATTAAGAGCTTTAGTCTTGTGTGGCTGGAAAGGATAATTCTGTCTGTGCAAAAAAGAAACTGCAAATAGGATTGAAACAGCATTCTTTAATCTCCAGTTACAAAACAATGGCTTGTTTCATTACATCTGCAGGCTTAGGCTCTGGCTTTAGCTTATTCCTTTTTATTGCATCTAAGCATATTTAATACAGCGCATGCAAACCCATCACATTGGGATAAACACTAGTTATTTCTGGATTTGGAAACCAAGCGACATAACTTGGGGACTTCTTTGTTATATTCTGAATCCAGGCTTGCTCCGAACCTAATCTAGTCTATTGTTTCCCTGAAAACTTTGGTGCAGTATGATTCAGGGTGCAGGAATAATGCAGATGATTCATTTTCAACTCAGAACTCTCATTCCGTTGTCCATCAAATTTTATCCCTCCAAGTTTGATTTATTATTTTCTGATGCACACTAGGAGTGAAGAAGATTAGAGTTTAGATGGGGAGTGTTTTTTCTGTCTCAGATATTCAGGTTGAAAACGATTAGGTAAGCAGAGCCACACGCCATCTATCACAATTGCTGCTTAGGTAGATATTTTAAAATTCAGCAACTATATGTCCTTTAGTGATGATTTTTACAATCTTTGATATGGGATAAACTTCTTAAGGTGAAGAGATTGCTGGATGCATAACACATGAAAATGTCTGTGTAGAACATTTCATTCCTATCCTATCAGCTAATGCACAACCTTCCCAAGACTATTGCTTTGACATAATTTCTGAGCACAAAAAAATCACACATTATCAAAATTGGACAAAATGTAAGTGATTCAGCGAAGTGAATTCTGGAAAGAACCAGGAATATACACTATAGTTCCAAAATTGAGTAGTGTGGCCTAACATCAGGGGGATAAGAAGAGGCAGAGATATTGCATACAAGCCTTGAAATGGCAGGGACATTGGTGCCTTATGTAAATTAACCACTGAATGACATTTCAATAAATATCCTCAGACTCTGGCCATATTCAATAGTTGCTCTGTGGGGGGGGGGGGGGGGGGGGGGGGGGGGGGGGGGGAGGAGGATAAGGAAGTTAACATCAGGAGCCTTGGATAGAGATTTAGAAAGGCTTGGATTGAGTGGATGTGGTTAGGATGTTTCCACTGGTGGAAGAGCCTAGGACTAGAGGTCATATCCTCAGAATTACAGGACATTCCTTTAGGAAGGAAATGAGGAGGAATTTCTTTAGTCAGAGGGTGGTGAATCTTTGCCACAGAAGGCTGTGGGGGCCAAGTCAATGTGTATTTTTTTAGGCAGAGATAGATAGAATTTTGTTTAGTACAGGCATTAGGGGTTATGGGGAGAAGGCAGGAGAATGGGGTGAGGAGGGAGAGATAGATCAGCCATGATTGAATGGGGCAGTAGACTTGATGGGGTGAATGACCCAATTCTGCTCCTGTCACTTATGGCTTTTGACCTTATGAGACCGTACTAGTGACATTTTGAATCAGTTCATAGTAATCAGTTGTGAGATAGTAGCAAATTGCAAATTGAACTGGCTGCTGGATGGTGGGAGGAAAGCACTAAGTTTTGGTGTGACACCAGAGATGTAAGCCTGCCCCTCATGCTTTTTCAGTAAGTCATAGCTTGTTATATAACTTGCCCTCTTCCACAAGACAAGTAATCTGGCAGGCGATTGTTCTGACAGGAAAACCTCTGCTTAAAACTCTGCTTAAAATTACAGATGTGTCCTGATGACTACCTTTCGATAGAGCCTGTTAATTTAAGGGAGGCATTTTAATCTCCTGGTTGGTGTTCTGCTTGTCTGCTCAAAAGATTAGGTTAATATTAGGACTTGTAGGAAGAAAATAGAATCACAGATGGGGAGGTCATTGCTCTTATTTTGATTTCCATCATATTCAGCCAACAGGGAGAATTAAATCTGGATCCCATTACAATAAATTAGAGTCGTAGTGTGTGTGGGAAAGAAAATGGAATGAATCTGCAGGTAGATATTTTGAAATATTTTTCGTGCCCATAAAAAGAAGCAATATCCAATGGTGCCATGAAGACTAGGAATTAGGGCAAGCTTGAGTTTGAACACAATACAGATTCGCCAATAACAGCAACAAATTGTATGTACATTGTGCCTTTAAAGTAGGAAAACATGACTAGGCACTTCAATGGGAGTGTGGTTAAGCAGAATTTAGTTTAGTTTAGTTTCAAGATACAGCGCGGAAACAAGCCCTTCGGCCCACCGGTTCCGCGCCGCCTGGCGATCCCTGCATATTAACACTCTCCTACACACACTAGGGACAATTTTCACATTTACCAAGCCAATTTACCTACATACCTGTACGTCTTTGGAGTGTGGGAGGAAACCAAAGATCTCGGAGAAACCCCACGCAGGTCACCAGGAGAACGTACAAACTCCGTGCAGACAGCAGCCGCTTTTGGGATTGAACGCGGGTCTCTGGCGCTGCAAGCGCTGTAAGGCAGCAACTTTACCGCTGCGCCACCATGCCGCCCCTTTTATAAAGATACAGCCATATAAAGAGATACAAAAACTGATGAACAATTTTTAATCTTGGATGTAGATTTTATGGGAGCTTGGAGATGAGATTCTGGAGTCGGGTATCTCTGCAGCTGAAGGCATTGAGTGAGAGATGGAGTGATTAAAATTAGGGGATTGCAAGCAGCTAAAATTAGATGAGAATCAATGTCTCAGGAGAGAAGGGAGCAGAGGGAGAGATATGAGCCTGAGGAGGATCACACAATTCCTGGCCTACAGTTCCCCAGAGCCTTGTTTGGTTGAGAACTACCATCTGGGGTGATGAGATGAGGTGAAAATGACTCCCAATACTAGAATTATCCCATCCTTCTGCCTCAAGCACTGACATTGGAATTAACTTACACAGTTTCACAACCTCCAGTGCAGACGCGATGGACGTTCCAAATGATGTGACTTTTAAGCCATTAGACATGTACTTGTATAGGACAGGTTTGGAGGGATATGGGCTAAACGTATGCAGGTGGGACTAGTGTTGATGGGACATGTTGGTCAGAGTGGGCAAGTTGGACCAAAGGGTTTGTTTCCATGCTGTATGACACTATGACTCTGAGATGCAACTGTCTCATTCTAGACCTGCACAAAATTTGCTACTTTACACCCTGTCCAAACTTTTCATAATTTTTTTATGTTTCTGTCAAAGCTCCTGTCACCATTTGTTGATCAAATGGAAGTGTCAATTTTGAGGCACTTTGTTATATTTATATTTCCTCAAACCAGACAACATCCTAATAAATCTTCGCTCTGTAAGACCTCAATACCTTTCCTCTACTAGAGAGCTCAATGCGCATGCAGTTCTTTAACCGAGTCCTCATTAAGGTTTTATATAGTCTTGTCATTAACTCTTGACTTTTATATTCCCTGAGTCATGATAAAATGTGGAATTCCATTGGCTTTTTTTATGGCCTCATCAATCTGGTATGCTGCCTTTACTGCCCTTGTGAACCTGTCCCTTCAGATCCCACTGCTCTTCTACAGTTGCAAGCCTCTTTTCATTCAGATTTTAATTACTGGTGTTAATGCAGCACCTCACAGTTGTTAACACTGAATTACATCTATCACAATTAACCCCCTTCCCTTGTTCTTCTAATATATCGTTGTGGATTACTTACACGTGCTTCATTTTTTGCTAGCATCTAAATATTTCACCATCATTTCTTCCAGATCTATATCCCAATTTTTTTTGTTATTTTGTTTTGGTATTCAAGCATCACCAACAAGGCAGGGATTACCCAGACGTCTGAACAGCTTCTACCCCATCACCGCTGTCATGCTCCTGAACCATTCACCTCTTTCATTCCCTCCCCAGAGGTGCTGCCATGTACTCTTAATCTTAACTCTACCTCATTCAGTTATTCCGTTATTGCACTTTTGTGTTTTTTTGCATTGCTTGAGATTCATTTATCATCAATTATATTATCAGCTGTGTTTATCATTACCACGTAAACTGTTTACCCTCTCAGCTTCATGACAACTCATGATGACAACAAGGGATTTCACTGCATTATTGGATATGACAACCTGAAATCTGAAATGATCGTCCCAATTATCTCCCTTGAATTGTTCAGTCTGTTAATAGTAGATCTGGAGTCACATAGGGACCAGACTGTTCTCTGGCAGAGTTCCTCCCACAAAAATGAGCCAGTTTTGGCATTAGTGAGCCAGATTTTTTCAATGACAATCTGAGAGATTAGGGTCATAATAACTAAAGACTAGTTCTTGAAAGCAAAGATTGGGAAAGTGAGTTTAAATTTCATGGTTGCCATGGTAGGATTTGAATTCAGGTCTCCGGAATGTTAGTCCACACATACAGTGGGGATGACTGGACAATGATTTAAGCCGTGCACCATGATGGTGTCCTAATACACCTGGAATCCCACAGAAAATAATTAAAATATTTCAAACACCATTTCAAAATTGTTCTTAATTCCTTTTCTCATTGTTCGCACTTAACTATTTTTACACCATTTTAATGTCATTTATGTTATATAAAATTCCATTAACTGTAATAATCTCCCAAGGGATACCAGGTCAAAGTGTTCTCATTATGAAAATGATATATACAAAATTCACTTTCCATTTATCTATTTCCTTTCTCAAAGAATTCTCAAAGAATATGAACTCTTGAAATATTTTAGGTACGTCCATTTTATTAACTTACGGAAACAGCTCAGTTTAAATTGAATTTGTTTTGGTTATCAATTTTATCAAGAGAACCAAAGTATTATAAGGGAAGAAAGCTAATGGATTTGGGAAGAGGCAAATAACCAGAGGTGTCCAGGTCAATTTAAGGGCGAAAAGTGACAAATTCTCTTTCCTCATATGTTGGACTAGATTATTTGCTGTTTTTCACTTTGCATCGCAACAATGACTGGGTTTCTGAAGCATATAACTGGCTGTAAGAGTGGGACGTTCTGAGGTTGAACAGTGTGTTGTGCAATTACATGGATTTTTTCAGCACAGGAAAGCCTATTGGTCTATGTCAGTGTTTAGGTTTCACAGTGGCCTCCTCCAAACTTACTTCAAGTCACCTTATTAGCAGCCACTGTTGCTGTCAAAAAACACCTAACTGAACGTTGGGTCAGCCCGAGTAAACAAGTAAATCACACTCAGCCCTTCTTGTTCTATGTATGTCATTGTTGCCATTGTAAAATGGGCATAGAATGCATTACATAAGTATTCTACTTCTTCTTTAGGACAACATGTTCTATTTGATCTTATTTGATTGTGCATGCCACGTTGATTGCATTCGTTGAAACAGGGCGGACCACGTGAAGGTTGCAATCTCCCACCCCACATAAGTATTCAGACCCTTTGTCATGACACTCAAAATTGAGCTTAGGTTCATCCTGTTTCCATTCATTATCCTTGAGATGTTTCTACAACTTGATTGGAGTCTACCAGTTGTAAATTAAATTGATTGGACATGATTTGGAAAGGCACACACCTGTCAAAATAAGGTCCCACAGTTGACAGTGCATGTCAGAGCAAAAACCAATCCATGAAGATATTGTCCGTAGACCTCCGAGACAGGATTGTGTTGAGACACAGATGTGGGGAAGGGTATGAAATATTTCTGCAGTATTGCAGGTCCCGAAGAGCACAGTGGCCTCCATCATTCTTAATGGAAGAACTTTGGAACCACCAGGCCTCTTCATAGAGCAGGCTGCCCAGCCAAACTGAGCAATCGGGGGAGAAGGGCCTTGGTCAAGCAAGTGACCAAGAACCCGATGGTCACTCTGACAGAGCTCCAGAGTTCCTCTGTGGAGATAGGAGAACCTTCCAGAAGGACAACTATATCTGCAGCACTCCACCAATCAGGTCTTTATAGTAGAGTGGCCAGACGGAAGCCACTCCTCAATAAAAGGCACATGACAGCCCGCTTGGAGTTTGCCAAAAGGCATGAGAAACAAGATTCTCTGGTCTGATGAAACCAAGATTGAACTCGTTGGCCTGAATGTCAAGTCTCATGTCTGGAGGAAACCAGGCACCGCTCATCACCTGGCCAATACCATACCTATGGTGAAGCATGATGGTGGCAGCATCATGCTGTGGGGATGTTGTTCAGCAGCAGGAACTAAGAGAGGATCGAGGGAAAGATGAATGGAGCAAATTACAGAGAGATCATTGATGGAAACCTGCTCCAGAGCGTTCTGGACCTCAGACTGGGGCAAAGGTTCACCTTCCAACAGGACAACGACCCTAAGCACACAGCCAAGACAATGCAGGAGTGGCTTTGTGACAAGTCTGTGAATGTCCTTGAATGGCTCAGCCAGAGCCCGGACTTGAACCTGATCTGAAGGGACCTGAAAATAGCTGTGCATCGACGCTCCCCATCCAACCTGACAGAGCTTGAGAGGATCTGCAGGGAAGAATGGGAGAAATTACCCAAATACAGGTGTGCCAAGCTTGTAGCGTCATACCCAAGAAGACTTGAGGCTGTAATCACTGCCAAAGGTGCCTCAGCAAAGTATTGAGAAAAGGGTCTGAATACTTATGTAAATGTGATATTTCAGTTATTTATTTTAAATTACTATGCAAAAATTTCTAAACCTGTTTTGGCTTTTTTATTATGGGGTATTGTGTGTTGATTGATGATAAACAAAAAAGAATTTAATGGATTTTAGAATGAGGCTGTAACGTAACAATATGTGGAAAAGTGAAGGGGTGTGAATACTTTCTGAATGCACTTTAACAGTTCTATCAGGCAATTGAATCATCCGACCACAACCAGAGAGCAGTGCTGAACTACTATCTACTTATTTGGTGACCCTCAGACTATCTTTGAATGGCTTTACCTTGCACTAAACGTTATTCCCTTATCATGCATCTATACACTGTAAATGGATCGATTGTAATGGTGTGTTGTCTTTCTACTGACTGTTTAGCACACAACAAAAGCTTTCACTGTACCTCGGTACGTGACAATAAACTAAACTGAACTGAACCCAGCTGAATCTATCATTAAAGCTGATCACAATCCTTTCCTTCTGGTGTCATGTCAGTTCCACTCACAGTTCAATGTAATCTGGAGTGTGACATTTGCACTTGGTGGGTATCAAAGGGATGGATAGAATACTACATAGTTTACAATTTAGATAAAATAATATTCTTGACAAAAGCGGCATTTTTTGGCATTACTTGTTATATTGAGATTGTTTTAGAAAAAAATAACTTACAGGCTGGAATAAGTTGTCTACTGTTGGTAGCCTGAATCAGAATTGCTGGTGTTCAGCCTTTAAAACTAAAGTAAGTCCTGCACTTTTGTACATGCACTGTGAAATATGCAAGTCTTGGGTTTGCTGATAGACTCAGAGAGTCAGACTTGGTGTGACTGGTTACAATTTCAACAATTTAAATTTCTCTGAAATGTTTAACCTTAAACACTCAGATCAAATCATTCAGAGATGACTAACCTTAATGTTAATGCAGGGGTGTTCAAAAACAGTTAAAGTCAAGTCAAGGTGAAGTTCATCATCTTTCCAGCTGTGAAAGATCAGCAAGGGTGATTGGGGCCAAGAATCTGCTCTGTGCTACCAGAGTGGCAATAACCATCTCGAGTCCACATGTTGGATTTCATCAATATTCTAACAAACCTCTACACATGTACCATAGGAAGTATCCTGCCTGGATGCATCATGGCCTGGTACAGCAATTCCAATGCACAGAAATGCACGAGACAGCAGAAGGTGCTGAACTTAGCCCAGTCCATCATGGGCACAGCTCTTCCCATCATCGAAAGCATCTAGATGAGGATTCTGCCTCAAGAGGTTTGCACCTATTATCAAGGGTCCCCACCGTTCAGGGGATGTCCTCTTCTCACTGCTACCAATGGACAGGAGATACATGAGCATGAACCATCAGGTTCAGGAGCTACTTTCCTGCAACGATCAGGATCCTGAACCAACCTGCACAACCCTAATCTTACCTCAAGATAAGGAACACTATGAAGCACGTCAATGTGTACTCCTATGAACTTGATTTTTTTCTACTCGTGTTTTGCACTAATGTCTTGTTTTTTTTAGCATGGTTTGCTTTCTTTTTACTGTCTTGCACAATTTTATGTGTAATTTATGTATAACTTTTATTTTTCTGAGTCTATACCTGTGATGTTGCTGCAAGCATGATTTTCATTGTACCTGGAGCTCACTATACTTGTGCCTATGACCATAAACATAAATGGACTTTATTTGCGTAAAACATATAGTGCTAGAGTAACTCAGCAGGTCAGATAGCATAGTTGGAGGGAATGAGTCGGTGCCTTTTTTGGTTGTGACCCTTCTGTAAAGTGATTGTATTGGGGAGGGGGGGAGAAAGCTGGAAAAGAGAGGTGGGGGCAGGACAAAGACTGGCAACATGGATATGGGTGAGGGGTGTTTTGAATGTCAGATGGGTGGAGTAAGTGACAAAGGCTAGAGATGAAATGAGACAAAGGGGTGTCAGATGAGGGGTGAAATGTAAAGCTAGAAGGGGGATTTGTGGAAAGGATCAGGGGACAGGGTGAGGCGAGGAAATCTTGACTTGATAGTCCCTCTGGATTTGTCCAAGTAATTGCGGGTGTCAGTGGACCTGGGGATAGGGCGAATATAATCCAATCTATAATTCTCTGCGTATATGACATCTGGGCCTCTCATTTATTGTTAGACTTGTGGTTGCCTGTTGGTTGGTTGTTTAGGATTAAGTTGAAATCTAACACAATATCAGCGATGAGGGGTTAACCAGTTTGATCGACGGAAACTGCCATCATTAAATTATCCGCCTGTGTTACTTCCCAAATAAATTAAAAATGTACTGCGTATCAAACAGCTAATCTGATTCCGATAGTGTCTCTCAAGAAGAATTAGGTTAATATTATCCTGTCTGTCTTTGAAACAAAATTCACCATGGAATGTTTTTACTTTCAATTAAAACCCATCAGATTCAATACATCATATGTCAGAAGGCCTAAACATTAATTCCCGATTAACTTTATGTCCTACTGACCATTTTTGATGAATTAGTTGAGCAGGTCTACATGCTTTATCAAGCGACGAATTTTCCTGGACTTTGCCCAGTGCCAGCTCATTGAATGTAGTGCCCACACATTAGCTGTCTGTGGAGGATCAGGCAAGCTGCCTTCTCCCACACCTGAGAGGTGAGCAGTGAATGTGTGAGGTTGCAGCCCCAGCTCCATTATCTAAAGGGGCTGCTCCTTGCCTTCTGACAGCACTTCTCACTCACCATCCTCATCTTCAGACACCATGTGCCAGGCACGTGCCGTGAATAATTACTCGGGGTAGGCAGTCAGTCGGCTTTTTTAACAAAACCTCGAAAACCGCGCATAAGCAGATTGTTCTCCTCTTCGTAATCTGTCTGGCGACATTTAAAAAACATGCATGCAGATTGTTCTCCTCTCCGGTAGGCCGTCGACTTTTATAAAGTTGACTTTTATAAGATCACAATGAATGGCAGTGCAGGGTTGAAGGGCCGAATGGCCTCCTCCTGCACCTATTTTCTTCATTATGTAAGTAATTTATCTTCAAAAGCCTTATCTCTAAATAAAGTGTTTAAAAACATATAGCTCAAAGAAATTTCCTTACCACATTATTTGTATACAAACTCCATTCTTCTCTCTTTGTTTCATAAGATAATGACAATCCATGTTTGAAAAAAACTGCCAAGAAACTTGCACTGCACATGCGCAGTACGCTGCTGTGCATGCACAGTACACTGCGCAGCACATGCACGCAGTCCATGGTGCAAAGGCAGAATTTCAGCTGTCTTTAAAGACCGTTATCATTGAAGGCTTCAAGCAGCGTCAACGGCACGTGAGTAGCGCATACTTTTGCATGTTACGTAGGTTGCAGATGAAAGGCACGGGAGAATTATGCCTACCTATGAGATCGATCTCTTAGGTAGGCATAATTCTCCTGTGCCTTTACTATTTATATTTAATAATCACCATTTTATAATTCCAATATACACCTGGACCTACCTTTTTTAGACTTGACTTTAACGTATAGAGCATGGAAACAGGCCATTCGGTCTACAGCAGTGGTTCCCAACGTGGGGCGTATGCCCCACAGGGGGGTAATTTGATTTTTAAGGGGAGCAATTGAGCGCGACTGAGGAGGTCTGGGTCCAAATTTTCGATTTTTATTTTTTTGGATTTTCCATCAGGTAAACATATGTAGTTTATGTTTCAGATGTTATTTTGAGTAAATAATTTTTTTGAGGTAAAAAAGGTCTTTATTGTGTAGTTATTACATAATCACCGCGCCATCGCTCTTCATGCACATCGCACGAAGCGCGCGAGGTCATGGGAGAACCTTATTTATTGAATTGGATTTAGAAATGCGATTTAAAGAGCTTTTGCTAAGTTACCCTTATAATATCTATTTCCTCCGTTTTCTCTCAAGGGAAAGCAAGGGGGCATATCAGGATTTTAGAGGTGATTAGGTGGGGCATGGCCAAAAAAAGGTTGGGAACCACTGGTCTACAGAGACAATGCCAAACAGCAATCACCCCGTATACAATCAGTATCGTACACACTAGGGACAATTTTACCAAAGCCAATTAATCTGCAAACCTGCGCATCTTTGGAGTATGGGAGGAAACCAGAGCACCCGGAGAAAACCCATGCAGTCACAGGAAGAACGTACAAACTCTGTACCGATAGCACTCGTAGTCAGGATTGAACCCGGGTCTCTGGTGCTGCAAGGCGCTGGTGCACCACTGTGCCGCCCTGTTTACTGTAGGCTAATATACCAGTCTTACCTGGTATAAAGTTGAGTGGTGTTTGTGAAGTGCTCTTGGTTGCTGTATCCATTTCTCAGCCAGTCCCTGGTCTATATTAGGACCCAGCACTGCACAGCAGACATTTAGACGTAGTAGCATTTGATCTTGGACTTCCATGATCCAGCACACGCTTGGAAGTTCAAAATAATCAGAAGACACAAATGGCCTGCAGTTCCCTTCAAAACGGTTGGTTTTCAGCCAATGTCATCCAGCCCATTAAGACATTCCAATTTTAAAAGGTTATGTTTTCCACAGTAAGAATTGGAAAATCTTTTGGTTCATAATCTGTAGAAGTAATGGACTTGATGAGCAAAACAACCTTTCCTTGCTTTGTGTTTTCCATAGAGCAGCTTTATATACAAAGTGTGCATTTGATGTTATGAAAAGAAATTACAAGGGTACAGAACCACAGATTTTTTTTCTTCATCACAGAATAAATAAATGGACACTAAAAAACAAGTGGCGTTATCAAAGGATTTCGAAGAGGAGCTATCAATCTGGAGAGATGTCTGAGAAACAAAATGTAGGAATTAAATAAAAAAGAATGAGTACAAATTATTGCATGTCTGGTGACTGTGCATTTTAAAGAGAACTAGGTTCTTTTTAAACAAGATTTGGCAGTGATGGATTTTGTAGCATTCCACGAACTAGAGGGTAAACATATCATTTACTCTAAAATTAACATTTTGTTCATAAACAGAAATCAGAGGGAAAAATGGTCTTGACAGCAGACTTAGTATGAGTGTCAAAACTGTGCTGTATCAGACTGGCATATCGAAAGATGTCAACAAAAGCCTGCAGCACAATTCACCAACGTGTGCCTTGCATATCATAGCAATTTTCCTAACCAATCAAAAGGAGAGGACAAATTCCACTGCACCTACAGCCTTCATTAATCATGTCAATTAAGGGCCCAGTATACAGTCCTGTGAAAGAAAGTTGGCTGAACACCCTCATGTATTGGTTTCCGAACATTAATGAGGCCTTTGTAATGAGCTGGCTAGGGCAGGCATGGCTGATTACTGGCAGTTCTTCCCCCTTGCTTGACAGTGGGTTGGGAATTTGCAGCTGGCAGATGCTGGCTCTGTTTAATAACAAGGATGGCAGTGAGGATGCATGAATAAGCGGACAGAGGCTGTCTGTTCCTGGGCCAATTATTTCTCTCAGACCTTGTGCTGCATGTCCTAACCCTGAATGGAACAATGGTAGGATTTCAGGCACTGGCTCAGAATGAGGAATCACAATATCAAAATTATATTTGTTTTACTGGTTAGGGAAGAGTGGGTGGTATGAATGCAATAAAACACAAGGGCACAGAAATCCAATTGCAAAATACTGCTTTTGTTCAGTGCCATGCAACAGTAAATCATTTCTTTACTGGAGTGAAAGCCACTTCCAGGTAACTTTGCATCGCTCTAAGAATTTGAGGGGGCACTTCCTGGAGTTTGTCACCAGTGCATCCTTGGTTTCCATGCCAGGGCATTTGGAATGGCGCCATGTTCTTTGCACCACTCCTTTTGCCTCATTGCAGAAGAATACAGACCATGCTTTTCCTGGGATGCCTGTCCAGGACAATCGGGTTTTACGAGGCCACAGTCAGATGAGTAAATTTCGCTAACTTAGACTATTTGTGTCCTACATAGACACAAATTGCTGGAGGAACTCAGCGGAACAGGCAGAATCTCTGGATAGTAGGAATGGGTGACGTTAAACACTATCCTACACACTAGAGACAATTTATAATTTTACCAAAGTCATTTAACCTGTAAACCTATCTGTCTTTGAAGTGTGGGAAGAAACTGGAGGACCAAAAGACAAACCCACGTGATTACAGGAGAACATACAAACTCCGTACAGACAGCACCCGTAATTGGGATCAAATCCGGGCCTCTGGCTTCGTAAGGCAGAAACTCCACTGCGCCACCACTGTGTCACCCATTATGCAATGGTCCAAATAGATAAAGGATAGTTTTTAATCGTGTTGAATTGATCAGCTACCAATACAGTTGTTTTAGAAACTACTAGACCAAGTGCAGACCCGTTGGGTCTGCTCCCCAATGGTGTGACCCCCCAACCCAATATTCCACCATGCACCCGTCTCCTCCAACGGAACTGAAACCGTTCCCAAATGTAAGATTCCAGCACTCCCCTGCCTCCCTCAGCAGTGGATTAAAAAAAAATTCCAATTGCACCTCCCCTGCCTGCTGCAGCAGTAAAAAGTTCAGACTTTTCCTGTCTTGCAACTTTGTTTCGAAGTGTGTTGGAAGCTGATAGGAAGGAGCAGCCATCAACGAATCAAAAGGCAGAAAGGCTGCCGGACAGCAGCCGGTCGGATGACACGAGAGTTTTATATATTAATAGGATAGATAGATAGATAGATAGATAGATAGATAGATAGATAGATAGATAGATAGATAGATAGATAGATAGATAGATAGAGACATATCTGAAGAAAACAATTTAATTCAATTATGAAAGACTGTTTTTTGGCTAGATTCTAAATCTGGAATCACTTGCTATTTTAAAAGTTCAAATTTAGATCATTAAAATGTTTTGGTGAGTTTTTCCACAACAACAATATTGAATATCTCTGATTCAAAGCTTGTTAGTTAGAATCAAATAACTTTGATTCTAACTAACAAGCTTCTCATTTTTAGAAATGTTACAATATCAAAATCTAGCCTAGAAACAAATTCAAGACCCAGTCAGTTATGAAAAAGTGATGGGTTCAATGTTATTCAGAGATATCAATCATACTTTTGTCTGACGTGTCATATTTAATCTTCAGTTTTAGAGCAAATGTTGAAAAGGGATTGATGATGCTCTTTATGCTGCTTGGTAATTAAAGATACTGAAGAGTACATCACCAATACAAACGACTAAGCAATGGGTAAAATGTGCATTATAAGATTTCAGTTCCAATATGGTTCCCATAGACATTGAAACTAAACAACAGGGTCCAAACCATTGAATTCAGGTATTTCATGTGTCTTATGCATGAAAGACATGATATTCCAACTTACAGTATTGCATTTGAATTCTGCTTCCACCAGATATCATCAGCTGCAGCTATCTTAATGAAGTTGGATGCGACACATTTTCAGATAATAACTGGCCTAAGATATTCTCAAGATTGCTAAGATAAAAGTGTCTGCATTTCCTTTGTGCTTTGGGCTCCAACTACCAAACGTCCGGTCTCTTCCCCACCAGACTTTTCTCACCCCAACTTCTGTTTAGACCACAGGACATGGGGGTCGAATTAGGCCAATCGGCCCATCGACTCTGTTCCGCCATTTGATCATGGCTGATCTATTTTTCCTTCTCAACCCAATTCTCTTGCTTTCTCTCTGTATCCTTTGATGTCGTTACTCATCAAGAACCTATCACTTTCCACTTTGAAAATACCCAATGATGGCCTCAACAACCATCGGTGGTGATGAATTCCACAGATTCACCACACTCTGGTGAAAGAAATTCCTCCTCATCTTCATTCTAAAGATTTGACATTTTATTCTGAGGCTGTGCTCTCTGGTCCTAGACTCTCCCACTACTGGGACATCTTCTCCACGTCTATTCTATCTAGACCACGCTATCTTGTCCCTCCCTCACCTTTGATCTCTCTCCTGACAAAGTTTTCCTGTAATTGAGGTTCTTTGTTAATACCTCAACGATATGATCTACATTAATCTTCATGGTGACTTCATGGTGTTTCTTAATTTGCTATAGTCTTGTGATCCTATGTTAGTGAGATATCAGGCCCTACCATTCACAATAGGAAATTTGCCCTCTAGTCCAATATGCTCAGGAAAATAAATGTCTCCACTGCAAACCTCTCACTACTAATCAGCGTCAGAACCCTGACAATTTTATCCTCCTTATAATACCCCCCCGCGGGCATTAGGACAGTACCAATGACAATATCATTACGACCTCCTCTGCCTTCGCTGGAAGTAATTAGTTCTATTCAGATGAAGGAAGAAACTTTTCTGGTTCATATGGCTTGTTACAGCTTTTAATCATTGGGTAACTTCTGCTGAAATATCTCTTCTCAGCATCACAGAATGATAACTTACAGAAGGAAGCCATTCAACCCATTGAAAGAGCTACCTAATTAGCCCATCTCTCCTGCCTTTTTTTGTCATAGCTCTGCAAAACTTTACCCTTCTTCTATTAATCAAAATTTATTTTGAAATTTCTTATTGAACCTACTCCCACCACCTTTTAGCAAGAACGTTCCAGGTTTTAATATGCATATTTACAAAAAGTTCTCCTTACCTCATTTCTTAAGCCAATTATTTTAAATCAGTGTCCAGTGCTTACAGAATAAGGACTCTGACTATTTTCTTTCCATCCTTTTACCTAGGGACGTTGAAGCAATACCAATCCCTGCACAAGTACCAATACATTTTAACAGCAGCTGTACCTTTTAACACTAAAAGTATCAGTTCAACCAGCTCTAGGGTGAGACAGCGGCACAACTGGTAGAGGTATTGCTTCACAGCTTCAGTGACAGGAGTTCAATCCTGACCTGTGGTGCTGCCTGGATGGAGTTTGCACATTCTCCCTGTGACTGTGGGTTCCCCCTGGGTGATCTGAGTTCCCCCCTCATTCCAGCTATGTGCATTAGATTATGTTATACTATGTGGCTACTGCTAATTGTCCCATGTGTGTTGATGAGTGGGAGAATCTGGGGAGAATTGATAGGAATTGAGGGATTGAGGGGCTATTAAACTCTACGGTAAGCTCCGGAGGGGCTATTAAACACGTGCGGTAAGCTCCGGAGAGCTGTGGCCGTCGATCCCAACATCGCGGAGCTGTGGCTGCGGGCGTCCGGCCACGGGCGGCGCTGGATTTGGAGCGCCACAGAGCCAGGGTTCGTGTTTTTCGGGGTCGGAGCTCCCACCGACGCGGCCTGAGGGCTACAAGTGCCCCGGTCTCCGAGGAGGAGGCAGCCGCTCCAGACTTTTCCAAGCCGCTGAGGAATGTTTCACCCGACGCCGAAGTTCCATCTTCACGGCAAGAGGGCCCTGAAAATCATCGGACTGGCTGCAAGGCCACAAATGGGCCCCGACCTCGGGTGTTTCACAGAGAAAGAGGACCTAACTTTCTGGTGCTTTTCCACACAGTGGAAAGTTTTGATTCTGCTGTGGGGGGACGTTTGTGTTGAACTCTATAATGTGTTGTGTCCATTTTATTCATTTAAAAAAAAAAATGTTTAACCTTTTTCTATGGTTTGTAATGGAACTTATTATTTAATTTATGTAAAGCACTTTGGTGTCAATGCGAGTTGACTTAAAACATGCTATATAAATAAAACACTTACTTACTTACAACCTCCAAATAACCTCTGGACTCTATAAACTTTGGGGCATTTGGGTATGTAGCAATGTTACAACATTTTGAGATTTTAAAAATCAAGTCTGCATTCATCCCATCAGATAAAGCATAAAAAGTTTAATTTGACACCTAATTCACTTTCATATTAAAAAAAGGTTATGGCCATTTTCATACTCTGAAATTAGCATCTTGTTCCCTATTGCTTTTCCATTGACTTAACACAAAAGCTCTGATCGAGGAAAGTCAAAAGCCCATAACTTTCTTAAAAATTAAGAGAACTGAATGACATTTTCAGTTATTATAGATTGAGGCATTCTGAAACAAATATGAAACAATCTTACTTGAATGACCTGAAATTAAAGCATATAATTAGTTAGTTACCTAATTGTAGCTAATTACAAAATTCAATTACTAGATCTAAACATCTATCCATTTCTTAAGAAAAGGTTAACATTTTTAAATAGCCTGTGTCCAAATAACATTCACACAAGAATTCACAATATAAGATGATTTTAAAATCTCATTGTCATGATTTTATAGACCAAATGGAAGGAATTTAGTGTTTAATTCCCGTAAATTAATTAAATATATATATATATATATATATATTTACAGCTGCTCCTCGACCTACGACGGGGTTACATTCCGATAAACCCATCGTAAACCGAAAATATCGTAAGTTGAAAACCGCATTTAATACAATTTGATCACGTGACCGGAAGTGACGTGAACCTATATATATATGTGTGTGTATATGTATATGTGTGTATATGTGTATATATATATATATATGTGTATATATATATATATATATATATGTGTATATATATATATGTATATGTATATGTATATGTATATGTATATATATATATATATGTATATATATATATATATGTTTATTATATTGTTTACAGAGTACCATGTTTACATATTCTGTTGTGATGCTGCAAGTAATAATTGCATTCTTCTGTTTGGGATACATGACAATAAGACACTTTTGGAATAAAATTGTTTAGGATAGAACAATGGATGCTTGACGGTTGGTGTGAACTCCATGGGCCAATTTGGCTATTTTCATTCGGAACCTTTCCATGTTGCAATGACTCTGCCAAGTTCATCAAATGCTTTCGTTAGATTGTGTATTCTTAACAAAAATGTGAAAGAGCAGGTAAGGATTGTAAAGCATGGAAAAGGTCAGCCTTATGGATTATG
Organism: Leucoraja erinaceus; assembly: GCF_028641065.1. Taxonomy (NCBI): domain Eukaryota; kingdom Metazoa; phylum Chordata; class Chondrichthyes; order Rajiformes; family Rajidae; genus Leucoraja; species Leucoraja erinaceus. The sequence continues at coordinate 70,501,794 of NC_073381.1, read as the reverse complement.
TGATTAAATTAGGACCGACAGAGGGGGGGGGGGGGGGGGGTATATAGGAGCCTGGTGATTCGGGGAGGACCAAGCTTTTAAATCAGTCCTTGTTTACCTATTCAGATGTAAAAATTAAAAGTAGAGCAGACGATCTGTATTAATTCAAAGAAATTCCTCAATTCCTGAGGATGATTCAGCATGTCATTGAATACACTATCAAACTTCTGGGGGTCTATGGTAGAGGGAATATAGACTGGTTGCATCACAGCTTGGTTCAATAACTTGATTGTCCAAGACCTAATCATGTTGCAGAAAGTGCCAGGTCCCATACAGGCACTTGAGCTTCCCACCACTGAAGGGATCTAGAGGAAACACTATCTCAAGAAGGCAGCTAATATCCTAAAATCCCCATACCACCTTGCCATGTTCATATTTCATTGCTACCATTGGGAAGAAGATACTGGAGTCCAAGAACAACAACCTCCAGGTTCAAGAACAGTTTCGTTCCATCAACTTTCTATCCACCCTAAAACTACTCTGCACAACCCTACGCCACCTATCCTACCCCAGCACCAAACTACTTGAATAAGATTGCTTCATTTACTTTGGCTCTCTTGAACTACTGTGGGTGTACAGTAGAGAGGAATATTGACTGATTGCATCACGGCAACGAATGCCCCAGGAGCGAAGAAAGCTGCTAAAATTGGTGAACACTGCCCAGTCCATCACGGGTACTGATCTCCACACCATAAAAGGGATCCACAAGAGTCGCTGCCTCAAAAAGGCAGCCGGCATCATCAGAGATCCACACCACCGTGGCCACGCACTCAATTCACTCCTGCCATCGGGAAGAAGGTACAGGAACCTGAAAACTGTAACATCCAGATTCAAGAGCATCTTCTTCCCATCAGGCTATTAAACCCAAAAACCTCCAAATAGGCTCTAAACTCAGCACTTCAACTCCCCCTCCCATTCTGAATCTGACCTTTCTATCTTGGGCCTCCTCCATTGCCAGAGTGAGCACCACCGGAAACTGGAGGAGCAGCACCTTATATTCTGATTGGGCAGTCTGCATCCCAGTGGCCTGAGCATTGACTTCTCCAATTTCCGTTAGCCCTTGCTGTCTCCTCCCCTTCTCGGTTCTCCCTTAGCCCTTTGGCTCCTCCTCTTCCTTTTTTCTTCCCCCCCCACCCTGCATCAGTCTGAAGAAGGGTTTAGGCCCGAAACGTTGCCTATTTCCTTCGCTCCTTAGATGCTGCCGCACCCGCTGAGTTTCTCCAGCATTTTAGTCTACCTCGGAACTATATGGACTTGGGGGCATTATTTATGACTTTGCACTATTATTGTTTGTTTATTTGACTGTTTGATTTTATACATACTGAACTATAATTTTTGCTCTGTAGTGATTGCATAATAAAGAAGAAAGGATAAAAGTTTTTTCAAAAGAGTGAAAAGAGAACAATTTGTTCTACGTGCCGCATGAGCAAAGTCGTGAGCAAAATTAGCATTTTGTTTTGGTTCCAGCTTATGATATCTCTTCATTTATGAATCTTTTAATTATGAAGAGTGCAATGTAAACACTATTATCAAGGTATTCCTCTAATCTCATAATTACTTTGATCCTTTAACAACAAGGTAATTATCAATGAACTGGATACTTTGACTGAATTCTTTGAGGACAGATATATATCAATTTCTAAAGAAGTACATTGTATGTTGGCATATGTATCTATTTAAAATAGTCCACAAGAAAACTGTCAATGAGTAACAGAGATAATAGAATTTCTTGATTAAGATAATTAATTAACATTCAAGCAGATATTTAAATGTGTGTCAGAAAAAGACTGGAGTTTTAAGTATCTGTCATTCAGGTAGTTCTGCTATTACATGTTTCCATGATGCAAATTGGATATAATGCGATTAATGAATCAGGAAACACTATTTGTTTTGTGTCGACAGAATTGGTCATAACAAGATTTTTGAGACTAGAAAACCACTTCAGAGTTGCTCCAGAAATTGATACGCAGAAAAAAGCTGTTTTGGAAACAAAAACAGCCTGGGGGAAAACTGTTTCCATGTAATCCCCTCGCAATAATCTGACACCATTATCTCATATTGCCATGCCCATTGTCACTTAAGTACATAGTCTCCAAAAGTTTTGTTGCAATCCATCTGAAAGACTCTAGCCCTTAACCCCCTTTATCCCACTGACACAATTAGTTTTAGAACACTGTTTGCAAAAATGCAAGGTTACTGAAGAATGCAAATATTGCATTATGGCAGATCTATCTGCACTGTACTAACACATAGCAAAACTTAATTCTCAATTGTGTGCCTTTATTTTGATTATAAAAGTGAATTTAAATAAAGTCTGAGTCATGGACAAACAGAAACCATAGTTAGTGTAAGAGAGAATATTAAACATAATGATTTTTCAGGGATCAAATAGCTGAGGTTTTAATAGATAGGCAAATAACATTGAATATTTTCTGCCCATTGTCTGTACACTTCAGTACTTAGACAGACTATCATATTGTCATACCCCTTGTCTGACAACTTCATGCTAGGTCTACAGGAGAAGACACATGAGAAAAAAGCATATCTGACTCACTCTAGTTTCCGAAGTAACTCTCTTTCATTGACCAAGGGAGAAGAGAATTATTAATATTTTCTGACAGCTGTCATCCCGAGTGTCAAGATTTTAAAGAAACCAGTTACAGCTAAATTATTGATAGGTGAAAGCAGAATAACGGAGTTCAAATCATTCAAGTGGAACCTAGTTTCCAACCAGAATAGTAAGATTAAATGAGAACTTACCAGTTTGAAGTTTGATCTTGATTTTATGAGGAGTTACGATGAGCGATTATGTGATCCCACTTGGCGCGTCATACTTCAAAGCAGCGGTGTGGAATCACAGAAACAAGTAGTTGACCATGAACATAGTAAGATTTTGAGAACTGGAATTACCATATGACCTTGATAATATGAGGGTGGGAGCGGTGGGCACGTAATCGCTCATCGTAACTCCTCATAAAATCAAGATCAAACTTCAAACTGGTAAGTTTTCATTTAATCTTACTATTTTACTTCGGAGTCACGTGAGTGACTACGTGAAGATTTCAAAGCTCTGTGATTTCACGCCAGAACCAAATCCATGCGTAACACACTGCTTGAAGTGACCATGGATGAGTGAAAAAAGATTCATGCATTCAGACATGACTTGGTTTGTTATGCTGATGCTTGATCATCCAATGAAAATAATATAATAGCGACCCCTTTCATCCAGAGGAAACATTTAACAGTCAAAAATGGAGTTGGCAAATACCCCCAACTTGGCAACAAGGTGTATTAAAAGTTGGTAAAGTATGTTTGTTTGACCATCCTGCAGCTGCTAGGATGTGGTCCAAAGCAAACATACATAATCCTATGAGCTGATGTGGTAGCAGCCATGGTGGAGTGTGTGTTAAAATATTAGTATTGACTCCTGCATTCACCAAACTCCCGTCTTACCACCTGAAGATGGTAGAACTAAACTTGTTATGAAATTTATATATATATATATATACATATTTCTTACAAAAAACATTGTTTTGTTTGGAGCCTTAAGGCTCAAAGTGATCTAGATGTATTGTTGTGAATGTGTGACCACACATTCCCGAAGGTCCATCGAGTATGCCATGAAACTATATGTACCTCACGCCTGGTTAGCTCTGGTTTATTAAATCAAAACATAATATTAACATATGTAACCACCCTGTCCAGTCATAATTTATGTCATGACTGGACCCATTGCACTGAGGCCAGTGCCATGAGGATTATTACTTTTTGAGAGCTGGCTTGAGATAAGGATGTAGCTGGAGCCCCCTGCTGAAGTAATGTTAAAATTACATCAAGTCCCATACTCCCATGTTACTGGACCTGGGAGAACTCGTGTTAAGATATCCTATATAATTCTGGATATCAGAGGGTGAGGCCCGACAGAGTGAGTTCCACTTGCTGCAGCAAATATGATGAGAAGCACGTTTGCACCGTTTAATGGCACTGTAACTGAGTATTGTCAAAGACTCAAAAGAAATGAACTCTAGGACATCAGTTATTCGTGCTGTATAGCATGTAACATGTGTATTCAGCTAAAACCGTTTCCCATCTGTTGAAGTGGAGATGTCCTGCCTCTTGTTGGTGCTATCCTGCATTCTGCAGTGAGCACTCCACGGATTTGTCTGACAACCCGCGGCGCAGGAAATCATCTCGGAGTCTTCAAGTCAATGACTTGATGTATCATGCAGACGCTGGTCTCCCGAGCCACAGGCTGTACCAGCAAGTTTTATGCTTTGAATAACCATATAAAAGTTCTGTATAATTCCCTATATTAGCGGGAACCATGGCTGCCTATGCCAGTCAGGCAGATTGAGGCCTGAAGCGGTGTCTTGCTGGATAAATTGCAAAACCCCACAGATGAGGCAGAATGGAGAAACACACATGCAATAATTCCTCCACAAAGTGGCGATAATGTATCTTTTGCCACTGTATGCCACATGTTTTGCAGCTGGTAAATAAGTCTGTATGTAAATATATCGATATTCGATGTTCCATCGAGCCAAAATGACATTAAATACTTTGTAGTCCAACATCCATCCTGTGTTTCATTGATTTCACATGAGATAGTATTTTCAAAAGATTAGGTAAATATCACAGGATATTTAAACTTCATAGCACCCATGTGACTAACATATGCCACCCTCATAGTGTATCAACTTGTAGTTGAGCATGCAGATTGTGCGCATTCTTACAATAACCTTTAATGTATAGAATGCACCGAGTTATAGGTAGTTGATACCAATTACTGAAAATTGGTAACTTATGCAACCCGCATCCGCCTCCGTAACTGGAGATGGGATACCATACTTCTCATCTTTGAGCACTAGTTTCAATTGTAATACTAAGTATACCCGACCAAAGATACTGGAGCAATGCTGAATACTGCCACCATCGTGATTTCGGTAGCTTCAGCTGAGAATAGCATAGGTTTATTTGTAATGACCTATATGGTACTAGAGAGGTTAATTATTTGCATGTTTTAACTTCAGGTAATGCAAAGCCCAATTTGTACCGCTGATACACAGCTGCTATATTGTCAACTACATCTTGATGAATAGAACGCTGCTTAATAACCAACGAGGTTGTTGCAGGCTTCTGTTAATTGCATCTCTTGCTCCAGGGCGGAATCCCTTGTTAGTTGATAGTTAAATGTTAATCCCAATAATCAGTAGTTCTGATTGGTATCAATTTAAATTTAACTGGATGGGTGGGACCCTGATTCTTCAAATATAGTTTGGGCCTATAACAGTAAATGTTTTAGCAAAACCCAGCGTTTAACATCATTCCAGATAAATGATAACTAATGTTCTTGAGCTCTGAGCAGCCCAAGCTCCATTTGGAAATTTCGTAAATAAACCTGGGAACTGTAGTTAGCCTATATTGCAACGCTTTAACTGTTATTATAGCCCCATCCAGGTAAATTTCAAATATCTCTGGCGATTCCAGTGAATGGGAACTGCATAGCATGCATCTTTGAGATTGATGCTTGCCATATAGCTCCTATGAAACAGTTGTTAGACCGTAACAAAATGTACTATTCTGAAAGTCTGTACTGCACATATGAGTTAAACCTGGATGAAGTGACATCCTCCATCTGTCACCTGTCCCTGTCCTGAAAGGCAATCCTGCCCATAATACTGGGCCTGCCTCGAAGACAACTCCGGTCCCAATTCCAAGTCTGCTTGGAACCTATGTATGTTGTGCAGTAAAAGTAATCACATGTTATTATCTGTTTTTTAAAACCAGATCTGAAACTCATGTTGTTTTTCATTGTCATTTTGAACAAAAACACAAGAGTAAAAATTACCAACATGTAACTGGTCCACAATCCCTCGTTTCGGTAAGCCCAGACCCACCTACCTCCATAGCTACCGGTGGTCTTGTGGTGAGCCCAAAGGCTTCCTTTTCTCTCCTTGATTGGGGAGTAGGACTGGTAGGGAGTGTGGATTCCATGTTTCTCCTGACCCCTGCTTGGGTCTTGGTCTGAAACCTCATCATACTGAGCCTGCCCTGTAAGACAATTCTGGCCACAACTCTGAGTCTGCCTTGAAAGACGACTGATCATATTTCCGTGCCCAGCTTTCAAGCTATGACCGACTTCAGTGAACCGCTTACTCCCTATCGAGGTGTGGGGTGTGTTGCCGCCTACTGATGAAGCTTTGCTTGTCGTTGGTACCTTGATTAGTCCGATAACTTTTGCTTCCTTCCTCTGGTCTTACCTGAAGAGAGGATTCGGCGGCTGGTTTCTCCAATGTCACCCTGATAGCGCTGTTCCCTTGCCGGCACTTGTAGCGTGAGAACTCTGGCCTCTTCCGGGTATTCTGCCAACGGCTGGACACCAACTCTTCTGGCAGCAAACCCATTGTTTGCGAGTACTCTTGAGGCCATATGCATGTGCTTCAGTATGTTCATACTTTAAATTTTAGATCAGTTACCTACTGATCACTCGCACTCCCCTCCATAGAGAGTGAGATTTTTAGGCAGCCCTGAAAACAGGTGCTGCCGCAGGCCCCTGAGGACACCTGCGCTGACATGGCCCCTCCAGCGGACCTATATCAGGTTCTTGCTTTGGGTCAGAATGAAACTGACCTTGGATGGTCCTCTCCTCAGACCAGGAGACATTTGTGCAGCCCTGAAAACAGGTGCCGCTGCCTGCGGGTTCTCCATAATACCCGAGCTGATAACCCCCTCCTTTGGAGTATATCATTGTGGAGCACCTCTCCACCAGGTGCTCCATGTGGGTTTGAATGTTTAAACACATTACCCATGTAGGAGGTAATCCTCTCCACACTGACAATGACAATTAAAATTGAAGCTGAATCTGAATCTCCTGGCCCGACTTGTTTGCGGGCTTTCTCCTTGCGCTCCCTTCCTCAGAGCGAGAGATCAAATAGTGGCTAACCCTCCAATTGGGTTTGCCTAGGTACACCTGGCCTGTTTTGTTTTAATGAATGGGCCTCTTCCCTGCACTCCCCTCCGCAGAGCGGGAGATACAATTTTTGTGACTAACCTCCAATGGCTGTCTTGGTGCTGTCGGCATCAGTCCGACGCTGCTGGCTCCACTGCCAGCGATTCGAGAGGCGAATTTCGACCGCTACCCGCTACTTGCACTACCGCGGTCTCCGTAGCGGGTCACATGGTCCATTTCCGGGTATCCCCGAGGTTATGACCGGGATTCCCTTTGTTCCGTGACTGGGGTTCCCCCGGCCCGCCTGGACTTTGCCCCCAATCCAGCAGGCAAAACTCTGTAATGAGTTTCCTGTAAAACAAAACCCAATCCCAGAGGTAAGTTTAAAAACTTACCTTGTTGATTTAAACTTACCGCTGGACAGCGCGAATACTGCCGCCAGTCGGCTCGTTTGCGCAAAGCGAGTCAACGTAATGACGCGCCAAGTGGGATGATGGCCTTCTTCATGTAGTCACTCACGTGACTCCGAAGTAAAATAATCTTTTTGGCTCAAAATGAAACTCTTGTTTTATGTAATTTATACTTATTTTGATACCTAGTTCTAACAGTCTATTGCTTTTATTGATCCCTCCATCACCTTTGGCTGGTCTGAAGAAGGGTTTCGGCCCGAAACGTCGCCTATTTCCTTCGCTCCATAGATGTTGCTGCACCCGCTGAGTTTCTCCAGCATTTTTGTGTACCTTCGATCTTCCAGCATCTGCAGTTCCTTCTTGAACACATTTTGTTGGTAGTTTGCATGTCCATTATTCAGACTGGGATAGACCGCATTTCCCCAGTTCTACACGGTTAATTCAGCTCCCATTGCATTCAGCTCCCAGCACAAATCCTACACCCTAGCTATTAATGTTATCTTCCAATCATTAACTCTCAATCAGCTCCAAGCTATGCAATCTCAGGATTCCATTTGACCTCACCATCTGCCTCCCAGTTGATAAACCAACCTCAGATACTTTCGTTAAAAAAAAGCCCACATTTCTACAATAGTGCCTAAAAACCTCTTACCCTAACTTTCATGATTCTTTGCAAGCATTCTTCATGTCTTTATACTTTCCAGGAATGGGTATTTCAATGCTACCCTGGCAGGTTCCCAACCTTCAACATGATATCATCCAATATTTTGTCATCCAGTATCAGGTCCCTTTCACCCATCACATCTGTCCCTAGGAACTATATTTAACCCTACGTCCATGTAAGCACAATTGGAACGTTCAACCATTCAATTCAATTCATGGACTCATTCTTCTCTGATATCCCGCAACCCTTAACCCCCCCCCCCCCCCGGCAAGTTTCTGTTCCTCTGATTACCATTAAGAAGTCTCACCACTGATACTGCATCACTCTCCAAACCCCACCACTCTATCCTTAAGAGTGTGTGCGTGTGTGTCATAAGAGGTGCCATTATGCAATTCCATACTTCCTAATGCAGCATCCTGCACCCCTGATGTTGTTGTCCAACACTTGCATTATGATGCTATGTCAGTTTCAATGCCAGTTGGCAAGTGAACTGTTTCCCAGCATAATCAAGGACGAGTCACACCCCTCTCCCTCTTTCCCCTCTCCCATCGAGCAAGAGGTGGAGAAGTGTGAAAACATACACCTCCAAATTAAGGGACAGTTTCTTCCCAGCTGTTAGCAGGCAATTGAACCATCCTACCAACAACTAGAGAGCAGTCCTGAGCTACTATTTACCTCAATGGAGACCATTGGGCTACCTTTGATTGTACTTTACTGCACTTTTTCTTGCATTAAACGTATTCAGTTTATTTCCTTTATCCTATCTGAACTCCAACTCTTCATTGTCCGAATGACTGATTATTTGCTGTCACTCAATGGCCTTTAGCACATTCTCATAATTCTTACTTTGATCATCCATTTGTATTTGATAATCCTGGTGTACAGTGCTTGAAGAAGCCTTTGGCCAAATAAACAAGTTACATATGTCCAGGCTGTTGTCATCTTAAGTTTTGTTTCTTTGTTTACACTAGAATGATCTCTGCACTGTTTATCAAAGTAGATATTAATGTAAAATGAAACCAGTGACAATTGCAAAAATATTTGACATCACTTTTCGCATTTCTTCTCTCCCTTCCCCTGTTTTGTTTTACTTCCTATGTGAAGAACTTGGGAAGAGCCAGAAAAAAATAGACAAGAGCATTAAAAATGACACACAGTTAATTTTTGTGAGTGGGAAGAAATACTGGAGAAAATATTTTTTTTAATCTAATGGGCAAAAGAAAAGAAAAAATTAGGAACATTTCCAAGACCAGTGTGAAAGCGAACAACAGTGTAAAACGAGTATTTGGGTGAAAAATATAATGAGAAACAAAGTCAAGGAATAACAATTCAGAACACAGTTATGGCAACAATTCACAAAAGAGTGGTGAAAGACAAAAGAAAAGGGCAGGGTTTCTGGCAATTTCTAATAAATCAACGTCCAAATTTGTGAAGAAAGAGAACAAATGTTAATAAGTCGATAATGGCGATGGGATCAATGAAATGTTTGAGAGTTTGTAATTGCCTCTCAAACGTTTAATGACACATTTCTCATGATAACATATGTTGCTGTTACATCAGTACAAAAGGAACTGCACCTTCCAATAGTTAGAAGAACATCATAGGGACAGTCATGATCATAGGTCCATGTAATCATGAAAGGCAGAATTAGAATTGGAATTCACTGGGAGTTTATCATAGCCGGTGAGCGTGGAAAAGAAAGACATGAGGCCTGGAAAAGAAAATGTTGTGTATACCTGAGAACACCAAGTGAAACTGAAACCAATGAATACAACCTTGTCATGTGAGAAAGAAAGATCAGTCACAGGATGCAACTACTTTCCAACTTACTTGGAATGATATCACCAATCTTTCAGAATTGCTGGATGCAAATTCTAGCAACTCCTTCCCCAACAGCCCTGTTTGATTACTTTATCAAAAGGACAAAAGGAATTCAAGACTGCAGCTCGTCACCACCTTATTGAGGGCAATTAGAGATGTATAAAATATGCTGGCCTTGTTTGCGATACCAAGGTCCCCTAAAATGAATAAGTATATAAAACAGTACAGTAGCGCAGCGGTAAAGTTGCTCCCTTACAGCGCCAGAGACCCGGGTTCTGTCCTGTTTATGGGTTCTGTCTGTATGGAGTTTGTACGTTTTCCCTGTAAAGTGGGAAGAAGATTAGACCACATTGCCTTACATCACAGTGAGGAATGTGGGGAATCTGCTGTGGTGGAAGTTTATGTTAACTTTTATGTAGTTGTGTGTCTTGTTGCTTTTTTTAGTATGGCTGTATGGTAATTCATGTATCACTGTACCTTAATTGGTGCACGTGACAATAAAAGACCTTTGAAATCTTTGAAACCTTTGAAACCTTTAACCTCATAGGTTTTCTCCGGGTGCTCTGGTAAACTCCCTCATCTCAAAAACACACAGGTTTGTAGGTTAATTGTTTTGATAAAGATTGTAAATTGTCCCTAGTTTGTAGGATAGTGTTGGTGTACAGGGATTGCAGTTCGGCATGGACTAAGTGGGCCGAAGGGCCTGTTTCCGTGCTGTATCTCAAAAGTCTATAATCTAAAATCTCTAAAATCAAAAGTTGATTTTGCCTGCAGAGTAGGAAATATGTATGTGTTGATAAGGGACACAAAGACAGTAGTTTCAAATGAGGCAAAACATATCGCAGAGATATTGCATTATGGATATTAGAGTATATGGAATGGCTGCATGGTTAAAAAAATTATAAAACAGGATGACAAAAACATAGTCAGTGAATAACATAATATTTATGGAGCAACTTACACATTCTCAGAATGTCCTAAAAACTTAATTATAAAACTACTTTCTAGTGTAGGAGTGTACTATCTTTGTATTTTTATATTCCTGGTGTTTGTAATACTTGAGATATTTAACTTTTATTCTTTATATTTTAAAACTTTGGAAACTCTGCATGTTTCAATCAGTCAATTAATCAATCAGTTTTATTCATCACTTGCACATAAAGTGCAAGTTAAATGAATTTGCCCGCATCGGTACAATGAAAAAAGAACACACAAAAACACAATAAAAATTGAACACAAACATCCACCACAGCATTCATCACTGTGATGGAAGGCACAAAATTTGGCCAGTCCTCCTACATTTCCCCCCGTGGTCAGGAACTCAACCCTTCGCAGTCGCCGCTGCGGGAGTCCAGATGTGTAGACAAGGTAAAGTCCCGATAAAGTCCAGGTAAGTCCTGAATCGGTGCCTCCCCACCGGAGACCGCGGCTTCAGGTTGGTGTAGGCCGCAGGCCGGCGGTCGAAGATCTAAAGACCCCGCCGCGCTGCAGCCAGAAGCACCACAGACCACAGGGCCGGTGGTCAGAGCTCCTGTCCAGGGGTCCCTGGCGAGGGACCCCGCTCCTGATGGTTTGTGCTCTATGTGAAAGCCTTTGTCCCTTGTATTCTGGTTTGATTATTTTTGTAAGAGATAAGGGAGGCCCAAGATTCTCTCACAACATTTAGCGTAAATCAGTTGTGACAGTTATATGATCTTTGTAACTCTGTATCAAGCCCCAGCTAAGAGAAATAAAGGGCCAAGAAAGGGGAAGCCATGTGGTTTAAATAAGGGTGGATTACGGAATGGAAAAATACTGGGAAAGGAGGAAAAAAGTAAATGCAAGTTATTGGTGTTGCTAAGGGAATGTTTGCAAGTGATTGGTTATCGATAAGGGAATGTCTAAAAGTGATTGAGTATGGAAATGCACTGGAGGTGGGACATATAGAGTTAAACATGCCAAAAAAATAGGCGACTCGTTGTTTGAAAGTGGGCTCTCAAGTGATTTATTCTTTGAGTGTTCCAGCCTTGATTTGCAAATAAATGTTTGAACTTCTTGAAGAATTCAAGAGTTAGTTTTGAATATCAGTAACCACAACACCAGCTGCAATTTTCATTGCTTTGTAATCACAGTTACTATCTCATACATGTACAACAGGAGCCGTCAAACAGCATGCAATGCTAAAACTATTTATTTTTTAATATTGACTTTGCTATAAGTTTTGGTTGATTCCCTAAAGGAAAAGATTGAATTCCAGGTTGTCCTTCTGAATGCTAATCTTAACATCACCATTCATTGAGTAAATAGTCATAGAGTCATAGAGTCTTACAGTCTTACGAGTCTTACGAGTCGGCTGCCCTGTCAGCAGCGTGTTCGTTATTTTGACTTTTTTTTGTTTTTTTGTTTTGTCTAAAGGGCCTGTTCCACGAGCATGCGACTGCATGCGCCAAGCGCGACCGGTCCCATTTCGATTGCCGGAGCCGTATGGAGTTGTGCGGGGCTGGTCCCGACATCGTGCGGGGCTCCGTAAAACTGACACTGTCCAAAAATTCCGCGCGCCAAAGGCCTGCCGACCCGCAGCCGCATTGAGGCTGTACGCACCGCCTCGACGGGCGTGCGCAGCGTCTCGACGCCGTATGCAGCATCTTGACGGCGTACGCCTAGCGCGAACTTCCCGCGGACTTCGCTCGAACTTCACGTCAACTCGCACGGGATTATTTGACCTCCACGCGGCCCCCGCTTCCGGTTTGGTCGCGCTCACCGCACGCAGTCGCATGCTGGTGGGACAGGCCCTTAAGTGTTTGTTTTGGGTGTTTCTCGGTGTGTCTTGTGTGGGGGTGGTGGGGGGAGAGGAAAGGGGGAAACCATTCTTCAGTCACCCTCGACGGATAGGCGACTTTTTCCATGTCACTTCTCTGCCTCCCCTCACGCGGCCTAACAGCTTGGATTGGAACGGCCTTTCCTTAAGTCTGGCGCAGTGTGGACTTTTTCCATCGCGGAGCGGGCAAACCCTTGCCGGGGGCGCCAGAGAGGAGTGCTACGACCTCCGTCCTGCGGCCTATAACATCCTGATGCTGGGGTCTGCGGAGCTTCTAGCCACGTGTGGGGCATGGACTTACCATCCGGAGCCTGGGATCCCTCGCTGGGGATCACCAGAGAGTAGCTCCAACCCCCGGCCTGCGGCATATAACATCCTGAAGTCACGGTCACCGATAAGAAAGTGCCGATTCGGCCACTCCAAGCCGCGGAGTGTGTTCGACCGTCCCGACGTCGGAGTTTAGATCACCCCGACGAGAGGGCCTGTACATCTGGCCATTTGTAGCGATGACCACGGGTGAGCAAGGGAGAAGGACTGGCTGAACATTGTGCCTTTCACCACAGTGAAGAATGCTGTGGTGGATATTTACGTTAAATCTTATTGTGTATTTTGTGTTCTTTTTAAGTGTATCGCTGCTGGCAAATTCATTTCACTGCACCTTCGGGTGTATGTGACAAATAAAATTGGCTTTGACTTTGACTTTACAGTGCGGAAACAGGGCCTTTGGCCCAACTTGCCCACACCGGCCAATATGTCCCATTTACACTAGTCCCACCTACCTGCATTTGGCCCATATCCCTCTAAACCTATCCTTTCCATGTACCTGTCTAAATGTTTCTGAAACATTGCGATAGTCCCTGCCTCAACAGCTTCCTCTGACAGCTTGTTCCATATACCTACCATCCTTTGCATGAACAAGTTACCCCTAAGATTCTTATTAAATCTTTCCCCCTTCACCTTAAACCTATGTCCTCTGGTTCTTGATTCCCTGACTCTGCGCAAGAGACTCTGTACATCTACCCGATCTATTCCTCTCATGATTTTATACACTTCTATAAGATCACCCCTCATCCTCCAGTGTTTCCAGGAATAGAGTCCCAGCTTGCTCAACCTCTCCGCAAGCTTTTTTGACCATGGCTACATGCCATTTTCAATGAACTGTGTGCTCTTAGATCCCTCTGCTCTACAACACTCCCCAATGTTCACTGTGTAGGTTCTACCCATGTTAGTTGTCCCAAAATGCAACACCTCACATTTCTCAGTAAGGTAATTTTAGATTATAGATCAATAATTTCAAGAGTCAAGAGTTATTTGTCATATACACCATGACTGGAACAATGAAATTCTTACTTGCTGCCACTTTACAGACACATAAAGGCAATAACGTAAAAAATAAATATACAATAAAAAATAATACAATAAATTATCAGCTGCGCCAGGTAAATGGATCATGTTGATATAAGAGGCAAGGTGACAAATCATCCTCCACTATAATGCTCAACATTGATGTCCCACAAGGATGTGTTCTCAGCTCCCTACTATACTCCTTATATGCTCATTGACTGAGCAGCCAAGTACCAATCGAACTCAATTTCCACATTTACAGGTAGAGGGCCTTGGAAGTTTGACAGTGATGGGCCGGATATCAAAAAAAGACAAGACCGAGTAAAGGAAGTAAATTGGGAATCTCGAAACCTGGTGCCAAGACACCAACCTATCCCTAAATGTCAGCAAAACAAAGGAGATTGTGATCAACTTCAGGAACCGAAGCAGCACAGACACCCTGGTATACAGTGATGGTGCCGAAGGAGATATGGTTGAAAGCTTCAAGTTCTTACAAATGACTATTACCAGCAATTTGTCCTGGACCAGCCAACTTGAAGCTCAGGCCAAGAGAGCACACCAACCCCTCTACTTCCTTAGAAGGCCTAGGATGTTCGGCATGTCCACAACAACCCTCACCAACTTCAACCGAGGCGCCCTGGAAAGCATTTTATCGGGATGCATCACAGCATGGTTTGCGAACAATCCATCCAAGACTGCAAGGAATTGCAGAGACGTGGACATGGCCTAGATCATCATACAAGCCAACATCCCTTCCATGGACTACAACAGGGCAACCAGCACAATTAAGGACCAGTCTCACCCCATTCACTCACTCTTCTCCCTCTCCCATCAGGCAAGATGTATAGATGTTTGTAGACACATTTCTCCAGATTTATGGATAGTTTCTTCCCAGCTTTTATCAAGCAACTAAACCCTCTCACCAGCTAGGGTGAAGTCCTGACTTCCCATCTACTTCTTGGAGACCATTGAATTATTTTTAATCAGACTTTATCTTGCTCTAAATATTGTGCCCTTTAGGGGCTGTCCCACTAGGGCGACCTGTTGGCGAGTTTAGAAGAGTTTGACAAAATGACATGTTGAAGACCTCCTTTGACTATGTAGAAGACCTCCTTCGACCTCCTTCGACTATGTTGAAGACCAGCTTCGACTAGCTACGACTAACTTCGGGAAAATTGGACACCGAATAGTGGAGAGTGAAGACGATCTCCTTCGATCTCCTTCAACCTCCCTTCGACTATGATGAAGACTGTGATGATATCTACAACTACTTTTGGCTACCTTCGACTACCCTCGATTACCTACAACTAACATGTCGACCTACTGCAACCTACGCCGACCTACTACGACCTACTACGACTAAACCTACGAGTAAAAAAAGTATCGATTTTTTCCATGGCGACCTTTTTATACTCGTGGGCATTTTTTAAGATATTGAAAAAAGCGCCGCGACTTAGCTGAGGCCTCGAGTACGCGGAGACCACACTCGAGTTTGAAGGAGAGTTACGAAGACCTCCTACGACCTTGTGTCGACCAAGCTGCGAGTATGAGTCTAGGACAAACTCGCCAGAACTCGCAGATTAGGTTGCCCAAGTGGGACTGGCCCTTTAGCCTTTATCTGTACACTGTGAGCGACCTGTTTGTAAGCATGTATAGTTTTTTATTTGACTGGATAGCATACATTAAAAGCTTTTCACTGTATCTTGGAAGACATGACAATAATAAACTAAACTAAACCTCGCAGTGAGGGTTGATACAACAATGATTTAGGTTTAGCTGAAAGAATGTTACCTTTTACTTCTAACCCACACAATATGTTGATGCAGAATAGATGAATGAGTTTCAAAATCAACATCTAAAGTTTATCGAATCTTTCCAACAGCAGGGTCTTCAATAATGAATCTTTGACCTGGCTCTTATATTCACAGGTATTAAATTCTGGACATGTCTTTCACCAATATACATTACAGTAAAAAAAATTCATATATGAAATCTTTATAATTTTCTTCTTTATGATGTATATATGCACACACTATACTTGTTATTCATGTTTATTATATTGTTGACAGTGTACTATGTTTACAAATTCTGTTGTGCTGCTGCAAATAAGAATGTTATTGTTCTATCTGGGACAATAAAACACTCTTGACTCTTGGTATTTGTAGTGGAAAAGTTATGGCCCTGTCTCATGGTGCGAGTCCACCCATGAGTGATCTCGAGTGAAAGAAAAAATCAAACTCGTGGTTGTCTACAAGATTCCAAGTTTATGTTAATGAGTTTCAACGAGTTTCCACGTGTATGCCTAAGTTTGCCGTTTACTTTTCATTTCTGCGATGTACCAGTTCCTCTCCCGAGTTAGTCTTGTCTGTCTGTGTTATAAATATTACTTGCACATTTGGAGTATGGGGAAACGCAATTTCAATCCAATTTATTTGAATTGACAATAAAATTTACTTTGTACTTTGAACTTTGAACTCTGAACTTTGAGCCAACAACGACTACCGACGTGTGGAAAAATCATCACATGGATAAAAATGATGTCATGCAGTTTTTTTTTACACTATAAAAAGCCTCCCCTGACCACGGACAGAACTGCCCCGATGATCAGCTTCTCCGTGTCTCTTATTATTATATTAGAAATGTCGAGCATTTTGCACGCTGGATATCTCTGGGTGAGCTTACTGAACATGTTTACTTGATTACTTTGTGGCCGCACGGAACAGGCTCATGCAGCTTAAACTTGTGTTTTGATTCTGTCAATGAACCTCGCATTGTAATGTTATACAAGCAAAGATTCCCATCTGTTAGCCATCTTGCAACAGATGGGGAAAGAGCCATTGGTCAGGCTGGTAAAGTGAAGGCTCCTGCAGGGGTACTGGGGAATTAGTGGGGGAATCTGCTGCTGTTGGGATCTCCATGAGAACCGGATCGAAATATGGTGGACGTACATTAATTCTGGTATTGGAATATGATCGTACAGGTGCCGCTGGAATTGATGCCTTCACTGGGATCTTCTCCAGATAGTAAGCTCCCGGGCTGAAAACGACGTGTGAAACATGGTGGAAATAGCCGTGGAATCATAGTCATGCAGGACGCTAACAGGTCCTTCGGCCCATCTCGTCCATGCCAAGATAGAAGGCCATCCAAGCTGATCCCATTCGCCTGTGTTTGACCCATATTTCTCCAAACCTCCCCTATCCTATTTACTGCCAGGGGTGGTGATGAAGGCAGAGACGATAATTGCGTTCAATAGGCTTTTAGATAGGTACAGGGTAGTGCGGGAAGATTTATGGGTCGTGTACAGGTAGATGCGATCAGTTTGACTTGGCATCATGTTCGGCACAAACATTGTGGGTCGAAGGGCCCGTTCCATTGCTGTTCTGTTCTCTATTCAATGTTCTGTGTATCCATGTTGCTACCAATTTTTATTTAAACACCTTTTACCTCTACCTGGTTGAGAAAGAATACGGTGACATTAGCAATGTTGGAAGAAATCACAGATCTGAATTACAAAAGCAAGATTATTTTTTACCGCGGGACCACTTTTGTGAAGGGCTCTCTGTCATCAAGAACACAAAGTACTGGTGTAACTCAGCGGGTCAGGCAGCATCTGTGGAGTGAAATGGACAGGCGGCATTCCGAGTAGGGACCGGTCTTCAAACCCCAAACATCGCCGAGCTATTCTCTCCGCAGATGCTGCCTGACCCACGGAGTTTCTCCAGCACATTGTGTTTTGTTCAAGTTTCCAGCATCTGCAGTTCCTTGTGTCCCTGTGACTATGTGTTGTTGATGGTGATCTCGGTAGAAATTAAAATGGAGCAGGCTGGGAACTCAGTCTGTTTTTGTACCATTGCACAAAGGCAAGATTTGCACCCAAGTGTCTCCTGTGGAAAAGAAAACATCACCTATCCAAATTCTCCGGAGATGACTAATCTTCAACATTTCACTTCTGGCACTCAAGCGAAACCCACGGTAGACTCAAGAGTCACTCACGGGCTACTACGTTCTTACAACGAGTTTAAATGTTTCAAATTTTAACTTCAAGAGTAAATTTGACTCGTGGAAATCTTTTAACATGTTTAAAAATTTTCAAGAATTAACAAGTTTCCCGGGTACCTGCCGTTAGCGCCACGAGTCGCTAAGTTGCGTCCACGAGTTCCGACGTTCCCGCTACGTTAATTGTACGTGATTACCACGAGTTTAATTTGTTTTAAACTCGGGGTCACTCGTGGGTCGACTCGCACCGTGAGACAGGGGTTTCAGTATATTTTAATTATCAATAGTCTTGGCTGAATCTAAGAAAATAATGGCTGCTGTAAATGTTATAATTATAATTGCTTTAGTTTAATTGGCAGCTCATTACAAATCAAAGTGAAGACTGCATGCAGTGTCAATACTTGTATTTAATTCTGCTAATATTTTGCAGATTAATAATGCTTCCATATATCATGTTGGACAAAATGAGGAAATGTTGGACAAAATGTTGGACAAATGAGGAAATTGTTGTTAAGCATATGTATTATTGCTCGTTACATATATACTTCACATTATTTTCTGTTCAGCGTGTCTGACCATTAATGACAGAATGGTAGCAACAGAATGAGATTTTAAGATTAAAATCATATTATACTTGTTAATTCATTTTCACAAGATGGCTTTGTTAAACTGTGTTCTTCACCTGGGAAAGAATAATAAGATTGAGCAGAGTTGTTGCGGATTTATGAAAGGGAAATCATATTTGAATAAACTATTGAAATTCCATGAGGATGTGACTGATAGCATAGATAAAGAGAAACCAATGAATGTGTTGTATAATTTACTTTAGACTTTAGACAATGCGGAGACAGGCCTTTCGGCCCACTGAGTTTGTGCCAACCAGTGGTCGCCCCCTACACCAGCACTATCCTACACACTAGGAACAATTTTGACCAAAGCCAATTAATCTACAAACCTGGGTAATTGGGTAATGATATTGTTGAAAGGGAGCAAGATGACTTTGTAGGAAAGTTACTACTAGTCAAAATGCAGGCTCAGCAAGCAGTTAGGAATCAAATATATGTTGGACTTCATTACAAAACACATGAGTAACGATGACTTATGAAGATCTTGGTGAAACAACCATTGTGCAGTTTTGTTCATTGTACTGACAAAAATATATAATTGCCATAGAGGGCATGCAGTAAAGGCTTATCATGCTGGTTCCCAGGATGTCAGATACGACATATGATGATCAATTGTGCAGATTAGGTGAATTTGTGTTCACTTCTCAAAGAATGTGAAGTGAGCACATTCAAATCAACAAGATGTTGTAGGGCTCCACAGATTGGATGCAGGGAGGCTGCTTCTCTTGTCTGAGGAGTTTAGGACTAATTGGCACAGTAATAGATTAAGAGATAATCAATTTAGGACTGTAATGGGGATAAAATATTTAAGAGATAGTCCATTTAGGACTGTAATGAGGATAACATATTTTGCACTGTGTGTAGTGTGCCTTTTGAATTCACTTTGGATTGTGAGACTCAGCCATTGAGTTTATCCAAAACAGAGATGAAAAGATTTCTGGTTATCAGGGTAATCAAGAGAGATTGGGAAAGGGCAGGAAAATCGAGCTGAGGCAGAAAATCAACCGTGAACTTGATGAATGATGGAGCAGCTCAAGGAGCCAGATGGCCTACTCCTGCCTCTATTTCTTATGCTCACTGTGTTTTATTTTGTTTGGGTTACTGAATCAGGTCTAGTGCTTTTTACAGTTTTATTTAAACATCAATGATTCATTGTGTATTTTAAATTGTTATCTGGGCTGGTGAATTTGGGCATGTTTTTCGACAGTTTATTTCCATTTCCTGCATACTTCCTTTGAAACTTCCTTTTTGTTTAGCTTTTTTCACCTTCTATCGCTGCTTCTGTTAATTGCGTTTTCTATGTTTCTATTCCCATTTAATGTTCATGTGCAAGGTTTCCAAAAAAGCAGTCAATGCAGTCTCATTAATCAGATTGAAGAACAATACATCTTTGCTTAATGTAAAGACCCTAAGTGAAATGAGTTTGGAAAATTGAGATTTCAGATCCTTAGAAGCATTACATGAACTACACGAACTACTCATATCTGCAAAACTCGGGTATCAACTGTGCCACGTGTCTGGATAATCCCAAGACATTTTATAAGTATCTCAAGGGGGTAAGGGTGCAGAGATAATTTACGAGAATGTTGCCAGGACTCAAGGGCCTAAGCAATAGGGAGAGGTTGAGCAGACTAGGACTCTATTCCTTGAAGCGTAGGAGGATGAGGGGTGATCTTATAGAGGTGTACAAAATATTTCGAGGAATAGATCGGATAGACACACAGAATCTTTTGCCCAGAGTAGGGGAATTGAGAACCAGACGACATAGGTTTAAGGTGAGGGGGGAAAAATGTAATAGGTAGCTTTCTCACACATAGGGTGGTGGGAATATGAAATGAGCTGCCGGCTGGAGGTAGTTAAGGCAGGTGAGGAATGTCATAAGGGCATAAGGTCATAGGAGTAGGATTAGGCCATTCGGTCATCGTCTGCTCCGCCATTCAATCATGGCTGATCTATCTCTCCCTCCTAACCCCATTCTCCTGCCTTCTCCCCATAACCTCTGACACCTGTAGTAATCAGGAATCTATCTCTGCCTTAAAAGGTAAAGATACTACCACAACGTTTAAGAAACATATAGATAGGTACATGGATAGGACAGGTTTGGAGTGATATGGGCCAAATGCAAGCAGGCAGACTAGTGTAGGTGGGACATGTTGGCCAGTGTGGGTAAGTTGGGCTGAAGTGCGTGTTTCCACACTGTAGCACTCTATGACTCTATGACTAAATAGAGAGCGTCAGTCTGGTGCAAGTGAATATTTATTTCTTTGAGATATTATTGAGTTGAGGCAGAATAGAGGAATGCTTTCCTTGTACATTTTAAAGCTAATAATGTTGTCCCTTGCTGAACTAACTGGCAAGAGTATGGATGGAGCAGCGGTGTTGTGCCATAGTTGGACTCAGTGTATCTGGACAAGTCAGAATTTCAGACTCAAATCTTTGACTGAGGATAAGACTAAATATGATGGAATGCCCTCCCCAGCCAAATTTCACACACAAATAATAACCATTTAACTGACGAGGATGATGTGCATGTCAGGGCTCCATTTCAGACCAATGGATGTAAGCGAGAAATGGAGATAATGGAAAGGAAACCAGATAAACATATAGAAGATAAAACTAGCATATGGTAAGAATGACAATTTATACTTAATTCCTGATTAAAATTTAGTTTTAAAGAGAAACCACCATTGGGATAATTTTACCACCTAATAAATATTGCCCAAAATATTAACAGCAGATCAGAGGCTGTGTACTTCATGATGAATGATTAATCTGCCGACTTCACAAAGACCTCTAATGCACTGTTTTTTTCAGAGTGATGGAATATCCTCTACTTACTCAAACGGCCAACGCTCCAACAACATGTGACAAACTTGACCAGAAAGAAGGGGCCATTTGATTGGAACCTATCCTCCTCCATAACCATTCAATCCTTCTACAGTGCTCTAGGAGTGTTCTGTCCGGTGGGCGGCGCGACCGACGTCGCAGCGCCCTCTGCAGTCTGTGTGTCTTTTTTTTTTTTTGTCCCGTTGAGGGTATAGTTTGTAGTGGGTTTTTAACTGTGTATGTGTGGGGGGCGGGGGGGTTGGGTGGGGGAAACTTTTAAATCTCTTCCCTGTACGGAGACCCGACCTTTTCCCTGTCAGGTCTCCGTTGTCGTTGGGGCCTAGCACCGTGGAGTGGCCTCCAACCGGAACGACCTGGGGGCTCAAGTCACGGAGCCGGTGGAGCTGAGGACCTACCATCGTGCAGCTGGCCGGCTTCGGAGCGTGGAGAGCTGTGATGGCGTGCTGCTGCGACCCGACTCCGGTGGATGGTGACACCGGGAGCTCGCGGGTCCCTGGTGGGAGACTGCTTTGCGGAGCAACGGCAACAGCAACTTCTCCCGCCCAAATTGCGGGGTTGAAAGTGACCTGGAACGGGGCCTTACAGCGCCCGGCGCGGCTTAAACAGCCGCGGTACTTGCTAGCGCCTGCCGGGGGCTTTGACTTTGATTTTGATATCGGGAGAAGAATGGAGAGCAGGGGAGAGACAAGACGTTGCCTTCCATCACAGTGAGGAGGAGATTTACTGTGATGGACGTTTGTGTAAATTGCGTTGGTGTGTGTCTTGGTTCTTTTCTTGTTGTATGACTGCAGAAACCAAATTTTGTTTGAACTTCATGTGAGGTTCAAATGACAAATAAACGGTATTGTATTGTATTGTATTGTATTGTATTGTATTGTATTGTATTGTATGGCTGCAATTAATCCGATCCATAAGATACGTCAAAGATTCTTTGGCAGCTTCTCCCGTAACTACAATACTCTACCTCAGGAAAGGATCAGGGCCCTAATGAGAACGCCACCTACCTGCAAGTTCCCTTAGTCATAATTTATCATGGCTTGTTAATAAATATCTCTTTCCCCACTGTCACTGAGTCACTGGAAGTTCCCATCCCCCATCAACTGCGAGCACCAAAATACCTTTGCTGCAAAGACTGCTGTAGTCCAAAAAATTAGTCCACACCACCCTCTCACAGGGGGCGAAAGTCATAAATTTATACAGCACAGAAACAGACACATTGGCGCATTGTGTCCCTAATGACCAAAGGTACATATGCCATTTTCCTGCACTCTGTCGAGAGCCTCCTACGGCATGGCATTTGATATACTCATCTAAATCCTTCTTAAATTTTGAGAATACCTGCCTCATGTTTTTCAGGATTAAATTATTTCCGTCATTGTTCTATCCACCTTTCCTACTCACCAACATTGGTCTCTAGCTAAAGATGACTTGCTTCATTGTCAACAATATCACCAATTTTCACATAATCTCTGAACATACTAATGTAACTCTTCACCTGCATCCACATTGTAAATATATTAGTTAGGGACAAACACTAAATCAGGGGTTCCCAACATTTGTCGTCCCGTTTACCCCTGGCAACTTTAATAGCACATAACAATGTTATTTCACTTAATTATGAACAACTAATGATGAACAGATAAGTATACCAGAACCAAACAGTCAATCAATGAGAAAAAATCCGGAATCAACAAATTTATCCCCTGGGTAGGCAAAATTTATCTCCTGGGGGTAAATTTACCCCAGGTTGGGAACCCCTGCACTAAATGCTGGCGTTCATTGAAATGCCCATATCCTAGGAATAAGTAAAAATAAACCAATTTCCAGTGCTTTTGAAGATGAAATGTATGAGGTCATAAAGATAGAGTAGATTCACAGTCTTTTACCCAGAGTAAGGGAATCAAGAACCAGAGGATATATATGTCTAAGGTGAGAGAGTAGGATTTAATAGGAATCGGACGGGAAACTTTTTCACACAGAGGGTGGTGGGATATGGAATGTGCGGCAAGAGAAGGTAGTTGAAGCAGATACTATAACAACATTTAAAATACATTTGGACAGCTACATGGACAGGAAGGGTTTGTAGGGATAGGGGTTGAACACAGGCAGGTGCAGCTAGTGTAGATGGGGCAGCTTGGTTAACATGGGCAAGTTGGGTCGAAGGGCCCGTTTCTGTGTAAAATGACTCTACGAAATAGAGTTCATAGTAAGTAATGAGCATAAGTGTGTGATCAGTCTGAGAATCTTTTTTTTAATCCACATTAGATTTTCACTTCCAATAATAAGCTTTTGATTACCATATCAGTAAGATGTGTAACTGTAATTGGAGGAGATAGACACAAAGGCTGTTAATAATCTTCAAGATTGCAAATCCATTAAAGTTGCACCAACTCTGCTGACAACAGCAAGAATTCAAATCAAGAAAAAAAAGGCCACATCGTGAGCACCAAATTTGGTACACCAGGAACAAAGAGGTGCAGGTGACCTCTGTCTCACTTGGAAGACTATTTAGGTCCATGGATGATGGTGAGAGAGGAGATGAAGACACAGGTTGATACCTCCAATGGTTCAGGTACAGTTGCATGTCATTTTATCTCTCCCGCACCAACCTTTCTGTGCTTGGCCTGCTTTATTGCTACTAGTGGAATCAACAATGGAAGTAGCATTAACAGAGACATGTTCTGGATCAAAAAGTTGGAGTAAAAAAAAATATTAATGAATTAAAAAATATTTAGGTCTATCGTTATGGTGAATATCATTTGGCATGCTGTCACTTTAATATCTAAATTTCTAAATATCTTAATATCTTAATAATCTAAATTTAATATAAAAGAACTAATATTTATAATCATCATCTTCACCTGTGAAATCATTTGGAAATTGTTTAAATAAATAGCTTTCATAGTTTTCATCTACATACTATTTTTAGTTTAAGCATATGCTTCTTGAAGAGAGAACCCTACAGAGCAGAAGGACTTTGGTCAAAGCTGTTCTGAATCATTGTTGACAAGAATATTTTCGAGTGTAGAAATAAGCCCTTTAAAATAATGCAACGTCTGTGTGCATCCTTATTGAGTACGCACAAGGTTCAATAGAGCAAAACAGTGGGCTCCTGATTTAATGACTGTCAGAAACAATTTCTGCACTGGAGGTGAGGTGAAGCAAAATGTCAAAATGTTTGAATACATTTCATTGAAGCCTTTTTCTCGGTTAAATTAGTTACTGAAGGCAGGCAATCGAAGAAGTATATTCTCCTGTAATAAATATGCATGCTGTGGCACTTTCAAGTGAGCCCTAATAAAATAATCACCATTAAGAAAAAGAAATACAGAAGAGGAAATTATAGATTAGTTTCTGGTTAACCCTTTACTGTAAAACTGTGAATCACAATTAGAGGTAATCTCAAAACTGATTTTGATGTAATTAATTCATGGATTTCTAGAAAATGAATATATATTGTTTTGCGCACTCTGATCGCTGCATGACTACAATGCTACATTTTCAAGATATGAAATGTCTGCATGACTTTCCTGATGCAAATGTTGATGGAAATAACAGTCAACAGCACCCAATGTATCCTCCCTCTGTTATTGAAAGATCCTGATAGCATCAGGAATTGCAGGTGAATGGCAATAAATGGAACACCCAAGTTGTTGTTTAGTTTAGTTTAGAGGTACAGCATGGAAACAGGCCCTTTGGCGCACTAAGTCCCTGCGACCATCGATTACCCATTCACACTAGTTCTTATGTTCTGTGTTATCACACTTTCTCATCCACTCCCTACACGCTAAGAGCAATTTACAGACCAATTAACCTACAAACCATGATATGCAGGATATTGTCAGATATGGTTGCTTTAATCATGAGACCATTTTCTGCAATCTGCAATAGATAAAGTTCCAGTAAAATCATTTTTGTCACCTTGGCATCTGAGTTTGAAGGTGTGGCTTCAAATGCAATTATTTTTAGACAATTAATTTTGGACTTTTAGAAATACAGTGTGGAAACAGCCTACCAAGCCCTTGCCGACCAGCGATCCCTGTACACTAGCACCATCCTAGACACTAGCGACAATTTACAATTTTTATTGAAGCCAATTAACCTATAAACCTCTACACCTTTGGAGTGTGGGGGGAAGCAGGAGTGTCCACGTGATCACAGGGAGAACACACAAACTCCGTACAGACAGCACCCATCGTCAGAATCGAACCCGGATCTCTGGCGTGGTAAGGCAGAAATTGTACCGCTGCGCCACTATGCCACCCATGTAAAGATACTTGAACACAAAAGTCTTCTCTGATGGGGCTGGGGTCTAGGTATCAAAGTCAGACATAATCTAGTACAAAGCTACCTTCCATTTTTTCCAGCTCTCTATGATGTCAGGATTTTTCAATTGTCAGAAGTGAAAATAAAACATGAATCTTCAAAAAATGAAAAAATATGGAAATAATTTGTAAACTTAAAATAAATCAATCAAAAGCGCTTATAAATAATAATTTAAAAAAACCAAGTCAGTGGATATTTTTAAGGCAGATAGACAAATTCTTGATTAGAATGGGTGTCAAGGGTTATGGGGAGAAGGCAGGAAAATGGGATTAGGAGGCAGAGATCAGCTACGAGTGAATGGCAGGGAAGCCTTGATGGACCGAATGGCATAATTCTACTCCTATGATTTGTGAGCTGGTGAAGCCGCAAACAATAAAAACAAAAGCCTAGTTATTACATTTCCTTTCCTCTGTCCTCTTCCTTACAATCCATATTGAAATCAATGGCTGGGTCTGCTGCAGTCTAACGATGCAGCATCTGAGAGTCCCTGTGGGAAGTCAGCATGGTGAAGATCTCTTGCAAATTGTTTTAAGTATGTTTTCTTTAGTTACTGACTCTTTTGCCAAATGAAACTCTTTCTGCCTACTTATATCCGATAGCATTTTGAACACCTCTCTCAAATATCTCCATAATCGATTCCTTACATACGTTCACCATCCTAGTAGTTTTGGAAACACCTTACATTTCCTAAATATCTCCAGTCCTCTTCCTGCGCAATCAAGAACAAAATTGAGGCTGTTAATTGCAACATCCCGTTTGAGGACAGCACCCTCGTCTCGAACCCGGATCTCTGGCGTGGTAAGGCAGCAATTGTACCGCTGCGCCACTATGCCACCCATGTAAAGATACTTGAACACAAAAGTCTTCTCTGATGGGGCTGGGGTCTAGGTATCAAAGTCAGACAGAATCTAGTACAAAGCTACCTTCCATTTTTTCCAGCTCTCTATGATGTCAGGATTTTTCAATTGTCAGAAGTGAAAATAAAACACGAGTCTTCAAAAAATGAAAAAATATGGAAATAATTTGTAAACTTAAAATAAATCAATCAAAAGCGCTTATAAATAATAATTAAAAAAACCAAGTCAGTGGATATTTTTAAGGCAGAGATAGACAAATTCTTGATTAGAATGGGTGTCAAGGGTTATGGGGAGAAGGCAGGAAAATGGGATTAGGAGGCAGAGATCAGCTACGGGTGAATGGCAGGGAAGCCTTGATGGACCGAATGGTGTAATTCTACTCCTATGATTTGTGAGCTTGTGAAGCCGTAAACAATAAAAACAAAAGCCTAGTTATTACATTTCCTTTCCTCTGTCCTCTTCCTTACAATCCATATTGAAATCAATGGCTGTATCTGCAGCAGTCTAACTTGATGCAGCATTTGAGAGTCCCTGCGGGAAGTCAGCATGGTGAAGATCTCTTGCAAATTGTTTTAAGTCTGTTTTCTTTAGTTGCTGACTCTTTTGCCAAATGAAACTCTTTCTGCCTACTTATATCCCATAGCATCCTCTAATTTTGAACACCTCTCTCAAATATCTCCATAATCTTCCCTGCCCTAAAACAAACATCCCAGATTCACCTGACTTGGATATTGGTGAGATTATGTTCTTTGTGGACTGGAAATCAAGAAGCCACAACAAAGTTTGAGACCCAGTTTTGCAGATGCTGTATTTTCTTAGTGATGACTGTGGCCCTGGCTACCACATATTATGTCCCACAATGCTACCAATTCTTTAGACTTTAGAGATACAGCGCAGAAAAAGGCCATTTGACCCACTGAGTCCATACTGACTGGCAATCACTAACACTAGGGACAATTTACAATTTTAACGAAGCATATTAACCTACAACCCGCACGTCTTTGGAATATGGGAGGAATCCAGAGTACCCGGGGAAAACCAAGGCAGTTATAGAAAGAACGTACAAACCCAGTGAAGACAGCATCTGTAGTCCGGATCGAACCCGGGTTTCTGGCACTGTAAGACAGCAACTCCACCGCTCTGTCAATGTGCCGCCGTAAATTCAAAATAATTCATGCCAATGTTCCTGAAAGTATTCGAGTCTGCTTTTATTATTCCAAACATAAACCAGAAATTGTGTCCTATCAAGTACGCTCAGCATCCACTGGGAAAATCCATCATGCTTCCTGTAATGATATAGGTTGTGTTACAAATAAACTGATTTCCATTTTTAAACAAATAATCCACTGTGTCAAAGATGAAGGCAGATGTGGAAGTTTGCAGGGAATCATTTCAAATGTCATCTTCATATAACAACTTCTGGTGATTATAAATTCAATGAAGATGGGATTATCGCAAAGATCACATAGTTCCATTTCTATGTACACTTTTGATTCTGCACTGAACCTCTATTGCAAATGGTCTAAATAAACATCACAGACTGAAAGTTTGCTGTGGAACTGCGACAGAACATAGCTTTATTGATTCTGAACTAAAACTGTATCGGAAAAGAATATGCCAACAGTGGACAAAATGCATAGTGTCTGAGCGGAAACCATGGATAGCACTACTGCAAAAGTTATCATTCAGGAATAAGGCGCATTGATTTGCAAAAGATTTGATAGTATTAAAATATTTGCAAGGTAAGGCTACACAACATTTCTGTACACCAACAGATGGGCATAATTTGTATGCCATGAAGGGCCCTTTCTCAATCTGTTAGATACTGATTGTAGCTGAAAGCAATGCTTTTGCGCAGCCAAACAGTTTGTTCCTTGTTCAGTAAGCATGGCCACACATTTTTTACCATGCCTTACAAAGTTCTTCAAACTGAATGTATAAAATATAACATTGTGAATGCTGGAAATTTACACTAAAGATTAATTAAAAAATAGGAAAAGATTCAACGCCAAGCTGCATTCATGGACGCCAGATACAAACGTTACATTTTAAAAAGTCCTCAACTGTATGTCTTTGACAGTACATAGAGTTTACGACAGTGGATGTATTGGTCTTCCATGGGTTATGAATGGCCAATTTATGGATTCCTTGGGATTGTCGCAGAGGTCACAGAGGTTCATACATACAAACAAGCGCTTGTGAGGCCATTGGGATGAATGGGGATGGATCTGCCAGCTGCTGTGGGACTGCAGACATCTTCTGCCAGTTAGGAACGGGACATTTCCGCATGCCTTCTCCTGCACCACTCCCACCAAAACAGGAGCACAACAATTGGGTTGTGAAGATTTCTCCCTTTCATAACTTGGAGACTTCCTGGAAGTGATTCTGGCTCTCGCATTGTTACTTCTGCCAACCCAACAGAGCAGCTATGAAAGCAGCACCTGGTACTTTTCTCCTGCAAGTCTCACATTGTCCACACTAGGAAGCATCTTGTGCTTAAAGGAATAGAAAATTCAAAGCAACCCACTGAGAATGGATAGACACAACATTCTGGAGTAACTCAAGAGGGTTAGGCAGCATCTCTGGAGAAAATGGGTAGGTGACGTTTTGGATAAGGATCAACTGGTCATACTGAAGAAGGGTCCTGACCCGAAATGCCATCTATCCATTGGAGTTTGTTAAACAGGATCCACTCCCAACACCTGCTGCACAACAGCAGTGATATTACCAATATTGTTCCCTTACCTTTACCTACGTCAGAAAGGTAAACTTACTGGATAAGTCTGTCTTGGAACTGAGCAGAGAGAGGCTGTGCATGTACGAAAGACTCATGGGCAGCCCGGAATAAACCATACCCAGAACATTCTGGAGGACTTCTGATGCTCAACATAAGGAGGCCCATAACTTTGTAGTCTATCAAATCTGATGTGATCGGTCAAAGTAGCATGGATTTAGGAAGGGGAAATCATGCTTGACTAATCTTTTGGAATTTTTTGAGGATGTAACAAGTAGAATGGATAAGGGAGAGCCAGTGGATGTGGTGTATCTGGACTTTCAAAAAGCCTTTGACAGGGTCCCACACAAGAGATTAGTGTGCAAAATTAGAGCACATGGTATTGGGGGTAGGGTATTGACATGGATAGAGAACTGTTTGGCAGACAGGAAGCAAAGAGTAGGAATTAACGGGTCCTTTTCAGAATGGCAGGCAAGGACTAGTAGGGTGCAGCAAGGCTCGGTGCTGGGATCCCAGTTGTTTTCAATATATATTAACGATTTAGATGAGGGCATTAATGAATGAATGAATTAATTAATTAATTAATTGATTAATTAATAAGTTTATTGCCCAAGTATTCACAAACAAGGAATTTGCCTTTGTGCTCCGCCTGCAAGTGACAACATGACATACAGTGACAGTTAAGAATGATACATAAAACATTAAACATTAATAATAAAACATTATTGATTAAACATGTGAAATAAATAAAATACCAGGCCAAAAGGTAGCTACAGATTTTTGCTTATTGAGTAGAGTTACTACTCATTGAAAAAAGCTGTTTTTATGTCTGGCTGTGGCAGCTTTGACAGTCTGGAGTTGCCTTCCAGAGGGAAGTGATTCAAAGAGTTTGTGGCCAGGGTAACATCTCTAAGTTTGCGGATGACACAAAGCTGGTTGGCAGTGTGAGCTGCGAGGAGGATGCTCTGAGGCTGCAGGTTGACTTGGATAGGTTGGGTGAGTGGGCAGAAGCATGGCAAATGCAGTATAATGTGGATACATGTGAGCTTATCCACTTTGGTGGCAAGAACAGGAAGGTAGATTAATATCTGAATGGTGTCAGATTAGGAGAAGAGGAGGTGCAACAAGACCTGGATGTGCTTGTACATTAGTCACTGAAAGTAAGCATGCAGGTACACCAGGCAATGAGGAAAGTTAATGGCATGGTGGCCTTCATTGCGAGTGGATTAGAGTTTAGGAGCAAGGAGGTCCTACTGCAGATGTACAAGACCCCGGTGAGACCGAATCTGGTGTATTGTGTACAATTTTGTTCTCCTAATTTGAGGAAGGACATTATTGCTATTGAGGGAGTGCAGCGTAGGTTCAGCAGGTTAATTCCCGGGATGGCGGGACTGACATA
Organism: Leucoraja erinaceus; assembly: GCF_028641065.1. Lineage (NCBI taxonomy): Eukaryota > Metazoa > Chordata > Chondrichthyes > Rajiformes > Rajidae > Leucoraja > Leucoraja erinaceus. The sequence goes on along the minus strand of NC_073381.1, from coordinate 70,470,985 downwards.
TGATGAAAGAATGGGTCGACTGGGCTTGTATTCGCAGGAATTTAGAAGTATGAGAGGGGATCTTATAGAAACATATAAAATTCTTAGAGGATTGGACAGGGTAGATGCAGGAAAAAAATTCCAGATGTTGGGGGAGTCCCAAACCAGGGATCACAATTTAAGAATAAGGGGTAGGCCATTTAGGACTGAGATGAGGAAAAACTTTTTCACCCAGCGAGTTGTGAATCTGAGGAATTCTCTGCCACAGAAGGCAGTGGAAGCCAATTCACTGGATGTTTTCAAGAAATAGTTGCAGTAGATTTAGCTTTTAGGGCAAAGGGAATCAAGGGATATGGGGAAAAAGCTGGAACAGGGTACTGATATGGATGATCAGTCATGATCATATTGAATGGCAGTGCTGGTTCGAAGGGCTGAATGACCTTTTTCTGCACCGATTTTCTATGTTTCTATGTATCTATGTTAAGGCTTTCAATGTTTCTAAATGTCCCTGACATTTTATTAAAATAGAATATTCTGGAACATATTATTTGAACATTTTAAGGCTAATTGTA